>NC_140962.1:105686339-105751339 GCF_056783735.1 Eptatretus burgeri
GGAGGGGACGGAGCTGTGGAAAGGCGGCGACACCAGACGAGGGGGTGCTCGCGTCGTGCAGGAAGCTGCACCCGAGGGAGGCCGACAGCGCGACCTGGCCGAGGTGGAGACGCTCGTCGCATATAATAAAGATCCTCTATACCCCGGGCATCAGCAACCCCCTCCTGTTTCCCCCCGCGCTGAGATAGTGCGACCAAGGGGGCCCCGTTCCCACCCCCTGCCAGGCACTGTCCACGAGGCCCGCGGGTTGCGGGGCCATCGCCGCTCCGCGTCTCATCACCAGACGGGTAGGCCCGACCCGGTCTCGGCCTCAGGCCTACCCCATTCTTGGGGGATTTCTTTTCCTTGGTTTTGGGTATGTGTTGTCGGCGCCGTCTGTGAAGTAGAATTGTATAAGTGTTGCCGTGTGCTCGGTAGTCGGTATTAGCTCTGCACTGTGTTTTCACTTTTATGTTTGCTTTTTGTGTAAATGGAATTGTGTTTTCTTTTTTTGTGTGCATTTGGTGGAATTGTATTTGTGTGCTTCCCGTGTGCCGAGAATAAATGTGCTTTATTGTTGAACTGTTCTCCCGCTTCGCTTCGTCTTTTCCTCCATTGAATCCCCATCTTGCTTCACGTAAAGGGTTGGTAGTGGGCTGAATACGCCCGATAATTAATCGAACCGTCGAGGTCGACGATAACACCGCTCGGTTATTCTGATAGTCGGAACGGGTCGCTTAAGTGGCCCGTGTCCGAAGTCGACCTGCGGCGAGGTGCGATCGCCCGGTCTACCCTCCGCGTGGGTACTTAGGTAGTTCGAATTTGGCGAGCAACCCTATCCCACGCGGGGGCTGATTGGCTCGATCGCGGTGAGACCGAAAGGTCCACCCGTGACTGGTTCCCGGCGTTAGTCCGAGAGGGTCACGACTGGATTGTCCGTCCGGTGGGCGACGTGCCGCGATTCGAGTTACGTGGCCGTTCGCACGCCGGCGGGCGCGAAGACCGCAACACTGGTGTCAGGAGTGGGATACAAATTCATCGCCCTCCTCGCGGCACTGGTATCGGAGAACAGGAAAACAGGCTCTCCTGTCTCCGGCTAAATTCACGGGAATCGGTCCAGGGGTGAGAGAAGCGACCCCCGATTCCCTCCAAATTACGAGCGAGCAAATTAACCCTTCACGAGAAGCAAGATGGCGTCTCAAGGCGAGCGGGAGCCGGGGGTATTAGAAATGTATATGTGTAATAATGTAGAGTCCATGGTCCAGGATGGAACCCCCGAGCAGGAAATGTTGATTGTGCAGGAACACGGACTCGCCCAACTGAACCCAGGGCCCGAGGTGGGTGCGGCAGCGGCCGCGGTGTATGACACCTCCCCCCCCCCTCTCCACCAAGACCCTTCCCCAACCGATGCCGAAACGGCTCAGCTGAGTGCATCCAACATGGCCCAGCTATGCGCCATGCTGGCGGCAATGAACAAACAAATGAATGAAGTGAAAACGAAGATGGATACAAATACAAATGAAATGAAAAACGAAATGAACAAGCAAATGAATGAAGTGAAAACGACGATGGATGCGAATACACAACAAATAAACGAAAAGATGGATACAAAAATGAACGGAATGGAAACAAACATGAAGGAGGAAATGAAAAAGCTGCGGGGTGAGACGCAGAACATGGGCCGAAGCCTGCAGGCGGGCATGAAGGCCGTGACCGGGGAGATAAAAATGGCGACTCCACGTGTGGGAGCAAACGAGCTGGGTGGGGGTGCAACGGCTGACAGGCCCGCGGTGGAGGCGGGTGAAAAAATAATTCGTGGAACGTGTTGGGCGAGGGTCGTGACGATGACCGAAAGGGAAAAATTAAATGGGGAGACCAAAACGTGTGAGACGAGACACGAGGTGACGACAAAGGAAATAATAATAGTTGAGACAAGGGAGGTAAAGGGTGAAGAGTTGGCAGTGACGGTAGCCGGGAAGGGAACGACAGAGGAGAGACTGCACGGTGAGGACGGGGTAAGTGACGCGCACGCACACACGGAGGTAGTGGAGGACAATGGGGTTGAGCTCGCGGAGCGTGTTGGGACCCGGTGCGAGCACCTGGATGGCCTCCTCCAGGAACGAGGGGAGGGAGTATGCCCCCTTGAGGCGAGTCACGACCAGGTGAGTTCGGTCGTGCTTTGCGAGGTTGAGGGGACGAGTGCTGTGGACGGGTGCACGGAGAGCTTGGGGGGTATAGAGGCCCCGGAGACCCTTGTGGGGACACGAATCCCCAGTATGGTTGTCCCTGTGTGTGTGGTGCAAGGTGTGAGTGCGACCCCGTGTGTGATTGGTGTGGTGGCGATGGTGCCGGAGTACGTGCTTCCCAGCACGCCGTGTGTGGATGAGGCACCGTGTGTGGAAGAGGCCGTGTGTGTGAGTGAAACGGCCAGTGTGGATGAGGCACCGCGGGTTAGTGCCCCCGCGTGTGTGGGTGAGGAACCGTGTGTGGATGAGGCACAGCGGTTGAGTGCCCTCGCGTGTGTGGGTGAGGCACCGCGGGTGAGTGCCCCCGCGCGAGTGAATGGAGCACCACGTGTGAGTAGTATGGTTTGTGTGAGTAGTGAGGCACGCGTGAGTGAACGGCCGTGTGCAAGGTCGCTGTGTGCAAGGGAGACCGTGTGTGTGAGAGAGCGGTATGTAAGGGAGATGTCGGTTGGCATGCGGGAGCACGCAGCCGCGTCTCCCGGTGTGAATGTGATGGTGTGGACTGTGTGCGTCGTAACACGCAGGTGTGCGTGGGTTGAATGGCGACGACGAAGGCGACATGAGAAGAAAGAAAGCCGAGTAGCGGCTGTAGTTGTTTCGCGGACCGTGCCGGGTTCACCCAGCAGTGAGCACGCGGTTCGTGCTGTGCAACGCACGAGACCACCACGTGCTCGCTTGCGAGAGTGAAGTCCCGGTCCGGAAACGCACGCGGTGGATTTGCCGATCCCGCGGACGGACAAAGTTTAGGCAGGTAAATGGATTTGGACCGGACGGGTTCTCCACGCGATCGTGTGTGTTCAGCTCCAACGGGCAAAGCACATGTGTTCGCGTGGGAAACCCCTCGAGACGTGGGGCTTGTGTTTTTTTTTTATGCGCACGGTGACGTCATGGCTGCACGTGTGTTGGAATCCGGCAGGAGGGGTATCTCTGCCGGATGGTAGCGTCCAAGGAGGGACGAGGAACACGTGCAGCTGCATGACGTCACGGGCAGGTGTAAAGTGCGCGAGCTCTGAGTTTCCGCGCAGGTGCTGCGCATGGAAAAAATAAAAATAAAAAAAACAAGCCTCACTTTCGGGTGCACAGGATTCCTGGGCAAGGGGTGAAAGACCCCCTTACCTGGGCACAGGATGAAAAGTAGTTAGGGGGAAGGGTTAGCTTAGTTAGACCGACTTCATGGGGCAGGGGTAAGTCCTCATGGAGTCCGTGGAATGAATTAGTTAGAGGGATTTAGTGAGCTTTAGGTTGGGAAATAAAATTAAATGATTTATTTGAGGACATGGACAGACTTGTGGATGTGTAGAGGGGACGTAGCTTAGCTACGTAGTGTTAAAAGGAACGTGCTGTAGTTTAAGGGACGACGTGGGAGCACGAGTTAGTTAGGGGATGTAGTTAGAAGGATGGCAGAGTTCAGCGGTATGTGTGTTGAAGAGTTGGTGAGTTGTGAGGTGAGTACTTGTTGAGTGAGTGAGGCCAGCGGGTCTGTGTGAGTGGAGCGAATGGGGAATGCATGGTGCGATGAGTGATTGGGGGGAGGAGTGACTCCCGCCCAAGGGACCCCGGGGTCAGTGTAGAGTGAGTTAGCTGGGTTAGTCAAATTGAAAAATGGAGGTCGTTTTGTTGTTGGTGGGAAAGTAGGCTCGAGACCCATTTGGAGGGGTGCAGGAGCCCTGTTGACGGGCTTGGGAGCGTGGCTGCGAAAGGTGAGTATCGCTGAGTGGGTACCCCGGGCACCAGGCTAGTCGGCCGTGGTAGGCCAAGGGCCCATGGGGGGCCGGGATAGAGTAGTGGGCACGGGTGCGCCTGCTTGGTGCGGGGGCCCGGGGCGCCATTAGCCGCGTGGGCAGTGTTGTGGGCACGGGTGACCCTCGGAAAGGGGCCCGGGAGGCCGGCCTGCCACGTGTGCGTTTCAGGGGAGGTGCCATGGGGGGCACTCCCCGGTGTTAGGGAGCTGGGAGGCTCGGAGGCAGTGTAGTGCCCGGGGGTGCCATAGCGGGAGAATCGGCAGAGGGTCGTGCCTGCCAAAGGGAGCCACGTGTTCCAGCCAGGAGACCGTGTGAGGGCACGGAGAGAAAATTGGGGGGCGAGGCCCAAAATTGTGAGGACACCAACACAGGCGACGGGAATCTGGGTTGTTAGAACCAATAGTTTAAGCGAGAGGCGCTTGTTGAAAGCCCCGGGGTAGTTTAACAGTTAAATGGTTAGGGTAGATTAGGAGATGTACCCCTCCGCACCATCCATCCCCTCGCTGTCGTTGTGGGCCGCTGGACCCACTTGGTTATAGATCGCCGAACTCTGGGGAGGCCATTCTGAGGCTTGAATTGGGCCTCGGCACAGGACGCTAGCTCTCCCTTATTCCCCTCCGGGAAGGGAACGCAGGGGTTGGGAGTAGGCAAGGTGACAGGATAGGTTAGCCGAACAAGGACGATAAAGGGGGTTAGGGGACGATTTATAGTGGGGAAGTAAAAAATAAAAACAACAAAAAAATTAAGTTGGGGCTAAATTGGGGTTTGACAAATTAAGGGAGTGGGTAGGTACAGTGACAGGCAAAGGCGATAGGTGGGAGGGAGACAGGTAGTTAGGTCCGAGCCCGCCTTCCGAGTGGCCAGCACCACCGCACTCCCTCCACCAACCTCCACTGAACGGCAAAGGCTGGCCACTTCATCGGCTGGCCGTGTTTTACTTCAAGGCGGAGGCCGGCCAACTTCATCGGCAGCTGTGTGCTGCAAGGCCTGTGCCGGCCAGTTCATCTGCTGGCTGTTTTTCTTCGAGGCCTGTGCCGGCCAGTTCTTCTGCGGGCTGTGTTTGCCTGCTCACCTTTGCCATGCCATGCCCACTGCCCACGTTCACCAGCCCCGTTCAATTTTTGCTTTGCCCCCCCCTGTTCATTTCCATGTGCGCCAGGATCCGCAAGGCAACAGTTTGCAAGCTGCAAGAACTGCCCTGTTGGCAGCTACAACACGGGCCTGCAGTGGCGGCCCGTGCACCGTGTTTGTATTCATGCATCCATTCGTTGTGCTCATTGCGTGTGCCACTTGAGCTGGCACGGAGACTGCGTTTGTGCAGCCCAAGCACCGTTGTGGTTCACTGCGTTCAGTTCAAAAGGGAAGGCCTTGGACTGCGTGTGAGCAGCCAGCCACGTTCCCTGTCACCTGCATTGTTTTGAGCCAGAGACTGCATGTGGGCAGCCTGGCTCCCTGCTAACTGCTTTCTTTTTGCAGAGTTCAATGATCCTGGGCCATGGTTTAGTGTAAAATTTGTAAGTTAAGGTTAAGATGTACTGTACATATGAGTGCGCCCCCGGCATGTTTGTCTTAGCGCCGGCAATTTTATTTAAGTCGTCCGTGTGAGTGAGTTTGTTTAGATAGTTACGCAGCCCTCAGGTTATTTATTTTGGGGACACGAATACCATGAATGTCGAATACCATGAATGTCGCACTCAGGGATCCGTAGGTAAAATGTACTAGGGGAAAACTACACATGATGGCACACGAAAATTTGACGACTCGGGACGAGTCTGTAAAAAGGGAAGGGGGTAGTGTTGTGGTTACCAGATTCGCAAACCACCATTCAGGTCCCTTAGGTGAGGTATCTCGGTAAGTGCATGTGTAGTTAGGCCCAAACCCGTTGTCTAGTGGGAATACATGTCATTTATACGTGCTGCGACTCTTCAGGATAGCCGTTTTTCTTTTACTATCTTTATTTTGGACCAATCGCCACCATCACAACCACAACAACAACCACCAACCACAACGCCGCTTCACCACAACCGCCATGACCTTTACCGTCACAACTCGCCACCATCGCATCACCGTCATCTCGCGCCACTCATGGGCACCGATGCTGGACTCGTGGAGGGCGCACGTTGAACAACGTGTACAAAACCACGGATTTTCTGCTTCAAAAACGGATCAAAAACGACACACGCCCACTTTTTGCCGTCCAATCGGTGAGCGAGGGGCGATTTGGCCCCGCCTCCAGAACGATCGATATATGCAAATTTGTGGATCAAAAAGCCTTCACGCCCACTTTTTCTCGGGCCAATGGGGAGCGAGGTGAAAGGTCAAAGGGAGGGGGTCAAAGGCGAAGTTACGGGGGGATAAAAGGACGGTGTTCGTCAGTCAGGAGAGTCGCAAACAAGAACGGGTCGGAGAGTCAAGAAGAGGAGAGTCGGAAGCAGAGGGTCAAGACTTCGCGGGCGGTGGAGCTGCTCGTCGTGTGCGGTGGAGTCGGAACGGAGGGGACGGAGCTGTGGAAAGGCGGCGACACCAGACGAGGGGGTGCTCGCGTCGTGCAGGAAGCTGCACCCGAGGGAGGCCGACAGCGCGACCTGGCCGAGGTGGAGACGCTCGTCGCATATAATAAAGATCCTCTATACCCCGAGCATCAGCAACCCCCTCCTGTTTCCCCCCGCGCTGAGATAGTGCGACCAAGGGGGCCCCGTTCCCACCCCCTGCCAGGCACTGTCCACGAGGCCCGCGGGTTGCGGGCCATCGCCGCTCCGCGTCTCATCACCAGACGGGTAGGCCCGACCCGGTCTCGGCCTCAGGCCTACCCCATTCTTGGGGGATTTCTTTTCCTTGGTTTTGGGTATGTGTTGTCGGCGCCGTCTGTGAAGTAGAATTGTATAAGTGTTGCCGTGTGCTCGGTAGTCGGTATTAGCTCTGCACTGTGTTTTCACTTTTATGTTTGCTTTTTGTGTAAATGGAATTGTGTTTTCTTTTTTTGTGTGCATTTGGTGGAATTGTATTTGTGTGCTTCCCGTGTGCCGAGAATAAATGTGCTTTATTGTTGAACTGTTCTCCCGCTTCGCTTCGTCTTTTCCTCCATTGAATCCCCATCTTGCTTCACGTAAAGGGTTGGTAGTGGGCTGAATACGCCCGATAATTAATCGAACCGTCGAGGTCGACGATAACACCGCTCGGTTATTCTGATAGTCGGAACGGGTCGCTTAAGTGGCCCGTGTCCGAAGTCGACCTGCGGCGAGGTGCGATCGCCCGGTCTACCCTCCGCGTGGGTACTTAGGTAGTTCGAATTTGGCGAGCAACCCTATCCCACGCGGGGGCTGATTGGCTCGATCGCGGTGAGACCGAAAGGTCCACCCGTGACTGGTTCCCGGCGTTAGTCCGAGAGGGTCACGACTGGATTGTCCGTCCGGTGGGCGACGTGCCGCGATTCGAGTTACGTGGCCGTTCGCACGCCGGCGGGCGCGAAGACCGCAACAATATATATATATATATATATATATATATATATATATATATATATATATATATATATATATATATATATATGTGTATATGTATGTATATGTATATGTATATATATATATATATATATATATATATATATATATATGTGTGTATATATGTGTATATATATATATATATATATATATATATATATATATATATATATATATATATATATACATATACATATACACATATACAGTGGGGAGAACAAGCATTTGATACACTGCCGATTTTGCAGGTTTTCCCACTTACAAAGCACGTAGAGGTCTGTAATTTTTATCATAGGTACACTTCAACTGTGAAAGACGGAATCTAAAACAAACAACCTGAAAATCACATTGTATGATTTTTAAATAATTAATTTGCATTTTATTGCATGAAACAAGTATTTGATCACCTACCAACCAGTAAAAATTCCGGCTCTCACAGACCTGTTAGTTTTGTCTTTAAGAAGCCCTCCCATTCTCCACTCATTACCTGTATTAACTGCACCAGTTTGAACTCGTTATCTGCATAAAAGAGAGCTGTTCACACTCAATCAATCAGACTCCAACCTCTCCAAAATGGGCAAGACCAGAGAGCTGTCTAAGAACATCAGGGACAAAATTGTAGATTGCCCAAGGCTGGGATGGGCTTCAAGACAATAGGCAAGCAGCTTTGTGAGAAGGCAACAACTGTTGGCGCAATTATTAGAAAATGGAAGAAGTTCAAGATAACAGTCATTCTCCCTCAGTCTGGGGCTCCATGCAAGATCTCACCTCGTGGAGCCTCAATGATCATGAGAGGTGAGGGATCAGCCCAGAACTACACGGCAGGATCTGGTCAATGACCTGAAGAGAGCTGGGACCACAGTATCAAAGAAAATCATAATGAAGACACTACGCCGTCATGGATTAAAATCCTGCAGCGCACGCAAGGTCCCTCTGCTCAAGCCAGCGCATGTCCAGGCCCGTCTGAAGTTTGCCAATGACCATCTGGATGATCCAGAGGAGGAATGGGAGAAGGTCATGTGGTCTGATGAGACCAAAATAGAGCTTTTTGGTTTAAACTCCACTTGCCGTGTTTGGAGGAAGAAGAAGGATGAGTACAACCCCAAGAACACCATCCCAACCGTGAAGCATGGTGGTGGAAACGTCATTCTTTGGGGATGCTTTTCTGCAAAGGGGACAGGACGACTGCACCGTATTGAGGGAAGGATGGATGGGGCCATGTATCGCGAGATCTTGGCCAACAACCTCTTCCCTCAACAAGAGCATTGAAGATGGGGCGTGGCTGGGTCTTCCAGCATGACAATGACCCGAAACACACAGCCAGGGCAACTAAGGAGTGGCTCCGTAAGAAGTATCTCAAGATCCTGGAGTGGCCGAGCCAGTCTCCAGACCTGAACCCAATAGAAAATCTTTGGAGGGAGCTGAAAGTCTGTGTTGCCCAGCGACAGCCCCGAAACCTGAAGGATCTAGAGAAGATCTGTATGGAGGAGTGGGCAAAAATCCCTGCTGCAGTCTGCAAACCTGGTTAAGAACTTCAGGAAACGTCTGATCTCTGTAATTGCAAACAAAGGTTTCTGTACCAAATATGAAGTTCTGTTTTTCTGATGTATCAAATACTTATTTCATGCAACAAAATGCAAATTAATGATTTAAAAATCATACAATGTGATTTTCAGTATTTTTGTTTTAGATTCCGTCTTTCACAGTTGAAGTGTACCTCTGATAAAAACTACAGACCTCTACGTGCTTTGTAAGTGGGAAAACCTGCAAAATCGACAGTGTATCAAATACTTGTTCTCCCCACTGTATATACATATATATATATATATATATATATATATATATATATATATATGTATATGTACATATATATATATATATATATATATATATATACACATAAATATATATATACATATATATATATGTATATGTACATATATATATATATATACACATAAATATATATATATATATATATATATATATATATATATATATATATATATATATATATATATATATATATATATATATATATATATATATATACATATATATATATATATATATATATATATATATATATATATATATATATATATATATATATATATATATACATATACATATATACATACACATACATATATACATATATATATATATATATATATATATATATATATATATATATATACATATACATATATATATATATATATACATATACATATATATACATATATATATATATATATATATACATATATATATACATATATATATATATATATATATATATATACACATATACATATACATATACCGGGCGTAGTGGCGTGCGCCTGTAATCCGGCTACTCGGAGGATTGGCTTGGAGGATCGTTTGAGGACGGGGGCTCTGCACTGGGCAGGGTGTAGAGCAGCCCGGAATCATGGCGAAACCCAAATCCTGATCCCTGTGTCGTAAGAGGCGACCAGCGTTGCGTCAGGAAGGGCATCCGGCGTAAAACCTGTGCCAAATCAGTATGCGGATCATAACGGATGATCCGCTGTGGCGACCCCTAACGGGAGCAGCCGAAAGATGAACAACAACATATATATATACATATATATATATACATATATATACATATATATATATATATGTACATATACATATATACACACACACACACACACACACACACACACACACACACACACACACACACACACACACACACACACACACACACACACACACACACACACACACACACACACACACACACATATACAGGGGTTCACATAATACAGGGGTTCACAGAACTGGTACTCAGGTACTCATGTGCGGTAAAATAAATAAATAAATAAATGCGTACTTCAAAAATGCTCCGAAAGTTCAAAAACGTACCATCACACAGGCTTTTGATGGAAGGTTTTCTCAGCTGGTGGAGGTAAGATTCTTCCATAATAATTCTGATAATTTATATACTGTGATTTCAAAATTAAGTTTATAAATGACAGCATTATATTTTACAAGTTATATTGTACATTTATAACTTGTAAGAAAAAAAAAATCTTATGAGAACACACAGGCAAGGAGGAAGAAGACGAGGTTCAGGAGCGTGCGGAACCAAAAAAGAGCGGCTTGCGAATGTCTCGTCTGGAGTGGATGTTCTGAGAGAGTGCTGCCAGAGGAGTAAGATGCATACTAAACTGAGAGGTGCTTGGGAAAGCAGATGAGCATGCACGAAGCTGACATTTTTTTCCCTGAATACCAAACTATTTCTGCTGGTACTTATTGGAGAATATATATATATATATATATATATATATATATAGATATAGATATAGATATATATATCAGATTGATTACATTTTAATGAAAAGAAGATATCGAGAAGTGTTTTGCAATTTGCCAACACCCTGCCAGGTGCAAATTTTGGGACAGATCATGTCCCAACACTCCTTGTGGCGAAACTACAAGTCAAATTGAGAAAGGTGAAAAAAAGCAAAACCTCCGACTACCTATCACCTTTAAGACGTATCTAAACAATATGCAGTGAGTGGGACGTTCGTTTTCTGATTCATGTTCCGATTCATGTTGAAAATATAACCTTCAATTTAAATAATTTGTTCCTCGATCATCAACTGACGTTTGTAGATCGACGGATGGATTGATGGACGTGAACCAATTGCTTAACCCCACTTTTTGCTTCATATGCACGGGGTAATAAAGGTAAAGAAATCGTTTTTCATAGCTGGACTTGGTTGAAAGAATGCCAGATGAATTGTAACAAGAGGTTGAAGATATTGTAAAACAAGAGGCCAAAAACAACATCCCAAAAGCTAGCAGAAAGAGCAAGGCTAAATGGCTGTCAGAAGAGGAATAAATATTGCAGAAAGAAGAAGAGAGATGAAAACCAAAGGCGCATCAAGAGAGGACATTAAGTAGCTATATGTCGAATTCCAACGACAAGCTAAGAAAGATAAAGAAGTATTTCAAACTGGGATGTATCGAGATATAAAGTGACAAGAGAACTGGAAAACAAGAGATCTTATAAAAAAAAGATCAGAGGGATAACAGGAAAGTTTAGGTCTTGCAATGGGTAGAATGGGTAGTTTAATGGGTAGTTGCAATGGGTAGTTTAGGTCAGAGTAGAAAAGGAAAAGATTGGACAGAAGAAACACAGGTGAAAGAAAGATGGAAGGACTATACCGAAACTCTATGTAAACAAGATAGTGAAATGACGGTAAGGTTCGAAGAAAGAGATTATGAGGAAGAACCAATAGTGATAGAATGTGAGGTTCACAGAGCCTTGAAAGATCTGGCAAATGGAAAAGCACCAGGTGCCAATGAAATTCCAGTATAGCTCCTTAAAGTAGTTGGGGAGGAGGCAATCAAAATTTTAACAGCCATCTGTACACAGATCTGGAGCAGGATTGATTGGCTTAAAAGGTGAAACCAGTCAGTCTACATGCCATTACCAAAGAAAGGTGATACAAGAGAATGTTCAAGTTACCCAACCGTTGCCTTCATTTCACATGCTAGCTCAGAATAGAATACTGTACTTCATTGAGCAGGCAGGTTTCAGAAGAGGAAGAGGTACTAGTAATCAAATTTCAAATATGAGTTAAATCATGGAAAAAGGAACGGAATATACAAGGAAGGTCTATCACTGTTTATTGCAAAGCTTTTGATTGTGTTGATCATGAATTGATATGGATTATGTTGAGGGATATCGGAGAACCTGATATATACTAAAAGAGAGATGTTTCTCTGTCTGTCTGTGTATCTTTGTTGCCATTTTTCTCAGACATGGCCAAACGGATCTTCATGAAACTATCAGAGGTTCATCGGTGAGTGCCGGGGAGTATTTTAGGCAAAAAACAATTCTGAAAATTTATAAGAAAATTTTTTTGAATTTTTGGGAATTTTTTTGTTTTTTTTTAATCGCCTTATAGTGTTGAAGCCTTTGTAGCTACGTGAAAGGTAATATTAAATGATTCCTAACCCCATTCTTTAGTGGGTGTAGGGAAGTGTTTTAGGCCCCCACAAAAAATTTTAAAAAATTAAATTTGATTTCTTCAAAATGCCAACAGGATTAGAACATCACCGGGCAACACCGGGTACCCCTACAAGTATCTGTACTTGTACACTAAACAGGAAGATCCAGTAAGAACAGAATATGGAGAGACAGAATAGTTTGGAATTGGAAAAGCGGTTAGAAAGTGGTGCATTCTCTCCCCTTTACATGTTCGATCTGTGTGGTGAGTACATCATGAGGAAATCTAACTTTGATGACATCGAGGCTGGAGTCAGGATGGGAGGAAGACGTATGAGCAACCTCAGGTATGCTGACGATACCACTCTGTTGGCAGAAAGTAAATAGGACTTGATGAAACCGCTGACAGTGAAGAAGGAAAGTGAAAAAGATGGTCTTCATTTAAACCTAAAAAAAAAAAGACTAAAATCCTGTCAACTGAGAAGATCGATGTGTTCAGATTGGGAGACGATCATGTGGAAATAGTGGAAAGTTTGATATTCTGCGGTTCTGAGATTGAAGTGAGTGGAAAATGTGTAGAATAAATTAATAGACGATTAGCATTGGGGAGAACAGCGAGATGTCGGCAGGATCTTTTTAATGGAATTGCATTCTACAGTGCTTATTTGACTTGTACACTGAATACATCAGGACACAACAGCACAAAACTAGAGGGGCAGCACTCGGTAGAGTGCAAAACCTCCGCAGCCAATACTGCTAGGTCACTCAAGTGAACCTGATATACTATTCATTCAATTTGACATCAACAGTGCTCACAGAGTTATAGTTTGCAACTTTCCCTTTTACTTTTAACTTTTACATACTCAATTAATTCGTCACAACTAAATTCCTTGAGACAGAAATTGATTTTACGTGGGTATATCCACCTGAAGTTCCAAAATCAGCCGCAATTATAATTTTGGCATGTTTTTTGTTGGAAATCACTTATAAATGTAGAAATGCAAAAAAAAATCGAAATTTTGTTGAAAAAAAATTAGCAAAATTTTTTTTTCTCTAACAATTTTTTTTGGGGGGGAGGGGGGGTTGGAAATCACTTAAAACATGTAGAAATGCAAAAAAAAAAAATTCAAATATTTTTTCAAATTGTCCGCCATAGCGGTCATATTGGATTTTGGACCAAGTCCAAAATCTAATGGCATGATCCTTGGACCATACCTAACCCCCCCCCCCACCAAGTTTCGTCGAAATCCGTCGAGGAGTTTTTCCGTAATACTGTTCACAAACAAACAAACAAACAAACAGAAAGGGGTGAAAACAGTAACCTCCATCCATCTTCGATGCCGGAGGTTAATGAGCAGTTGAGAGAGGGAGGAAACACCAACAGCAGAGTTGAAGGCCAAGATAGAGGCATGCTTGGAGAAACGATGTGTGTGGGGAGGAATGGGGGGGGGCAGGATATAATACAGGGGTGGGACAAGATGGATACAGAGGCAAACTCTCAGGAGGAGGGACAGGGGTGTGGTGGGGGGAGGGGGTTGGGTTACCAGCAGAGAAAAGGTCATTGTTTTGGATTGGGGACGATCTGAGATGGTGGTAAACAGCTGTCTTGAAGATCTGGAGCAAAGAATGAGATTGAAGAGAATGTGGAAGTTGGTTCCACAGGCAGTAGAAAAGGGCAATAGTTATGAGTAGAGGTGATCAGTGATCCTACATTTAGGTAGTTTCACCAGAAGGAGGTTGAAAGTGGACCATGTGTACCCTGCAGAAATTTAGAGGTGGGAGGAGAAAGCACAGAAGGAGCAGAGAGTGCAAGACCAGAAAGGAAGCAGTAGAAGACAGAGAGACCGCTGCCCTGTCTGGGATGGTGATAGGCCCATCGACTCAGCATCATCGCGGGAGATTCCAATAAAATTGAAGGCCTTCATGTCCATGGCTTCAAGCTGAGAAAGATGTGAGGCAGCCCAGTGAAGAGAGCAGTACTCCATCAAGCTGCAGGTAAATGCCTGAAAGGTGGATAGGAGTTCTGGTTTGCCAAGGAAGGACTTTGTACAACGGAGGATGCCCAGTCAGTGGCTTGCTTTGGAGAGATAGTGAGAGGGTGAGATTTATCAGGATTGAAAGACATATTCCAAGTGTTTGACCAGCTTTTGATTTTTTTTTTTCAAGGTCTGAAGAGAGGGAAGAGGATGCGGCCTGGCTGTCTGAAGGATGAGGAATGTCATGGCACAAGGTGAAGTCTTCAGCAAATATATAAATGGGATTTTCCAGTCAGAGAGATCATTTATGATGATCAGGAATAGGATGGGGCTCAGAACACTGACTTGGGGCACTCCAGCCTTGACAGGGAGAGGAGATGAAAGGATTCCTTTGAGAGCCACACAATGGCTATGAGAGTTGAGGAAGTCAGTAAGCCATTTGTGGAGTTGGCCATGGACGCCATAGGCAGAGAGTTTGTAGAGCAAGGCAGGATGCCAGACTGTATCAAAAGCACAAGATATGTCCGGAGAGACGACCCTGAACTCATGTCTGACATTGAGGGCTTCCATACATTTTTGAGTGAGTATAAGCAACATGTCCAGGGTGGAGTGACCTGGTTTGAAACCAAATTGGTGATCTGTGATGAGGGTGTTAAGAAAAGGAAGTGTTTCATATCAACCACGATGATGGATTCCATGACCTTGCAGATGATTGGAAGTAAGCTAATAGGTCTTTAGTAAAGGAGATCAGTTTTTGCACATTTTTATGTTGGGCCGTTGGGCCTTCACTTTGGACTCCTCTGTCAAGAGGCTACCACCCTCTGCTCTAACTGCAGTACACCGAGGGATGGGCTTGGATGAACACAATGAGCGCATTCCCCTGTTTACAGGATGAGAATCCCTTGACCACAGGTGATGCTCCACCCCTCAAATATTCCTCGCACATAGGCCTCCTTGTCCACCCTTAGCGCACGTGCAGTTTTACGCCTCAGTTCCCTGAACAGCTCAGCTCCGCCATTTGGCCTGGCCCTGCGACTCTGGTAAATGGTATCCAGTGTCCCTTGAGAGACAAAATTCTTCTTTGCCCTATGGTGAGTTCCAAGACATCCACCGGCAACATCAAGGACGGTGGTCTTGAAGACACTCCACAACTCTTCAGGACCTCCCAAAGCACCCAGACGCCTCAAATCTCCACTCAGCTTGCTCGCGAACTCCTCAGCTTGCTCGCGAACTCCTCAGCTGCTCTCTCATCCTTGAGCTTGCCAACTTCCAGCCTAGGCTGGGATGGTACCATTCTCCAGGATTTAAGGTGCAGCTTTAGAGTTGCTACAACAAGCCGGTGGTCAGTATTGAGGAACTGAGCACTCCGGTAGACCCTGCAGTTCTGGATCATCCTCCAGTGATCATCAACGAGGACATGGTCAATCTCCTTTGCCACACCACCAGCGTTGGAATACCAAGTCCAGTGATGAGCTTGTGGGCGCTGAAACCATGAACCAGCCACCCTAAGTCCATGACTTCTTGCAAAGTGAAGGAACTTTGTGCTATTCTGGTTTATAGTTCCTGACCCATGGGGACCAACACACATCTCATAACCATCCCTGTCAGTTCCAGTCGATGCATTGAAATCCCACAAGACTGGAAGTGTATCTCGTCTGGGGCACTGATCAGCCACAGACTCGAGCTCGGCGTAGAATGTGTCCTTCACGGTGAGATCACTCGCCTCAGTCGGAGTATAAACAGAGACCAGGGAAATGACACCTAAGGAGTGATGAATCCTTCGTCTCATAATACGCTCGTTCACCGGTGTTACCTCAATTATCATTGGAGTCAGCTTATTGGACACAGCTACAGCAACTCATTGGGAATGGCAACAATCAGAGCGACCAGACCGATAGTAGGTGTGACCACCCACCATGATCTCGCCGCAATCCGTTCTCTGATCCTCACAGAGTGCTGCAATACCGATGTCCAAACGCTTGAACTCAGATGATAACAGAGACAGGTGATCATCCTCTCTTAGGGATAGGACATTCCAGGCATCCACCCGAAGGGACTGTCTCAGGTTAACCCAAGGAGACCGCCGTCTGGTGGACAACACCTCAGCACTACTCCGACACACTCCTGCAATCTGACCGGGGAATGTTACCCCGTGGTTTCCCTCTTATCATCAAAGATTTGGGGTCCCGAAGGCTTTGCCCCAATCCCATCATCAGGTGAGCTTCCCTGCGAAGGGAAGCTGCACACGAGGTACTCCCACGGAGTGGGTTTTCAGATTTCCTTGCGTTTTTGTGTTTTGTGGAATGAAGGGTTTTATGGTGGCCGGAGTGCAAATCCTGCCACCAACCTCCTAATAAAATGTAACCATCTGCAGGAGGACATCTGCAGACACAGTTGGGCACTAGATATGGATGGCCGTTGGCTCACAAGGAGCTCCTCCACCCTTTGACAGGTTTTGATTTTCATATATATATATATATACATATTTGGCTGATTCTACGAGAAACAATAAGCTCTCATTTCACGAGTTGCTTCACTCTCGCATATCCAAACATATTTTTAACATAACAATCCAGATCCACATGCAGGATGACTGATTTACAAGGAGCTCAAAACAAAACGTTATTGAAGTCAACGTTTGGAAAATTCAACTGCGGTATTGGGAAAAACACTGTTGTGCAAAATAAAAAAAGCAGTATTCAAGTCTCGGTTGGATACTGAAAGACAATTATAACCAATGAGTTTAGTAAATTGTTTAAGCTCATCCTCTAATCATGAGCAAAATCAAGTCAAAGATGACGTAAATGAAATCAAAGATTATTATTGCTGTTGATGCAAGCTTTGTTCTTCATGATGACGCAGAGTGTGAGTAAAAAGCATCACTGGACTTCTCAACTCACAACAAAATAATCAGTAATATTCGAGATCCAAGTTACCTGTTATTTCAGTTCAGTGAGACAGGATGATTTGCTTCGAAATGGAAAAGAGCTGTTGGAATTTAGAAAGTTTAATTATTCAATTTGGCTGTAAATAAATGCAATAAAATCAAAGTTGTTGAGTTATATTGACTTTCCAAAAGCAATTGAAGGCAAAAACAGTTTTACTTAATGTTGGACTCAGGATAAGGGATACATTATACAGCATTTCTTCATGTTTTTCATCTCTAGTGTTCTCTGAACATAATCAATACAGTGTTTCATATAAACCTCGGGACACCTTTTCGTTCTGCTCCGGGTCTTAGGATTACTGGCAGCATCTAATCTCATATCTAACTTTGTCCCAGGCCCAAAACAAGAATAACCTGGAGATGTAAGTCCCTTGGAATCCCCACTGTTGTAAATCAGCTTCCAGATCCCAATTTCCGAGTAACACCGATTCCACACCCTGAACATGTTCCTGTTCTTATGACTTAATTATTTTGACTTTGAACATGCAAAAATATTTTAGGGTCTGTTTTCTTTCTATATTTAAGGCAGTTCCTCTCCATTTATTAAGAGGGGCTGGTGGGATTATCGAGAGTTACGTGCACTTGCTTCTGAGCTGTCGAGCCGAGGTTCAAATCTTGGCCCAGCTATAAACCATCATCCTGGTGTCTCGCAGGCAAAGTGAGGCATCAATGTGTGTGCTGTTCCTTAGATGGACATAAATCTGGACATCCAGTCTGATAGCATTAGTTGGTAGATGTTAAAGATGTCACGGTGTCCTTCAGGAAGAGTAGGTGGGCTATAATTCCCACCCTGAACATATTACAGATTCCTGTGCCAGCCTAAAGGGGGCACTGCATCAGTGGCACAGCCATGCTCCCAGCAATTATGTAACCAGCAGCCACAGGATGCATACAAAATGAATGAATGAACTACCAACTATTCGACACCTGAATGAATTAGGAATATCCTTTTATGTAGCGGCCTTTGTGACTAATATACAATCTTCTTATTCATGTGCATGCAGTACAAGGCTGTGGGGTAACATCAATAGCTGAGGGCTTGACTGTACCACTGCTGCAATAACCTCCTGTAGGTTCAGGCAGAAATTTGGAATTTGTTCAGGATGCCGACGATAGCTCGCCCTCTCTTTGCGAAGGACACCGTGGGATCTTTAACATCCCAACTAATGCTGGCAGATGGGACGCATGTTTAATGTCCATCCGAGGGACGGCACACACATTGATGAATCACCTGCCTGTGAAACACCTGGATGGCAGTTTTTGGCTGGGTTGGGATTCGAACCCAGGTTAGACAGCTTAGAGGAGAGTGTGATAATATTCAACGAAGAAGTACTGTATGTAAACACGACCTGATTCCATCAACCTGTTTTTATATTAAAGAAGTCTCCATTTATAAACTTCTTATGAACCTGATTTTACTTGTAAAATCATTCATATGTTCCTTTTTGAAATCACATAAATCACATGATTATGGCGAATTTGAATATAACCACAAAATACACTTTGTGAGTTTCCATATCTATTAGAAGTGACAAAGCCTGGTGTTGCCTTTGTGGTTAGGCTGGCTGGCTTGGGATCCTGGGGTCCTGAGTACGAGCCCCGTTGGCTACTGAATTAACACCAGGTGGGGTTGACTCTGCCTGCCATCCTCCTGAGGTTGGTGAAATGAGTACAACTGATCGAGGGGCACAGCATCAGTGGCACAGCTGTGCTCCAAGAAATGATCAGAGTGGTGACCTCTCCAAGATTGTGCCAAATAGCCAAGGCAAAACGGCTTTGGCAGTTCCAATTCTCTGTTCAAGAGTATGGGTCCAAGAAGAAGAACAAGTGACAAACCTTGTCAATCACATTTTGAACAGACTTCAAAATTTGGTTTGTTAAGTTTCTTGTCAATTAATATAAGAAATCCATCAAATTTAATTGGTGTGTTTGTTCATCTATCTATAATTCCAGCAATCTGTGTGTCTGTGTGTCTGCGACCGCTGTTTCTTGACAACCACTGGTCCGATATAATTGAAACTTGCCAGGTATATCGCTGGGGACCCGAGGATGTGCCTTTTCAAGGTTTGATATTAATCGGACAAGTGGTTCCCAAGTTATGGCCATTTATTTACCAACCAATGACAGGACACGGTGCTATGACATCACGATTGACGTCACAATTCTTATTTTTTCTTTTTTTTTTGCACGTACGGCCACGCACGTACGGGCATGCGAGAGCGAAGGAATGGCCTGTGTGGTTGTTGTTTCTGGCACGTGTTGTGAAAGTTTTTTTTTTTTTTTGCACGTATGGCCAAGCACATACGGGCACGTGAGAGTGAAGGAACGGCCTGTGTGGATGTTTCTGGCATGCGGTTTGAAACTTTTTTTTTCCACGTATGGCCACGCACGTACGGCCACGCATGTACGGCCACGCACATACGGGCACGCAAGAGCGAAGGAATGGCCTGTGGGGTTGTTTCTGGCATGCAGTTTGAAACTATTTTTTTGCACGTACGGCCACGCACGTACGGCCACGCATGTACAGCCACGCACATACGGGCACGCAAGAGCGAAGGAATGGCCTGTGAGGTTGTTTCTGGCAAGTGGTTTGGATTTGTTTATTTATTTATTTGCACGTACGGCCACGCATGTACGGGACAAGTGGTTCCCAAGTTATGGCCATTTATTTACAAAACAATGACAGGACACGGTGCTATGACGTCATGATTGACGTCACAATTCTTATTTTTATTTTTTGCACGTACGGCCACGCACGTGCAGGCACGCACGTACGGGCATGCGAGAGCGAAGGAACGGCCTGTGTGGTTGTCGTTTCTGGCACGCGGTTTGAAAGTTTATTATTATTATTATATTTTTTTTTGCACGTACGGGCCCACACTAGTATAGTAAAATGTTGGAAGGTTGAAAGGAGTCCTGAAAACATGATCACAAGTGCTTTTAGCTCAAGAGCTGTTTTTATCAAAAGATGCAATCCACCATCGGGGGATGAAAAGGAGAAAGGCTAAACCAGTTTGAAAGATGAACTTGTGGTGAGTTTTGGAAGAATGCCCAGAATGTGGTTTTTACAACTACAAATACGACTTGCAAGGCAACATGTCATTCACTTCCTGTTCCCCCCCCCCCACCGCCACAGACATAAGTGCACTGTGCGAGCCAATAAATTCCTCCTTTTAAAAGGTAAATTAACACTTAAAGTAATTTTTGAGGCATTTTCAACTCGTTATCTTGTTCGACAAAATCTCTGCCGCACGTTGGTTGATCAGTGGAATTTTCCTGTTGCTAGGTAACAAGCTGGTTGGGTGCCAGTGTTCTCTGGCTCATTGTGACAGATGAATACAATTTTCCATTTGCAGGATACTTTGGAATTTCTCCTTCGCTAAGTAATTCACACGGATGCTTGTAATACGGTAGAATCGGCGTATTTATATCTCTGTTAATCCATATATTTCTTACAGTAATTGAAGGTGATATTCTTGCATCCTAAGCTCTTTCCGTGCTCACGCTCAGGAGTTCCAAACCAGAAAATTTGACGTAGCTATACAACCTAATTGTAAAACACACATACACACACATTTTGGAACTGGCTTCATAAATGGCATGTAGATGACGTTGTGATACCTTCTTCTGACAATCTACCTTCATTTTATTATTTTGTTTAAATTTATATACATATATTTCAGCATTTTCTCCAGGATTTATCGGTAGAGACATCAGCTCGAAGAATATGGGAATTATTGCTGCACGACTCTGTTGTTGGTTGTCTATTTTTCAAAACTTCTGAGGTTACCCCGAATCCCACCTCTTCCTTTCATGTTTGTCAAAATCTTGCATACGTCTCTGCGATTTACTCAGTCAAAAGATCACGTGATATATCCACATGTGAGGTTCTTAGATTATGTGATATATGTGCACGTGATGTACCACCGAGCAGCAAGGTTCAGCAGCACGTCCCCACCTCTCAGGAACACAACCTACATTTTACAGAATATGGCGGAGACTTTAATCGTCCATCTTTCCTGTCTCGGACAGCCCACTAATCAGAATCCTTTCGAACATCTCCAGAGCATCATCAAGGAGTGAAAGGATGTGTGATAGCATAATATGAGTTACATTACTTACTGAATCAACCACACGTTCCTCGTGGACTCCTGGTTCAAATCCCTACCTTCGTGTGTGTGTGTGTGTGTGTGTGTGTGTGTGTGTGTGTGTGTGTGTCTCTCTGTGTGTGTGTGTGATACGGAAAGATATGCCATGGTGAAGCGAGCTGGCTGTTTGCCTGGATGGGAGCTCCATGCAAATTCATTGAGGATCTGATCCCCGGCATTGTGCATAGCGAGCCGCAAACAAAAAGGCCATCGATTCCTTTCTCTGGGCCGATGCGATGTTCCGGCCTGATAAATCGGAAGTGATTTGCTGAGGCCTTATCTCAGGCTGCAGCCAGCCCTGCAGGAGGGAGGAAAGGGGGCTGCCATGCCGTGGTGCTGGTAATTAGTTTCCCGGCAGAATAACGGCCAGCTTTGAATTTGCATCGTACAGTAACACTGCCTTTAGTCAGGCAGCCAGTAGCCTTCACTCCTGCGTCTCTGATTTTAAACTTCTGCCTCATACCTGCTTTACTGTCCTTACATCTCGCCATTTTCTAAGAGGAAGTAGCTTGGATGTGATTGCAATCGAGATAGTTGGATGATAAGGGATGTTAGTTTGTTTGGTTTTTTTTGGTCTTTTCAGCAGGTTCGACATGGGTATTGATCCTGTGGATGGTGACTTCTCCTGGAAAACTACTTCCATTGTGATATACAACTGAAACCATCGCAATTCTATTGATGTGGTGCATTAAACCTTTCTACATTCTCTAAATAATACCCAATTCCACTGAACTGTTCAAATGATTCCTTTGAACCGAAGCACTTTTAAAAAGGTCAACTTTCTCTATCTGCTCCAAAAATGGATGGGAACAATGATACAGACTATACACACGTTTCACTGAATAATCTTCAAAACCTCATCAGAAGAATATGTAAAACTTTCCACCAATAAAGAGTTTGTGAAATGTTATCTTTTTACTTGTAGGGGAAGGTGTACAAAGATGGGAAAATTGGGATTTTTTTTTTCTTTTCTTGAGAAATCACAGCAACCAAAATAAATTTAAATGTTTTAAAGTTAAAGAAGTTTTTACCTTCTTAAGTTTAATTGTTTGAAATTCCATCTTGTTGTGGGAAATAAAAAAAAATTGTACAATTTCCCGTCTTGGACAAAATCCAATCTTGGGTAACATTGGCATACCCAAAGTCAAGCGTTGCTCCTGAAGACATTGTGCAAGCGTTAATCTCAGTTCATGACCTGCTGTATCATGCTATTGATAATCTCTGCCAAGCGATAATATTACTGTCATCCCGGTGTGTCACATGCAGGGAGACTCATCAATGAGTGTGTCATCCCTCAGATGGACGTTAAACTGGGCATCCCATCAGACGGAATTAGTCGGAAGACGTTAAAGATCCTACGGTGTCGCTTGCGAATAGTATGTGAGCTACCACCGACACCATGACCAAATTCAAAAAAATCCTGCTAGAACTCACTGGGGGCACTGCATCAGCGGTACTGTCATGTCTCTTACCAGATGGTGCTACTTGCAACCTTGAACTGCGTACAAAGGAAAGATGATGTCACTGATCAATTATATACAAGTCTATGGAAGCCATCACTCATGACCAGTTAGGAAATTAAAATGTGCTTTCTGGTGGAGAAGCTGGGTTTTAAAAAAAAAATACATAGTCGAGGCTCATGGAAGAGTTAGTACATTGAACTGGATCAGGACTTAACATGATAAAAGGAACAGTAGAGAGGGGAAATACCAACAGCAGAGTTGAAGGCCAAGATAGACGCAGATTTGGGCAAACAATGGGTGTGGGGAGGAATAGGGAGCAGGAGTGGACAAATGGGGGTGGACAAGATTGATATAAAAGGAAACTCTCAGGAGGGAAAAACTGGAAATTTGGAATGATGAGGGATTGGGGTGGGGATGGTTAACGAGGGCAAAATTTGCTATTTGCAACAATGAGATTCCTGGAAAACCTTGGAAACATTTGGACAGTTTTGATGGACAAGTTGGTTGGACAACTCATGTCACTGGTGACGTCACCGAGATCCTGCTCTGCCACGATTGTTTCTAAAAATTGCATAACGATGAGGCTTGTAGCTTGTTGTAATTATGGGGTGAATCCATCACGTGAGGTCACGTAACAGCAAGATTCCTATTACTGTCGGATTAAATTTTCGAATTGTTTGTAATTCCACGATTATTTGCCAACTACTGTCCATATATTTTCAGCGGTGAATTTATCTGATTGTCAAGAGTCATATTTGTTTATCTACATTTACTCGGGTCAGTTTACCAAGTCGCTAGCTAGCTTGCGCTTGCCAAGCTAGCCGTTCCTTATCAAAGGTTTTGAATGGAGTGCTTGCTTGAGTGCTTAAGCTACTTGGCGAGCACTCCACAAGAAGCTTGGTACCTGAACACACACCTGATGAAACAATGCCCATCATTCTTTTATACTAAAGATTTACATCTTTAGTATAAAGCAGGGGTCTCCAACCTTTTTGGGTGGAGGGCCACAAAACCAAAGTGGTGAGGGGCGGAGAGTCGCACCCAGAAAAAAGGACGCTAAATTCCAAAAATATATATATATATATATATATATATATATATATATATATATATATATATATAATTAATATGCGGGAATTTAAACAAAAATTAGTGCTGAATATATTTTTCTTGCCAACGAATATGATAAATGAATAATCATGTTAAAAACACATGTGTCTAATATGAATCAAAATCATAATAAAAATTACAGAACGCTTTGATCATTGACCCTGACAAATTGGCAGTATCGCGGGCCGCATTGTAATGTAAACTTAATATGATACCGCAGGCCGCATAAATCCATATAAGGGGCCGCATGTGGCCCGCGGGCCGCAGGTTGGAGACCCCTGGTATAAAGGAAGTTTTCAAGCTGAATGAAACGCAGCACAAAGAGTGAATCCTCTTTCAAGACCAGCAGATCTTTGAAATATCTTTCTCATCTTCGGAATTCGAGACAAGATGCTACGGGTTAGAATAGTGCAAGACACATCGACATTTATGATATTTTACAAAATATAACAATCAATGATAAGTAAAGGAGGGTGTGTGTGTGTGTATGTGTGTGTGTGTGTGTGTGTGTGTGTGTGTGTGTGTGTGTGTGTGTGTGTGTGTGTGTGTGTGTGTGTGTGTGTGTGTGTGTGTGTGTGTGTGTGTGTGTACATGAACATGAGGATATGTTATGTCGGACAGGATGGGTGCAGAGGTCATGCACTTGCTTTTAAAAATTACAAATTCCTTTCACTCGAACGTCATGCCTGGCTGGCTGGTTCGTGATAGACGGACCAAAAAACCGTTCCCCATCGACCCCACAAGAAAATTGGAATCTTTGGGGCCGTCAAAGAAGTAATAGTATAGCAGCATTCGTCATTCCACTTTTTTCGCATTCTTTGTACTATTTATGAGTACCTTTAGAACCCCTCTTGCATATCAGGCCTTGTATGAAAATGGTCATTCCATTAAATGGAGCTGAGTGCTAAATTTTCGGTTCTCGCTTCCCAATGTCTTGTTTAGTCGGGTGGTTGTTACGATGCACAAAGCCTGGTATTGGCTTAGTGGTTAGGGTGGCTGGTTTGGGATCCTTGGGTCTTGAGTTTGAGTCCTGTTGGCTGCTGAATTAACACCAGGTGGAGTCGACTTAGCCTGTTATCCTTCTGCGGTCGGTGAAATGAGTACCAGTGTACTGGTAGAGGGGTACAGCATCAGTGGCACAGCTGTGCTCCAAGAAAATGAAAGCTACCTGGCAGCCAAGCTGCCATATGCAAGAACATAAGAACTATACACACTCACAACATACGAATGGGGTGTGGGAAAGTTTCTGGGGTGATAGAGTGGGGCAAGGGGGAATCCATGGTGATTATTCATTTTCCAAGTTAAAATTGTTTGCTTGTAAAAATTAAAATAAAATAAAAACTTTCCATTTTATTTTTACATGCTCAAGTAAGTCGACAGTCCTTAGATCCAGAAAAGCCCAAGTGCAGGATGTCTGGGATGTCTGCAATGCAGGCACACAATTGGGCCGACACTGGGTCAGCTTTGGTCTGCTGTCGGGGGGGTTTTGAATACATGATCGAGGCTCATGGAATAGCCAGAGCAGAATGGAATGGAATTTAAAGGGGGAAACATCCACTTCAGAGTGGAAATGAGAATGAGATCAAGGGGAGAGGAAGAACGACACATGGGGTGAACAAGCTGCACACAAGCTGAATGAAACGCAGCAAGAAGAGTAATGGGAGAGTGGGGATGAAACAGAAAAGGAACAAATAAACCAACAACGAACAAACAAAAAGAGGTGAGGGAGGGGGGGGAAGGGGGCAATCACAATATGCAAATGACAAAGTATGTAAATGAGGTTCAGATATGTTTTATAGATTCATATGCAGCCTGTGGCTACATGGCTGTATCATTTTTCTGGGGGCACAGCTGTGCCACTGACGCAGTGCCCCATACCAGATTACAGTGCACTATTAAGTTTGTCCTCATTTCACCAACCACAGAACGATGACAGGCTGAATCAACCCACCTGATTTTAATTCAACAGAACGACAGGGGCTTGAACTCAAGACTCTAAGACCTTAAACCAACCACCTTAACCGTTAAGCCAACACCAGACTTTTGATATATGTAAATGAGGATGATGACTGATCAGTCAGAAAATAATCAATGATGATGGGTGCCCAGTGAAAACTGTATTCAATGAACTACTCGAAGAGGCCAAACTTTGATTAAGGTGTGTAATCAAAGAATTAGAGGGACGACTATAAATTATTTCCAGTAAAATAAAATTATTTTACTCTCGTGTCTATAATTGTTACATGTCTTACACTACTCATTTCATCGCCCCAATTATCCCCACCTTCTTGAGGGGTCGACCACCGGGAAGGTTTCTGGCACGTACTTCATGAACTGGCTGGCCAGATGTGATGGTGGACTGAATGTGGCAGGAATTTGTATTTTGTTCAAAGTTCTGAGGATACCACACCTACCCATCACAGAAAACACCATGGGATCTTGAAAGTCCACCAGCTCAGGCTATCAGATGAGACACCGGGATCAACGTCCGTCCAAGAGACTGCGTACGTCCTACACGGGAGCACCAAGACCAAACAGTTTATAATCGGATCTGGAATTGAACCCAGACCATAGACTTCAAAGTTTACCTTTTGTAGCATCCTGTTGGACATTTTATAAATATATGTAAATTAATTTTAGCCAAAATGGCGGATTAAAATTTTTTTTTAACCACCCACCACCCCCTTGTCTGGGAACAGGCTTTACACCAAAGAGGTCGACGATTGACCGTATCCTTGCTCTTCGGGTCCTCACCAAACGCAAACGAGAGTTTCGGCAGGGGCTGCTTGCAGCCGATGTTGATCTGTATAAAGCGTTCGATTCAGTGAATCAGGATGCTCTCTGGAGGATTCTTGGTCTTCGTGGGGTGCCACCAAAACTGTTCGATCTGATGTCTGAACTACACTCTGGTACTGAGAGTGCTGTCAGATGTGGTGGTACCATCTCTGACTTATTTCCAGTTGTTACTGGAGTTTGTCAGGGGTGTGTACTAGTCCGCACACTTTTCAGCACTTGTATGGACTGGATTCTAGGGATGATGTCGGAGAGATCAAGCTGCGGTTCATCGTTTGGGAATGTCAATATTTCTGACCTTGATTTCGCAGATGATGCAGTAATCTTTGTGGTGACTTTAGATATCCTTTTTGGGGCCCCTCGAGGTGCTGAATGAGGAGTCGGAGCCGCTGGGATTATGGGTTTCCTGGGTCAAAACTAAGATCCAGGCTTTCAATGACATCTTGGATGCTGCTGTCCTGTCTGTGCCTGTTTGTGGTGAGGATGTTGAGGTCATGGAGAGATTCACTTACCTTGGCAGTGATATTCATGTCTTTGCTGGCTGTGAGTCAGAGATCAACAGACGTCTGGGTCGAGCCTGGGGAGTCATGGATTCACTGGATAACGGGGTGTGGCGCTGCCGGTACCTGTGCGGGAGGACGAAAGTCCGAGTCTTCAGGTCCTTGCTGTTTCCAGTCTTGCTCTATGGATGTGTCACTTGGACTCTGACCAAGGAGCTGAGATGGAGACTTAATTCCTTTGGTACCAGGTCTCTTCGGAGAATCCTTGGCTATCGCTGGTTGGACTTTGTGTCCAACGAGCGGTTGCTAAGAGACTCAAATGAGATTTGTTACCTGCACAGTCCGTGAGCATCAGCTGCGGTTGCATGGACATGTGACTCGTTTTCCTGATGCTGATCCTGCTCACCAGATTCTCTCAGCGAGGGAGTCTCGTGAGTGGAGGAGGCCAATGGGCCAACCACGTGCCTCGTGGTTGCAGCAGGTTGATCGGCATCTCAAGGAGATTGGGATGGGCAAGGCATCTGCCTGGGGGTGGCCAGACAGAGGCCCCTGGAGTACCGGCGGAAAGTGGACACAGCGACGCGCTGCTCTGACGCATGCTCCCATACCTGACCTGACCACTCCCTTCTTACTTCCATCACACTTTCGTCGCCTGCGACTCCCACTCCTCCCAAACTCCATTACCCACCCTTCTCTCTCAGAGCATTCCCCATTCTCATCCTTTTTCCCTCTGCCACCAAAGGTGAAGGAGATAATGTTTTCACCCCTTTCTGTCTGTCTGTTTGGTCGCCGAAATAGGTGACTCTTATTGTCAGTAATTCTGTCTGTTTGTTTGGATGTTTGTTCGTTTGTCATCAGCATAAATGACAGTAAACGTGGGCGGATTTTGACCAAACTCTGGTGGTAGGTACATCTTATGACCAAGTGCTTTGGGAATTGTGATGGTTGCTAGGGACGCTTTGGTTCCCTAGCAACAACCGAAAAACCTTCAAAATCAGTACCGTTCACGCGAAATAAATTCCGAAAGCCATTATCCCACGTTGGGAAATTTGGCACGAATGATCTGCAGGTGATGCTCTATCAAACAAATTCTGGTTTTTGTGATATATGGAATACTTTACCCGCAGCGCCCCCTACAATTAGGGTATAGCGAAAATTGAAGGCCCCCAAGCGGCTCGGTGAGTGCATCAATACGAATGAAACTTTGCAGGTTCATGGTACTCAATGAGTACTACAACTTTGCCTTAGGACATATTGACGGATTTCGCTTAGATCAGGGGTCAAAGGTCAATTAGTGCAAAAAACGATAATATGCGAGAGCTGGAGGGGGTGGAGGTGCCTTCGCGCCAAATGCTACTCCTCCTAGGGTTATGGTCGGATGGTCATGAAAATTCACACTAATCGTCTGAATACATTGTGCACAAACGATCGAGCCGGATTTTCGATTTAGATCTTTGTTCACCCACAGCACCCCCTCGAACTTTGGGGATTTCTGATTTCAAACATCATTTTCGGTACTTTTCATTCAAATGGATACCGAGTAGTTATCAGTAGATGGAACCCGATGAGATTTGGGATGCATAATCTTAAGGTAATTCCCTATCAACTATATGACATCCATTTTGCTCTATCTATATATATATATATATATATATATATTTGAAAGTGTGTCTGTCTGTGTGTGTGTTTCTCTGTGACCTATGCACGCGAAAAGTACTGGACTGATCCTCACCAAACTTCACATGTTGACAGAACATGTACCCGGGAGTGTCCCGATGTAAAAGAATTGTACTTCCGACTTGCGGTTTCCGAATTATGACGTCATCACCTGATTGCGTAACGTTAATTTTTCAACTTCAGCTGATTGACATGGGGCTAACGGAATTTGCAAGAGAATGAGAATTAATTAAGTCGCAAATGATGACATGAAACCAGCCTCACATTGTTGAGGCATTATGGTTTTTTATCTGATGCAGCAATAAATCTTAACATTTTTGAACTCGAGTCTTCTGCATATAAAACATGGCGGGGAAAATATAATATTATAGTGGTGATGAAAAAAAATAATAATGGTGGCAGCCTCTACAATTTTACAATTACCTGTGACATATACTCCTTCAGACCCGCCGTCATCCACGGGATTCCTGTGCGGAGCACGGGTATCCCTGCTAGCATCTTATAGTTTCCGTGCTCCGCGACCCATCGCCGCCTACCGGCTTGTCTGTTTGTTTGTTTGTCTGAGTGCAGGATATCTTAAAAAGTTGTGAACGGATCTGGATGAAATTTTGTGGACAGCTTTGGTGTCTGACAAGGACGAAGTGTTTAGATTTTGGTGAAGATCTGAATCCGCATCCAACTTCTATAATTTATTAAGTGATTCTTCACCATTGAGAGATTGGGCCAAAAATGATATATAGCACGATATCTCAAAAAGCTGTGGACAGATTTGGGCGAAACTTGGTGGACAGGTTGAGTGTGTTGCAAGGATGAAATGTTTCGATTTTGAAGATCCGAATCCGAATCTAGATACGAGAATTATTTAATTTTTAAAGTGATTCTTCACCATTGATAGGGCCAATTCCGAATCTAGATACGAGAATTATTTAATTTTTAAAGTGATTCTTCACCATTGATTGGGCCAAAAACGAGATAGTACTGCATAGCATGATATTTCAAAAATGTATTGGGCCCGATATGCTCTCGTGGATCAGGCATTACATGGCAGAGGTATGCACTCTACCAAGTGCCCTTCTAGTTGATCAATGGATCATTTTTGACTGGGGCCACTCAATGTAAGTAAGGCGTGTTTCTATTGCTCCAATCAGCTGAGTAGAACCCAGCCTAGAAAGATTCTGAGGCAGGCCGAGACAGCTTACTTAATGTCTATATAGTAAAATAATGAGCAGCCAAATGCACTCAGTCTGAGGACTGGCGTCATGAGTGTGCTTACATAATGCACACACATGTACATTGAGAATAATTTACATTTGGTCATACAAATTAATTTACACACACACACACACACACACACACACACACACACACACACACACACACACACACACACACACACACACACACAACTGGCCACCATGTTGAGAGATATCATACTAAAATACACAATTTGATTTTTGTCTGTCTGACAGCAATACATTCAGTCATTACTTATCCAATCTCAACCAAACTTGCCAAGGGGACTAGGGGGTCATGTGATGGAGATTGTGGACTTTGTTTGCCCCCCCCTCACAGATTTTTCACTTTAGACAAACTCCTTGTTAAGGTGTATAAATAGCTTATTATGGCATTTTGTGGGGCACACCGACCCGGAGTAAAAATTATTATAACCACAAACTATTCAGTCAATTCTGTCCAATTTATGAATACCTTTAATAAAAGTCGCTACTATTGTTCAACACTAAACTGAAAGAAATTTGGAGAAAACCCAACGTTCTTGAGGAATTCTATACTTATCACGTCCACCAGAGACTAACTGATCTGATCCATCTCGACTTGCTAGGCCTCTAGGTAGGCCACCAGCTCGGCCGCAATGATCTTTAGCTAATAAATGTGCTTCAATGAGTTTACATATGAATGATGTATCCCATTGCCTGTCTGACTTTTCTAGCCATCAGATTATTTGTGGACTGCATATAGATTGTTTAGAACTTGTATCTTGGGGACTCATATGTGATTTCTCCCAGGTATGATTTCAAGTGTGACATGCAATATTGCCCTCCAACAGCCTTACGGCCCAATTGTGACCTTTATCCGATGTGTAGCCCCCATTCCTAACAGTTGCGAGCATTGAATGCTCTCCACAATCATGACACTTGAGCATTCAACAAACCGATCCAAGGGGGGTTGGTGAGGGGGGGGGGGTGTTGGATGAGTAGTTCACAGAACGTAACACCTCCTCATCACAAAATCTGAAGAAACCCAACTACCTCACAAATATAGGCCAATAACATGTCTACCAACAACATCCACACTAAGGGGAATCATGACAGAAATTATGTACCACCACCTAACACAACAATGAGGCCTAGAGGTAGAACAAAATGGATGTAAAATGCTATGGAATGATAAGACCACTGACTACTAAACAAGGCCGTACTCAAAAGTTGTAAAACAAGAAAAAGATAAATTGTCCACAGCCTGGCCAGACTATAAAAAAAAGCTTTTGATAGTATCCCACATTCATGGATGATAAAATGCATGCAGGTATACAAGAAGAACCCCAAATATAATCAAACTGATTGAGAAAGCAATACAACTCTGGAACACCACATTTATATTACAGCACTCGGAAGGAAATATCGAAATACCAGGGGTGAAGATACGTAGCAGGATCTTCCAGGGTGATAGCCTTTCCCCACTCCTGTTTTGCCAAACTCTAGGACCCACTGAGCAACCTCATCAACAAGCAAGGACATGGATACACTCTAACATCCATCATAAGTACGTCCAAAGAGAGAGGGAATGTGACACGTCTACTGTGCATGGATGATTTAAAACTCTTCGCACCAAACAATGAAAAATTCGTAGAAGGACTGATTAAACTGAAGTTAATAAAATGGTACTCCAATGACATTCATATGGAATTTGGCCTCGATAAATGTACCAAGTGCACGTTCGTATAAGGTAAACCAACCACAATGGATAACATAAAAATCGACCTGCTATTAAAATAGCTATTTATTTGTCTCCACACAAATGTGCAAAACAATTATCAAACCAACATGGAACAAGGTTGATCCTGAAAACATACCTCTCCCCAAGAAACAACACCAGTGTTCCAATACAGTTGCGGAATCATAATCTGGCCACAAGTGGAATGAATAAACTAGACATCAAAACAAGACAACTCCTCACCATCCACAACATACCAAAACAAGAAAACTCCTCACTATCCATAAAAAGTTCTGGAAAAACCAATGTATCCCGAGAATGTACCTGCTGAGATAAGGAAGCAGTGGCCTGATGGAGTGTAACCAAGTGCACAGTGACGTCAGTAGAATTGGCTAAGTACTTGAAAAGTTCAAGAGAGTTCTAAGTAAACACGAAGACAGCAAGTCAGACAAGGTATCCCTAACCCACCTTGCAAAAAATTTCCAAAAACAGGTGCAAATCCAAGATATCACACATGGAACTGAAACAGTAATGAATGCAGCTCCAAGGATTGCAAACAAATTCCTCGTTCAGTCTGTCCCGTTCCATAAAACTATGATAATTTGAGCATTTCCATTCTAGTTTCAGGGTTTTTTTTCTTTTTCTTTCACTCCTTCCTGCATTTAACAAGCTGATTTACTTTTCTGAATGCTTGCAATTCTTCAGATAGCTTGAAATACACACCTTCATTAAGTCTGTTTGATCAATAATTAACACCACATGGACTTGTCAGAACACACATTGAATGGGGCTTGCAGTTAAGAAAATTGCAAGGACTGGTACTTCACACCATCCCTGCTTGTGCTCGTTACGCTGCCTCTCTTGTCCCAAGGTCGGCATGATGACAACAGCTCAAACATGATGATCAAAAGTCACGATCAACCAAGCCGCTACATTTTGGCATATAATTACAGGCCACTTCGAGTCCTTGGCAACGAAGTCTAGTTTGTTGGCTTTGATTGATCAGAATGTATGGATTATTATATCCTCACAATGCCAGCTTGACTAAGCTAAGAGTGGATGAAGCAGACAGGACTTTCTACATTATAAAAGAGGCGATTGATTACGAGGGGATTTGATTAAGACGTTTAAGATATAATGAATGGTGTGGACAAGATAGGTGGAGTGGACTTTTACAGGAATATACACAGCAATAGGACCACGGGTCAGAGTCTGAGAAGAAAGAAGAGGATAGTTAGAACAGTTTAAGGCAGGGGTCTTGCTGTCAGAGAGTGTTTTATTCATGGAATGGTCTCCCTAGAAAGGTAGTGACAACAGAGGGGGTCGATAGGTTTAAACTGGAATTAGATAAGTACCTAGATGCATTGGGGATAGATGGTTATGGGGATATTAGCAGGACTTGTGTAGCTTGTGTGTGGATTGGTAACTGGTTGATACTGGGGATGGTGCAGCGCAGGCATGGCAGACCGAATGGCCTCCTCCTGCACCAAAGTTCCTTGTGTGTATTATTTTGTCTGCATGATCACTTATTCGACGTCCACTACTTCACGTGGGTTGATACCTGCACACTCTTTCCAATACATCAATGTCGTTACGATTGTGGATATGCCAACGCATATACCGGGCAGCTCCATTGTGTGGATTGAATAACTCAGTTACCGTAAGAGATCGACACTCCACATGATGTGATGAAGATGCTCATCTTGTTCATGGCAAGCCCTTCAGGCACTGTTGTCACACGTTTTTAGGATGTGCCTCCAGCAGCGTTTCGGGCTTAGTACCAGATCTTCAGCTAACACAATTAGGGCTTTTTTTCTCACCTTCCAGACCAGAACCTTGTAACTATCAGAAGGATGCTGACTAATCTAAGAAAGTGTGCTTTCGCATCCCTTGGTAACAATGTGTGGAGTGGTCCTTCCACCCACACCCCCATTTGGCTCTTCGGTTTTCTGTGATCTTCCTTGTTATATCACCCTTTTGTTCCTTCTCACTACTCTTATGCTGGTCTGTTGTCAGTAGGCACCTGCTCTGTTCTTGTACTTCTAACTTGTCATGGGAGTTGGCCAGCATTAAGCTTTCAGCATGTGTGAGATCTGACTAATCATATGTATTTCTCTTGAAAGCATTGCTGATGTGTGGCTCAGCCCACTATGGAAACCCTGTAGGCTGTTTCCTGCTCTATAATCCCTCTGCCACCTCCTTGTCTCAACAAGTCGAAACAGCAGACCTCTGTTCGTGGGTGCTGAGGTCCAACTGTGACCACTCGGTTCCCCTGAGGCCATTCCATTGGCCTCTTATACACTTAGGTATTTGTATTGTCACCTCTTGCTCCAGTTCATTGACAGCTATTTCTTTGTCTATCACCATATTCTATGCAGATTTGAGGAATCTTCATTGAAGCATCCCTTTTATACACTTGTCCAAACCAAACTTCATACCGATGTCTTTCCTGAAATAGCTGATGACCATTCACTGTGAAGTTGAAGCCTGGTGTTGGCTTAGTGGTTAGGGTGGCGGCTTGGGATCCTAGGGTCCTGAGTTCAATCCCCGTTGGCTGCTGAATTAACATACACCAGGAGGTTGACTCAGCCTGTCATCCTTCCGAGGTCGGCAAAATGAGCACCAGTGTATTGGTTAGGGGGACACTGCATCAGCGGCATGGCCGCGTCCCAACCAATGATACAACCAGGGGAGAGAGAGAGAGAGAGAGAGAGAGAGAGAGAGAGAGAGAGAGAGAGAGAGAGAGAGAGAGAGAGAGAGAGAGAGAGAGAGAGAGAGAGAGAGAGAGAGAGAGAGAGAGAGAGAGACTGTGAGAGAGAGACTGTGAGAGAGAGACTGTGAGAGAGAGACTGTGAGAGAGAGACTGTGAGAGAGAGACTGTGAGAGAGAGACTGTGAGAGTGAGACTGTGTGAGAGAGTGACAGAGACACAGAGAGACACAGAGAGACACAGAGACAGAGACAGAGACAGAGACAGAGACAGAGACAGAGACAGAGACAGAGAGAGAGAGAGAGAGAGAGAGAGAGAGAGAGAGAGAGAGAGAGAGAGAGAGAGAGAGAGAGAGAGAGAGAGAGAGAGAGAGAGAGAGACTGTGAGAGACTGTGAAGTTAGGAGTCGTTCATGGAATATAAATTCCACGGATCCATTTGAAAGAGTAGATGTATGCATTGGTATCTGTTATCTTTCATTATTTTATAGCCCCAGTTAATAAAATCGAACTCTCTGCTGAGTCTTAAATTTATTATTATTATTATTATTATTATTATTATTATTATTATTAGTATTACTACAGTCAAAGCTATTGTCGTGTACTTTTCATCGGTGCCAACTTGTTTGTACTTTTCCATCATGAACTGTTACATTTACTTGTCCAACCAATGGCAGTTGTGTAGGTGTGGTTTTTTTTTATTTGTCTCGTTTCTAACCAATCATTTTGCCCGACACAACGACCGAGCTCTAGGACCTCCTCCTCCTCGAGGGAAGAGCATAGAGGAAGGCTTTAACCAAGTGTAACGACGCTTCCCTGCCTGGCAACTCGCTATTTACACCGTCATGGATATGACTCATGGAATTGAGTTTCACTGGAGTTAAACTATGGTTAGTTGTAGTTCAGCTGGAGTTAAACGGTGTTCGTGGACCTATCCTCAAGCAGCACTTTGCTATCTCACATTGTAGTTTGTGCAAGTTGAAGCGCAGTTCCTGGACAGGTATGTCTCCACCCAAGATACACGCTTCACCTATGTTGTTGGATCTCTCCAGCCAGAAATAACACAAGAAGTGAGGAACCTCCTTATTGCTCCTCCAGCCTTGGAACATTATACCAAACTCAGGGCCGAACTCATCAGGCGTACTTCACTTCAGAGCAAAAGAGACGACACCAACTTCTCATTACTGAAATGTTTCGTGGCAGAAAACCCTCTCCACTTTTGTGAAGGATGAGACAGCTCCTTGGGGACAATATGTTGGAGAATACCATTTTAAAACTGCTGTTTCTCCAAAGACTTCCCACCAACTTCCAACTGATTTTGGCCTCAACTAAAAAGGCTGTCGACATGATCATGGAAGTTTCTTCTCCCTTGTCCCCCACGACGCACATAGGAGCTGTTTCAAAACCTCAACAGCAGCTTTCACCTCAACCAGACTAATCCTTGGCCACCCAGGCTGAAAACCTGACCAGACAGGTACAAGCTCTCACGACACAACTACAGATGGAAAGAGAGGAGTACAAACCATGGGTGTGGTCCATCGAGAAGTCAATCAAGAGGACACAATCCCAGCTCAAGCACCCACCAACATGCTGAATGGATGTTCTTGTATCATTACAAGCATGGAGAAAAAGGCTCGCAAATGCATCAGCCCATGCTCATACAAGTCCCACCCTTCGGAGCAGGGAAATTCCAATGCCAGCAACTGACGGCGACGTGTCAGCCTGGCAGTGACACATTTAGTTGCCTATTCTTTTTAACCGACAAGGCAACAGGTACCAGGTTTTTAGTGTATACTGGTGCTGAGGTGAGTGTTTTACCATCTCTTCACAAAAGCAAAGGCTGCAGCCGACATCAATCCAGCTGTATGCAGTGAATCACTCGCATATCATCACACATGGGGAGAGATCTTTAATGCTGGATCTTGCACTGCCATGAGTATTTCAATGGGTATTTGTTGTTGCTGAGTTGCTTACACCCTTCTTCACCAGTTTGGCTTGCTAGTGGATGTCAAACATCACAAGCTCATTGACACCACAACCAGCATTAATGTATAGGGAATCATCAATCATACAAATACACCCCCCATCAGCCCCAAGTTAATGAAAGCGACATGTCCTTCGTGAATACCCAGATATTGCTCGTCCAGTATGCAGAGATTGTGAGATTGAGCACTCGACCACTCACCACATAGTAACTCATGGACCTCCATTTTACAGCAAGACCACGGCGCCTTGCCCCAGATCGTCTGAAAATTGCCAAGTCAGAGTTCAAGCACGTGGTTGAACTCGGCATCATACGATCATATGCGGTTGAAAGGAGCATAAACCCACTGAAGTTAGAGCTGCGATACGGCACTTGGAACAAAGCTGTGGGTTCAGAGAGCAAAGTGCTGCTGGAGGATAGGGCCACAAACGCGGTTTAACTCCAGCGAACTTGAGTTGAACTCCAGTGAGCTATAGTTTAACTCCAGAGAACTTTAGTTGAACTCCAGTGAAACTCAAGTCCATGAGTCTTTTCCACAATGGTGTAAATAGCAGGCTGCCAAGCAGGGAGGCATCCACACACATAGTTCAAGCCTTCCTCTCCACTTGTCCCTTGAGGGGGGGGGAGTCCAATAGCCCAAGAGCCCAATTGTCATGTGAAGCAAAATGATTGGTTAGAAACCAGATTAAGAAAAACCACAACGATGCTACTGCTGTTGCTTGGACAGGTAAATGGAACAAAGTTCATGATGTTAAAGTACAAACAAGTTGGCACCGATGAAAAGTACACCACACATCAGAGCATTAAGTTGTGTGTGTGTGCGGCCCAAGGAACACATCAAGAGTTGCATCTGTGGCCCATTATGGTAAAAAGGTTGAGAACCCCTGCACCAGATGCTTGATGCAAGCTGAAATATGGCAGGAAAGTTTAAGGTGCATGATGAGATACATAATTCCTTTTATTTTCTAAAAGCGATGCAAATTTCTGCCTTGTACAATAAGACAGATTTATACTGGAAATTTCCTTTTCTTTCAGTGGAAATTTTATTTACTTTTGAAAACCTATGTTGTCATCATCCAGAACTATCATATTGAACTATCAACTTCAAAAACCGATGCTGTGTACTATGGGATGGCAGGAGGCCTTAGTTGATCGCAATATCGTTTCTCCGACTCACCTCTGAACTGCCTGTTCTTTGATTCGTTCTCCGAAGGAGGAGAATCCAAGCAAAACTTCAGTCCCTCTGCAGTACCAGTGGGACGCCACATCTCGGAGTACGACATTCTTGCATATGGGCATAAACCCATCTGCATTCAGGATGGGGACGTTAAAGATTCCACGGGGTCTCAAAAAAAGGAGACCATTGTGTGCCTCTCTCTCAAAGGTGAAGAATCACTTAAAAAAATTCTCGTAGTCGGATTCGAATCCGGATCTTCACCAAAATCTAATCAGTTCATCCTTGTCACACACCCAATATCTCCACATTACATCCGGATCCGTCCGCAACTTTGAGATATCCTGGACACAGACCATCAAACAAATGAAAAATCCCTCATCGAGTGAAAACTTGGCAAAACAGCACAAAGTAGAATGACACTCGGTAGAGTGCATACCTCTGCCAGGTGGAACAGTTCATGTTTTGTATCCCACTGACAGGCTGGATCTGAACCAAAAGTCAATCCGCTTGTTCTTGTAACCGATTCAACTCATCCACCTTGTTTTGTCATATCTCATTCACAACTTTTTGATATAGAGTGATTTATTTAGTTTTTGGCCCTATCTATCAATTTTATAAATTAGGCCTGTGTTGACCTTTTGACCTTAAAATTAATTGGCAGTTGAATTCAGTGACCTGACATGAAAATGCTCTTCAAATTTCAAGTCAATCAGATAAAAATTGAGGATTTTAGAAATGTGACTGATGTTGACCTTTTCGCCTATGGTAACCGCAAAAATAATAGGTGGTTGAATTCAGTGACCTGATATGTAAATCCTTTCCAATTTCAACTCAATCAGATGAATATTGAGGATTAATAAAATTTGGCCCAAATTGGCCTTTTGGTCTGTTTACCTCAAAATTAGTGGGTGGTTGAATTCAGCGAACTGATCTGCAAATGGTCTTCAAATTTCAAGTCAATCGGATAAACATTGACAATTTGAGAAATAATGTAAAAATTTGGCCTATTTTGGGTTGACCTTATGGCCTTTGTTGACCTTTTGATCTATGATGACCACAAAAGTAATAGGTGGTTGAATTATCTGACCTGATATGCAAATCCTGTCCAAATTTCAAGTCAATTGGATGAAATTTGAGGATTTTTAAAAAATTGGCTCAAATTGACTTATTGGGTGATGTAGACCTTTTTGGTCGACCAAATTTTACGAAATTGCAATGCAGGACCGTCGCAGGGTCAGTGATATTAATCTCTGAAAATTTCAGAATGATCGGTTGAGCCGGTTTGGCTGGAGGCAAGCGTACAGAAAAGCACAAAAAATAGAAAAACACAAACAAACGGAGGCAATCAACATACTTGCCCAAAAAACAATTGCCAAGTAATAAACAGACAAACAAACAAACAAACAACAAGAAGACATGCAGAGCACGATACTTGCAGATTCCATAAAACAAATTTGACCTCAAAAATAATTGGTGGTTGAATTCAATGACCAAATATGCAACTCTTCTTTAAATTTAAAGTCAATCGGATGAAAATTTACAATTTTAGAAATTCGGCTTATGTTGACCTTTTAGCCAATGTTGACCTAAAAAATAATTGGTGGTTGAATTCAGTGACCTGATATGCAAATCCTCTTCAAATTTAAAGTCAATCAGATGAAAATTGAGGATTTTAGAAATATCACCATAGTTGTTGACCTTGAGCCTATGTTGACCTTTTGGTCCATGCACACCTCAAAAATAATAGCCTGGTTGAATTCAGTGACCTGAAATATAAATCCTCTTCAAATTTCAAGTCAATTTGATGAAAATTGAAGAATTTAGAAATCCCACCTTAGTTGTTGACCTTTGGCCTACGTTGATCTTTTGGTCAATGTTGACCTCAAAAATAATTGGCTGGTTGAATTCAGTGATCTGAAATATAAATCCTCTTCAAATTTCATGCCAATCAGATGAAAATTGAGGATTTTAGAAATGTCACCTCAGTTGTTGACCTTTGGCCTATGTTGACCTTTTGCCCTCAAAAACAATAGGCTTCTTCTTTATGCTAAACTCTACCATGTGGTGAAATTTCGTGAAAATCGGTTCAAAATTGTGACCTGTAGGCGACAGACAGACTAACAGACTAACAAAAATCGCCGAACCAATATACTTGAAAAGTCTTCGATTTTGCAAGTATCAAGAAGAAGACATAATAGGTGGTTTAATTCAATGACCAAATATGCAACTCCTCTTCAAATTTCAAGTCAATCAGATGAAAATTGACAATTTAAGAAATTCGACCTATGATGTCATTTTGGTCAATGTTGACCTCAAAAATATGGCTGGTTGAATTCCCTAACTTGAAATATAAATCCTCTTCAAATTTCAAGTCAATCGCATAAAAATCGAGGAATTTCAAAATCTCACCTTAGTTGTTGACCTTTGGCCAATGTTGATCTTTTGACCGGTTTTGATCTCCAAAACAATAGGCTTCTTCCTTATGACAAACTCTACCATGTGGTGAAGTTTCGTGAAGATTGGTTTAAAATTGTGACCTGTTGGCGCCAAACAGTCAAACAGACAGACAAACAGACAGAATAAAAAAATCGACTGACCAATATACTTGAAAAATCTTCAATTTTGCAAGTAACAAACAAACAAACAGACAGAAAGGGGTGAAAACACAACCTCCTTCACCTTCGGTGGCGGTGTTAGAGAGGATATCCGAGCCTGGGTCCTTCACATTCCCTGAAGTGAAAACTCCATAAAAATGTTCACCCGATCAGATTACACCTGACCACTTAATAAACCGTTCCTTTCCCCTTAATGCACCATTCCTTCTCTGATCGATGCAAAACTTTAAAAATAGGAGGGATTTCCTCTGGAGAATAGAGAATATTCTATTGATAACTCTGATGTTAAAGGTCATATGGTATAGCAGCGATATTGGATTAAAGGAAAAAATTTGGACATCTTCTTCTCTAAAAGCACTCAACGAAAAAAATTGAAACTTGCCATTTGTCTTAAACTCTACCATGGGATATATAGAGTGATAACAATGATGTTATCGGTGAAGTGGTATTCCAACTATCATTGGTTGAACCAAAATCCCTATCCGAAAAATCTTAAACTCCATTGATCTGTTCTACGACCCAATGTAAATTAAGAATTAAATTTACGACATCATCAGTCATGTGGTCTGGTGACCATATTGAATTGAAAATAAAAATATTAAAAACCTCTTCCCCAGAACCGCTTAATAGATCAATGCAAAACTTCACACATATGATCGACTCACCATAGGGAACATAGTTTGAATATTTTTTTTCATATTCATCTTCATTGAGGAAATTTAGCCTTAATGTGCACAAAAGAGGATTCATAGAACACAATATGCCACATAGTGTTCAAGTGCAGTATATACAGGAGCGCCTTGCCATTCTCAGGCTTGCATTCTTGAAAATCTCCATGAACCACAAATTCGCAAACTTAGGGGGTAATGTGGAAAATAGGGTTATTGAATTCAACTTTAAATTTGTCCATGCATAGATTTATCCCATCTCATCTTCAGTTGTCATACCCTTCCTCCTGCCCATGGTACACTGAAGCTTGTGGCAAGGCAGTTGTCCTGAAACAACTTGCCTTCGCCTCATGGAAGGCTAATCCAAATGAGGGTAATCTCAGTTCCTTCCACAAAGCTTGAGACAAGTGTATGACTACCCTCAGGAAAGCCAGAAAACATTGTGTATATATCTATGCATATATATATATATATATATATATATATATATATATATATATATATATATATATATATATATATATATATATATATATATGTGTAGAAACTATCATTCATTAACATGTTTGTGGATTGTTTTTTTGCTTTTTATTTTCAGGAATAAAAGTTATTAATAACATGAAGTAAAGTATTATTTTGCTGGATTAATAACATGAAGTAAAGTATTATTTTGCTGTATTAATAACATGAAGTAAAGTATCATTTTGCTGTATTAATAACATTAAGTAAAGTATCATTTTGCTGTATTAATAACATTAAGTAAAGTATTATTTTGCTGTATTAATAACATTAAGTAAAGTATTATTTTCCTGTATTAATAACATTAAGTAAAGTATTATTTTCCTGTATTAATAACACTAGTACGGGCCCGTAGGGGCGGGCCCGTAGGTGAGTGCCAGTATGTGCAGCCCTCTCTCGCCCCTCTCTCTCGTCCCCCCTTCACTCTCATCCCACCTCTCTCACCCCCTCTCTCGCCACCTCCCTTGCCCCCCTCTCTCCCCCCTAGTCTCGCCCTTCCTTTGTCCCCCCTCCTCTCTCGCCCCTCTCTCTCGCCCCCACTCTCATCCCCCCCTCTCCAGTCCCCCTCTCTCGCAGATATTGGTCGACAGATAAATGGCCGTAACTTGGGAACTGCTCGTCCGATTAATATCAAACCTCGAAAAGGCACATCTGCGGGTCCCCAGCAATATTCCTGGCAAGTTTCAATCAGATCGGACCGTCAATCGTGCAAAAACTAAATAAATAAATAAAAACAAACATTAATTGTGACGTCATTCGTGACGTCATTCGTGACGTCATAGCACCGTGTCTTGTCATTGGTAGACAGATAAATGGCCGTAACTTGGGAACCGCTCGTCCAATTGATATCAAACCTCGAAAAGGCACATCCTCGGGTCCCCAGAATTATTCCTGGCAAGTTTCAATCAGATCGGATCGGCAGTCATCGAGAAACGGTGGTCGCAGACAAACAGACAAACAGACAGACACACACACACATAGATTGCTGGAATTATAGATAGACTAGTACGGGCCCGTAGGTGCGTGCCCGTAGGTGAGTGCCAGTATGTGCAGCCCTCTTTCGCCCCCCTCTCTCCCCCCTCTCTTGCCCCCCCTCTATTTCCCCCTAGTCTCGCCCTTCCTCTCTCCCCCTCCTCTCTCACCCCCACTCTCATCCCCTCTCTCCCGTCCCCCTCTCTCGCCCCCTCTCTCTCCCCAAGTCTGGCCCTTCCTCTCTCCCCTCCTCTCTCGCCCCCACTCTCCCGTCCCCCCTCTCTCACCCCTCCTCTCTCACTCCCCTCTCCCGTCCCCCTCTCTCGCAGATATTGATCGACAGATAAATGGGCATAACTTGGGAACTGCTCGTCCGATTAATATCAAACCTCGAAAAGGCACATCCGCGGGTCCCCAGCAATACATCCGCGGGTCGGACCGTCAATTGTGCAAAATAAATTTCAATCAGATAAAAATAATAAATAAGTAAATATTACTTGTGACGTCATTCGTGACGTCATAAAACCGTGTCTTGTCATTGGTCGACAGTTAAATGGCCGTAACTTGGGAACCGCTTGTCCGATTAATATCAAACCTTGAAAAGGCACATCAGCGGGTCCACAGCAATATTCCTGGCAAGTTTCAATCAGATCGGACCGTCAATCGTGCAAGTAAAATAAAAATAATAAATAAATAAATAAATAAATTAACATTAATTGTGACGTCATTCGTGATGTCATAGCACCGTGTCTTGTCATTGGTCGACAGATAAATAGCCGTAACTTGGGAACTGCTTGTCCGATTGATATCAAACCTTGAAAAGGCACATCAGCGGGTCCCCGGCAATATTCCTGGCAAGTTTCAATCAGATCGGACCGTCAATCGTGCAAGTAAAATAATAAATAATAAATAAATTAATAAATAAGCATTAAGTGTGACGTCATTCGTGATTTCATAGCACCGTGTCTTGTCATTGGTCGACAGATAAATGGCCGTAACTTGGGAACTGCTTGTCCGATTGATATCAAACCTTGAAAAGGCACATCAGCGGGTCCCCGGCAATATTCCTGGCAAGTTTCAATCAGATCGGACCGGTGATCGTCCGGTTATTAATAATTTGGGAAAAAATTGGTATGATAACGTGAGAAGGTGGAACAACACCTTCAGCTGCCATATATACACCTTTTCAACACTGAAAAGGCAATAAAATGGCCGTAACTTGGGAACCGCTCGTCCGATTGATATCAAACCTCGAAAAGGCACATCCGCGGGTCCCCTGCAATATTCCTGGCAAGTTTCAATCAGATCGGACCGGCGGTCGTCGAGAAACGGCGGTCGCAGACAGACACACAGACACACAGACACACAAACTGCTGGAATTATAGATGAATTAAGTAAAGTATTATTTTCCTGTATTAATAACATTAAGTAACGTATTATTTTCCTGTATTCAGAACATAAAATAAAGTTGTATTTTCCTGTATTAAGAACATCATATATTTAGATTATTTTCTTGTATTGAGAAAATAAAATGAAGTATTATTTTCATGTATTAAGAACATAAAATAAAGTTGTATTTTCCTGTATTAAGAACATAATATATTTAGATTATTTTCTTGAAATGAGAAAATAAAATGAAGTATTATTTTCATGTATTAAGAACATAAAATTAAGTATATTTTCTTGAGTTGTTATAATTACTATTTCCGATGCAGCCTGTGGCTGCTGGTTGCATCATTGCTGGGAGTGCAACCATGAAACTGATGTAGTGCCCCCTGTTTCCAGTAATCTGTTACTCATTTTGCTGACCTTGAATGGATGACAGGCTGAGGTATCCCAACTGGTATTATTTAACAACATAACAGGGGCTGAATTCAAGCCCCTAAGATCTACAGCCAGCCACGTTAACCAAAAAGCCAACACCAGGCTTTAAGTTATTAAGATCATGAAATTTACCTTCAATAATAAATGATGGCAAACTTGATCCAATAATGTGATGGCAATGTTGATGATGGTGATGATGAAGACGAGTTGATGGAGATGATTGTACATTCCCATTATGTCAGAATCTTTAACTCTAAACACATGTCATGCCCGCTAATGTTATATATCAATAAATAACATGGTTTTTGGAGGATTATGAAGGAGATTTGTTTTATACAGTATTCAAGTGTATAATTCAACTTAAATAAAGGTTTAAAGAGGTTTAAAGGCATCAAAAAAAAAATCCAGGTTTTACCACCATTTTCCCAGCAGACATTACATCATCTGATCTAACACGTTACATTAGTTATTCGTGCCTATTATTTATGTCCGTTATAACATTCTTAAAAACAGTAAGTTTCCTGTTTGGAATGATTTTCCAATTTGTTTGACTGTCAGGCAGGGAGACAGAGTAAAAAAATTATCTCACTCCTCTCTACGCATGCATGGTCAGGATGAATTCTAATCCAAGGGAGGTTAAAAAGACAGACTTGTCAATTTATTCATGTTACGATTCATGTTCAAAATATAACATTTGATTCAAATACGTTGTTCCTCGATCATAAACTGACAAGATAAACAGACGGACTTGAACCAATTGTTTAACCCCGCATTTCACTTCATGTGCGTGGAGTAATGTGTTGGTCATAATAGTAGTTTGTTCAGTTAACCATGATATTTTTGTTCAGAATGCTCGCGCAAGGCGAGACTACGTGTTCCCAGAGTGCCGTTCTAGTTCAGTGATGGTTTTGAAGAGTGGGATTTGGCCGTCAGTTGAAATGTTTATAATCTTCATGAAAATTGCAATAAAACATGACATTAACCATTAAATGCAATGTGCACAACACAATCGGTGGTTGTTATTATTATTATTATTATTATTAGTAGTATTTTAAGATACCGTCACATTATCTAAAAAAAAAAAAAATCATTTATCCAGGTACAGCCTTTCCACCAAAGGTAAAGAATGATGTTTTAATCGAGGTAAAAACTTGTCTTGAGATCACACTGAGTTAACATGGGAATGTTGCTCATACACAGGTCATTGAGTAATCCTATAAATGTGAGTGTTTCAGAACACACTGCACACCTGAAAACACCTGTTGACTGTTACCAAGCATTTTGAAGGCCTTTTTATTCACAGTCATGTATTATCTGAAGGAAGAAGTATTTAGCATCCAAAACTCTCAACACACACCCTGATTTATGATTTACACACTCCTAGGGGCACCACATTCCAGAAATAGCTACCTTACCCCCAAAGCTGTCTTGTCTGGGTTCGATTCCTGACTCGACTATAAACTGTCAGAATGGTGTTTCTCAGGCAAGGGTATTACATCACAAGGATCACGTTACGTTACGTTACGTTACGTTACGTTACGTTACGTTACGTTACGTTAAGGATCCCAAAGGGTCTTTTGCAAAGAGTAGATGAGTTATTGAGTAGATGAAAGAGTAGATGAAGATGACGTTGTATTTTCATGTAATCAGCCTAACCTGTACTGTGCAATGTAGATCATCGCCATCATCCATGAACAATATCATTATGTCCTTGACGAATCATCGATGCAGCTGAACTAGCCTCTTGGCAGGGGTCATGCTGGGATGGATAGTTTAATTGCCATTACATTATTGCCATGTCTACAAAAGACACTATGGAATCTTTAACATCCAAAAACGACCAGTCCTGGCAGACTAGTCTTCCTGCTTAGCATCCATCCAATAGACGATGCATGCAATGATGAATGATGAATCGTCCTGTGTGCAAACACCAGGACGAGAGTTTATAGCTGGGTCGAGATTCGAACTCAGGCAAGAGAGGTCAACAGCGAATACGCACACCTCTATAATGCGATCCTGGCAGACATCACCCGTAAATCGCTGCTTGGAGTCGTCCTGCGAGTGCACGCCTCATATAATGACGTCATAACAGGTGAATGCTCTGTTTGTTTCTTTTGTCCTCATGAAGTTAGTTATGACGTATATATTTTATAGCTTGAGCTTCTCTCGCTTCCTGAACTGAGAAGTATACTTATATCGACCCAGTAAAAGCGGTCGTTTCCCGTCGTTGTTTCAGAAACTTTAAGCCGGTTGTGCAATGTGCTTGCAACGGCTTGGGGGAAATAAATTCTGGCGGCACTTTCGGTGGCGCTGAGAGCGGGAGTGGATAACTGAGCGCCATTACGACGAAAGCGTACTCCTGATCTCCAGGAGCGTCTGCAATGGGCGCCGAACCTGTTTAACTCAATCTTGGCGGACACAAAAGCAGACCGAACGAGCGCGAGCGGGCAATTAGAGACGTCGCTCATCCGCTTGTGAAAACAACGGACTGTAATCTCGCGCGCGGAGCACAGTGGAGTTGGCTAATCCCGCGCGCGCCCCGCACGTGTCGCCCAAAGTGCGAGGCCGAGGCCGAGAGAGAGAGAGAGAGAGAGAGAGAGAGAGAGAACGAGAGAGAGAACGAGAGAGAGAACGAGAGAGAGAACGAGAGAGAGAGAGAGAGAGAGAGAGAGAGAGAGAGAGAGAGAGAGAGAGAGAGAGAGATGCATGGAAGACAGCTGTCCGTCAACGCCTGAATCGGTCGGTCCACCTGCTTTGGCCTTCCTGGCTTAGCAGGACACACCTCCCCGTTTCAGGCCCGGCCACTGGCCATTTACATTCATATGGGGCCGCTCCGAGCTTAGGCGGTCCAGCCTGTCTGGGTTTGGATTACCCTTCCGGCAGTTTCAATCCTTATCTACGGCACGGCTCCACTGGCCCCATTAGCGGCCATTTGAAATGCAAAGGCCTAATTGATTCTGAATGACAATGGAGTGTTTACTCAGGCGGAGCTGCTGCTCCCAGCTCCCCCAAGTCCGATTTGTGCGCTTTGTTGGATTCACACTTGTCAATCCTCCCTCTTCAAACCCCCCACCTCAAGATCCTTCATGAATATCAACAGGCTCTGGATGGCCGATTCACTTCTGAGAACTTGGAAAATCTTCACCAGATCCATTTCCTTCTTGATATCTCGAGCAGTTCCATTGATTTCTGCCGTTCTTCACTTTCATGTTTGTCCTCTCACTATCATGCATCCTCCCTGGCCCCTTCTCCACCAATCTTCAGTTGGTCTTTCGTTTTATTGAAAGTCTTCACCAATTACATCAGTTTCTAACAATCTTCAAAAAGTTCTTTAGATTTTCACCATAAAGTTCCAATATCTGGTTGTGTGTGTGTAATCATACGTATTTTATGAATATACATATGAGGTCCAAGATCAACGTCGATTATTTAGCAGACATTATGACGTTGTCCGATGGATCTGGTATTCCATTCATCCACCTCCCAGTTATGACCGAACCTTCCCATAATAATACTTATTTACCACGAGTCCATGCCACCCCAGGAAGTTGTTTCCATCTCTCCTGGGTCCATTATGGGTCAATTGTGTGAGTGCTCTGGCACTGGCCGTATGCTGCTCGGGGCCTATATAAAAGATGGTGGTGTTACAGAGCAGGAGGTATTACAGGCTGATACAAACAGAAAAAGGGGTCTCTGTCTGTCTGTCTGTCACACACACACACACACACACACACACACACACACACACACACACACACACACACACACACACACACACACACACACACACACACACACACACACACACACACACACACACACACCCTCTCTCTCCCCTGCATTATCGAGACAGAGGGACAGGGATAGCAAGAGGTCAATGTGGAGCTCCATGAGCAGAAGGTCCTCAGCATCAGTTTAGAGGTCAGTTCCTCCAAAGAACATCCCTGTCCTGAGACAGCTCATCCTGCAAGTGTCCAACGCACTGGAATGCTGACCCACATGGTCTCAAACTCTGTCCTCACCACCAATGAAAAAATGCCATTCTCTTGTTCCTTAGCTCTCTTCATTCATCCCTGCTCTAGGGTCTAGTCCTCCCTCTCTCAACAAAACCCTCGATTTGTATAGATCCATGCCCATAATGGGGAGGGACAATGGCCTGCAAAAGTATTCACCCCATTCAAAGTTTTCACATTTTGATGCCACCTGAGCTTATTTCATGATGCTTTAAAATCAAGCTTAAAATACAAAATCTTCAAAAACTAGTCCAAAATGATAAAGCAAAAAAAAATGCAGATAAAATGTGAACACGATCGATTAAACAGAAAAAAAAAATCAGATGATTCTCAGTTGCATAAGCATTCAAACCCTTTGCCTATCAGGTCAGGTCAGGGATGGGAGCATGCGCCGGAGCAGCACATCACTGCATCCACTTTCCACCGGCACACCAAGGGCCTCCGTCTGGCCATCGCCCAAGCAGATGGCTGGCCCATCCCCATCTCCTTGAGATGCTGATCAATCTGCTGCAACCATGAGGCACATGATCGGCCCATTGGCCTCCTCCACTCACGAGACTCCCTCGCTGAGAGAATCTGGTGACCAGGATCAGCGTCAGGAAAATGAGCCACATGTCCACACAGCCGCAGCTGATGCTCACGGACTGTGCAGGTAACAAATCTCATTTGAGTCTCTTAGCAACCGCTGGTTGGACAAAAAGTCCGACCAGCGACAGCAAAGGATTCTCCGAAGAGACCTGGTACCAAAGGAATGAAGTCTCCATCTCAGATCCTTGGTCAGAGTCCAAGTCTCACATCCATAGAGCAAGACTGGAAGCACCAAGGACCTGAAGACTCGGAATTTCGTCCTCCCGCACAGGTACCAGCAGCACCACACCCCATGATCCAGTGAATCCATGACTCCCCAGGCCCAACCCAGAAGTCTGTTGATCTTTGGCTCACAGCCAGCAAAGACATGAATATCACTGCCAAGGTAAGTGAATCTCTCCGTGACTTCAACATCCTTTCCACAAACAGGTACAGACAAGATAATAGCCCAAGACGTCATTGAAAGCCTGTAATCTTAGTTTTGACCCAGGAATCCCATACTCCCAGTGGCTCCGACTCCTCATTCAGCACCTTGAGGGCCCCCAAAAGGATATCTAGTCTCTGCAAAGATGGCTGCATTATCTGCGAAATCAACGTCAGAGATCTTGACATTCCCAAATGATAAACTACAGCTTGATCACTCCGACAACCTCCCCAGAATCCAGTCCATACAAGTGCTGAAAAGTGTGGGGGCCAGTACGCACCCCCTAACGAACTCCAGTAACAACTGGAAATAAGTCAGAGATGGTTTCACCACATCTCACAGCACTCTCAGTACCAGAGTATAGTTCAGACATCAGATCGATCAGTTTTGGTGGAACCTCACGAAGAATCTTCAAGAATCTTCCAGAGGACAGAAGAAGAAGACCAAGAATCCTCCAGAGGCCATCCCGATTCACTGAATCAAACACTTTGCAGAGATCAACATAGACTGCAAGCAGCCCCTGCCGAAACTCTCATCTGCGTATGGTTAGTACCCAAAGAGCAAGGATACGGTCAATTGTTGACCTCTTTGGTGTAAAGCCTGACTGCTCTGGATGCTGGTGCTCAAGCAGATCGTGGCAAGCCCTATCAGAATTATCCGAGCGAAAACCTTGCCCAGCACTGAGAGCAGCATCACCCCCTTGGTAATTGTTACAGTCTTGGCGGTCACCCTTCCCTTTCTAGAGAGGGGACAACAAGGCACCTCTTCCAGTCAGTTGGGATGATGCCTGTGTTCCATGCAGAGCACAGAACTGCATGCAATGACACGAGTACACCATTTCCTCCAGCCTTGAGAAGTTCAGCATGGATGCCACAGATCCCTGGAGCTTTACCCCATTTCAACTGGTTCACCGCAGTCTGTGTTTCGACAAACGAAGGTGGACCACAGTTGACTGGAGGGTCAGCAACAGTTATTGTAACACCCCTGACATCCAACTCAACAGATGGTACATCAGCTTGGTACAGCCGCTCAAAGTAACCAGCCCAGCGGGCCTTCATTTCGGACTCCTCTGCCAAGAGTCCACCACCCTCTGCTCTAACTGCAGTGCTCCGAGGGATGGGCTTGGATGAACACAATGCATGAATTCCCCTGAAAGCAGGATGAGAATCACTTGACCACAGGTGATGCTCTACCCCCTCACAGATTCCTTGCACATCGGCCTCCTTGTCCACCAAATGACTTAGTACATGAGCGGGGACTTAGTACAATGACTTAGTAATCAATCATGACTTAGTACATGTACAGTTTTACGCCTGAGATCCCTGAACAGCTCATCTCTGGCATTCAGCCTGGCCCTGCGATTCTGGTAAATGGTATCCAGTGTCCCTTGCGAGACAAAATTCATCTTTCCCCTTCGGTGAGTTCCAAGCCATCTTCCGGCAACATCAAGGACAGTGGTCTTGAAGGCACTCGCCAACTCTTCAGGATCCCCCAAAGCACCCAGACCCCCCAAATCTCCACTCACCCTGTTCACAAACTCCTCACCTGCCCTCTCATCCTTGAACTTGCCAACATCCAGCCTAGGCTGGGATGGTACCATTCTCCTGGATTTAAGGTGCAACTTCAGAGTTGGTACAACAAGCATGTGGTCGGTATTGAGGAACTGAGCACTCCGGTAGACCCTGCAGTTCTGGATCATCCTCCAGCGACCATCAATGAGCACATGGTCAATCTCCTTTGCAGCACCGCCAGCGTTGGAATACCAAGTCCAGCGATGGGCCTGTGGGTGCTGAAAACATGGACCAGCCACCCTAAGTCAATGACTTCTTACAAAGTCAAGGAACTTAATGCTATTTTGGTTCACAGTTCCAGACCCATGGGGACCAACACACGTCTCATAACCATCCCTTTCAGTTCCAAGTGATGCATTGAAATCTGCCAAGATTACAAAAGTATCTCGCCTGGGGCACTGATCACCCACAGACTCAAGCGTGGCATAGAATGCATCCTTCATGGTCAGATCACTCGCCTCAGTCAGAGCATGTAGAGAGACCAGGGAAATGACACCCAGAGAATGACAAATCCTTAGTCTCACAATATGCTCGTTGACTGGTGTTACCTCAATTATTGTTGTCGTCAGCTTATCGGACACATCTACAGAAACTCCTTGGGCATGCTAACTATCAGAGTGACAAGACCAATAGTAGGTGTAATCACCTGCCATGATCACACCACAATCCTGTCTCCGAAATTCAGATAGTGCTGCAATACCGACGTCCAAACGCTTGAGCTCAGATGATAACAGAGACAGGTGATCATCCTCTCTTTGGGATAGGACATTCCAGGCACCCACCTGAAGGGACTGCCTCTGGTTAACCCAAGGAGACAGCCGTCTGGTTGACGACACCTCAGCACCACCCCAACACACACTACCGCAATCTGACCCTGGATGGTTACTCCATCTTTTCCCTCCTATCATCAAAGATTGGGGGTCCCGAAGGCTTTGCCCCAATCTCGTCATCTGGTGAACTGCCCAATGAAGGGCAATTGCACAGGAAGTACTCCCACGGAGTGGGCTTTCAGATTTCTTTTTGCTTTTGGAATGTTTTGTGGGATGAAGGGTTTTACAGTGGCCGGAGTGCAAATCCTGCCACTAACCTCCTAATAAGAAGTAACCCAACTGCAGGAGGACGTCCGCGGACACAGTTGGGCACTAGATATGGATGGCCGTTGGCTCACAAGGAGCTCCTCCGCCCTTTGACAGGTTTTCTTTTTAATCCTGCTGGGTATCCATACCCAAGCACCCTCCTCACCAACAAACTTGGTGGGGAGACGGTTTAATCGCTGACAACCCAACCATGAAACGGCTTACTACAGGTTTACATGGTACCTGTAGCAAGTCACAGATCTAATCTGACCTGACCTGACACTTTGCCTATAATTAACCCTAAATCACTTCAGGAGCAAATTATTTGCTTGAAAGGTATAACAAAAAAGAAGTGGAAATCGGTTTCACATGTATCTATTCAGCGGATTAACTGAAAAAATTAAGCTCCCCTACTTATGTCAGGAGTTTTAAGGTGCAACTCACTTGGTCAACCAACAAGGCAAACATGAAGACCAAGGAACTTTCCAAAGAAGACATAAAGTGGTGGAGAAGTACCGTTCATGAGGGGGTTATAAGAAAATTTCAAAGTCACTCATTATCCCTTTGAGTACGTACAGTGAAATCCATTTTTAAGAAGTGGAAGATGTATCATACCACCCAGACTCAACCAAGATCAGGTCATCCATCCAAACTCAGCAGCCGGGCAAGCAGAAAACTGGTTCAGGATGTTACTGGAAATCCAACAATGACTTTGAAAGATCTGCAAGGTTCATTGTCCAAGATGGGGGTCAGTGTTAATCAATCAACAATATCCCATTCCTTTCACAAAGCAAGCCTCCGTGGACAGGTGACAAGAAAGAACCCATTATTGAAAAAGACACATCCAAAAGCTCATTTGGAGTTTGCGAATAAGCATCTTAACGACACTGCAGGCATGTGGAGAAAAATTTTGTGGTCAGACGAGACAAAAATTGAACTTTTCACATTTCATTTCATTTCGATTTTCACATTTTATTTCATTCACATTTCATTCATTTTGTGATTCATATTTCATCAGGACAACGATCTGAAGCACAAAGCTAAAGCCACGCTGGAGTGGCTGAATAAGCAGAAAATGAATATTCATGCGTGGCACAGTGAAAGTCCTGACCTGAATCCAATTGAACATTTACGGCAAGATGTGAAGATTGCAGTCCATCGACGATCCCCATCAACCTTGACAGAACTAAAGCAATTTTCACGTGAAGACTGGGTAAAGATTTCACCATCTCACTGTGTAAAGCTGGTAGAGACCTGGTAGACAGGTAGAGACTCATAGCAGTCATTGTTTCAAAATGTTCTTCCACCAAGTACTGACCTTCGGAGCTGAATACTTTTACAACCAGTGAATTGTGATTTGTATATGTTTTTTTCAGCTATTCCTGACATGTAACCTTCTTCAACCATAACAGTGCTTCGTTTAATCTCTTCAGTTATGAATAAAAAAGTTAATTTAGAAAAATAGTTTCTACATCATTAGTAATTCATGTACATATGGAATTATTGGTGGGGGTGAATAATTTTGTAGACCACTATATAATGCCTCAAGGATGTCGGGATTCCTCCATATGTCTTTCAGTTTAGTGTTAAACAGCAGTAGCAACTGTTTAAAAAGGTAATCATACATGTTTGTGGTATATAATATTTTTTTTACCTCTGATAGGGGTAACCCACAAAACACCACGATAAGCTATTTATATGATTTAACATGGATTTCACCCAAGGTGGAAAACCCCCTTGGGGAGGGGGGCAACTTAAGTTACTACAACCTCCATCATGTGACCCTTTGTCCTCCTGTCAAGTTTGGTTGAGATTGAATAAGTAACGACCAAACGTATCGCAGTCAAAAACAGACAGACACCAAATTGTGTATTTTAGCATGAGGAGTGTCTTTTTTCTATTAGTTTTATAAAGGTAGAGTTTGCCAAAAATGAAAGACCTGTTTGACTTTGAAATGGGACAAATTGTTGGTTCTCACAAAGCTGGATGTTCTGTGACAGAACCCTCCAAACTTTTTACGATATTCAGAGGAACAGTCTCCAAAGTAATGACAGCATGGGAAAAAGAAAGGCAGAAAAAATGTCCAAGTAAGAAAGTCTAACTGGTTAAAAGTGCAAGTTGCATCATTATCATTTAGTTTGCAGCCTACGGCTGCTGGTTGCATCATTGCTGGGGGTACAGCTCTGCCACTGATGCAGTTCCCCCCTGTTTCCAGTAAGCTAGTTCTCATTTTGCTGACCTCAGAATGATGACGGGCTAAATCAATCCACCTGGTGTTATTTAACAGCACGACTGGGGCTTAAACTCAAGACCCTAAGATCTTAAGTCTGCCACCTTAACCGTTAAGCCAACACCAAGTTTTCATAAGTTGGATAATCAAGACAGATGTGTGTTGTCAAGAAATGTGACTAAAGATCCCAGTTGAACAACTGCAGAACTGAATACACACCGAACCCGACCAATCTCTATCAAAACAACTCACCGTGAGTTACACAAAATGGAGTTTCACCGCAAAGTTGACATTCGCAAACCATTAATTATGAAAATAAATGTGTTATCCTGCAAAATGTGGTGCAGATAACACAAAGACTGGACTTTGAAGCAGTGGAGAAATGTAATTTATGGTCAGATGAGTCGTCCTTCACCCTATTTCAAACAAATGGTGGAGTCTACATTTGGAGACAGCCCAAGAACACTGACAACCCTGACTGCCTACTACCGATGGTCAAGCATGGAGGAGGCTCCAATGATTTGAGCGGCAATCTCATGGAAATATGTAGCCAAGATTATTACAGTGCACGGGAGAGTAACTGTGAATGACTACAAAGCCTTTGTGACCAATTGCATCCCATAATACAAACTTTGTTTCTTGAAGGTGGTGCCATTTTCCCCAGACCATCATACTTGAGAACACACTGCTGTAAATATTTAATCTTGGTTTTGAAGAACGTAATGGTAAAGTACATCTCCCCTGGCCTGCTCAATCACCAGATTTAAACATTATTGAGCCATTGTGGTCATTTCTCGAGAACAAGCTGAGGAGGACATTTCCTCCACCAATGTCCTTCAAGGAGGGTAATTCCAGCGTAACGGACGTAACATTGAGACAAAAATTGCATCACTAATGTTGAAATTTTGAAAAGGTTGGCCATATTACAGAGAGTTTCTTTATTAACCTCTGCCATCGAAGATCAGAGGTTACCGTTTTCACCCCTTTCTGTTTGTTTGTTTGTTTGTTTGTTTGTGAACAGTATTACGGAAAAACTCCTTGACGGATTTCGACTAAACTTGGTGGGGGGATTAGGTATGGTCCAAGGGTCATGCCATTAGATTTTGGACTTGGTCCAAAATCCAATATGGCCGCGATGGCAGCCATTTTGAAAAAATATTTGAATTTTTTTTTTTTTTTTTGCATTTCTACATGTTTTCAGTGATTTCCAACCCCCCTCCCCCCAAAAAAAAATTGTTAGAGGAAAAAACATTTTTGCAACTTTTTTTTCAACAAAATTTCGATTTTTTTTTTCATTTCTACATGTTATAAGTGATTTCCAACAAAAAACATGCCAAAATTATAATTGTGGCTGATTTTGGAACTTCAGGTGGATATACCCACGTAAAATCAATTTCTGTCTCAAGGAATCCAGTTATGACGAATGAATTGAGTATGTAAAAGTTAAAAGTAAAAGGGAAAGTTGCAAACTATAACTCTGTGAGCACTGTTGACGTCAAATTGAATGAATAGGATGTCAGGTTCACTTGAGTGACCTAGCAGTATTGGCGGCGGAGGTTTTGCACTCTACCAAGTGTTCCCTTCTAGTTACATATTGTAATTAGTCTCTATGGCTTTCTGATATTGGTACAAACCCCACTGTGTAGTTTACTACTAAAGCAAAAATCAACATTTAATAGGCGTAACGGACGTAACATCGAAATGGACACAACTAAAACTGCCCATAGCACAATTCTTAAATCCTGCGAAATAACGAATTTGTAGTATACCTTTCATTCACGGTAAGCAAACTAAGCATTAGAAGCATACTTTCTATATTCCAACGATACGATCTGTCTGTTGTTTGTTAAAATATTTTGAAAAGTTCACTGTAACGGACGTAACTCAGCAATGTAACGGACGTAACCCATGCGATCACATATTGGATAGTCAATGCAAGGGCGCATTTTATGATATCTATACAATCTCTTACATACATCAGCGAACATTTGATTGTCTAACAGCTTGCATATGCCTCGTTGGTGTTGATCTATAGGCACAGAGAGAAATGGACCAAATATGTTGATGAGTAGTTACAGCCTGATCTTATATCAGTAATATTCATCAGCGAATACTACTTCGGATTAAAACATTCATCAAATAGCCATATTTTCGACAAAATGATAACAGACAGAATGACTTACCATTCATTGGAAGACGTTGAGGCAGTTCTTTCAAGATGGCCACCAAATCACGTGACATCATCCACGTAGTAAATATCACATAAATTATGAAAATTCAGACCTAACTAAACACCGTCCAACAGAAATCCTTTTGAAAAATACATTTTCAAATTTTATGCTTCATGTCCATTTTTACGTGGTATTTCCCAGGATTTAAGAATGGTGTAATCTTCCTCTATCAGATGTGGACAACTTGCATCAGTCAATCCCACACAGGATTAATGTAGCAAAGTGTGTGTGTGTGTGTGTGTGTGTGTGTGTGTGTGTGTGTGTGTGTGTGTGTGTGTGTGTGTGTGTGTGTGTGTGTGTGTGTGTGTGTGTGTGTGTGTGTGTGTGTGTGTGTGTGTGTGTGTGTGTGTGTGTGTGTGTGTGTGTGTGTGTGTGGGGGAGGAGGTGTTTTTCTATCTCACTATTATAAACTGCACCTTGACATGAATGTTTCAAAAAAAAATTGCCAAACACCTGTATATAGATCATTAGTAGACATCGGTCGTGTCTTTCTTTTGATTTACAGGGGTCAAAGTGGATGAAGGGGTAGTTGAGTGGGGAGGGTGGTTACAGAAACATATTGGATTTACAAAAATCTGCATTGTATTTATTACAAGCAAATACCACCCGGTTCGCTGACGGGAATATTGAGAGGGGGGGGAGGGGGGAGTAAGAGAGGAGCGGAGGGGGAAGAGATTTGGAAGAGTGAGCAGTTGAGTGGGAAAGAGAGAGGATGGATGGAGAGTGAAGAGGGGTGGGGTAAGGGAAGGCAGCATAAGGTGAGAGGAAGGGAAGGCAGATGTGCGGTGGAGTGTTAATTAAGAGTCACACTGCCTCATCAAAATGCTTCTGCATCGAATAACAGTGAAGATGGAAACAAAATAATGTCTGAAATCCATTTTCTACCGGTCATACTATAAAGACCGCCAACAGACAAACATCGCCCGGACATTTCCAGAGATAAACAACACCACCCAAACACGTCTGGAGACAAACACCGTCCAGACACATATGGAGACAAACAACACCCGGACAAGTTCAGAGATAAATACCATCTGGACACATCCGGAGACAAACCACGCACGGATATAATCACCGTTCAGACATGTATGGAGATAACCACCGTCCACACATAACCACTGTCCAGATATTTCCAGAGAGAGAGAGGGAGAGAGAGATTGAAATGGGTGGGGGGGGGGTGGAGAGCGAGAGATGTGTGGGATGAGGGTGTTGCACTGTATTGGGAGGGTAGAGCAAGGATGGGACAGAGAGCAAGAGAGGGGTGGGGGTAGGGATAGGGGAGTTAGCAGAGAGAATATGTTGTGCTTTATGAACAAAACACGCGCACACACACACACACACACACACACACACACACACACACACACACACACACACACACACACACACACACACACACACACACACACACACACACACACACAATGCTTGGCTGATATCGGCAATTTTCCGGGACTCTGCAAGTTAGTCAGTCTGATTACCGACTGCAGTATGTACTGTATAAAACCTAAAAATCTTGAGTAGCTTTCACCGAAAAACAATGTTGCAATTGATAGATGTTTCAAGGAGATGTTCACAAACATTAATCTTGAGAAACAGCTGCGTGTGAAGGGTGGGAAAAAAATTGGCTCGGTAATTTTAAAAATATGTTAATATGGCAATCAGCTCAGAAATTGGGTGTTATCAAATATATTTTGCTTTGACACTCACAAAAAGAAACATGCACCATTTGTAAAGCAAATCCGATAACCAAATGCTTTAGAAACAGTCGTGAGGACAAAGGAAAATCTGATAGAACCTCCATAAGATACGAGATGAAACTTTACCACCACGGCACCCGTAACAGGCATGGCCTGTCCACACAGCCATAGAGAGTCCGTACAGATCCAAGTATACCCATATGCACCACATCTGTGTGTGCTGTATACATACCTCTTGCAGTAACTGTCGACTGAACATGCCGATCGGGACACGAACTGTACTGCTATCGACTACAGGGCTCTCAGCAAGTGGCTTAAGCACTCAAGCAAGCACTCCAATAGAACGCCTGGCTTGGCAAGCGATTACCAATTGTTGTCGATAAAACTATACACCTGGAAACGCCCTTGCAATATCCAAATTTGACAAATGAACACTTTTTTTAGGAGTCGGAACTGCTGCCGAGTTCGATACTGGAGCTTAAATTTTGTAATTTGGCTTAGTTTAAGAGATTTTCAAGGTTATCGCATGTATGGAAATGAAATAAAGCCACAACCGCTGGCGTCTCTGGGCGTTTATAAGCATTGTAATATACCCAGCGATTCGTAGCTATGATGAACAGGAATTCGGTAATATGAGTGAGGAAAGTGAAAAAAACACTTTATCGTTAAGAAATCATTGCGGCCTGTTCCAAGTCAAAGCATGATTGAGCAGGCCAAAAAACATGGCGGCTTCAGACCCCAGTTCGGAAACCCAGGATACACCTTAAGACCCAGAGAGCGAGGTGGCTGAGGATCGCCTGATAAAGGATGTAATTAAATAAGGCCATTGATTATCTTCAAAAGAGGTGTTTTAATTAACCCAACACCAAATTTTCACTCTTCCACTTCATTGGAGTTCTCTTGGTATGAATGGAAAGATTCATGCTGCTTGGTTTCATGGTTTTGGAGTTATGGAGGAGACACACTGACACACACACACACACACACACACACACACACACACACACACACACACACACACACACACACACACTTATTAGTATAGATATGTTCACAATATGTATGGCACTCTTTTTTGACTCAAACGTTCTTGTAATGAGATAGCGTAGTCCAGGATATTCCAACTCTATTACATAAAATATCAATTAGGCTCAAGTCCATATTGACTTTCAATGTTTAAGTATATGATTGGTAAGAAAAATATTTCCTTACTGCAATTGCATATCCTTGAATGATGAAGAGTTAAAGGCTGGCGTTTTGCTCGATTATTTGTATCTCGTTCCGATAACTTTTTGAACGTCCCACGCATCTGCCCGAGTTAAAGATGCTACAATATAGTTGCAATAGAGTATGGGTATAATAAATTACAACTTTAGTTCGACTTTGGTTGTAAAACGACACTCTGCATGCCCAAGTATTCAAATTCCCTGCAGATAACAATATCTATTCGAGAACAAAGTGTCATAAAACTTCAGCTTTTTAAACTTGGAAGAGCTCCAAGCTTATTTTAAAAATCCGATTAATTCCATCTCCGTCCGAGTCTGCCAGAATGAGTGCAAGGGTAATCTTTTTGCGTGCAGTTGCACATGAAAGACTCACAATAAGACCCAGTTATGCAAATATTGTTTTTTTTTACTCGTACTGTACTGTAAAGCAAAATTAATGTTTAAAATGTACAATATTACACGATTTCAATGTTACAAGCATTTCAGGCTCACTTCACGCGACCCTTTTCCTTGAGGTTTTATCCAGATGATCTGAAGAAGGAAGGCTTTTAGTCTCTTCATGAGACTTGAGTGTTTTAACTTTTCTGTTATTAGATATATTCTTCTGTCAAACAGCAAAAAAGTGGCAAAAGGTTTATGATAATTGGGCTCAATTCCTTTTTTTGTTCCATTCTATTTTAATGAGGAGCGGTTGAAGGAGACAGGACTTTATACATTAGAAAGGAGATGATGAGGGGATCCGATGGAGACGTTTAAGATAACGAAGGGTGTGGACAAGATTGGTGTGAAGGAGTTTGTCGGCAGAGTAAATTGGTGTGTTAGGACCAGAGGCCATCAGGACAAATTAAAGGTGGGGGTGAGGAGGGCCATCTGGCCTGGGCCTCAAATTTAGACACTTGTTAATTTTTTTGGCATTTGTTAAATTTTGCGACTTCTTGTTTTTATGTGCCTTCCTATTGGACCCAAATGTGACACACACTCTCAGCTTAGAGATGGAAATTTAAGTAGGTAAGAGATGTGATTTCTGTTTTTTAATATTCCCCACTAATTCGTACATTTGCACAGAAAAGGCTAGAAAAGCATTTGTTAAATAAAAATATATTCAAAATTATATTTTACTCTTTTATTATTTTCGTAAATCTTTTTTCTTAGCTAATGTTACTCTTAAGTTTTTTTAGCTAATCTTATTTTGTTTTCATGTGCCATCATTTTTTATTTTTTTTATTTATGGCCAGGGGCCTCAAAAATTGGAAGTGGCCTGGGCCTCTAATAACCTCTGAGAGGACATGGGGGGCCATAGCTTGAGGGTAAAGAAGATGAGAGTTAGAACAATCTTAAGGCACGGGCCTTTCACTCAGAGAGTAGTTAAAGCATGGAACGGTCTTCCTGGAAAAGTAGTGGCAGCAGAAAGAGTAGATAAGTTTAAATTAGAATGAGATGGGTACCTGGAAGCATTTTGGGATAGAGAGGTACTGGTACATGGATATTAGGAGGAATGGTAGGGAGCTGAGGTATAGATTGGTGATTGATTACTTGTGCAGTGATTGTGATTTCTGTAGCCAGGGATAAGGGGTCTCATAAAAAGGTGAACGAGTCATCTGTGTTTGTTCATCCCTCCTCCGACAACCATGTCAGCCTCCTCCCCCCACCCCCGCCCCTCCAAAACCCCCAAATAAATCAAAGGAAATACAAAAAATAATCTTGTCATTTTAGAATACATCTATACAAATAAATCTCAGTGTTTGGTTTGTATGTGCATGTGTATGTGTATGTGTATGTGTATGTGTATGTGTATGTGTATGTGTGTGTCCTCCAGAACTCAAAAACCATGAGACTTAGCAGCCTGAAACATTGCATGCGCACTCACAAAACTCCAAGGAAGTGCACGAGTCAAAATTGGATGTTGGGGTTAATTAAAACACTCCCATTGAAGACAATTATCAGCCTTATTTAATTCTATAATTTAGCAGGTGCCATCCTCGGCCACATCACTCTCTGGGGTCTTCGGGCCTATCCTGGATAACCTCGCTGGGGCCTGAAGCTGCAATATTTATTAGGCAACTCAACCATGCCTCGACTTGGAACAGGCCGCCACGATTTAACAATAAAGTTTTTTGTCTTCAGTTATAAAGTACGTACAAATGCATTTTGCACGTTAGTGCAATCTCTGTGATCGTCTTAATTCCAGTGATTGTTTCACGAAAGTTTTAAAGAGTTTTAGCCGTACTTTCGAAAATGCCTGCAAGATGTATCGTAGCAGGATGCAGCAATACAAGCAAAGACGGTGTAAGCCTTCATGTATTCCCGAAAAATGATAATCGTCGGAGAATATGGACATCCAAAGTGAAGTTGACGAGGGGAAACTGGAAAGGCCCCAGCGACACGAGCGTCATTTGCAGCGACCACTTCGAAGACAGTGACTTTGAGCACGGGCTCTATTCATCCCTCTATTCATCCCTACCCCTCATTCCTCACACACAGAGACAAGAAATTCTGCTTCTGAGCCGTGTATGCACAACAATCACGGGGCAATTATTTATCCCTTTACTACCTTGTCGTTGTCGTGTACAAATACAATACATGTATGCACAATAAAGGGCTATCCCATGTACACAAAATACATTGGTGTTGGCGCAGTGGTTAGGGCAGTGGCTTGAGACCAATAATGTCCTGAGTTCAAGCCCTGTTGGGCCACTGAATTAATATATGTGTATAATGTATATGTATATATACATGTATATATATATATATATATATATATATATATATATATATATATATATATATATATATATATATATATATATATACATATATACATATATACCAAGTCGTATAACACCAGGGGGTTGACTCAGCCTGTCATCCTTCCAAGGTCGGCGAAATGAGTACCAGTGTACTGGGCCCGGTGTATGCCCCAGTTAGAATAGGTGTACCATATCCCTGTGTGTCATAAGAGGCGACCAGGGTTGCATCAGGAAGGGCATCGGGCGTAAAAACCTATGCCAAATCATTATGCGGACAACAAAACGAATTTCCATACCGGATCAGTTGAGGCCCGGGTCACCAACGACTGCCACCGGTGGTCAGCAGGGTACCAGTGGAAATTGTGCTACTGCTGGGCGAAGGAGGAGAAGGAGACAGGGAAGGCGAGTCCGGAGGCAGTGGGAGAGGGGGAAGAGTAGAAGTGTGGAGGTGAGAGTTGGAACTCTGAATGTTGGGACGATGACTGGCAAAGGGCGAGAGTTGGCTGATATGATGGAGAGAAGAAAGGTGGCCATACTGTCTGTACAAGAGACCAAGTGGACATGTGCACAGGAGGAAAGCAGAGTACTGTATATTGGGAGAAGGATGCTGAGGATGGAGCCGCCGGGCAGGAGGAGAAGAGGAAGGCCAAAGAAGAGGTTCATGGAGGCGGTGAGGGCAGACATGCAGGTGGTTGGAGTGTCAATGGAAGATGTGGAGAATAGAGTGAAATGGAGACGGTTGATCCGCTGTGGCGACCCCTAACGGGAGCAGCCGAAAGAAGAAAAGAAGAAGACCATGTACAGAAAATATTAAATGTGACTATTGAACGTTTCCATTAAAAAAAAATTACAGGAACATACAAGTAAAATACTAACGATTAATATTGCATCATTTCAAGGCGCAAGGAGATAATTGTGAAATCAAACAATGTGAAAAACCTGCACCCACATTTTGCAGATTATTGAATTGTTCGTTGAAACCAGCCTGCTGGGACAGGTACGATTCCACATACATGCAAGCCAGGTATGGCTGCACTCCACATACATGGGTTTATTCTAAAGTGAAGGTACTGCTTCCATTGGCTTGCTATTCATTAACATTTAGCCAAAATGCTGTAATAAATGAACAGGGAAAAATATGTTTGCACAACTATGAAAGACAAATTTATCTGTCCTATAACACGGCCTCATAGCCTTGGGACTCTTACGCATTGACTTATACATTGTGTGCATGCTAATACAAGTTACTTGTCAACTCTGGAGTCTAGACTCGGTAGATAAATCCGTCGTCCGTCCGACTAGTCCGATAAATTCGTCGTCTATCCGATAAATCCGTCGTCTGTCCGACTCGTCCGATAAATCTGTCGTCCGTCCGATAAATCCGTCGTCTATCCGACTTGGCTGATAAATCTGACGTGCTGCAGATTAATTTTATTATTCTCTTTTCTTCATTGTTTTCTACTGGTGCTCCATGACGACAGTAGGAATAAAATAAATAAAAAAGCAACAGAACGTCAGATTTATCGGACTACTCGAGACAATTGTGTCACAAGGTGTGTTCTGCACACAAGTTTTCATCGTATCCGGACAGCGAGATTGCTTCGTTTTATGCGCGGAGAGATACGTCCGATGACATGCGCCGGCCTCGTTTGTGATTAATTTGCCGCAAAGCAACATGTCCGCTGCGCTGCGCTGTTCACGTCACCTCACTAAAATATTTCTGATATCAAGCAGTATACAAGTCGAATTTACATGATTGAATAACGAATAGGATTTAGTCTAACCAGTTGTTATTTCCGAGTCTTCCTTCGATGTCCTCCCGATCATCATGAACTCCGGGAATTTCATCGCCATTTTTCTCTGCTTGTCCTGCTTCGGGCTCGAACTGCTCAGGCCGTACTTCATTTAAAGCTGCCTGAACTTCACCTCCCGCGACTATGTTATCCGACAATTCTCCATGTGATTCAGACCAAAATCCTTCATTTCTCTCACACTCTGTCGTCACCAGACAAATCAAAGTCCATGTCATCCATTATTCAAAACCAAACGTTCGATTTTTTTTTAAAGCAGAAATGAACGAAGCGATTGAGTCGACCAATCAAATGTGGAAACACACAGAAAGCCAATAGAATCACGTAAATCACCAATCCGAGTAATTAACGTGCAGCCTTTGACAGACTGTACGTGACGTCATGTGGGTTATGCCCCTTTCAGGAGAATTTTTAGGGGCGTTCCCGAAGAGGTTTGTTTTTTTTTAATTTTACATTTTACAGAATGAGTATTGTGAAAAAAACATTGTCAGATCTGAAATGACGATGAAAAACTCCTCTAGGACATATATAAATGAAATTTCAGTACTTTTGCATGTCAGGGGACCTTGAGGCCACTTGCCGAGTGCCCCACAGTTTGTAGCATCACAGTTCGTGTCCCGACCGGGAGGTACAGTCGGCAGTTGCTATAAGATGGAGGAACATGATTTTCAAAAGTTATATGGTTTGTTTGTGAGTTTCAAAGCAAAATATATTTGATAACACCCAATTTCCGAGCCGTTTGCCATATTAAAGCGTTTTCTCAATTACAGAGATAAAAAAAAATTCCACCCGTCACGTGACGATTGGCAGCTGTTTATAAAGATTAATGTTGATGCACATCTCCCTGAAACATCTGTGGTGCAAAGTTGTTGTTTTTTTAGTTTATTTGTT
>NC_140962.1:105756339-105778839 GCF_056783735.1 Eptatretus burgeri
ATCATATCCCACACTAGAAGCAACCCGCTCCCTACGGAAGCGGCCGGGGGGGTAATGTTATTATCCTTATTCAAACGTGTAATCCAAAAATACCTGTCGCTGCGTAATTCAAAACGCCTCACTACACTGGAAAACGTGGGGGACAGGAATACTGTACTGGTACTGTAAAGGGTGGGACTTGGAATACCGTCTCCCACCTGGAGTGGTGCTACATGATACACTTTCACATGGACAATTTTCATGCCCCTCCCCAAGACCAGCGACAAAAAGATAAAAACACCCCGACGCACTAATTAGGGTCACGCTGACCATACGTAGCAAGTCTGGATGGAATCGGCCCAGAACTGCAGGAGTAGTCGGAAAATTAAATTTTTATCTCGGAAAATAAAAAAAATTTAATTAAACATGAAAATGGTTCAAATCAATTAGTAGTGATGGTTGTAGTTGAGCCCATACTCCTGTCAAGGCACGAGGTCGTTCACGATGAGTCGTGAATGTATCCGTGGCAAAGGACCACTGCTGGGCAGGTCACCACTCTGTTACATTAGGGTGCGGAGATTTCAGTCGAGCAACCATGGGAATTGAACTCACACCAGTGAGACCCATGCAACAAGGCCTTACTTCCTGATTTTTCTTCCACCATTTTCCACTTTATTGCTAAACATATAGTGTTCCATCCAAAGTTAGACGTGTAACACACCACAACATTGGTGGGTGTGTCTCACTAATGTTCTCAGGATAACTTCCCAAAACGTGCTCCAGGAGAGCCGGGTCCTTCCGGTCCAAGGCCATGGCGAACCGGGTCATTTCCGGTCTGAGGCCAAGACATCTGATTCCACAAGGACGCGCTTGCAGCAGAACGAGTAGATAAACTGTTCGTGTCACCTTCACCTGAAGGCTCGTTATAAACACCAAACGCACGTCTGGGGGGTTAATTTGTCACTTACTGCGTGAGGGGATTGAGAGAAACCCACATCGATCTGACTAGATCTTCTTGAAGGCGTTAACATGTTATTTAAGGCGTTGTTGAGACCATACGCTTGAAGAAGCAGGTTCCAAGGCTTTGATACAAATCTATTCGCCAACTGGGCAGGGAGAAAGAGAAACCGCCTGCAAACAAAGTCTAAGACAAACAAGATAAGTGTCGGCATTGTTGGACTGGCCTTCAAAAATAGAAAGTGGTCTGAATGCCTTTTGGAACGCCCTGGCAGCAACGCCTTGGCCATAACTCGGCCTTGAATGAAATCATTATATTTCCTTATTTTGGGCGCGAATTTTAATCCACAGTTGTACAATACTCCTCCTCATGTACTATATATAATGCAGACGCGGACGTTGTCTGATGGACATACAACGGACATGTGATAAGGAATGAGGAACGGGTTTTATCGGAATAATTATCCACATTTGCCCATGAACGTTGGTATTTCCGTTTTACGGTTTGGATAAGTGCGACGAGAAATTATTTGATTGTAATTATCCAAATTATTGTCTGTTATATACCACCTGATCAACAGGTAGGCGATTCGAAAACACGAGGGGCGTTTTAAATGTTCTCGGAATGAGACGCTCACAGTAGTTGGAGAGGCACAAACATTTTTGAATATTCTTTAATTATGATGGGCCAACTTTCACAAACCGGCTGGCCAGGCATGACATTCGGCTAAGGAGTTGGGGCAGGAATTTGGAATTTGGCAGTGGTGCCGGCGATAGCTCGCGTACTCTTCGCGAAGTCATCCTGCGATCTTTGAGGTCCACCAACTTATGCCAACAGACAGGATGGCCAGTTTAACATCCAACTCAGGGACAGCACACACATTGATGGATTGCCTCACATATGAGATACCAAGATGATGGTTTATAGCTGGATCGAGATTCGAACTCAAGCTCGACAGCTCAAAGGCAAGCTCACATACCATGAAGCCATCCTGGCAGCAATAAAGATATTTCTTCACTAATTATGGATGCTTATTTATTGCAAAATAAAATGTTGGGGTTTATGAGACCTATCCATAGTGAGTTGGTCATTCTGATAACTTTATGAATGCCGCACGTTGTTCATGAAACGCATCACTCACATCGATGAACCATGGAGCGCTCCGTTAACAACACTACAACCATCTGAAATCACACCATCAGAGACAGCGCCAGTGCCAGCACTCTCGATGTAGGGGGATGGTATGGAAGAAAAAGAAAAAAAACAAATCGGCCCCACCTGCGACAAAGAAAATTAAAGTTTGAGTATCCTCTCTAAAAAGTCGCTTCGGCTACATAAGGGGGTCGACCTAGTCTGTTCAGATGATTGTCTTGGCAGGGATCACTTTTCAGTACTACAGAGCATGACAAAAAAAGGCAAAACACTGAGATCGGTCAAAACCGGGAATTAATCTTCTCGTTCATCATCATAACAAACATGGAGGCAATACCCCTGGCGCTCGCTCACCTGGTAGCGGCTGGATAAGTTAACCAGGGAACCACAAAATATGTCACGGAGAAGAAAGTAAATAACTATGGAATTTTTTTTTAATGCCGTGAACAAACGTTGGTGCATCAGGGATGATGAAGGTTGTGGTCAAGTTTCATCGAAATTGTGTGTGTGGTTTCAGAGAAGAAAGCAAATACATATTGTTGGGGGCAAGCCCCCTGACACCACCTAAAACACTGACTTTTTTAATGCCGTGAACAAACGTTGGTACATCACGGGTGATGAAGGTTGTGGTCAAGTTTCATCAAAATTTTGTGTGTAGTTTCTGAGAAGAGAGCAAATACCTATTTTGGAGGTCAACCCCTCCTTGCACTCCCTTAGACCCCAATTTTTCTAATGCCAATAACAAACTTTGGTACATCATGGGTGATGAAGGTTGTAGTCAAGTTTTATTGGAGTTGTGTGTTTCGTTCCTGAAAAGAAAGCAAACACCTCTTTGCGGGGGAGGATGGGAAACCGCCACCCCCTGTAAACTCCCCCCGTGGACCTCCTCAAACCTCAATTTTATTTGAATGCTATAACAGACTTTGGTACATCACGGGTGATGAAGGTTGTGGAAGGTAAAGTTTCATTAGATTGCATGTGTAGTCTCTGAGAAGAAAGCACAGATCTATTTGAGTGGGGGGGGGGTAACCCCCGTAGACCCCCTCGGGCCCGATATTTCTAATGCCATGAACAAACTTTGGTACATACATGGTAATGAATGTTAAGGTAAAGTTTCATCGAAAACATGTGTGTAGTTTCAGAGAAGTTGCGGCAATGACTCCGGTACCATCCAACAGTTTTACTTGGTGCAGCATCGTTTGCTATTGTAACTTTAATATCTTGAAAGAATTGCACGAAAAGTTCACAAAACTGCATTCCTTTGTAAAGAAATAGGAAAGGATCAGAGGGGTGGGCAGGACTACGACTGTCAATCAGCCTGATGGGGGTGGGGCCATCAAACACATTTGGCCAAGGGACAATTAGACCTATATGGGTGATGCTTAACGGTGCAATATCAAGAAGTCGGTGACAGCAACAACCCACATATACCTGTATTTCTATTTTAGAATGTTAGATCGTCTTTAAAGTATGTACGACAATCTATGTTGTTGTTGTTGTTGTTTGTCTTTCGGCTGCTCCCGTTAGGGGTCGCCACAGCGGATCATCCGTTATGATCCGCATACTGATTTGGCACAGGTTTTACGCCGGATGCCCTTCCTGACGCAACCCTGGTCGCCTCTTACGACACAGGGATATGGATTGGGTTTCGCCATGATTCCGGGCTGCCCTACACCCTCTCATAGCACGGCCCAGTGCAGAGCTCCCGTCCTCAAGCGATCCTCCAACCCAAGCCTCCGAGTAGCCGGATTACAGGCGCACGCCACTACGCCCGGTTATGTACTACAATCTATGTATATTTCTAAAAAAGTAAAGAAACAGAATTAGATCCCAAATAATAACTTTTTTTTTCAGGTGGATGTCAGGAGGTAGCTCCATAAAGTATGTAAACAAGGTAGGGATGGTCACAAGAAATGATCGCGTGAAACCATCCCTACACCTTGATTTGAATCATGGTTGGCCCTACACAAGAGACTGTGTGTGTGTGTGTGTGTGTGTGTGTGTGTGTGTGTGTGTGTGTGTGTGTGTGTGTGTGTGTGTGTGTGTGTGTGTGTGTGTGTGTGTGTGTGTGTGTGTGTGTGTGTGTGTGTGTGTGTGTGTGTGTGTGTGTGTGTGTGTGTGTGTGTGTGTGTGTGTGTGTGTGTGTGTGTGTGTGTGTGTGTGTGTGTGTGTGTGTGTGTGTGTGTGTGTGTGTGTGTGTGTGATATACCTTCATCTTTTCTAGGGAAAACCATTCTTGAAAAAAAGATGAAGGGATGGTTTCTCATAATCATTTCTTGTGAACATCCCTACCTTGTTTACATACTTTTTGGAGGAATAACCCAACATCTACATTCTTTTGCAGTTTTTGAAAATGTTTTTATTACTTGTTTCATCAACGAACCTGCATCTTCATGTACAACTCGTTTCTCCCGCATTAGATCCCAAAGAGTGAATACGTGTATTGCTACACTCACTCTTGTGGGTGGTTAACGTGCAGGAAGTCTCTGAGGTCGCCTTTTGATTCATCTAGTCTAGTTTGTGTTCGATTCACCACGGAACTTCAACTCCATATATAAACCATCGTCCGGTCGTCCAACACGCAGGGTGCTGCATAATGGAGTACAGCATCCTTTCAAAGAGATAAATCAGGCTCTCCAGCATGCTCTCACTCGCTAATGGACGTTAAAGAGCTGACGATTCTGTTGGATAAAGGGTAGGCCATCGTGCACTGATACCATGGCCTGATCCTGACTTGTTTGCCTGAATTTTGAGTGGAGGGACAATGGCAAAGCACTCAGCGCATTCCTTGGGCAGCACCTGCTTTCTCTTAATGGAGTGTAATGATCACCTATCGGATGGTGTATCAAGTATAGGCCGAGTGTACATTGGGCTGGCAGGATGGCCAAGGTTTGAGAGAAACATACATTCGCCTGCAAGTTCTCTGAGCCAAGGTTTGAATCCCGAGCCAGCTATAAACTGCCATCCTGGTATTTCACAGGCAAGGTGATTCATCAATGGGTGCGCCGTCCCTCGGATGGACGTTAAACTGGCCATCCCATCTGCCGGCATTAGTTGGTGGAGGTTAAAGACCCCACGGTGTCCTTTGCGAAGAGCCGGCGAGCTATCACCAGCACCCTGAATAAATTCCAAATACCTGCCCTAACTCCTGCTGGGAAGACAACGGCAAACCACCCAGCATAACCCTTGCTCTAAACCTGGTGTTGGCTTAATGGTTAAAGTGGCTGCCTTAAGATCTTCGGGTCTCGAATTGAAGCCCCACCAGGTGGGTTGACTCAGCCTTTCATCCTTCCGACGTCGGCAAAATGAGTGCCAGCTTACTGGTAACAGGGGGCACTGGCATCATCGGCACCGACGCACTTCCAGAAAATGATGCAACCAGCAGCCACAGGCTGCGTACGAATCAACAAGGAAGCTGCTTCGGCAGTACCGACGCTCTGTGAAGAGTATGGTGAGAGACTGAGAGCATGAAATCTCACACACGCCATCATTGTTCAATCGCAGGAATTAATTTTATTATCATCATCATCATCATCATCATCATCATCATCATATAATAGCTCCACATTACAATGCGCTCGTATCCTGCATGGTTATACATACATTGTACATGTTATGAAATATACTCGCTGTCTGTGCATATACAGTACACAACAAATAATTTAGTTCTAACTACAGCAAAATATCGCGTGCGCGTGTACAGCACGTAGGCAGCAACGTCACGTGGCCGCTCAAAACTTTATTGACTTTTATGACATTGAAAAGGTCAGTATTGCACTTTACACACACACACGCACGAGTACCATTTCTTGGTAAGAAAGGAGTTCCTCAAAACGTGGAAAAAAGGCTCCACTTGTCTGAAATTACCGGGGAACATAGCTCACAAGTGCGACGGCGGTGGCGCTTCGCTGGAACTGCGGCATCACCGGCCTGGACCATCCATCAAAGCACGTCACGTGGTTCGAGTCCTGCGGCGCCTGCCTGTCGTGCTCAAGAGTTAAGCTTAACGGAAACTTTCCCAGAAAGAGACGTCTTCGTTTTTCGAACAACATGGCTCTTTTGAACGCACCGAAGAGCGAAACCCCTCATACGTCACCGCGTTTCTTGATGCTCACGTTATAGCCGAGAGCAGTCATTGTGAAGACTCGATACACGGTACTTATTAAGCGTCATGCACTATAAAGAGATAAAGCTTTTCTTGTACAAAGCGGGTCCTGCATGTTGTTTTATTATTAAATTTGTACAACGAGTTCTTTTGAAGAAAGTGTCTTCCGGGTGGGAGAGAGTGTCGATAAGCTCGGCGAAGCACGTGCGCTTGTGGCACGTGGTTTTGCGCGGGAACTGACGGTTTGGCGGGAAATGGTGGGGCTTTTTGTGCCAGGAAATGATGGTCTCGTCTTAAGTATGGAGGTCGGGGGCTTGGGGAGAACAGGGAACAGGAATCCAGCGCCTATAGGGAGCGTATACGTTCTTCGGACAGCGTGCAGAAGCTAAACGGTTAAATGAGGGGCCAGGTGGGGACATTGGGGGGCGAGGGGCAGTGGGAAAGGGGGACGTAATTTCAAATGAAGGTTGGCTTTTTCGAGTGCGTCCACTTTGGCCAACGTTTTGATGTTAAAATCTCGCTCTGTTAACAGCAATAACAATAACATTGAACGGATCATGTGGGTCATGTCCTTACACAGTGCTGAGTGTGGTTTGGTGTCGGGAGGAAATGGAATTACCGTGTAATCATATCAAAAAGGGAAGTGCTCCTTTAATATACGAAAGCTTCCTTTGTTTATGTCTATTACTTTGGTACAAAAGAACATTTGTATAGAGTGTTAATTTGCGATGCTTGTTTATAATGTACACAAATATTTTTATTTTTTTTTATATACAATACACTTAAATTAAAATAAAATCCAGATTTGCCATCTGCACAATATCCCATCCATGCCACTCGCTGTCGAATTCCTTAAAAGTTAACGACGAGGTTAAAAATAAATTTCCCTCTGCCATACCATTCTCAGTATGGTTTGATGAAAAGTGCCCCACAGGCGAAACTAGTGGCCATGACACACTCCGGTGGGAAAGCCCCACGGGCGCTCTGGACGCGCCATCTTGTCGAGACGCAGCACTAAATCTTCCAGCACTCTTCCTCTTTTGACAAGGCCAAACACCTGATTTTATGTATCCAGGGCAACCGGTACTGTTTGTTGTCCATTTTGTGTTTTTTTTTTTTTTTTTGCCTGCATGCAGTTTTCTTCCCTCTTATAGGTGATCATAAACACGCGCATCCAGGTTCGGTTTCTGCCATGTCAAACCAAGTGGTTCCAAACTTGTGCGTCTCCACCTCCCCAACGCTTGTGTGGCAGCCCGAGCGTATCACGCTTTGTGTCCGAGACTTTTTTTCAAAGTGAAGAATGAATCGCTCTTTGGCATTATAATCGGTCCAATCCACACTGATTGACTCCAAGGAAAAGTAGGTTTGCATGAATCATAAAATTGATTCTTATCCACATATAAATTTTACGAGTGTATGTACGAGTGATCTACACACACACACACACACACACACACACACACACACACACACACACACACACACACACACACACACACACACACACACACACACTCTTCCGAAAGGAATGTTCGATTCCGGCTTTGGCCGTCCGTGTCCCAAAGGCCCTGCAGTGCATGACGTATGTAAGTGCTTTTCAGAATTTAAACACGGACAGCACGTGCAAATGCTCACAGTCCATGGAACGTGCATTCGTACATCGTACGTCGTGCATTACGCAGGCCCTGCATTGCTTCCCGAGATGCAAACACTCAAAGACCCGCCATGCACTTCAAAATGACCCGATCAAGTCCGTGGATTATTTCTCACCCTTCAACGGAAGCCCCACTCCCGCAATGGTGCCCATGATTTTCGCACCTCTCAGTTTTTTTGTTAATTTCTCAGAAAAAAAACACAATGCCACATGGTTAGGCGCAGTTCCCACACTTCTAGCCCATGGCCGTGATCATGCCCGTTGCGTGTGGGGAGGTGAACGCGAGGCTCGATGAGGGGTGCATGGGTGTGGGTGCAGGAAGCACGTGCGTGGACCCCCCAAAGTGTGCCATGTGCCCGTGCATGGTCGAGGGAGTCAGGTGTGTGGGGGGTGCGAGCGTAGCGGCACCAAATGCTGAGGTCTTTTCATGGTGGGTGTGATGAGTGTGGTGAACAAGGTGAGCGTGGTGAGCCGGCGCTAACGATTTGTACATGACCTCGTGCACTTCGCTCAGCTCCATGTTCTTCTTGCTCTTCTTTGACTTATTGGACATCTTGCGGTTCCTCGTCTGAATGCCTTCCTTTTTCATCGTTAATGGCCGGTTCACCTGCAAGACATTTCACAAAGAGGAGCAATAATGAATAAGTTAATTAATGTCATAATCTCTCTCTCTCCTCGTGTTTATAAGGCTCGAGGAGGAACTTGTACTACATTATAATACATGAAGGACGTGAGGACGCAATGTCCTTCATGCAATATGTAATGTATTAACATATATATTAACACACAACAATTAATAAATTAACATATATATTAGTTTGGATAAATTCTTCTGCTCACGTCGACATCACGAAGCAAGCGCTCAGAATAAAAAGGTCCAAAAACCGAATCTGCTTTTAGCGACCGCTCTCTTGAGCAACCATTGTTTTTCGCTCCATTCGAGCCTTGAAAATCGTCCGCTTTGTCCAAAGACCTGCCTTTTGTGCGAATGTTTTGTCCACGTGACGTGGGCACTCGCTTTGACAACAGGTGCCACATACATGAGCGGCAGGCACGCGCGATCGATTCCTCCGCAATTGGTGGCACACTTGGATTCAAATATAGAACAGATTGCTTTGAAGTCAAGCCCAATGGTATTTTCGTATGATTAACATATATAGTGGTCGCTGAAAGAAAAATCGATTGCATTTAAAGTACAGAGAAGCCTTTACAAGCGTGAAACAATCGATATTATTTGCTGTCCTAGAGCCTCATGTCATACTTTACTTCCAGAATAAGATGGACAGGATATCCTTTAAAATCTCCGATGTACAATATTTCACAAATAAGACGATCTTCTCAAGTTTACACCATCGAATGAGTATGATTCTATCGCTGATGAATGTCTAATGCCTTAAGTATTTGTATCATATTATATATATATATATATATATAACAACTTTATTAAATTCAAGAAACTGCATTCTTTTTACCCCATTAAGTAATGGCTGAAATTACTGCAGAAGAGCATCTCGACTACGATCATTTCAGCCGTCAACTAATTTTCTTTTTCTATATGATACAGACTCGGTAGGGTAATGGTTAGAGCATCTGCTCTGAGTCTGAGAGGTCAGTGGTTCAAACCTGGGATGAGTCGTGCCAAAGACTCTTTTTTTTTTTAATGGTACGTGTTGTTTCCTTGCTTGGCGTTCAGCATTTGAAAGGATGGAGCATGGACAGACAACGCTGGGAAGGCAATGGCAAACCACCCAATACAACCTTTGCCAATAAACTGATTTAGTAGCACCGGCACTCTGTGAAGAGTATGGTACTGTTCATCAAAATAAAAAATATCTGATAGGCTAAGGAATTAGAGAGACTTCTCATTTACCACTCAAGCAGGCTATGTATTATTTGCATAAGGCTATTTTTTGTACGCATGGAATTTAGACAAAATGAGAGAAAAAAAAGGATATTCCATCAATAACTTTTCGATTAAACTAATGCAAAGTCTTTCTGAAAAGGAATGACCATTGTTAAACAGCGTCAGTATCTATACCAGTATTGCAAAGACCCCGTCAAATGAACGCTACTTGGGATAAATGGGTAAAGATGCCTCGCTTTGGTTAACTCGTAAAAGGCTCGAATGCTTACATTGTGAAGTTTGAAGTAGAGCCCGCAAGCATTGCACACTGGGTCTCCATTTGCGTTGCGCCGCCACAGGGTCGTCATGGTCGTTTGGCAGTTCGCACAAGCTGTGCCGGCACGCCGGGCTGCTGACTGGTTGGAACAAGAAGGAGATAGTGACGCTCTTCAGTTTATTGATTATTGTACAGACAATTGGCTTATCTATAAAGTAGTTCATCAGCGTGCAGGTCTCTCCATGACACAACTGTGGGGAAAGTGTCCCTTAATCCTTGTGCTAACCACATTACTTGAGGACCAACCATAACGTATTGTACTATTCCAACTCGAGGCGAGCAGTGAACCTATATTAGGTATGTAATTTTTGACACTTGTTTTTGAGTTACTACTCCTACTACTACTACTAATTCTTTATTGGCCCCATTTAATGCCATATTATTGTGGGATCAACTGCAGTAAGTAAATTGGCCCAAGTCCATCATGACGTTCGACTTGAGCCGATTGGACAAGGTTTTTGAGACAATACACGTTTAACCAGGGATGTAATCATACAACTTGAGTGCATGATTGTTTTGAAGTTTCTGTGCTCATTTGTAATTTCAGCGAAAGTTATGAAAATAGCATTATGGCAAGCGATGTGACGAGGATTTTGAAAGTAGGTTATTGGATCAATGGAAAAAGCAAGAAAAAGAAAATAAAATAAAACTAAATGTTTCTATCACATCACAAAAACACTGGATTTGCTGGAAAAAAAAAAGACCAATCTGCCTGAACAAACTTCTGAAAGTCTTGCAAGTCCAGCAAATACGCAAAGGATTAGATAGCAACCTGCACTACAACTGCAGACAAAGATCATGTGGCGATTTATAATAAATCATTCGGTAAATAACATTTGTGTGAAGTCTACTCTTTATAAAGTTATTGCCGTAAGCATGATGATGTATGAGGACAAAAAAAATCTAATATGTTGGAACACAATAACAATGGTACAAAAGCACGTGTTCAGCTCAATCTGTCCGATACACGAAAGTGAAAAGGGGGTTGCTGGCCAGGCAATTGGCCATTACAGGGGCTTCTCATGATTGCGGTCAAGGAGGCTGTCACTCCGCGGTGTGCCGGGCACAGGAAACGACCATCAGGGCAGGCTATCGAAGCCGCCCAGACGTCCGGCCCTGGGAAGGCCCGGCGATCCAACGAGGCAACCATAATTCCCAAATCGGCCGATTTTTTTTTCCCCGCGATGCTCCAGCAGCAGAGAAGACACACTGGGAACCACATTGTCTCTCCTTTGAAGCCACTCGTGTGGCTTATTGTTATAACCACTGTAAATGCAATGTGTTTTCACGTCCTTTGCTGCTTTTTTTTTTTTTTTGCAAACAAGTGATTCAAACATGAATCACCACAATTAACGTATTACACTTCCTATAATCCTGAACTGTGTTGTGATGCTACAGAACTGGGGTGTGGGGTCACAAGGTAAATACAGACAAATATAAATTTACTGGGAGTAGAGGATCTTTCTCCTCTTTCGAAGGTGAACTTCTGAGTAATGTATTTTTTATATGTACAGTGTGCATTCAGTTTGACGACGTTGTGTGCATGCAGTTTCTATGTAAAGTATCTTCCTGAGACTTGTGTTCACACTGAATGTCACACTCACCGTTCATATTTATGTGACTTCTTCATGTATTATATGCTAAAAGTGATGGAGGATACCATTCAAAGCTGTGTATGTAGAAAAATGTAAATAGGGGGTATATCTAACAACACTGGACACGTAAGTCACATGTCGTAAGGACACGTAATACACGCAAGTAAATAGGTACATGGTTAATTTACAAGCACTGCACCATATGTGTTCCAAAAGGTACATCAGAAATGTATAAAATATGGTACTGCATCTGATAAACTATGTATATAATGTATATAGAAGCTACATTAAAAAAAAACTATATATATATATATATATATATATATATATATATATATATATGAGGCCCTGCGAGGAGGAGTGATGTAAGCGACATTTTTTAATGATATGATTATGATAGGCTCGGATGATAGGGGAAGGGTTAAAATAGTGCTATATGGCATGAACTCCAAAATGGCCGATGTGTCCCTTACATCACTCCTCCTCGTGGCACCTCATATATATATATATATATATATATATATATATATATATATATATATATATATATACATGTTATACATATACAAACATATACATATACATATGTTGTTGTTCGTCTTTCGGCTGCTCCCGTTAGGGGTCGCCACAGCGGATCATCCGTTATGATCCGCATACTGATTTGGCATAGGTTTTACGCCGGATGCCCTTCCTGACGCAACCCTGGTTGCCTCTTACGACACAGTGATAAGGATTGGGTTTCGCCATGATTCCGGGCTGCCCTACACCCTCTCATAGCGCGGCCCAACACAGAGCTCCCGTCCTCAAGCGATCCTCCAACCCAACCCTCCGAGTCGCCGGATTACAGGCGCATGCCACTACGCCCGGTCATATACATATACATATATACTGTACATACATACATACACAACAATTTCAAGGAATAAAAAAGCAGAGCCAACAAGGAATTTGTACGAAGTGCAAGTACACTGATTTGTGTCAAACAGGATCGGGCAGACTCCGGTCTCAGCACATGGTTCATTCATCATCCATGGACTTCTTCAGGCCTAATTTTGTAACTCGGATGAAACGTCATCTGAAAATACTGAGAATATGTCTGCTCTTTCATGTTTGTCACAAAATCAGTGAAGGAGTACGTATACGCATGCTTGGATGAGACTTCCCAAAGACTTTCAACAAAAGGCAAAGTGTGCAGAAGTTTGAATGAGATGTCCAAAAGGCAGCTATTTGTGGAGGATTCTTTGGGAGGCTGTCGAGCAATGGATTGATCGAGGCTGTTGATGATGATGATGATGATGATGATGATGATGATGATGATGATGATGATGATATCAACAGGATTGTGCAGAGGTAAGTACACTTAGTTTTGAGATGTCGAGTCTGGGTTTGATTCTCTACATGAATATGAACAGTCTGATTGGTGTTTCACAGGCTGCCATCATGAAGTGTTCCGTCTCACGGATGGATGTTAAGTCGGGTGTCCCATCTGCTTGCATTGGCTGGTGGACGTGAAAGATCCCATGGGGTCTTTCACGAAGAGTAGAAGAGTTATCACCAGCACCCTGAACCAATTCCAAATCCATTCCCTAACTCTTTCTCCAAACCACACTTGGGGTTTGCTAATACCCCCAAACGAGGCTTGACGGAGGCCTGCGTCCTGCATTGCACTGAAAATAGGCTGATGTGAATGACTGAAGGAGTGAAGAAATAAAATTAATATATATATATATATATATATATATATATATATATATATATATATATATATATATATATATATATGAGAAAGGTATCTGTCACAGAAACTATATCATCAGATAATATGTACACAGACAATGTACATAGTCAGTGATACTGTAATTGCATTGAAATAAAGGTATGCACAAGCATGTCTTGCAATGTGGAAGCAAGTGGTGTACAAACAAGCCACAAAGAGGTTCACCATATAAACTGTATCACAGAATTGTATGCAGAGAGTCGACACGGGACCATTACATTGGTGACACGTGTGTGCAAGAAGCGTTTGTTTGGGTGGAAGGCAGATCGACGGTGCTCACCAGACGACGCTTGGGTTTGATGAGCGGTCTGTTCTGCCCGTTCATCTTGTGGTAGAGACCACATGCATTGCACAGGTAGTGCCCCGTCCCATCTCGTCTCCAGAGTGGGGTGGATGTGGCGCCGCAGTTGACGCATTCACGACCTTCTGGCCTCGTGCGAGCAAGGAACAAAATGAACGGTGGAAATGAGTTTGAGAATTCGATTTACAATGCCATATGTTACATCACAACAGCTGATTTACATCACCATGCCAGCAAATCTTCCCGAAACTCTAGTTTCCCAGAATTATACATTTTTAAAAAAATCTTTACTTTTATTCTATATATATTTTGAATGCCTGGTTCCAAGCCAACCTCCACACCATGGAAATGTCCAAATGATGTGTTCATTCAACACCTGACATCTTTCACTTCTGGGATCTCGATAGATCAATGCTGTTCAGTGATAACTGAAGAAGATAATTAAATCGGAAGTGCTCCACTCAATTCGTTTCCTATTGCATCGTCATTTTCATAAAATAATCACCAGACATTTGACACTTGTTTTTACAGATAAGAGAATTTGGAAGAGGGGGTGGGGTGGGTGGAGGCTATTACAGTTTTCTTACTTAAAGTAAATTAAAACGTCGATTGTACTATATATATATATATATATATATATATATATATATATATATATATATATATATATATATATATATATATATATATATATGTATTAAAAAGTGTAATTAAGAACCCAGGTTCAAATCCCATTGTCCACTAATGTCCTCATACTTCATGTCAAACAAAAGGTCTACGAATGTACAAGCTCCTCCATCAGCATCACCATTAAAATATTGAATAAACAACGGTGAACATCTTCATCAAAGGAAAACAGGTCGGACTGGAACTGTGCTTGGGAGAGCACATACCTCCGCTGGGCTGAACAGTTTCCATTTTGTATCCCACTGATAGGCCGGATCTGCATCGGAACCTGAACCAAAATCTCATGGCCTTGTTCTTGTCACCTACCCAACTCGCCCACCAAGTTTTGTCATAATCCCTCCAAACTTTTTGAAATATCATGCTCTGTCGTTGTTGACCCCATCTCTCAATGGTAACGAATGACTTTAAAAAAAAAAAATTACTGTTTCCCGATCCGGATCTTCACCAAAATCGAATAAATTCTTCCTTGTCGCATACCAAACCTGGCCACCAAGTTTTGGCTGAATCCACTCACAACTTTTTAAGATATTGTGCTGCACTGTAAATCGTTTTGGGCCCGATCTCTCAAAAGTGATTTTAAAGAATCACTTTAAAAATTCTAGTATCTCAATCCAGATCCAGATCTTCAACAAAATCTTATCAATCCGTCCTTGTTCCATACCCAACTTGTCCACCAAGTTTCGTCCAAATCCGTCCATAACTTTTTGAGATATCCTGCTCATAGACAAACAAACAGACAGGGGTGACAACATAACCTGCGTCCACCTTTGATGGCGGAGTTAACGAGAATGCCACTCGGTGGAGCGCATACCCTCACCAGGCTGAACAGTTTCCATTTTGTATCCCACTGATAGGCCGGATCTGCATCCAGACCTTCACGAAAATTTAATTGGCTTGTTCTTGTAACCTGCCTCAAGTCGTCCACCAAGTTTCGTCATAACCCATCCATGAGTTTTTTTTTTACATATCATGCTCTTTATCGTTTTTGGCCCTATCTCTCAATGGTGAAGAATCACTTTTAAAAAAAAATCATCGTATTTGGATCTCGATCTTCACCAAAATCGAATCTATTCATCCTCGTCACCCACCCAACCCATCCATCAGGTTTCATCCAAATCCGTCAGGTTTCGACAGATAGACTTGGTAGGTGAAAACATAACCTCCATCCACCTTCGTTGGTGGAGATATTGATTGTCGAAAAATACATTTTTGTTTCTGCCGGTCGGTGACATTCTCTGTGAAGCCACTAACTTACTGATCATGTGATTGCATTAAACAAAGTCCGATCATCCCCCAAAATGTTTTCAGTGCCCGCCTGTAAACTGGTTTTGTGAGTCTTGCATTCGACCATGGGCGGCCATAGGCTTTTCATGCATGATCTCGTTTCTTACACAATGTACATCATGTACGTACAACATCAGGAAGACGTGGTATTCTCGTGTTACAATATTCCATGTCGAACTGCGTTTGGTAACTTCATCAGCATCACCCCGAGGAGAGGTCTATCGCTTCAAAATCAAAAAGACAAGTATCACCATACATTTTACCACTACCTTCTCTGAGCGACTGCAATGTGTGAGGTGTTTCAACAGTCCAGAATCACAGAGATATTTACTTTACAATTTTGTGATAGTATTTGCTCAAATTGCGAGCTTCTGACATGCGTACATGGATATCAATTATTGTATGCAGGTTTCATTGAACGTGCCTTAACATTGACACATCGGTTTTTAGCAGATTCAGTTATGATTTAATCCTCTAAATCTTCAATAGTACGTGGTCTCATGGTATAAACCACTGATTACAGGTTTTCCCAAAGAAAGAAGTCAAGTGAGGTTTAAACTGGACAACGCGTGGTCCATTATATCGGTCCACGACGTCCTATCCACTTCAAAGACATCATCTCAAAAAAAATAATAATATTAATGATTAAAAATATTTCCGATGATTCCGGACTTTTGAAACACCATGTATAACGCACTTTCTATTGAAATGTTGCTTGCTCCTCAAGAGCGACCACTCGGCTTTTGGACCTCTTCGTTGCGGGAGTGTTTGGTTAGTCGATAAAAAAACAAAAATCACAACAGAGTTGATGGGTCTTGGATCTATAGTTTATCTGATTTGAACTCTTCATCGAGGCAAACACAGCAGTTATAGATCAGGAAGTGTCATAATAGGGCAATATGCGGTCAATCACACACTTTACTTTCGTGGATATTTAGAAACGATAACTAATAATCGCACAAAATCGCTCGATTATAATCTACTACAGCACAAATCGGACATGGAATCAGCAATCGTATTCAGATCATCTCGAGTGATGTTTTTTTTTTAATCTTCCTTTAATTAATTAAAAAAAATTTAAATACACTTTGTAATAGATTCCGATATTTATTTTTGGCTCCCCTTCGGTTTACGCACAGTTTACGGGATCAGGTTTGCGTGAAGGCAGCTGTACATCCACCCATACGCCCGTATCTTTTTGATGATAAATAATTTTGATAACACCCTCCTCACAAACCACAACTCACCCCACCTAATCTAGCCACAATGATGCTTTAGCAGTTCAATGGAAATGCTTCAGCGATGAATCGAAATGTTTTCGACTTTTTAGATATGAACACTTTGACGGCTAAATCGAAACTGGTAAATAGAAATGCTTGAGCTCGAAATGTTTTAGTGTTAAATAGAATTGTTTTAATGGTTAAAAGGTGTTTCAACAGTGAAACAGAAATGCTTACTGTTAACATACAAATGATTTAATGGTAAAATAGAAATGCTTTGGCGGTTAAAGAGATAGGAAGCGGTCGTTGCAGGTGATCATGGACACTGGCGGTCAATGCCATTTAAAGAGAACAAAAGATGCTCTTTGACAAGCAGCCACACAGACTTTCCTCGAGTTCATAAATTAATCAAAGATTTATGTTTATCATTTTGCTGGAAAAGTGCTTATTAAATGAGGTTCTTGAATGATGATAAAAATGCATACATTGATGACAATGAGCTACTTAATGGCTTTGTGAACATCGCTTGGTTCCTATTCCACATGTCACCCGCTTCCTAACCCCAAAACACCCCCACCATAAGCCCCCCTCCTACACTCACGAACCCTAAATGCCAACTGCCATAACCCCAACTCTTGTAATCCCAACCTTCCCCCCCCCATCCCCACTAACCTCTCATAAGCCCTACAATCAGACCAGTGCAACCTGGTCACGTTATGTTCGTATTGATTATTGCATTGCATGCAAGAATCATTGACCTTCCTTCTTACAGGTACTCACCCGTGGTACAGCGGGATTTACACTTGCTGCGTGGTGTGAAACTGGACGCGGCTCCTCCAATCAGACTGCCTGGGTGGAAGAGCGCACCATGTCCGTAGTCGTGAGACGTACACGTCGACATGTACGGCGTGGCATACGTGGGGATGGGGTGGTAAGTCGAGTGTGGGGATGCACCGCTACCCATGTTGCCATGCATGGGACTCGAACCCTCGAGCTTCATGCCTGCAGCTTCGGCCAACTGAAGCTTGGCATCCTTGTCTTCACGGCGAGTCTGCTGGCCGTGCTCGGGCGAAGTGTCCTTGGGTGGCGTCGGTGGGAAAGGGAAGAGCTGAGGGCTTGGAGCGAGCGGTGAGCATCCTGAACTGCCCGGGTAGACACCGACCGAACCATGCGCTATGGGCCCCTTGGGGAACGAGCCCACAGCCCAGGTGTTGTGTGGATGTGGTGCAAGACCTTTGCTACCATCGAGCCAGGAGGGGATGGGTGGACCGTGCAGCACATGTGGGCGACAGACCTGGCGTCCTGCGGGCCAGGTGGAAAGGACTTCGGTAAGACAAGATGTGATCCGGCGTTAGGGGATTGAGAACCAGCTGATCTTTAACAGCACAATAATTGGTATAAACAGGGGGGCTCCACATGTAACCGACAAGCAATGGGTAAACATAATCTTCATGTTCCAATGAGGAACGAATCTCTGTACAGTGTAGAGTGGGATCATTGCTGCAGGAATGGTTGCTCTTAGAGGAATAACCCTTAAAATGGGTGCCCTTGTTTACCAATTTGTGAATTTCCTGTTATTTTAGGCCTAAGATGGGGGAAGGGGGTCGTTTCTGCTTTTTGTCAGTTTGTTTTGGTAAATGTCTCACCCGATGGGCGATGGTTCAAGTTTCCGAAATATGACAAATCCGACACTTTTGTGAAAACATCCACTCCATTATTTAATCATGACCACCATTGCTTGCTCATTCGGGAGAGTCTCCGCGAATATAAACTTTGGTGACAACTCCTGAAAGGTTCTGCAATTGTGTGGGGGGATAAACCTACCGTTGGTGAATATATCCCCACAATTACTGCCAGAGACCCACACCGGTATGCTCAAGGAGCTTGGGGGGGCTCACTTACCATGCGGAGGACCGCGGTAGCCTCCATGCACGGCAGCCCTTGCGTGTGCCGGGTTCGGATAATAGGAGGTCATGGGGTTTCCCTGTCCGTCCAGATGGTTGAAAAATACATCCACCTCATCAGGTGGAAGAAGTTGTGAGGGTTCCATGTAGTTATGACCCAGAGCTGGATGGTGTGCATCCGGGTGCTGAGCGTTGAGCACTGGGTGATGTGGCATCCATCGATGCTGTTCCATGCTTAGGTCCATGGCGCCTGCTATTCTGTGCTGTTGCAGAGATTGGAAAAGCCTGCAAAGGGGTCCAGGGAATGGGAGGGGAGGGAGAGACGTTGGTCAACGTCTCAAAGAGCACGAGCGATGCACGTAAACCAGGAATGTCATGTATATATCTATATCAAATGAAATAAGTTTGCCGGAGAGAGAACATACCTTCCAGTTGAATGCTACAGTTTGACGGAAATCAAAAGGTGTAAAAATATCGTGGACCTTGGAGAGAGTGTACGTACGCACGTCCTGCACGAGGAATAACTTTTGATTGAACGTGCGCCGCAGATCTTGTGCGAGGGATCTGGACTCGAGCGAAGATTGTGGGCGGAGCCAGAATCAAATCCTACCAAACGGAGGGAAGATGGCACACTCCGCTGTCCGCTCATTCGCCGAGGTGCCCGGAGGCGTGGCTACGTTCAGCGACAACAAATAAATTGCCACAATCAGTTGCAATTTTTTAAATCATTATTTATTATCATGATTTTATTATTATTTTCTGCTTTGCACACCCTTCGACAACCAAAGAAAGGAAATTAAGGTAAATATAATTGTTTGCTGTTTAAACATACATGCATATGTGTATATATATATATATATATATATATATATATATATATATATATATATATATATATATATATATATATATATATATATATATATAGATATATATATATATATATATATATTGTCACCCTCATAACAAAAGTTCCAGTCATTTTTTCCAGTTTTTGAGATTTTCTGCCTAAGTCATCTATATTCTATATCATTTGTAGCCATGACGTAATCATAACAACGAGTAACAAGATTTGTGTTTCATTTAGCATCCATGAACAACTCTGTGCACAAGAAATAGTGAATAAATATTTGTTAATGAAGAATTGCTGCAGTTTTTGTTTTTTTTTTCTCAAAACTGGAAAAAATGACTTGGGCACTTTTGTTATGAGGGTAACGATACAACATATTTTTAAATCTTTCTCAAGGTCAAACATGCACACTCGGGGTGGTGAGGACCTTTTTAGGATCCTGACGATCACTTTAATGCATCCTCTCTGTGACCACGATCCACACTCTCCATCCGATTTGCACACAGATAATATTTGTCTCGCAATTGCAAATATGCACGAATCACAACCATGATGATGGTCATTTATGTTTAAAACAAACTAGAAAAATAAATAAGTACAAATGAAATTCTACATTAATGTGAGATGTTCTTGTTATCACAAGGATAGCACTTAAAGAGCAGGTAAATGGCTGTCATTATTACAACTCTGCTCTTTAACAACGAAATCCAACACAGGTGGAGGCCATTCAGCCCATATTGTCTGCGCGAACACCACACCAACCCATCGACACAAGATCCAAGGAGGAAAATGCAAAAAAATATTGTTTTTAATTAAAGAAAAATTTTGTTTGCTTGTTTTTGGGGGTTTTTTGTTTTTGTCGTTTTTGTATTTTTTTTTCTTTCTTTCTTTCTTTTCTTCCCCTCAGGGGAGGGGGCATGGGCTTGGTTAAAAACACACATCATCAACCACACAACCCCCCTTTACAAGACCCCCACCAACAGCATCACCACCACCAGTACTACTATTGCCACTATTATTATTATTATTATTATTATTTGTGACAATGCCAGATTTACTCGCAGATTCTTGTGGAGTTGGTCAGCAAACGTTTTTGGCCCAAATCTTTCATGAACCAGACCAGGCCTGACATTCAATGATGGGTGATTTGGGAAGGAATGTTTAATTTGTCCAGGGTGCCGGTGATAACTCACTCACTCTTCACGAAAGACACCATGGGATTTTTTTAATGCCCACAGGTGCTCCGGGTTAACGTCCTTCAGATGGACTGCACACATAAAATGATGCATGACCCTGCCTCTGAAACACCAGGATGACAGTTTATAGCTGAGCCTAGATTCAAATCCAGGTGAGACAGCTCAGAGAACAGTGTGCATTCCTGTTGGTTATTATAATATCGCACATCATTAAGGCTCCCAAACATGTAGCATGTGCAATTTTGACAGCAGTTACATCAATATTAAGACTTAATCAGGTCTCTCACCCATAAATGGAGAGAACAACCAATCAGCTCTCACCTAATCAATTATCCCAAGATGGCTAGGTCCGGCGGATGATGAGGGCATGTAGCATTGGGATTCTTATTTATGTACTACTTGTGAATGTCTGCAGCTGTCGAGGAACCAGGGTAGGGTTTGAAACAGCTAAGGGCTTATCTTGTGCAGCTTTTCTTTGCTGCTTTATGCAGCTTTCTTTGGCTGGAATAGCATGGGGTTTAATTAAATATATATTAATTGACAAACATAGTGCTATTCGTAACTGGTTAAAACTGTGGGACCATGCAGACAGGAAAGGGGGGGTGGCATCTCCAAACTATTAAATCCCACCCGGCTCGTGCGTGTGTGTGTGTGTGTGTGTGTGTGTGTGTGTGTGTGTGTGTGTGTGTGTGTGTGTGTGTGTGTGTGTGTGTGTGTGTGTGTGTGTGTGTGTGTGTGTGTGTGTGTGTATATTGTGTCCATGCCGAATAAGACTGACCTGGACAGATAGCCGAACAGTTCTCCTTTGGAGGCGAACATGTGATTCTTGGAGATTATGGCGCGCATGGGACAGGGCTGGCAAGCACGCACCAGAGGCACTCACCAGGACAGAGGACAAGGGTTTATACATGAACCCACAACTAAGGCCAAAAAAAAAAATGTTTCCTATTGCATGGCCAAAAAAAATTGGGTAGGTAGGTAGGGAATTATTTTTTTTGACAATTTTTTTTGCCATGAATACATTCATATAACTCGATTAAAAATGTTTATTTTCCTTGGTGGTAGTGGTGTGTTGGTGGTAGTGTGGTGGTGGTGTGGTAGTGTGGTGGTGGTAGTATGGTGGTGATGGGGGGTGGTGGTGGTGGTGGTGGTGCACTTGACTTGCTAAAATGCACTTTATTCTGTCTTAAATTTCTCTACATACTGTATTTAACAGTGTATGCATGCTGAAAATATGCATTGTTTATTAAAATATATATATATATATATATATATATATATATATATTAAAAGTTTAACAGCAAGTCGAGTGCATTTTTGCAAGTCTATTGCACCACCACCACCACCACACCACTGTCACCACCCACCACCAAATCACCACTGCCACCATCACCACTGTCACCATCATCACCACCATCACCACCACAATAGGTGAAACTAACCTTGAAAAGACCGATCCACAAAGCAGTCCTCGTGCGCGTTTGACTCGGGCGCCGCCATTTTGAAACTCTCACTGACGTAACACGCGGGATTCAAAATGGCGACGCCCGAGTCCAAATTGTCAACAAAAATCGTAGGGTCGCATACAAAAGCAATGGGTCGGTAGGAAACCGGAAACAAACTCCTTTTTTTGTTTGGCCTAATATACAGACACAAGG
>NC_140962.1:105801339-105806339 GCF_056783735.1 Eptatretus burgeri
TCTTGGTGAATTGCAAGACAACAACGAGAGACCATTTCCCCCCATACACAGCATGGGCAAGATGGACACTATGTGCTCTTCCTGTGGCGCGTACATGTGGAAAGCTGAACTGCATTCCGGTTGCCTCGGGGTGAACGCAAAATTTTCCACCTGCTGTATGCAAGGAAAAAAATTTCTTCCCAACATTAGTGAACCACCTCCTCTCTTGCAACACCTTTTCAATGACTGCACACCTGAAAAAAGGGATTTTCGATCCAACATTCGGGCATACAACTCGAGTTTAGCGTTCGTGTCATGGGGGTACAGGAAGATGTGTTACCTACAAGGGGCCCATATACGTTCAGAATCCATGGCAGTGTTTATCATAGAATCGGACATTTTTTTTCCCCGAGAAAGGTAAACCGCCAAAGTTTTCGCAAATCTATATCTACGACACCACCAACGAAATCGCTCATCGAACAGCATGGAACAGCGACCTGCACCATGATTTGCTTCAAAAGCTACAGGCAGTACTGCATGACTGTAATCCGTTTGTAAGTGCTTATAAGCAAGCCGCCGAATTACTGGAACAAGAAGAAAATGATTCCATGAAGTTCGTTTGAGAGCGGACCCAATGGCAGCAGAAGTCGCGGTTATCTTACCGGGAAGTGCTGATGTTCCATCGCACCGCGACATCGTTTTGTCCAAGTGGTCAAGCCTGGATCTGGAAAATCGTGACATTATCCGCATCAATAAGACCCACCCCAATTATGACCCTCTTCATTACGTGTTGCTACTACCACATGGAGATCTGGGCTGGACATTTACCATCAATAAATAAGATGGCAAATGCGTCAGTACTATGGAGTTTCATGCTTACCACTTGATGGTTGGAAGTAACTTTAATATAATACTACGTAGTGGTAGATTACTACAACAATATATTGTCTATCAATACATAAAGGTTGAACAAGGACGCCTGAATTACGTCTACCACAATCAACGGCAATTGCGGGCAGAGCTGTATCAAGGATTATCTGATGCAGTCACCGCTGGAGATACTGACGGTGCCTCAATTGGTTGATGAGTTGTCCTTCTGTCATCATTTACTGGAAGCCCACAAAATATGCATCAACTGTATCAGGATTCGATGGCTATCGTTCGGCAATACTCAAAACCTGACCTCTTCATAACGCTTACGTGCAACCCCAAATGGGAAGAAATCCAGAATGCGTTATTCCCTAATCAGGTTGCCGCTGATCGACCAGACATCGTAGCCAGAGTTTTCAATCAAAAGAAGAAGGCTTTCCTCCACGATATTATGGTTGGTCAAATATTCGGAAAGGTTCTCACATACGTCTGCATAGTGGAATTTCAGAAACGAGGACTGCCTCACCTTCACACGTCGGTGTGTCTCCACCAAGAAAGTAAGCCTCGATCACTGGACCATGACAAATTCGTCATGGCAGAAATACCTGACCCATCGCAGACTCGATTGCATAACGTGATCATGCAGAACATGATACACGGACCATGCGGCATGGCTAATCCTCAATCGCCTTGCATGGAACAAGGCAAATGCACTAAACAATTCCCGAAGCAATTCTGCGAAACGACGCGAAACACGCACGATGGCTACCCGTTACCAGAAGAAAGGATTCCGGACCTCAGGTACAAAAAAAACGGAGTGAACGTTGATAACCGCTGGGTCATTCCTTATAACCCGTACCTGTCCTTCAAATATAACGCCCACATCAATGTTGAAGTTTGCTCGACGGTCATGGCAGTCAAGTATCTCTACAAATATGTCTATGAAGGACCAGATCGTATTATGGCCGCTGTATGTGAAGATGATAAACAACAAACTGACAACGACATGAATGAGATCAACCGGTTTGTGGACGCGAGGTACGTTTCCGCATGCGAAGGCTGCTGGCGTTTGTTCCACGACATGAACGATCACCGTCTATTCAACGTTTGGATATCCATCTTCCGAACCAAAATAGAATCGTCTGTGTTCCTGGACAGGCTGCAGAAGCTTTAGACCATGCCAAAGAAACAACCCTCACCGCATGGTATATCTGTAACCGCAACTACCCCGGAGCCCGTTCTGCTCCACACCACGAGTTCCCAGAACACTTCACGTGGAACAGCACGACGTGCTAATGGTCACCTCGGAAACGGAAAACACAATTGGACGCTTATACAGTGCCAGTCCATCCGAAGGCAAACGATTCAATCTTCGTTCGCTACTGCATCATTCACCTGGATGTACATCATTCGAAGATCTACGACGACTCCCTGACGGCACCATTGTGGACACATTCAGAGCGACAGCATTGGCTCGAGGATTCTTGGAAGGCGACCGCGAATGGCATGACTGCTTCGAAAAGGCCACCATGTCAGGTTTCCCGACTCAACTGCGCACTCTCTTCGTCACTATTCTCTTATTCTGCCAACCTGCCCAACCTGCACAATTATTCTCCTCATTCGGACAATGTTTTAGTGAGGACATACTCAACAATGCTATCCAGACTGGCATTACATTGACTGACGACAAATTAAACAACAGGACCCGAGGAGCCATCGAGGAACTCCTGCGCCACCATGGGAAATCATTGCAAGATTACCCTGAGATGCCCCAACTCAGCCACGCGACCGATGCCGAACATGATCCATTCTATTTTCTCATGACTAACTATGATGTTCAAGCAGAAAAAAATAAGGCGGATCACAACTGCAGACTCCTCAATCAAGATCAAAGGGTAGTATACGAAGCGGTGATGGAAAAATATGACAATGAATAATGGGGCAGTGTTCTTTGTCGATGGCCCCGGGGGCACTGGAAAAACGTTTCTTTACAACACCATCCTACACAGTGTTCGTTCCATGAAGCTCACCGCACTCGCTGTAGCATCTTCCGGGATAGCGGCTGAGTCGTTGGACGGAGGTCGAACTGCTCATTCTCAGTTCAAAATACATATACCTATACAGCCACACAGCAAATGCAATATTCCAAAGAACACTGATCAAAGGAGCGTCTGTCATAATCTGGGATGAAGCTCCAATGATGCACAAGCAGGTCTTCGAATGCTTGCATCCCTCATTGTGCGACATTATGGAGACGGAAAAGTCTTTCAGAGACTTGATCGTCCTATTGGGTGATGATTTCAGACAAGTGTTACCAGTCATCAGACATGGACGTGAGGCAGACATTGTCAAAAGTAACCTGAAGAGATCGTTCCTCTGGCAGGAGGTTCAATTATTTCACCTCACCATTAACATGCGAGCTCTGATGGGCCCGTCTCACCAAAACCAATCTGTCAACGATTTTCAGACTTTCTTGCTGTCGATTGGAGATGGCAGAAAACCTACAAATCCAGATGTAGGGAAGTGCAAAATACACCTGTCGTCAGAAATCTGCATTGATCCCGTTATTGGTGGCGTCAACGAGCTCATCAGGTCTGTTTTCCCCGACTTGACTACAATCAACTACAGCAGAGCAATACTGTGTCTGACAAACGAAGATGTTGACATGATCAACAATAAAGTTTTACAAAACCTTCCCGGCTGGTGAAACGCAGACATATCTCAGTGCTGACAGCGTATCTGATCCAGGACAGACGTACCTCTGTCCGACGGAGTTCTTAAACTCAATAACACCAACGGGTTTACCAACACAAACTCTGTCTTAGAGTGTCCACCCCAATAATACTGCTCAGAAATTTGGACCCGCGTCATGGATTACTGAACGGAATGAGACTGCGCATAATCAGCCTTGGAAGCCGGCTGATCGAGGCCGAGATCATGACCGGCAAAAAGACAGGCAAATGCATCTGCATTTCCAGAATAACTCTTACCCCATCGGACTCTGGACTGCCTTTTGATCGACGACGATGCCAATTCCCAATACGACCAGTGTATGTGATGACCATCAACAAGAGCCAGGGACAAAATCACTTTCGTGGCCATTCATCTGACCAATCCCGTCTTCTCAGACGATCAGTTGTATATTGCGTTATCGCGTGCGCAATGGAAGGAGTGAATCAAAATGCTACCAAAACTGAGTCAACCCAACAATGGCTTCTACAACACGGATTACATCGTTTACAGTGGACTGGGAAAACACCAGTAAGTATGCTTTGCTTTTTTCGAAAACAGGCACTCATTTCATGATATGCAATACATATATATATATATATATATATATATATATATATATATATATATATATATATATATGTACAGGGGGCTGCAAAAGTAGGTATACAGTAAGGTAGGAATATATATATATATATATATATATATATATATATATATATATATATATATATATATATACATATATATATATATATATATACATACACATACACATATATATATACATACACATATATATATACATACACATATATATATATATATATATACATATATATATGTATATATATATTGTTACGAATTTGCGCCCGCCGGCGTACGGACAGCCGCTTTAGCCAATGGCGGCCGTCTCGCCCACCGAACGGACAATTCAGTCGCGACTTTCCGGAACAACGCAGGAAACCAGTCACGGGTGTGCTCCAAGCGCACACCACGGCCTAGTCAACACTCTACCGGCGCGCGACAGGGTCAATCGCCGAATTATCGCTATACCTAAGTATTCGCATGGGCAGAACACCGAGAGACCGTACCTCAGAGAGGTCTGCTTGGACACAAACCGCTTAAGCGGTTCATTCCGTTCTGGGATAACCGAGCAGTGTATTATCGCGAGACCTCGCTGGACCCAATTATTTTATCGGCGATTAAAAAGCCCGCTATTATTCTGAAGGCAAGATAGCAGTTCAATGGGGAAAGAGGACACAACGAATGGGTTAACATTTAAACACGCACATTTATTCACACACATATGCAGTCAGGTATGCAAAACACCAATATGCACGTATACAGAAAAGCAATGGAATTGGCGGTGTGGGGGAAAAATTTATAATAATGTATTCTAAATTGTAACAAATGGAGTT
>NC_140962.1:105816339-105826339 GCF_056783735.1 Eptatretus burgeri
CGACGTCTTCAACCTGGACAAGACTGGACTCTTCTGGCAGCTGCTTCCGAACAAGACCATGGCTTTCAGGGGAGAGCGGTGTACTGGAGGAAAGAAAAGCAAGCAAAGGATCACTCTTCTGGTTGGGGCAAACATGAGCGGCAGCGAGAAGTTCCCTCTTCTGGTGATTGGCAATTCCAAGAAACCCCATGCCGTCAAGAACAAAGAGATCCCAGTCAAGTACAAGGCGAACTCGAAGGCGTGGATGACGGCGGAGCTTTTCGAGGAGATGTTGCGTGCGTGGAACGGACGACTCGGCCAGCAGGGACGCAGAGTGCTGGTCTGTCTCGATAACTTCTCTGGCCACCCTCCCGAGCTCGAGCTGAACAACATCAAACTGGTCTTCTTCCCACCCAACACGACAGCCAATTCGCAACCAATGGATCAGGGAATCATAGAGAACCTCAAGCACCACTACAAGAAGCTCCTGCTATGCCGCCAGCTTGAGGCCAAAGACGAGGGAAAGGAGTTCAAGTTCACGTTGCTCGACGCTCTACACGTCGCCCGGCGTGCTTGGGAGCAGGTCGGCAAGTCGACGATCAGGAACTGTTTCGCGAAGGCCAAGTTCATCGAAGAGGAGATCCAAACTGAGCCACAGGATGCGGAGCTGCCCGACATCTGGGAAGCTCTGCCTGCCGAGGAAAAGATGCACGAGAACGAGGAGATCGAGCTGTCTGACTTTCTCGAAGCCGACGAGCGCCTCGCGACTGGCGGGTATTTCACGCTGGAGGAGATTGCGGAGGAGATTCTGTGCAGTGAGGAGCCGGTGGAAAGCGAAGATGACGAGGTAACTGTCGAGGAGGAAATCGTTCCATTCGAGGAAGCCCAGCGCGCTTGTAGCACCGTCCAGAAGTTCATGCAGCAGAGAAGCGGGAAGCCCGGTGTGATGCAAGCGTGTGATCGGCTAGACAACGAGATGCACGAGATCCGCCGAAAGAAGATGCGCCAGCCGACGATTCTTGAAAGCTTTGTGTGTCGTGAATTTCTCGCCATGCCATATGTTAGTGTGTGAACTCTGTTAGTGTGTGTATGTTCTCCGTTCGCTTAGCTTATACAACAGTCGTGCCTTTTACTTGCTGGAATAAATTTTGTCTAAAGATTAACTACAGATGGGTAACTTGAGAAAATAAGGCCGTTTTTACAAAATCTCGTTACTATGCCACTCTCGCTACTATGCCACTTTTTCTCGGTCCCGACGGGTGGCATAGTAACGAGCTTTGACTGTATACACATATATAGGTATACAGATAAATATATACACATATAGGTATATACATATATATATATATATATATATATATATATATATATATATATATACATACATATACATATACATAATTATATATATATATACACATATATATATATATATATATATATATATATATATATATATATATATATATATATATATATATATATATATATACATATATACACATATGTATGTATACATACACATATATATTTATATATATATATACACCGGGACCAGTATACTGGTACTCAGTTCGCCGACCTCGGAAGGATGACAGGCTGAGTCAACCCCCTGGTGTTAATTCAGCAGCCAACGGGAATTGAACTCAGGACTCTGGGATCCCAAGCCGCCACCCTAACCACTCAGCCAACACCAGGCTTCATAGATATACATATAAATATGTATATATATATATATATATACATATATATATATATATATATATATATATATATATTTACATATATTCATACATACACACATGTATATATATATATATATATATATATATATATATATATATATATATATATATATATATATATATATATACATATATATACATATACATATATATACATATACATATATATACATATACATATACATATATATACATATACATATATATACATATACATATACATATATATATATATATACACATATATACGTATATATACATATATTTATATACATATACATATACATATACATGTATATATATATGTATATATATGTATATGTATATATATATATATATATATATATATATATATATATATATATATATATATATATTATGTTTATGATTACTTCAATATTTTGAATGTTGTTCAAATCGTTCTTTTGTGTGAAATGAATTAAGACATCGCTTACAAGGATATATTTTGTTTGCTGTTCTGAATACCTGAGAAGAGATTAATCTTGATATATTATTGATGTATGTATAATGTGAATTCTTTCCAACACTAAAATATAAAAGATCAATGTGTGTTTCTTCATTTTTATGGTTGTTTGAAATTTTTAATATTTGAACTTTGTTTGTATCCGTTAATCCATATACATTAATAGAAAGATTATTCTTTTTCTCAAATTTAGGAATATCTGTTAGTGGCATTGGGAATTTAAAATCTTTAATGTGCAAGGTATTCTCATATTTCATATATTGTTTTACTCTTTCTGAATTACAATTTGGTGGATGTTAGTGAGCAAGAACAGACCAGAGAAAACATTTATTACCATTGTTCTTAATATTAACAACTGCCTTCTTTAGTTTTATTTATTTTGGTAATTCAATACAAGAAGAAGCTTCAAGAGGGTTTGACTTTAAAATGTGTATATCGAAAAAGATGATTTTTTAAATCTGAAATCCACTTCCTACCACCGTATTATCAACATCCTCCTCTTGTCTTCATAGTTCTTCATAAACCCCACTATTCAAAAAATCTTGAAATGATGTTATAAAATGAAGATCTGTTCTCATATAAGGAGTTTGTTCTTTATCTTGTCTTTTCATTTTCACTCCCATATAAAACTTTAAAGTTTTCATTTCTTTTAATGTTTTTCTTATAATGTAAAAAGAAAACTAATACTAAAAATATTTCATATATTAAAAGTAAAAATAACAGGGTTATACAAAAAGGTATATGTTTGGTGTGTGGTTCAAAAAAAAATCAATTTATCTCTAAACACAAACTCGGAGGAGATATACAAAAGTTTTTATAAGGAAGTAAACTTACAACTACTGGAATACCAGGGGAATTACATCTACCAGGGTATTCTTTCTGTGGTCCAGGCACAAACTTGGATAAAAGATTAGATGAGACAGACAATCCTAAATCATGGAGTAAACCCATCAATAGAGTTGATGAAGTGTGCATGAGACACGATATTGATTATGGGAATACCACAACTTTGGAAGAAAAGCATGAAGCCGATAGAGAAATGTTGTATAATTTGTCTCTGATACAAAATCCAACCTTGAGAGAAAAAGTTGATAGGTTCATCGTGAAGAAGATGATCAGTGCTAAATTGAAACTTGGACTTGGAAATTCAAAAAACTTATAGGCTCTAATGATGTCATTAAGACTGAAGAGCAATTAGCTGATGAATTACATAAACCAATATTCACAAAGTTTCGTAGAAGGAAGGTTTATTCCAAGGAAGTTGATTATATCTGGTCCGCTGATTTGATTGAACTCAATAACGATAAGGGGTACACGTATGCTTTAACTGTTATTGATTTGAGGAGTAGATATGCATGATAGAGTAGATAATAGTCCCTTTAAAAAACAAAACAGGCAATACTCCTATGTTAGCCTTTCAACAGATATTTAAGAAAAGTAAGAGAAAACCTAAAAAATTGTGGACTGATGAGGGTAGAGAGTTTTATAACAAGACATTTATGAATTATCTAAAAAATAACAGTATTGCATTATACAGTACCTTTAATGAAGGGAAGGCCGTTGTTGAACGTTTTAATCATACCTTAAAAGAGAGACGATATAAAAAATTCACAGAACTCGGTTCACAACAATGGTCATATTTTATTCAGGATATTGTGGATAAGTCTAATGACACGATTCACACGTCAACGAACATGAAACCATCAGAAACATTTACAAAATTAAAATATGAAAAAGAGATTAATATCAGAAAACCTAAGTTCAAAGTTGGTGATATCGTAAGAATATATAGGTGGAAATCTCATTTTGAAAAAGGTTATTTTAAACGATGGACGAACGAACTTTTTAAAATTGTTTATGTAATAGATACGGTTCCTTGGACTTATAAGATATATGATTTAGAAGGGGAAGAGATTTTAGGTTGATTTTATTCACAGGAATTACAAAAGACAAAACTAAGCAGATAATACCCATGGGAGCAATGGGTTGGTTCTTTTCTCCCTCCTCCTATACACCGTTGTGGACACTCGAGGGCCAAGTCCGAGGTGTATAACAGTATATAATGTGTGTCAATGGGGACGTTCTTAGATCTGTGAACCCCAAACACAGACTCCTCAACTGAATAGTCAAGGCTTAACTTTTGTTTGTTGGTGTGTGTGTGTGTGTGTGTGTGTGTGTGTGTGTGTGTGTGTGTGTGTGTGTGTGTGTGTGTGTGTGTGTGTGTGTCCCAACCCTCACATTCAAAATCTTAACCCCAACCCTCACATTCAAAATCTCAACCCCAACCCCCCAACCCTCGCCCAACACAATGTCTTTTTCAAACTGAGATTTCCACCGATATATATTTTTTACGTTTTTTTCTCTTCTTCCAATTCTGTCTTTTAAGGCTTTCAGGTTTGATGATGTATAAAGGGGAGTAAGCCTGCACTTTCTTCCCAGAACTAACAATATATATTTTTTATGTTTTTATCTTGCCAAAACGAAGTTTTTGCAAGATATGTTCATCAGCTTGTATGTTTTTTTGTTTTTTTTGTCTGTAATCACATATAAAAAATTCTGCAGAGCACAGTTATCATTGGAAATTTTTGTAACTTCGCATATCAGAGGCCTATAGAGGTCCCTTTTAGCGCACAAAATTTAAGGTCAAGGTCAAAGGTCAAGGTCACTTTGTCGCAAATCAGGGGAGTCGACGAAACCCTTATTTTTTGAGTAATTTTGATCGGATCGTCTTCAAACTTCATGGGAATATAGTTCATGGTCTGGTGCTCAGCTGATTAATTTTTGGTGGTGATTGGCCTTGACCGTCATGGTTAGTGGCTCAGGTCAAACATATTTGACCCCAAGGTCAAATTTTCAAGTTTTAGGAACCATATCGTGTAGAACCTCAAATTGAACACCTTGATGAGTGCTTTCTAGATATGTCAAGCTTGAGACATTATGATGTCATTTGGTGACGTGATGAGGCAAACGCATATTTTTCATGGTTACTCTGTAGAACAATTCTCATCGGAATCTCCCGTAGGCAGATATTCCTCAAGGAGTCGCTCCTGGTGGATAGCAGCTCTGTTCACCTCAGTGTGACCTTAAAGAAGTCACACGTGGTCACCTTTTGGCAAGATACGGGTCACCCTGCGGGTGACATTGGTTTTATTTTCTCTTCTTCCAATTCTGTCTTTTAAGGCTTTCAGGTTTGATGACGTAGAAAGGGGGAGTAAGAACTTTCTTGAGAGGTTTCGATCCCAAAGAGTGGTAGCATTTCAAGTCTCCAAAATAAACCAAACTTTCCAAGTCTCCAAGGTATAACCACATTCCTGTTGAGTTTCCAAGATACAAATCACATTGTGAGTTATCAAGCCAGAACCCACATTTCAAGTCTCCAAAAATATAACCATCTATCCAAGACTCCAAGGTAGAATCACAATTTCCAGAAATATTGTGGGTTTCGGTGATAGATCTCACATAGTATAACTGTGGATCATCAAGGAAATCTCCATTTTTCCAATTTTTATGGGTTTCAGTGATAGATCTCACATAGTATAACTGTGGATCATCAAGGAAAACTCCATTTTTCAAAATGTCTGAAATTTGTGAGTCTCCAAGGTAAAACTTGTATTCTGGCTCATCAAGGTATAACTTGTTCAGTGGGTATTGTCTTGATAACTCACAATGAGTACTATTGTTGCAAAACTCTTTTTCAGGATTTTGCTGGTCTCCAAGGTATAACTCTTTGGTTGGGTCATCAAGGACGAACTCGTTCTGTGGGTCTTGGTCGCTCATAAGGTCTTCAACCAAGCCAACAATTTCGCCCCAAGTTGTAGCAAAAGCAGTATTTTCATTTCGTATATCAGATACAATTTCCTGTGAGAGAAAATAATAATGTATTAATTAAGTGATTTCATTATTAAATGAGTATGCTTCAATCAAACTTTGAAAATAGGAAAATAAAATCTTACCTCAACAGATGAGAGGTTTGAATCCAGTTCATCAACTTGAAGGTTTAGTTCCATACAAGTAGTAGAACTCCAAGGAACCCCAAAGTCATCCCACTCAAGGCCGAGCTCGTTCTGTGGGTCTTGGTCGCTCACAAGGTCTTCAACCAAGCCAACAATTTCACCCAAAGTTGTGGCAAAATCGGTATTTTCAGATACAATTTCCTGTGAGAGAAAATAAAAATGTATTAATTAAGTTATTTAATTATTAAATGAGTCGATGCGTAAATCAAACTGAAAATAGGGAAATAAAATCTTACCTCAATGGATAAGAGGTTTGAATCCAGTTCATCAACTTGAAGGTTCAGTTCCATACAAGTGGTCGATCTCCAGGCAAGCACACAGCACACCATTGCCAGCAAAAAAAGATGTTTAAAATGGAGCCTGGGCTTGAGGCTTTTATAGGGAAAGACTGGTGGGTGTGGTTTCCTTTGGAAATTCCCTGGGCAAGCCCAGGCAAGCCATCGTTGGGAAATTTTTCAAAACCATAACATTCTAGCATTTTCTAGTGATTTCTTTGTGAGTCAGAGATGAACTGGAAATGATGTAAGAGCAGGCTGGGCTAAGCAAAAGTGGGCGGGGCCTCAAAGTGGGCGTGGCTTATAAAATACCTCATGAAAAGTGGGCGGGGTCTATGAAAAGTGGGCGTGGCTTAACAAAAAATAACTTGTGGCTCAGGAGGTGGTCAAACAAGAGCATTAAGAGAAGTTTATCATTTCGTAATGGCACAAAAGGTGTATCTTAAAAAATATAAAGATTCAAATGTTTTATTTTTAAATATTTTAGATGGGGATTATTGTGCAAAGAAAATAAAACTATTGAAGGAATGTGAGAATGAACAAATCTTAATATGTTCAATGAGTGAGCTAAACAATATGCATTGGTTATTTGAAAAAAAAGTGTCCCTAGGTTAAAAGGGGAGACAAATAAATATACCTTGGGATAAAAAGGGGGTTTACTTTTTTGGGGAAAAAATGAAAATCCCCCATTCATTTACATGGGGAAAAGTGAGCCAGAATCAGTATATTCACCCTACTCACATGTTCGACGTAGGCTCCACGTTCTCTGATCACTGCCTGCAAACGCGTTGTCATGTTCTCCATCACTTTGGGAAACGTTTCCTGAGGAATGTTCTGGATTTCTTGGTGCATGTTTTCATTCAGCTAATCAAGAGTCTGAGGCCTAGTGTTTCCATATATCCTGTCCTTGAGATACCCCCACAAGAAGAAGTCTGGAGGGGTAAGGTCAGGGGGAATACGGTGGCCACTCAACGTCTTCGTAGAGGGAGATAAAGTGGCCCTCAAACTGTTGGTTGAGAAAACACCTTGTTTCCCTGGCTGTATGAGGCGGTGCCACATCCTGCTGGAACCACTGGGTTCTCATCTGGATCAGGTTGTTTCTCCTACGGACCTGAGTACTGAGCTCAGGCAGATAGAATTCCTGAATCATTTTGCAATAGTTTCTCTGGTTTACCGTGCAAGTGCATCCCTGGTCATCTTCAAAGAAGTATGGACCAATTATCCCATACCAACCAACCGCCATCCACATGGTGACTTTGAGAACAGATTGAGGCACCAGTTCAGTTGATGCATTACCAGGATTTTCAGTTCCCCAGTACCGAAAGTTTTGCTTGTTTACCTCCCCGGACAAGTGAGCATGGCGTTCGTCCATCATGTCAAGTTTTTTGAGGAAGTCTGCATCTTCCTCCAACTTTCCTGAGAAGCAATTTGCAAAGTCTAGGCATTTGCATTTCTGTTGATCAGTAAGCACCGTTTCCATTTAAATTTTGTATGGAAAGGCATGAATGTCTTGGCGAAGGATCCTCTGAACGGTGCTCTTATGAATGTTTGTCTCGGCAGAAAGTCGTCGAATCGATTTTTTTGAACTCTGAACGACCGCCTGTCTCACCATTTCCACATTTTCTTCACTACGACCTGTCCTCTTCCTACCACTGTGACCCTTGTGAAGGTCACAGATGGTTCCCACATTGGTAAACTTTGCGATGGTGCACTTTGTTGTCTGAAAGTTTGGTGCATGGCGTAAGTGGATACCGAAATGTCTCGAGTAAAGACGTTGCACCTGTATGACACTTTTTGTCTGGTGCCAAAGTTCAACAATTTTCGTCCGTTGTTGTACGGTCAGTCTTGGCATTTTTCTGGCGCTTGCTTGGGATCAAAATAAACTTCAGGATCTCTGCAACAAGAAATGAAGCATTAGTGACAAAATTACTGCTTTTTTAGGATCAAACAAAGCATTTTGAAAGTTGTATATGTTTTTGGGACACCATATATATATATATATATATATATATATATATATATATATATATATATATATATATATATATATATATATATATATATATATATATATATGTTGTTGTTCTTCTTTCGGTTGCTCCCGTTAGGGGTCGCCACAGCGGATCATCTGTTATGATTCGCATACTGATTTGGCATAGGTTTTATGATGGATGCCCTTCCTGATGCAACCCTGGTCACCTCTTACGACACAGGGATAAGGATTGGGTTTCACCATGATTCCGGCCTGCCCTACACCCTCTCATAGCGCGGCCCAGCACAGAGCACCAGTCCTCAAGCGATCCTCCAACCCAAGCCTCCGAGTAGCCGGATCACAGACGCACGCCACTACACCCAGTATATATATATATATATATATATATATATATATATATATATATATATATATATATATATATATATATATATATATATATATATATATATATATATATATATATATATATATATATATACTAGCATATACCCGTGCTCCGCACGGAGTTGAATGGGTGGCAAAAGGTGGATGAGGCATAATAGTTGATGTTATGGGAAGCTGGGGAGGGTGTCCTTCGGGATGTGATGCACTATGGTTATCTGTCCTGAATTTTCTAAAGGACTTCCCTGTAGATGACATTTTGGGTGAGTGTCTTGTTGCTGAATAGTCCTTGTGAGGAATTATTGTCCACTTTGATAGATATATAGGAGTAACCTCCTGCACGTGAAAATGCAACATATAGTTGGCCATGGGAGAACACGGGGGCTGGGAGGTATATTCCGAGTTTGTCAAATGTTTGGCCCTGGGATTTGGTTATGGTCATTGAGTATGCGAGTCTGACTGGAAATTGCATCCTCTGCAGTGTGACTGGAAGGTTGGCGTCTGATGGGCCAAGTTTAACATGATAATATATACGCCTAGCCCTTGACTGAACAGGAGCAGTGGAGGGTGAGCGATAATCAGAATGCAAATTTCAATGAATGGCACTTTTTGGCGCACATCCGACGATCGAACACCACTTGGACGCTTTAATTTAAAGACCACACACGCAAGACACAACACAGGTAACGATGGCGGTTGATATTGACAATTAATGTAATGAACGGCAGTTGTTTGGGTGCATCCGACAATCGAACAGTTAACACACACACATTCAAGGTACAGAATCTATTGTCGGACACCGCGCTTTCGAAGAACAAAGAAAAGAAAAGAATCCGGGCAATGAAGGGATGGCCTCATATGGGTCATCAGCCGTAAGCTGTATCGTGCAATTTCGTTCCACTCATCGGGGGGGGGGGGGTGGGGGGGGTAGACAAAACCTTGATAATATGATAGTATATATCGAAATACATACATATGTAAAAGTTCTCCACTCAAACAGCTGCAGTTATTGTGTATTTTCATCTTGAAAATCGATGCATTCGCCGCGTTCCTCATTTGAACTCAGATCACTTGTGGGCCACGTGACACCTCAACAGCCAATAGATCGGCTGACATGGTATGCAAAT
>NC_140962.1:105831339-105843839 GCF_056783735.1 Eptatretus burgeri
AGTGTGTCAAGCGCCTGGATGGCTTGGAGCTTCGTGGGCGGTGGCACAACCGATTTCTATCCCTCTTCCTCTTTGTCGTCTTCCACCTTTGCTTGGGGGTTGCATTACAGTGTCGACAATCTCTTGATCAGTCATTTCTCCGTAGTACTCTGCCCCTTCATCGATGTTGACAAATGAAAGGAATTCCTGTTGTGTAATGCCCTGGACATGCAGAGCTTCTGTGACTTCTTCTTCGTCGTTGTTGTGTTCAGAATCGCGTTATTCATCTTCGGACCGTTTCAACATGTGCCGCCTTCAGAACTGTGATAGTTTTGCTCACTTCTGATGCTGGTTTTTGTGGCACGCTGTCGATAGCAGCAGCTTGAAGCCGAACAATTTCTCGTCGGTATTACGACGTCGGTATCGAACACCAGGCTCGAGCCTGGTGTTGGCGCAGTGGTTAGGGCAGCGGCTTGGGATCCAAGAGGTCCTGAGTTCAAGCCCCGTTGAGCCACTGAATTAATACACCAGGGGGTTGACTCAGCCTGTCATCCTTCCGAGGTCGGCGAAATGAGTACCAGTATACTGGGCCGTTGTATACCCCGGTTAAAATAGGTGTACCATATCCCTGTGTCGTAAGAGGCGACCAGGGTTGCGTCAGGAAGGGCATCCGGCGTAAAACATGTGCCAAATCACTATGCAGATCATAATGGATGATCCGCTGTGGCGACCCCTAACGGGAGCAGCCGAAAGAAGAAGGTTCTTATATGCGGGTTTTTCTTTTATCCGGGTCAGACTGTATATGTATATATGTTAGCGAAGTGTCAGATTGTCAGATCGCGACACTGGTGTCAGAGAGTGGGAAAACGGGCTCTCCTGTCTCCAGCTAAATTCACGGGATATATATATATATATATATATATATATATATATATATATATATATATATATATATATATATATATATATATATATTGTTGTGGTTGAGGAAATTCGCAAATCACCATTCAGGTCCCGTAGGTGAGATATCTCTGTAAGTATATGTGTAGTTAGCCCAAACCCGTTGTTTAGAGGGAATAAATGTGATTCATTCGGGCTGCGACCCTTCAAGATAGCCTTTTCTGTTCTATCTTTATTTTGAACCAACCACGTCTCAACCGCCATCACACAACAACCACAAACCGCAACGCCGCTTCACAACAACAACGCCAACAGCCACGACCTTTACCGTCACAACTCGCTCTCGCAATCATTGCATCACCGCCATTCCAAGCGTCCCCGTGGCCAGGGACCACCACAATAAACCCTCCACCACCTTCACCTCTCCTCCTTCTGCTGCCATTCCCGCACCGCTTGTGGGCACCGATCATGGACTCGTACAGGGTGCGCGCCGAGCAGCGGGTGCAAAAAGCGGCCTTTCCGGGGAAGTCGGATCAGGAATGATTCACGCCCACTTCTGTTCCGTCCTATCAGCGAGCGCGGGGCAATTTGGCCCCGCCTCCAGGCGCGTCGGAGTAGAATCGATATATGCAAATTCGAGGATCAGGAATGATTCACGCCCACTTTTCCTCCGTCCAATGGGCGAGCGTGGCTCCGCCCCCGAGCCGATCCTGATCCGAAAATCTGCATATGGTTTCTCGTGCTGACTATAAAGCGCCGAGCGCGGGGCGAATCGAGGGAGAGAAGAGTTTCTGTTTCAGGCTCGAGTTGGAGAAGAGTTTCTGTTTCGGGCTCGAGTTGGAGTTGAGAGTTTCTGTTTCGGGCTCGAGTTGGAGTTGAGAGTTTCTGTTTCGGGCTCGGGCGAGTTGGAGAGGTGTGGCAGCGGCAGCGGCAGCGGCAAAGAGAGAGAGTTTCTGTTTCGGGCTCGGGCGAGTTGTGGCGGTGGCGAAGTGTGGCAGCAGCAGTCAAGACGGGTCTGGAGGAGAGTCGGTCTGTCGGGGTTTGGAGTCTGTCGGGGAGCTGCAAAGAGGTGAAGCCGGGAACGCGGTCGAGGGCGCAGTGGAGTCGCTCGTCGCGGGACCCAAGCAAGCCAGCTATCCTCTTTCCCCAGAGCATCAACATCCCCCCCGTTTCCCCCCCCCCCGCGCTGAGATAGTGCGAAAAGGGGGCCCCGTTCCCACCCAATTCCAGGCAGTCCCAGTGAGGCCCGCGGAGGAGCGCGGAGTCGGTGCGCCGCCGCCATTTTGCGGCTCATCATAAGACGGGTAGGCTCTGCCCGATCTCGCGCCCACAGACCACGTCTGCCCCCTTGTCGTAGAGGGTGGCCCCTTTTTCTTTTGATTTTGAGTATATGTGTTGTCGGCGCCGTCTGTAAAGTAAAACTGTGTAAGTGTTGCCGTGTGCTCACGTAGTCGGTAGTAGATCTGCATTGTGTTTCTTTTGTTGCAATTGCTTTTGGTGCATAATTGTTGTGTTTCTTTTAAATTTGCTTTTGGTGCATAATTGTTGTAATTGTATATGTGTGCTTTCCGTTTGCCGCGGAATAAATGTGAATTATGTTGAACTGTTTTTCCCGTTTCGCTTCGTCTTTTCTTTAATTGAATCTCCATCTTACTTCACGTAAAGGGTTGGTAGTGGGCTAAAAAACTCCCGACAATTAATGGGAACCGTCGAGGTTGACGATAACACCGCTCGGTTATCCCGATAGTACGGAACAGGTTGCTTAAAGTGGCCCGTGTCCGAAGTCGACCTGCAGCGAGGTGCGATCGCCCGGTCTACCCTCCGTGTGGGTACTTAGGTAGGTCGAATTTGGCGAACAGCCCTATCCCATGCGGGGGGCCGATTGGCACGATCGTGGTGAGGCCGAAAGGCCCACCCGTGACTAGTTCCCAGCGTTAGTCCGAGAGGGTCACGACGGAATTGTCCGTCCGGTGGGCGACGTGCCGCGATTCGAGTTACGTGGCTGCTCGCACGCCGGCAGGCGCGAATTCGCAACACTGGTGTCAGGAGTGGGATACAAACTCATCCCCCTCCTCGCGACACTGGTGTCAGAGAGTGGGAAAACGGGCTCTCCTGTCTCCAGCTAAATTCACGGGAATCAGTCCAGGGGTGAGAGGAGCGACCCCCGATTCCCTCCAAATTACGAGCGATTCAAATTAACCCTTTACGAGAAATAAGATGGCGTCTCAAGGCGAGCGGGAGCCGGGGGTATTAGAAATGGATGTAGAATGTGTAGAATCCATGGTCCACGATGAAATCCCCGTGCAGGAAATGCTGGTTGTGCAGGAACACGAACTCGCCCAACTGAACCCAGAGCCCGAAATAGGTGCGGCGGTGGCCGCGGTGTATGACACCTCCCCTCCGCCAAAAACCCCCGATCCTTGCCGAATCGGCTCAGCTGAGTGCACCCGACATGGCCCAGCTATGTGCCATGCTGGCGGCAATGACAAAAAAGATGGATACAAACACAAATGAAATGAAAAACGAAATAAAAGGCATGAACAAGCAAATGAACGAAGTGAAAACGAAAATGGATACAAACACAAACGAAATGAAAACGAATATGGAAACAAACACACTCAAAATGAAGGAAGAAATGAAAGAGCTGCGGGGTGAGACGCAGAACATGGGAATGAGCCGAAAAGGAAGCTTGGAAGAACTAAAAAACGAAATGAAAAAGGAAGTCGACACGATACGAGCGGAGGTGACTGGGTTAAAAGAGAAAGTAAAAGGAGTGGGGGTCGCAATGGAAGAGAGCAAACAAGAGAGGGTAAACGAAATAAAGACGGTGGTGGGAAAGATAGACAAAGTAGGAAAAGGATTGGGAGAAGTAAAAAAGGGACAAGACCAAATAAAGGAGGAAATAGGGAGGAACACGACGGCGATAGAGGAATTAAAAAGAGAACAAGGGAAAATAAAGAAGGGATTGGGAGCCGTGAAGGAGGACTGTGAGAAAAGACATCGGGAAATGACAGACAGAGTTGAAAACCTGCGAAAGGAGGTAAAAGCGGAGACACAGAAAGGATTAAAGGAGGTGGGGGAGGAATGTAGAAAGAGACATGAGGAGGTAATTAATGAAATGGAGCGGAAAGCCAGAGAAAAGACAGAGGAACTGGGGGAGCAAATAGGAAAAAACCGGGGCGAGACAGAAGAGCAGTTTCGGACAACGAGGGAGGAAATATCCAAGACAAATAAGATGGTGGCACAGGTACAAGGGGAGGTGGAGCAAATAAGAGAGAAAGTCGGGGAACTGTCGTTAGGAACGATAGTGGAGGAAATAAATGGGGTTATAAAGGGGAAAATGGAGGAAATGGAGAGGAGACTGACGGATAGGGTGGAGGCCCGGTGTGAGAGGCAGGGTGACCTCCTTCGGGAACAGGAGGAGAGGATATACTCCCTCGAGGCGGATCGTGCCCAGGTGGGGCCGGTGTCACAAGGCGGAGGAGGAGGCTTGCCCGATGCGGGGGTGAGCATGCCAAGCTTGGGGAGGGTAGAGGCCGCGGGGTCTTTTGGCCTAATGGGGGTACCCAGTATGACTGTTCCGGGGGGTGTGCAGAGTGCGAGTCCAATGGCTTGGGAGAGTTAGCGGGACGACGCCGGGCACAGACAGACACGGACAGGGGTGGTAGAGCCCCCGGGCAAATGGCTCGGACCCTGCGGTAGTGAGGCACCGTTGGGACTGGGGAGGTACACCCCTCCAGGAGTCCCTGGGGAACGGGAGGAGACCTCGAAAGGACCGAGGGTGCCGCTACCCCCGTACGATGGCAAGACGGACTTGAGGGCATACATGGCCCAGTTCCAGTGTGTTGCCAGAGGAAATGGCTGGAACGAGGTGCAGGGTGTGGCACAACTCACAGCGGCCCTACGTGGCGTGGCTTTGGAAGTCCTGACCACGGTACCCAGTGAGGGGGTGACCCTGGAGGATCTCCATTCGGCCCTAAAAAACCGATTTGGCATGGACCAGCAGAGCGAGCTTGTTAAAGCTCAGCTCAATGGGCGCAAACGACGCCCCCAGGAATCACTGGGAGAATTGGCACATGACATTCGCCGCTTGGTGGGGATTGTGCACACCAACATGCCACCGGAGTACCGGGAGGAGATTGCCCTGGACCATTTCCTCCGAGCAATAGGGGGCACCGATGTCGGAGCATTGCTCACCGTATGGCGCCAGGACAACCTCCAGAAGGCGGCTGATACTGCTGCCTGCTGGGAGGCAGCCAGAACGCCATTGGGAGGGGCTGGGCGGCATGCGGTGGCAGTCCGACGGGTGGACCCCGTGAACGACAGTGCGCTGGGAGCCGGGGCAACCCTGGGCGACCAAGCGCAAATGGAAAGGATGGTGCAGGGCATGTTCGACCACCGGTTCGGGAGACCTGGGGAGAGGCGGTCGGGCCCAGGAAGGGCGGGAGATGGGCCATCAGGGGTACCCCAATTCGGAACGGAGGGGGGTATAATTCGGCGTACCGGAGGCAAACACCTTACCAGAGGAGGTGTTATAATTGTGGCGCAAGGGACCACCTGCAGCGGGAGTGCAATGCCCTGCGCAGGGAAAGGCCCCCGCGAAGAGAAGAGCCATGGCCCCCTAGACCACCAACTCCGCCCCGGGTCAATAGGGATAGCCAGGCCCAACCATCACCCCCCCCCCCACCAGTCCCCGGGAAACTAAGAAGTGCCGAACATGTAGGGCCGTGTTCGGCAGACTCGGATGGAGAAGAGCCCTCAGAACTGTGACAGGTCATCAATTGTGGCCAAATTGGCAAAGGTAGCTTAACAATTTGGTGCAAGGTTGCCGGCGTAGGGATAGACACCGTTGTGGACACAGGAGCAAGTGCCACGATCATCAGCCCTGTGGTCCTTGATTCGAGTGTAGACGGTTGGGATGAAATCCACCGTCTGCAAAACCATAGTTTGCAGCTAGCTACCGGGGCAACGGCCCCTATCATAGGACGTGGTTTCGTGTCCTTTAAATTGGGCACCGTGAAAACAAGGATAGAGGTTTGGGTGGCGGAGGTGTGCGACCCATGTCTAATAGGGTTGGATGTGCTGACGGCCGGTGGTTGTAAGATCGACTTGGGCCGGGGGGTCATGCAGTTGGGTGGTGAGGAGTTGCCGTTAGGGGGCGTGAGCACGGATGAGAGGGTGGAGCTGGAGGCTCCTGACTCCGTGGTCATTCCCCCGGGTGCCGAGGCGGTGGTCCCGGCCCGGTGGCGAGCACACCCAACGTGGCAGGGCTCCTGCGGCCTGGCGGAACTACCGGCACGGCCGTCAACCCCGGGTTTAGTCATGGGCCGCACCCTGATAAGTACCGACGGGCCAATAGCGCCCGTGCGGGTGATAAATGTTAGCACGGAACCACGCACTATCAGGAAGGGCACGAAGGTGGCAGATTGCACCCCAGTAAAAGAGGTCGCAGAGCTAAGGGACGATAACGTCCAGCTGGACCGGTCCCAGAGGGAGTCTCCAGACTCGATTAGGAATTGGCCCGGTCCCATTTGCGATATGGTAAATCGGAGTAGTGTAGATTTGGAGGATGCCCAGTGGGAGGCCTTATACAAGCTGGTTGACCGACACATCGGGATCTTCTCCTTGTCACCCGAGGATATTGGACGTACGGGCCTGGTGCAACATCAGATCCACACCGATGGGGCCCGGCCTGTCCGTCAGCCTGCTCGAAGGCTCCCATGGAGCAAAAGAGAGGAGGCTGATGAACAGGTTGAAAAGATGCTCAATGCAGGTGTCATTGAGCCCTCGGGAAGTCCTTGGATGTCACCAGTTGTGCTGGTTAAAAAGAAGGATGGGACCACGCGTTTCTGCGTGGACTATCGCCAGCTGAACAACGTGACACTCAAAGACTCCTATCCCCTGCCTAGAATTGACGATACCCTCGACGCCGTTGCAGGCTCCAAATGGTTCTCAACTTTGGACCTCAAGAGTGGGTATTGGCAGGTGGAGATGGATAAGACGGGGAAGGAGAAAACGGCATTTTCCATAGGGAAGGGACTGTATCAGTTCACTGTGATGCCGTTCGGTTTGTGTAACGCCCCCGCCACCTTTGAGAGACTGATGGAGCGTGTACTAGGCGGCATGTCGTGGCAGTCATGCCTGGTGTATCTGGATGACGTCCTGGTACACGCTAAAACATTCACCCAGGAGATAGCCAATTTGGACCAGGTGTTTGGGCGCCTCAGGCAGGCAGGGCTGAAATTGAGCCCAGAGAAATGCACTTTGTTCGCGACAGAGGTGGCCTATCTCAGACACGTGATAGGCCGCGAGGGGGTGAAGACCGACCCCGGAAAAATTACAGCGGTAGAGGAGTGGCCCGTACCTACAACTGTCAAACAGGTACGGGGCTTTTTGGGACTTTGCTCCTACTACCGGCGCTTTGTGGCAAACTTTGCGGAGATAGCCAGGCCCCTTCACCGGTTGATGGAGAAGGGGTTGAGATTTAATTGGACGGGGGAGTGCCAGGAGGCCTTCCTCAAATTAAAGGGGCGTTTGACATCCACACCTGTTTTAGCGTACCCCACCGATGACGGGATGTATACCCTGGACACGGATGCAAGCCAGGAAGGATTGGGGGCAGTCTTGTCTCAGACACAGGGGGCGTGGAAAGAGTGATCGCGTATTACAGTCGGGCCATGAGTAGGCCTGAACGAAATTATTGCGTAACTCGCAAGGAGCTATTGGCTATGCTGTCTGCCGTGAGCCATTTCCACCCGTACTTGTACGGGAGGAAATTTTTGGTTCGAACTGACCATTCCTCCTTGCAATGGCTCTTACGGTTCAAGGAACCGGAAGGCCAGATTGCAAGGTGGTTGGAAAAATTGCAGCAGTACGATTTCAGTGTGGTCCATAGAGCCGGTAAGGCTCATGGGAATGCCGATGCGCTCTCTCGACGCCCCTGTCTAGGAGAAAACTGCAAATATTGCACGAGACATGAGGAGAGGGACCAATTGGCAGACGCCTCCCCGAAACTCCCAGTCCGTGCGGCCCGGGTGGTAGGCCCAACTTTGCCACTAACCGCGGGAGAGGAATTTGGTGGATTGGCATGGAGCACGGCCCAGCGGGAAGACCCCGTGATAGGGCCAGTGTACAAATGGGTCCAGGAAAACAGGAGGCCCAGGGGGGAGGAAATCGCCCCATTCGGAGCACGAACAAAGGCATACTGGGCTCAGTGGAGGACCCTAGAAATGAGGGACAACATCTTATATCGCAAGTGGGTGGAGATTCCTTCCGAACAAACTTCTTGGCTGGTGATAGTCCCTGATGGGTTTAAGACCCAAATTTTGAAACAGGTGCACGGTACCCGCGCCGGCGGCCATTTGGGCAGGACCAAAACAAAATCTCGGGCCCGCCGGCAGTTCTATTGGGTTAACATGGGGTGCGATGTACAGGACTGGTGTCGAGCATGCGACGCCTGTACTGTGAAAAAGGGACCGCCACAGAGGATGAGGGCCCCACTCCAACTACATCAGGTTGGGGCTCCCCTTGAGCGAGTGGCCATGGACATTTTGGGACCACTGCCCCCCACTCGCCAGGGTAATAAGTACATCTCGTAATTATGGACTATTTCACCAAATGGCCGGAAGCCTTTGCCCTTCCCAGCCAGGAAGCAGGGGTTGTGGCCAAGGCCTTCGTAGAAGGATTTACATGCCGGTATGGGATTCTGCAGGAGTTGCACACGGACCAGGGACGAAATTTTGAGAGCGAATTACTAAAAGAGGTGTGCAGGCTCCTGGAAATTCGAAAGACACGGACAACGCCCCTGAGACCACAGTCTGATGGCATGGTGGAGAGGTTCAACAGGACCCTGGTCCAACAGTTGGCCCTCTTCACCGCCACTAACCAGGAGGACTGGGACGAACACCTTCCGTACCTCCTGATGGCCTATTGCGCGTCCCAGCACGGGTCTACCGCATGTAGTCCGGCGCTGTTGATGTATGGACGGGAGCTGAGAAGCCCCGTCGATTTATTGTGCGGTCCGACGCCTGAGCGGCTTGATAGGCCCCTGGGGGAGAGCTATGCCCAGCGATTGGAGGAAGGCATGGAGAAGGTCCATGCCTTCGTACGACACCAGCTCCAACAGGCGGGCATAAAGATGAAGCGCAGGTACGACCACCGGAGCCAGGTGAGCAAATACCCACCGGTGGCGAAGATTTGGTTCTTTAACCCCCGGCGGAGGAAGGGTAGATGCCCGAAGCTCACCTCACCTTGGCAGGGCCCGGGGGTCGTCCTGGCGCAAATCAGTGACGTGGTCCTAATAATTAAAATGGGACCACGAGCCCTTCCCCGGATCGTCCACGCGGACCGCCTGAGGCCTTACAAGGGGGACCTTACGCCCTCATGGATATGTCTTGCCGGAGGAGTCGGTGCTGGAACAGCCGTTCCCGCAGAGGCGCAAGGCTCTCAGAGCCTTGCAACGAGTTCACGAGCCCAGTAGGAAGGGAGGAAATCCCCCCTGGGAAATAAGGATTTGAGGACATGGACAGACTTGTGAATGTGTAGAGGGGACGTAGTTTAGCTATGTAGTGTTAAATGGAACGTGCTATAGTATAAGGGACGACGTGGGAGCATGAGTTAGTTAGGGGAGGTAGTTAGAAGGATGGCAGAGTTCAGCGGTGTGCGTGTTGAAGAGTTGGTGAGTTGTGTGGAGACATGTTGAGTGAGTGAGGCCAGCGGGTCTGTGTGAGTGGAGCGAATGGGGAATGCATGGTGCGATGAGTGATTGGGGGGGGGGGGGAGTGACTCCCGCCCAAGGGACCCCGGGCTCAGTGTAGAGTGAGTTAGGGGGTTCGTCAAATTTACAAAATGGAGGTCGTTTTGTTGTTGGTGGGAAAGTAGGCTCGATACCCGTTTGGAGGGGTGCAGGAGCCCTGTTGACGGGCTGGGAGCATGGCTGCGAAAGGTGAGTATCGCTGAGTGGGTACCCCGGGCACCAGGCTAGTCGGCCGTAGTAGGCCAAGGGCCCATGAGGGGCCAGGATAGCGTAGTGGGCACGGGTGCGCCTGCTTGGTGCGGGGGCCCGGGGCACCATTAGCCACATGGGCAGTGTCGTGGGCACGGGTGACCCTCGGAAAGGGGCCCGGGAAGCCAGCCTGCCACGTGTGCGTTTCAGGGGAGGTGCCATGGGGGGCACTCCCCGGTGTTTAGGGAGCTGGTAGGCTCGGAGGCAGTGTAGTGCCCGGGGGTGCCATAGCTGGAGATTCGGCAGAGGGTCGTGCCTGCCAAGGGGAGCCACGCGTCCCAGCCATGAGACCGTGTGAGGGCACGGAAAGAAAATTGGGGGGGGGGCGAGGCCCGAAATTTGAGAGGACACCAACACAGGCGACGGGAATCTGGGTTGTTAGAACCAATAGTTTAAGCGAGAGGCGCTTGTTGAAAGCCCCGGGGTAGTTTAACAGTTAAATGGTTAGGGTAGATTAGGAAGTGTACCCCTCCGCACCATCCATCCCCTCGCTCTCGTTGTGGGCCGCTGGACCCACTTTGGGTTAGATCGCTGAAGTCTGGGGAGGCCATCCTGAGGCTTGAATTGGGCCTCGACAAAGGACGCTAGCTCTCCCTTGTTCCCCTCCGGGAAGGGAACGTAGGGGTTGGGAGTAGGCTAGGTGACAGGATAGGTTAGCCAAACAGAGACAGTAAAGGGGGTTAGGGGATGATTTATAGTGGGGAAGTAAAAATAAAAACAACAAAAAAATAAGTTGGGGCTAAATTGGGTTTGACAAATTAAGGGGGTGGGTATAGACAGTGACAGACAAAGGCGATAGGTGGGAGGAAGACCGTAGGGTAGGTCCGAGCCCGCCTTCCGAGTGGCCAGCACCACCGCACCCCTTCCACCAACCTGCACTGCACGGCAAGAGGCCGGCCAACTTCATCGGCAGCTGTTGTGTTGCTGCAAGGCCTGTGCCGGCCGGATCGTCTGCAGCTGTTTACTGCAAGGCCTGTGCCGGCTGGATCGTCTGCAGCTGTTTACTGCAAGGCCTGTGCCGGCCAGTTCATCAGCCGGTTGTGTTTGCCTGCAGTGGCCTTATTCTGCAGGCTGTGTTGCCTGCTCGCCTTTGCCATGCCCACTGCCCCTGTTCACCAGCCCCCATTAAATTTTGCTTTGCCCCCCCCCCCTGTTCATTGCCATGTGCGCCAGGATCAGCAAGCAACAGTTTGCAAGCTGCAAGAACTGCCCTGTTGGCAGATACAACACGGGCCTGCAGTGGCGGCCCGTGCACCGTGTTTGCGTCCATCCATTGTGCTCATTGCGTGTGCCACTTGAGCTGCCACGGAGACTGCGTTTGTGCAGCCCATGCACCGTTGTGGTTCACTGGGTTCATTTTAAAAAGGGAAGGCCTTGGACTGCGTGTGAGCAGCCGGCCACGTTCCCTGTCACCTGCATTGTTTGAGCCAGAGACTGCAAGCGAGCAGCCTGGCTCCCTGTTAACTGCTTTCTTTTTGCAGAGTCCATTGATCCTGGGCCATGGTTTAGTGTAAAATTTGTAAGTTAACGTTAAGATGTACTGTACATATGAGTGCGCCCCCGGCATGTATGTCTTAGCGCCGGCAATTTTATTTAAGTCGTCCGTGTGAATGGGTTTGTTTAGTTAGTTACTCCGCCCTCAGGTTATTTATTTTGGGGACACGAATACCATGAATGTCGCACTCAGGGATCCGTAGGTAAAACGTACTAGGGGAGAACTACACATGATGGCACACGAAAATTTGACGACTCGGGACGAGTCTGTAAAAAGGGGAGGGGCTAGTGTTGTGGTTGAGGAAATTCGCAAACCACCATTCAGGTCCCGTAGGTGAGGTATCTCTGTAAGTACATGTGTAGTTAGCCCAAACCCGTTGTTTAGAGGGAATAAATGTGATTCATTCAGGCTGCGACCCTTCAAGATAGCCGTTTTCTGTTCTATCTTTACTTTGAACCAACCACGTCGCAACCGCCATCACACAACAACCACCAACCGCAACGCCGCTTCACAACAACAACAACGCCAACAGCCACGACCTTTACCGTCACAACTCGCTCTCGCAATCATCGCATCACCACCATTCCAAGCGTCACCGTGGCCAGGGACCACCACAATAAACCCTCCACCACCTTCACCTCTCCTCCTTCTGCCGCCATTCCCGCACCGCTTGTGGGCACCGATCCTGGACTCGTACAGGGCGCGCGCCGAGCAGCGGGTGCAAAAAGCGGCCTTTCCGGGGAAGTTGGATCAGGAATGATCCACGCCCACTTCTGTTCCGTCCTATCAGCGAGCGCGGGGCGATTTGGCCCCGCCTCCAGGCACGTCGGAGTAGAATCGATATATGCAAATTCGAGAATCAGGAATGATTCACGCCCACTTCTCCTCCGTCCAATGGGCGAGCGTGGCTCCGCCCCCGAGCCGATCCTGATCCGAAAATCTGCATATGGTTTCTCCTGCTGACTATAAAGCGCCGAGCGCGGGGCGAATCGAGGGAGAGAAGAGTTTCTGTTTTGGGCTCGAGTTGGAGTTGGAGTTGGAGTTGGGAGTTTCTGGCTCGGGCGAGTTGGAGAGGTGTGGCAGCAGCAGCGGCAAAGAGAGAGAGTTTCTGTTTCGGGCTCA
>NC_140962.1:105851339-105941339 GCF_056783735.1 Eptatretus burgeri
GGATAAGGAAGAGTGTGGAGATGAAGATAGGAGAAGAGCAGCAGGGGTTTATAAAAGGTAGGGGGATGACAGATGGGATACTCACGCTGAGATAACTATTGGAGAAGAGGTTGGGGGTGCAAGGTGAAATGGCATTGGAATTTCTGAACGTAGAGAAGGTATATGACATTGTCCCGAGAGAGATTGTGATGGCAACACTGAAATGGATGGGAGTGCCAGAAGCAGAAGTCAGGTAGGTGGAAGGAATGTACAAGGGAATGAACAAAGGGAAGAGTATTGGTTGGTCCTAGGATGTCTGAGGAGTTCAGTGTGAACGTCCGTTTGATGCAGGGAAGCGCTCTCAGCCCACTCATGTTTATCATGGTGATTGAGATGGTAAGCAGGAAGGTAACATGAGGAGTAGTTTGGGGGAGGATGTTGTATGCAGACAATCTGGCTGTTGTGGTGGAGAGTGGGCAGAAGATGCAGGAAGTACTGGGGAAGGAGGCATCTGGGAAGCATGGGCTGAAGATGAGTGTGGAGAAGACTCAGGTGATGTGGGTTGTTAAGCAGAGAAAACAAATGAATATCAGGTGAGAGGGGAAGGAGATCTAACAGGGAAAAAGGTTTGAGTATCGGGGAGATAATTGCAAGTACAGAGGATGAGGATAGTAAGGAGTAAAAGAGAGAGACTGTGGTTGAGATGGGAGGATTGTGTGAGGAGTGATATCAGTAAGGAGCTGGTGGTCAAAGACTAGAGAGAGTTGGCTGAGGACAGAGGGAAGCGAAGGAGTATCCTGGTCAAGGCAGGGCAGAAGCTTGTTGCTATTGGACCTCACCCCTTTTTAAAGGGAAGATGAGGAGAAGAAGACAGTTGAGGAAACACAAGACGGACCCCTCCCCCCACCTGGAGTGATGGTTCTGGGGAGCTGGCGTGGCCCTCTGGGTGGCTGCACGAGCTGCAAGCCCGAGGCTACTGCAGGGTGTGTGTCCCCTGTGACCATGGTGAATGGCACCCTTTATTTGGTTGATGCCTCTAGGATTGTACCAAACACAGATGGTTGCTATGTTCATGCCACAACCCCTTACCCCTCCCCATTGCCCCCCAACTCGTCAGGGAGTAATATGCAAATATTTGAAGGAATTGGGCCTTTGCAAGTACAAGCATGAAATTTGGCACATGCGTAGATACGTATCACAGCAACATTTTCAGATATGGAGCCACCTCCAAAGTTACCTCCCGTGATTGTGGTGGCCATTTTCCAATATGGCCAACAGGTATAGAAGGGTTTACTCTGTTAATTATATAAAAATCGTTTTAAGTGAATTTATCTGGCCACAAATACGAATAAAACTGTAATGTCCGGAGGGCAGCGGGACTCGGACAGTCGTGAGGATTCTCGAACACTTTATTGCCCGTCCAGATGCATACTACTACAGACTACCCAGGCTCCACAGACTACAACAGACTACACAACGCCTCAGGCGGCGCAAACTCCTATATCCCGTGCAGGCACGTGACCACTCTAAAACCACTCCTCCACGCCTCCGCCATGCTCCCCGCATCGTGCTCTGCCCCCGCAGGCCCAGTACACCACACTCCTCCCTCCTAAAACTACGATTACAAAATGACCATCATAATAAGAAGCACAATCGGCATAGAATACCATGATATAAAAGCAGAGAGGTACAAAAACGATAATAACCAAAAAGCACAGGCACCTCACACCATATAACGTGTCGATGTGAGCGAGTTGAACTGCAACGGACAGGTTCTCGGAAACTAAGTTGCACGACGAACCCACAAAACCCTGACTACGTTAAAAGATATCAAGAAGCCAGTCGGGAAGCACAGCATCACTACGCAGCAGAAGCGCCCCCAGGCGGCTCATGCTTACACGCCCTTACACGCCCTCTGGCGAGGTCGAGACGACCTCCCGAGCAAACCTCCCCCGGCACCATCAAACGCCCCTGGCCGACAAGGTGGCACATCTCCCCCAGACAGAACCGAATCGGAAAAACATTCCGAGCCTGGAAGCCCCGTTGTCTGGAAGCCCCGTGGCACCAGCGCAGCCGACCTTGGTGAGAACAGAGGTTTGTGCCGCCCGGCGCCAAGCCCGTCTGACCTTGGGTGGTGACGCTGAACAGCGCCGCCGGCTGGGCGCACCATCAATCCCATAACAACCCCACATATCACAATCAGCCGAAATCCCAACGCATGTCCAAACAGCTTCGGTGAGAACAGAGAGTCGCGCTCCAGGGCGCCAGGCACGTCTGACCTTGGCGAAACCAGGAGTGGGGGTAACGCTGAACAGCGAACCAGCCCCGGCTCTGAGCCGATCCCTGATCCCCACACCAAAATCGCGCATCCAACCCAACCGAGAAAACCATGCACGTCCACACGGATGGTCAGCGCAGCCTGGAGACATATCAGTGTCATACAACAAAAAACATTGTCTGCTCCAATGCAACCTTCCCCTCACGTACAGTGCGTCCCCCCCAGTATAAATCCCACACCTGACAGGGTAGCGAACCGTGGGCTGCCCTCGCAGCTGGAGGTCGGCGAGACCTCTTTATTTGCCACGATCACCCCCAAGGCCTTCACATCACATCGATCATATCGGACATCCCATCGATTGATCCCAGCCAAACATATTATGCTCACACGCGAACCGTCGGCATTTATTTTAACAACACTAAATTGCATCACTCGTGCAATGAAAATCAAATACGCAACAAACAGCAACCCATGAATCACATCACGTGTCCGTCTCTCGGTTGTCGTCGCGACGTTGCGATGACCTGCTTGTCGTCGATGGTCGCGATCTGCGAACTTCTTGAACGCGACTGACTCGCTCCAATCCCCCGCTGAAATCGCCTGAACGACACGGGCGCGCATTGTATCATGAGCGCAGCCAAAGCGCGAGAGCTCATCGCAGCTGGCATGGCTCTCGCTGCTCCAGAACCGTACAACATCGCCGCAGGAAGCAATGAACAGCAGCCCACGCTGCATCGTCGCGGCCCCGGTCGCCGGAACCTCGCCCTCGCATCCCGAGGGAGGCCCGGGCCCAAACGGAGGTACGTGCCCCGAAGGAGGCACAGGTGCACCTGGAGGTACGAACTCCGAAACAGGAACTGCGAGCCCCTCCCCTCGCACCACGAGCTGCGGGAGCGCAACCCGCTGACCCTGCTGGGCAACCAAGACGTGTGCCCCGCCAACCGCCGGCAGCGCTTCACCGACATACGTGTGCAATGCGAGGGTAGCACGAGCGGACTCAACTCGACACCCGATCAGTGCCCCGATCATCTCGACCTCCACTGGCATTGATCCTGTCACCGTCGGACCAATTGAAAACAGGTTCAACATCGGCAGCATCTCCCGCTCCGGGTCGCCGGGATCTCTATACCCAGGCTGCAAGACTCGACCCGGGGCGTAAAAGTGTACGCCACGCACAAAACACCGTACCGACAGTAGGTTTCGACCCGGGACGTAAGGGTCGCTTCGCACACCACCATCCATAACCGTTATGATGGGCAATGACTCTCGGCACACACACCGTAGACGTCCCCGAGTGCTCAGACCGCCGTCCGATTGACTGCATTGCAACGCTCGGTCCCAACCCGTGCCGAAGACCGTGCATGCAGCTGTGCGCACCTGGAACATCGCGCTGACCTCCGAATCATCTGCTGCGCACCGACCCTTGAGACCCCAGACATTCCTCAGAGCTCGTGCGACAGCCGACGCCGCGTCTGAGCTGAACTTCATGTCCACGTCCTTCAGCCGTGGCATCGCAGAAACCATTCCCAAGGTTTGCAAAGCAGAAATAAAACGAACTCCGAGCACGGCCGTCGTCCACTCAACGTGACTCGCAGGCGCCGGCGGTACGTCAGGCTGCAGGACCCGACCCGCCCTGAAGCCGTGCGCGCGATAATGAAGTGATACCAAATCACTCAGCAGCCGATAATGTTCCATTGATAGCGAGGTGAGCAAGATCGATTTGCGTTTGCTTTCATTGTCTACAGCATTCGCGTGAAAATAGCAGCCCAACTGTTCAGAAAACAATTCGAAGTCGTCTCCGATGAAGATGGGCACGCGTCCGTGCACCGTGCCCCGACCTTCTGCCATCCTCGAGCCGTCCGTGACGGCGAGATGCCTGGCCCCGAAGCTTGTGCGTGCGGCGCGCGAAACTCGCGATGCGCTTCTCCGGGACCCTCGCCCGGTGTAGACCTCGAACCGCGCGAGGTGCGCTGAGTTACTCGCTGCAGCGATCCAATGGCCCCGGCCAAAACTGCACGTCAATCCGACGTAACCCAGCCACTCTGCACACGCCGATCCGAACAGACTCGTCGCCAATGTAATGTCCGGAGGGCAGCGGGACTCGGACAGTCGTGAGGATTCTCGAACACTGTTTATTGCCCATCCAGATGCACACTACTACAGACTACCCAGGCTCCACAGACTACAACAGACTACACAACACCTCAGGCGACGCGAACTCCTATATCCCGTGCAGGCACGTGACCACTCCAAAACCACTCCTCCACGCCTCCGCCATGCTCCCCGCATCGTGCCCTGCCTCCGCAGGCCCAGTACACCACAAAAACAATGAAACAAAGCTTCTATATATCATCATATATAATCATAATATTTTGTTGTATTTCTTTATCTTTGTTATTTTGTATATTATTAAATAATAAGTTATGATTTATAGAGTAATCGTTTTTTGAAAACTGTATGGGCAGTTATCCAATCATTAAGAACTTGAGCTGTAGCAGAGGTAATCTTTTTATCTACCGCTAAGACAATTTGGAAACACATAATTACAGCAATTATACATATAATTAATTATCCACATCTGCTGGGGGTAAAGAACAGAATAACCCATGAATGGAAAAGTATAGGTGCCAATTTTGGGCTATTTCAATGTACACGTTTGAATTATTTATGAACTATTACTCACCAAAAAAGCAACAAAGTAATCAAATAAATTATAAAATACAATAAACTGAATTCAAATTGGCTAACCCTGTATCAGGGTGCTGGGTTCTGGGGATCCTGTGACAGAGCAATACCATACGATTAGGGTACCCGGTAATCGTGGCACTCAGATCTTTGACATAGGGCTAACAGAAACCAATAATATGAAACAATTCCTTTATTACAGGAAGTTATTACTTATTAACGCATGCTTCAAGTTCTATGAATGCCAAATTGCCTTTCGCATGCACTCCGATTTTCGTAGCAAACACGTCAAAATACGTCCTGCTTGCAGCATAGACCAAAGGGGATTTCACAGCAAAAATACGGTTCCATCTTCAAACATCACAATTTACACCATTACACGCACATAGTGCGGTACATGGCAAAGCTGCCTTTATACATTTGCAACGGCTAACACACCCCATTTCTACACCCACAGCGAATAAGCTCTCTGGCTGAGGTGCTAACTTCAAGCAGCTCGGTCAAAAAGGGTTTCCAGTTCGCTGGATTCCACCAACCCCACTTCTCAGGAGAAGGTAAATCCATGATGGCATGCAGTGACTTCCCCCAACAAAATCCACCCTGGTAAATAGTTCTTCTGACATGTTGTTCTTGGGCTGCCCTTGTGGGAGGAATCGCATCCAGAGCTCTCCCTTTCTTTGTTTACAGTTCCTGGTGTGCCTCATCAATTGTTTCGGCATTGCTTGTGCGGTCATACAAGTAAATTGTAAACTTTTCAAGCATTTTGAAGTGGTTATCGGATAGGTCATCAGGTCCTTTAGAGTGTGCTAGAAAAGTATCTGTCACTTCTTCACATAACCTCCACGTCTCCCATGCAGTTCTCTTGCCATGAGTATAGAATGATGAAGCTGTATCACATCCTGTGTAGGCATGGAAGAATGGCAGTGCTTCAGATTTCAATGGTCCAAGGCACGTAATGATTTCATGGACAGGAATATATCTGAATGACTTTGCTGTTCCAAACACAATCCATATCTTGGGTATTGAAAGTTCAGCCCCTGCAGCCACAGCTAAAACAACAACATCTGTATCCACTGTGCGGATAGCGATGTGCTTGTAGCCCTGTCGTACTGCGTCTGCAAGGAGGAGGACTATCCTCGTATCAGCTTCCTCATGATCACACGGGGATAGAAAGCTGATATCCCGTTCCCTATTGCAGACGACACTGCGCCCATCGGTGCTTATAATTTCTTTCTCCGTGGAATGTTGTGCAACGTATCCGACCAAGAACGTAAACAGCTCTTTCTTATTCTCGTCAATTCTTAGGAATTCCTGCCAATTTCCTGGTAGACGTACGTGTGCAGCAACCCTGCGCCGGACTCCTTTACCACGTTTCATCCTTGTCTGGGCCTTCAGACTATTATCCAGGTAATGATCCCATACGATGTCTAAGCGACTCACATTTTGGAGTTGGCGATTCAAATATGGAATGAATACCTTCAAGGCATAATCCTCAAATGTAGTAATTGCAATTGGCTTTAGGATATTCACCATTGCAGCACCATCAATAATGATAACATCAAAGTTTGGTGTGTCACAGGTAACTTCAATGCTTTTCTCAAGACACTGCAAGAGATCGGACTTGCTTCCTTGCCGCAGCTTACCTAAAAAGGACAGGCTGGTGGACATGCCTGATTTTCATGTTGAAAGAACTCACTTAGGTTTCCATCTCGAGACTGGCAAGCAATATACAGCCTTGAAAAAAGGGAGCAATCACTCTTGAGAGATGACAGTTGTGCGCTTGCTTTAGATTTTTCTCTGGGAGATGGTCGGCTGAACAGAGACAATTTGTGGAACTGAGTTTAATTGACATTCAGGCTCAAATGAACCCGACAACTTTATTTGTTGGTCATTCATATCTCTTCTGACGATTTTTGCAGCTCTGGACAAGCATATTGCTTCTTTGTCATAATCTTCAATTTCACAGGCTTTCCGCTGGGCAGACCCAATGTCCTCATCGAACGCCAGCAAAATATCCCTCCCTTGCCTGCGAGCTGTCATATACGGAAAATGGGAGAGAATCCGATTTTTCAATTTTGTACTGTGAGGTCGACCTTCATTTGGTAGTCCCAGTTGTTCTAATCTTCTACTATAGAGTTTGATTAGATCCGCAAGCTTGAATACTGGTGCCACTTCTTCCTCCATCTGTGCTTCTTCAATGTATGTTATAAGTTCAGCAAGGGCAATACCATGACGTATTTCATCTTTGCTCTTTTCTTTTATTTCTTTCTGTTTTTCAGCTGCTCTGTTGTACAAACCAACAAGACACTTTGAATGATATTTGGCCTCTTGTGCGACAAGATCCCCAGCACTTGATTGCGTAAGAAGTTTTTCGTCTTACAGGTCTATTGCACATCTTCGAACACGGCTATCGAGACGAAATGTAGAGGCTTCACGGAGAGGTTCTTGTAGTGAAGGGTTCTCACAGAAAAAAAAACAAAGGTTCTTCGCAGCTTTACCCGGGATGCTACTTCGTCGCATGAGCATCTTGTTTGAAGATGGCTGCGGTTCCCCCTCTTGCTCTGAAGATGCATACCTCTTCTGTGCTCTACTAAGTTTTGTACAATTAAACTTCATGTAACATGATTTATGCTACTTTGCATGGTGTTCTGCAAGAGTCTTCTCTATCCCAGATCCTTCATCAAGGTTCCCTAAATCTATGGGGATGGGCAGCTCACCAATTTCACTGAAACTAATGAAATTCCTTGCTAATGTGGAATACCCTTGACCAGCACTCGGTCTTTTAGATTGGGCAGGACATTGTAAAATTTCTGGGGATATCTGCTGACAAAGTACACAAATATTCCAGTCAATTTCTTTTGGTGTTTCTTCACTTGCACTAATAGAAGTCATTGGGTCGAACAGTTCATGGCTTTTAGTAGACTTCAATTATGTGTATATCTTCTAATCTTCACACATCTGCAACTGTACAAAAATAAATTAGAAAACTGTTTAAATACTTCATGCATTAAAACGTATTAAAAATTCCGAACCAAATTCTCAGAGACTGTATCCAGTTGTTCACACAGTCACATGAAATATAATGCAACTCAAAGATATCGAACACAAATTCAAAGATCTACGGCCGTAATGTTAATAATAGCTCAGGTTGCATATCCCAGATGTAAAACAATTCAAAACACAATAAAAAATTTCATTACCAAAGACTATTTGGCCATCTGGAATCACATATATTATATATAGTATAAAATTTTGTCCACCATCTTGGAAAATGGCGGCTGCAGCAAGGGGAGGCAACTTTTCTGGTGGCTCCATATCTGAAATTAATTGCATGACATAACTCTACCAACGTGCAAAATTCCATGCTTGTACGTAAAATAGCCCAATTCTCTCAAATATCTGCCCCACTACACCCTGCCCCCTAGCACAATGAGATGTAATGGTAGCTTGTCCACGCTGGCACTCCCCGCTCGGCACACTGCCATGAGCAGCACCACGATCTGCTGACAGGATCTGAGACACCAAGACGAGGGTAGGAAGACAGGCAGGCAACAGCGACGGTAAGCCAGGCAGGAAAAACCAGCTCATGAAAGAGCTATGCCAGCCACTCTTGAAAGAACTAAACCAGGAGAAAAGACGTGCGATAAGAGGCATGATATGGTTATTCATGCCTGTAACTCCACCAGTCTTCTCTTGTTGATTCATTTGGATCGGCCTTGATTGGTTGGTTAATTCAGGGTGTCAGCACTTTCTGATTCGATCGATAGGTCGCCCTGATTGGTAGTATCATCAAGCGGGCGGGATCATATTGCAGTGTGATTTGTGCTCGCGCCATGATTGTCTCCAGCTGTGAGCGTGTACCCTTCTTGATCAGTTTTAGCCAAGAGAAACACAAAATTATGATCGGTCTCACAGGGGTTGTAGGGATAACACTGAAACAGATGCGGGGGAAAAAAAAACATTCAACAAAATGAGCTGTCCGGGTTAGAAAATACAATATGGAAAGGGGAGGGGCGTGGAGGAGATGGGGTTTGGGGGTTGGGGTGAAAGCCATCTATATAATACATATGCAACGCATATTTAATCGCATGTATTACAGTACACTTAACAAAACAGATACTGTGAAATAACTATCGTTATACTAAAGAACGATTATTTTATCCTTGAGAAGTAAAAAACCGCAACAATATACTGTATATCCATGGACACAGAGGAATCACTGTATCCGATCATTATGTAGATTCACGATCTGGGACTTAATGTATTGTCACTTTTAAAAGAGAATGAGGAGATGAGATTTATTATACACATGGGATGATCGGAAGTCAGGTTGGTGCAAGAAAGATTGGTACAAGAAAGAAGAAAGAAAAGTCAGGTTGGTACAAGAAAGGAAGTCATCAGTCAGGTTGGTACCACTTTTGCGTAGTCCACTGAATGTTGGAAAATTGAACGATACATTACTTTGACGAAACTGCCATTTTTATAATAATGTTGCCATTTTTCCATAAAATACCAACAAGTTCATCACTTGTTGGTATTTTAGTTTGATACTGGCACAAAAAATAACTGTGCATTGAATCGTAGAAACACTGAACACCAATGTACAATATATCATTGACTCATACTCACACATATACCTGCAGAGCAATGGAATGCTTGTGTAGAATGAGAGTGCACCATTCAGATCTTAATCCATCGACCTATCATGTGCGTGACCAAATTGCCTGTGCACGATGCGTGTGGAAAATGTGAAACGAGCTGCACGCACACCTTCCGCACCTGTGCGGTGTAATGAAAGGCCACATTTGAGACAATGGTATGTTCCAACGAACTGGGATGAGAATATAGAAACAGAGCAATTATACATGCACAACTCGGTTTCATTGTTCATCATCAAGCATTAGGAATGCTCAAAGCCAGAGTGTCGCAACAAGATTTTCAATGTGCTTTCGATGCCACAGGAGCATGACTGGTACATCGTGAGCATCAGCGCTATGACTTCAGAGAACATCCATATTCAGGCCATCGACATGGGGCGACTCTGGCACAAAAGACAGGTGGTAGATAAGAGTGATGCACTTACATGAACGACTGCAGGAGACTGCAGTTCCCTCTGCTCAAAACTCCTGGCAATTAGGGAAACTGGTCCATCCTGAAACCTCCATCAACAAAGGTGTCCGGTTAGTTTGTACATGTGTTATTTATTTGGGGCAATGCAATTGTATTTAAGGTGATGGTTATTATTATGATTGTCACTGTAAGAAAACGTGACGAGCAGAACCTGATATTTACATTAAAGCTATCATTATATCGTCATAACACTACTTTTAAGAATTCATCAACAACAAACGAAAACGATTACAATTGGCTTAAAAAAGATGGTTACGGGAGATGTACCACACAAAAGCTATCATAAGTGTCGTACTGTCATAAGTGACATATGTCCGGCTATAAAGCATGAAAAGGCAGCGATTAATCCCGCAGGCTGTACTTCAGTGACGTCATAAAACCCAATCAGAGACTTTTGCGTGATGTAAAGTGAAAGATTTTAAATGTTGTGGATCCACTCGCCAATTCGACAAATGCATTTCTCGTTGGACGTACATTATACATAAAACGTAAAATGGCAATTACACGCACAACGCAGAGGGACGTTGTGTGTTTATAGAATGTATGTGGCCATTAGATAACGAAATTAGAGATAGAGAACTGCAATCGGTAGTGATAGTGCATTTGATTTCCGCAAACGTTCCAGCGAGAGCCACGAACAAACGCATTAAGCACGCCGGACACTTTCTCATCCCCGTCTCCACTACGCTGGACGCTGCAGCTGAAATTCACCCGCGATTTTTCCTGCCGATGGTAACCATGGCAAGTGCTGATAAAATGTATAGACGTTCGGGGATGTTTCCATTATGCGTTCATTCCGAGGCAATTAACACGGGGTCGTTGCAAAGTCGTGGCAGAGCCGGAGGTTTTGCGTATGAGCGATGGGCGTGCAATGCGTTTGTGTATGAACGTGCGACTGACTTGCACATCGGTTCGATTCCCGGCGTGATCGGATCAAAATACGAGCTAACCTGGGAGCTTTGCAGCCATCAAATTGCATAATGAAATATGTAGTCCTTTGAAGATGGCAAAGCTGGCTGTCTCGTCCGCCATTCCAAGAAAAGCAGTCCAATCTGTGAACAAACGCGTTAAGCACACTTGATACTTTATCATCCCTGTCTCCACTGCACTGGACGCTGTCTTCATTTCAAACTTTTGCTCGTGATTATGCTGAAGAAGTAAGATGATGGCCACTTGGAGTTTCTCCATGCCATGGAAACATCACAAAGCCAATAAGGCAACCCAATTGGCCAAGGGAGAGAGAGAGACGCAGCGTGAGAGATCTGACAAATTCCTTCAACTTCCTGATTTCCAGATTCTATGGCCATCCGGATCATCTGCTGTGTATGGTCCATTATAGTAGTTTCAACCGTTCAATCCTGGAACCCTTTCAAACAGCAGGTCCACGACTTTAGTCATGTCTGAACGTCACCCAGTCACCCAATGAGGCAGGAGGAAAGACAGATAAAGAGAAACACAACAAATAAATAACATTAGATGATCCAAACTTATTTACACCTCACAAGAATCTCCAAGTGCTCGTGTATCTACATTTGCACATATTTAATGAACAGAATGATACTTAAATCATTGTTAAAAATCACCCCTTCATAGATGAAAGCTGGGATCACAGACATACGTACAAAAAAAAAAAACAACAAGAAGGTTCCACAGAAGCGCAGGCTGCTTAAAAAAAAAAAAATCGCGTACAAGGAAATCATTCGGTACAGCAGATATCGTGACGTTTTCCTTCGATGAAAAATTGCTGAAGATCTCAGTTTGATTTTTTGAGGAGTGGCCATTGTGAAGGGGTGTTTGGAATGGAAGGGACCGCCCTGGAAATGCCTGCCTGTCTCCAGAACATTTTACTATCACAAACAATGGTGACATCACAAAAGGGACAACCACTGATACAAAAAAGGCAAAACTTACAAAGGAATTGCATCGAAATATCCGTCGAAGTATGTCAACAGAAAACTATGTACATCAGACATCATATATCTGACAACTAGTCTGCAGTAAAAAAATATCAAGAATCAAAACGGGCAATGCTATCTTGTCACCAGAACGGTTGAAGTAATGTTCAGCTAGCATCAAAACCAGGACCCGATGAAGGCGAGATACTCGTATAACAACTCCTGGAAGTCTACCAACACTGCCCAGTTGACATTTCTGCAAAATAAGTCAGCCACGTGTCCAAAAAAAATGGATTCATGTACTGCACTCCATTGGACGTTTTAAGTTCGCTTACTGAGCACGAAACGTGAAATGACCTCCACATTCCAAGGCCAGGACCCAAGCTCTCATGGCCAGCTGGGAAAGGAGTGACGACAATGTAGACCTTTACAACACGCAGCTCGAAGAGTTTGCACAAAATAATCGATTTTAAACCAGCAATACGTGCAGTACACTTAATGACGAGGAGATAATACACCGCATGAATGAGTCCAGACAGGTGCCTCCTACAATACATCAGACCGCTAAGGTTCCAATGTCATGCGAAAATGATGCGAAACAGTTAAATGATTTATTTACAACTACACGTGTCACTGCAGTAAAAACACCTTCCAACTTTTTGGGTTTCACCGGCATTGTGCAGAAGTGGATTCAAGGACACTTGGAGAAGTCAGTTCAGAGAGGGTACCAACATAATGTCCAGTTGCAGCTCCTGCCATCAGATGTTGAAGACATGGTCATTGGGCAAACGGCACGCAGACCTGGTACTGAAATAATTCATTTGTTTGTGGATGGATAACCTGGAGTCACCGGATACTCCATAAGGTGTTATCCTTGTAGTCATGAACTCAAAAAAAAGTATTTCAAGCAACGCAGAGAGTTTCATCCATTTTCAGTTGAGTAATTGGTTAAAAAAGGGGGATTTGCCACTCAGTGTGCGCTGCGACCTTTCTTTCCCTTGTGTTTCTTCTCCTTGTTCTTCATGGCACAGTGTGGGCAGTACCATGGTTCCTCCTCAGGTGGCGGTGTTATGATACCAACACAAGACCTGCAGAAGGTGTGTGTACAAGGAAGCAAAGTCAATGAGACCATCAAGCCATGTGTGGAAAGAGAGGGAAAAGGGAAGGAGGGAAGTTGTTGGTGGGGGAGGGAGTAAGGATGGAGGGGGAGGGAGGGAGCACAATCTAATGGCTCCATCAACATTCCCACAGGCAAAGACATGGCTTTGATGATTGTGATGAAACTACATTTGAAAGAAAATGCTCCCCTTTTTGAAAAACAAAACAAAACATGACCAAAAACGGGTTCTCTGTTGGTTTCACCAGGATTCATGTCACAAAACTAACTTTGCTTCAGGCTTTTATAAAGCTTGTGCATGTTATTATGGTAATAGCTAATGAAAAAAGGAGAAATTCCTGAAAAAAAAAGAATAAAGCAAGCTTGCACTTCACTTTATTGCCAAAGATGGGAAATAAGTTAAAATGTTATCCCAAAAAACATATTAATATCCTAGATTGTCATATTGGCATGACCGGCATGGTTGACTGTCTGGACCGCAATGGTTGACTGCCCCATCTGGCGGATGGCGAAGGCACCTCCGAGATTGTGCGAGCACCGAGACTACCAATCACCGTGATGCAAACAGGAAACCCCCAAACCCAATTCCAACCTCAAGGTCGAATGGCGGTGATAAAAAAAAAAAACCACAAATGAAAGCTCACACCGAAAGCAAGACAAAGTGTTGAGTTGGGATTTAAATGAGCGACAGAGGAACAAAGATGGTCCCATGTGTTGTGTCGAGGGATTGGAATGGAAAGAAAAGTGAATGGGAGGGGTACAGGTGATTGATGGGATCGCAGGAGGAAAATGTAACATCCTGTACTCAGTTATCCAAGAACTTGGGAAAGCGTCAGGGAATGACCGGTCTTTCCAGGTCACAGGGGTTGAAAGATGGTGATGTGGAGTGGAGGTCGAATTTAGGGAGGGGGGAAGTCAGAGGAAAAAAGGTTGGAGTGTCTGTGGTAAGACATGGCTGGGTGGAAGATCATGTCTTACAAGCAATTTATATAAGAAGCACAATGTCTAAACTCATGTTTGAAGTGGATCTCAACTAATATGATCAATCATTGGGAGGTCATCGTTCCTGGAGCTGCCCAAACATTTATTCTGGAAAGTTCCATATAAAAGATGATAGTCACCTTGAGCTTGACCAATAGAAGATATTCGGAATTTAGTTAAGACACTGGCCCAAACACCTACTTCTTTAGAAATATACCATCAGATCTTCAATGTCCACAAGCAAATGCATGCACAATGGACAGCTGAGCTTTCAAAGGGTGTACTGTCGGACCCCGACATTCCTAAAAAATGCCGCAAATGTTGGGGTCCGTGAATATCGGGGCATTGTTTTTTTTTTTTTTAAACATGGTTTGGTTCGTGGAAGAGTGATGACAGAATATATCAGGACACAACATAACAAAGGGAACAGCAGGAGAATGGGGAAAAACCAACATCAGGTTGGAGGAAGAAAGTAGACGGACAAAGACAAATGAGGGAAGCAGGTAACAATGAAGGGTAAGGGAGAATGCAAAGGTATGATATTGGACAGATGTTGTTTTCTGGCTCTCCTGAGAGTAGACACACACTTGTTGTGGGCTTTGTGGAATGATTTTAGGTTGCCTTCAGATGGATTTGCCATCCAGGAGGAGAATGCAAGTTGTTTTAAAGCAACTGTCTCACCAAGAATTCAGAGAACCAAGGGTGGAAGGATGGGTAAGATAATTGAAGATGAGATGGGATAAATCTGTGCATAAGAGAGAGCAGGTTTCTGTGGAAGAATTCCCAGGCTGAATTAATATCAGCAGCGATGGATATATGAGATCAGTCCTGAAGTGTTAAAAAAAAAAAAACTAGTAAGAAAAAAAAAATAATGTGAATACGCGAAGCACAAATGTAGGAGGAGGTCACACTTTACGACCCGCAAATACATGGGGTCCACGAATAGTGGGCCCACCGATGTCAGGGTCCGACAGTATTCCACAGTAAAGTGTCCTCTGCTGCTAGGTCATTACAAGTTGACAGTCTTAGCGAGACGCAGTTCCAATGAAAATAAACCCAGAACAAAGAGGCTCAAAGGTATCAGAACTCTCAAACGGCAGCACAATTAAAACAAGACAATAATGCAGTATCAGACCTACCAGTGATACCAAGCATCGCAGACCTCACAACCAATGGTTGGAACCTCGGTAGTGCTTTCAATAACACCGTCACAGCTTGGACAGATCCAGATCTTGCCATCTTCATAATCCTGCTTGGATAGTAAAAAAAAAAAAAGTGATAATTTGCCACCAAAATTCACACTATATCACTCTGAAGATGAATGCACAAAGAAAAATTCACATGACATAAACGATTATGTGGTACAAGGTTGTGTTTGTCCAAGTATCGAGAATTCGTTTATCAAGACATGAGGACATGCTGCATCTTAAACCTCAGTTCAAAGAAAGAAACAACAATTTAAATAACAGATCGTAATGAAACTATAGTGACTTAATAGAGCACAAGAAAAGGGGAAAACTTGTATTGTACAAATTTTTAAATGGCCAATTAATCCTTATCAATTTTCTCTTTACTCAGTCTTACTTAAATATTTTCTCAAGAAGGCCTTCCTCTGGGGATACAAACTTCTACGAAAGGTGAGGCTTTTTAGCACAAGTTCATTGTTATGGCAAGGACGAGGGGTCACTGTCATTATACAAATATTATCATTTATTAATCAATCTCTCAGGCTCGTGGAGCATCTTGCACATCTACTCGGTGCAGTATATTCAGAACAAGGACATTTCTGACCACACCATGTATGGGTATTTGTACCCCTTAGTTTCAAACATACCAAAAGGCCGTGGAACCGAAAGGTTGTTTCCCACAAAACATACCAAAACTGTATGGAATTTTCACTTATTTTCCAAAATAAATGACAAATTGAGAAGCACATCTCGAAGGTCTTGTGCATAGAGGAGATAGGTGATGATTGCTCTTGTGCAAGCTGGCAAATCTAGTCTAGAACAACAATGAAACATCGACCTCGCAACTTCCGATGCTTCCCAATGCAGCAGCGCATCATGACGTGTTGTTAGGTGTGAGCAGACTGCAGATGCTTCACTCGTTTTTGTTTCAGCGCTTCAGTAAAAAAAAAAAAAAAAAAAAAGTTCCCTTCGCTGATCTTGCTTGTACTGTCGGATATAAAAATGTGATTTTGCGCCTCTGCACCCCCCCCCCCATCCTCCTTCATTCCGTTACATTGTTCCATGCAAGTCTCAGTGCTTCATTAACGGCACTGTCACAAAATTTCATGATGTATCGAGGACAGTGTTGTTAATAACGTACCTACGACTTCCCCTACAATGAACTTCAACACAGGAAGAGGCCATTAGGCCCATCAAAGCCTGTGCTATGAATGCCAACTTATAGTTGTTTGTCCATGCTCTGTCCTTTCCAAATGCTGAACGCCAAGCAAGGAAGCAGCACGTGCCATTGTTGGTATGACTCGGCAGGGGTTTGAATGACTGATCGTTCCCTTAGCTGGTCTTGCTTGCCATCTTTTCTTACCCTTAATGGTGGGGTAGATCGGAAGAAAAGGAAGAGAAGACAGTATGGTAGGAGGGAAAAGAAGGGTGAGTGGAGGGTTAGGAAAAGATCGGAGTAAAGAGAGTGAAAGGGCTTCTCTGGAGTATAATTGGGGTGAGAGGGGGTCAAATACCTGCCATATTTATGTAGGTAATAAATAGATGGTACCTTTATGAGTGGTATGTAATAACACCATTATTTTCTTGTGCCAATTTGTCTTGCAGAGTAGTCGTCTTGAATGAGAGTCTGCTACTTCTCATTATATACAAGGCAGGACAAAAAAATCATGACAAAAGTGTTCAAACCCTACAACCAAGAAATCTATGAAATGGAATCGAGGGACAGCACAGTCATTTTGGACAAAAGGCACTGCCTTCCGATCCCAGTTAAACCACCTGTCACACACTTCAACTCCATAAATAAAAACACTGAGGTTTCTGTCGGATTATTTTGTTTGAGACTGATACTCACATCTGAAGGGCTAATGGCGGCACTGGTCGTCTCGAGCACACTCTTGGACTGTCCCTTTTTTGTACTGGCCAGGCGGCTGGTACCTCGGCCTTTCTTACGATTACTCTTCTTGTCCCGTCTCCTGCTTGAGCCCTGGCCACCAGGAATGTTCCCAAGGCTGCAGCGTGGGCAGTACCACTGCACATCTTGAGGAGGTGCAACCGATATTCCCACACAGGGCCTACCAAGAAATAAGGAAGAACATTCATTTGCTCAAAGAATATACATGGGGTCCAGAAGTGCCAATCTTCTACATTCTCCATGTGTCCTTCCTTCTACCTGTTTTAAATGAATGTGTATAAATGAAAGAAAGATGGTGTGATATATCTAATAAATAAAATTTGTCATCTGTCTGTCTGTATATTCGCGTTTTTTTTTTTTGCAAAGACCGCCTGGCCGACAATCACCACATTTGGCAGACAGACCAAGTCTGACCAGGGGATTGTCCGAAGGGTATTGTCATCCACCACCTCAACATTTAAAGATGCCGAAGACCCCAAAGACCCTCAATACCCCTTCAACCCTTTACGACCCTTCAGACCCAAAAACCATTTCGAGCTCAAACACCCTTAAGACCCCAAAGATCTTGAAGACCCCTGAAGACCTCAAAGACCCTTGAGACCCTTTAATAGCCCCAAGACCCTTAAAATTCTGTCCGCTATGAAGCTGTCCATGAAGCCGGGTGACTACGGTATATGTCCATTGATTACATACTATTGGAATGTCAGTTGCACCCTGACTACACTACGTCGATTAATTACATACTATTGGAATGTACCTTTGAAACCTTTTGACTGTTGAGACCCCTTAGACCCTTGAAGACCCTTTAAGATCCCCAAGACCTTGATGACCCCCAAACCTGAAAGATGCTCAAGACCTGTTAAGACCCGAAAACCCTCAAGACCCCCTAAGAGCAATAAGACCCCAGAGACCCTTCAAAACCCATTAAGACCATCCAAGACGATCCAAGACCCTTGAGACCCTCTAGGCCCTTTTGATCCCAAAATGTAGAAGACCATTTAAGACCTCAAAAACTCTTAAGACCCCAAAGACCCATTAAGACCTCAAAAACCCTTCAGACCCCAAAGACCCCGAAGACCACAAGGACCCCTTAAGACTTCAAAAATGCTTTAGACCCCAAATGCCCTTAAGATCCTTTAAGACCTTTAAGACCCCTTTTACCTTCAATACCCTTTCGACACTTTAGACAACTATATATATCTCTTCACCCTTTTGACTTTTTATACCCTTTAGACCCCAAGAACCTTCAGACTTTTACATCCCTTAAGTCCCTTTAGGTGCCTTAGACCTTAACACCATTTTGACCCCTTTTACACCCTTCAGACAGACAACTTGGACCCTTCACCATTTTGAGGTTTAGAGAACTTGACCTTTTTAGACCCTTTTTACATGCTTGAAAGATTAGACCTTTCCGAGGCCTTCAACACTAACGACTGCTGGAACGTACCTTCAGAGTTTCGCCCGTATAGACTCGAGAACCTTTAACGCGCACACCACACAAACATCCATCGTCTTCTTACAAAACACAGACCATGCTTTTTCAGCAAGTGATGCACACACTCAACCCACAAAGAGGGTGGGTACTCTGCTGACATGTAAAGAGGAAAGTTTGTAATTTGGCAATTTTTTTTCTTTTGGACAATTATGTCGACTGCCTCTGTTTGTTACTTGCAAAATCGAAGATTTTTCAAGTATATTGGTTAGTCGATTTTGTTATTCTGTCTGTCTGTCTGTCTGTCTGTCTGTCTGTCTGTCTGTCTGTCTATTTGTCGCCTACAGGTCGCAATTTTAAACTGATCTGAAGGAAACTTCACCACATGGTGGAGTTTGTCATAAGGAAGAAGCCTGTTGTTTTTGAGGTCAAAAGGTCAAAGGGTCAACATCGGACCAAGGTCAACAACTTAGGTGGGATTTCTAAAATCCTCAATTTTCATCCGATTGACTTGAAATTTGAAGAGGATATATATTTCAGGTCACTGAATTCAACTAGTCAATTATTTTTGAGGTCAACATAGACCAAACGGTCAACATAGGCCCAAGGTCAACAACTAAGGTGGGATTTCTAAAATCCTCAATTTTCATCCAATTGAATTGAAATTTGAAAAGGATTTATATTTCAGATCACTGAATTCAACTCGGCAATGATTTTTGAGGTCAACATAGACCAAAAGGTCAACATAGGCCAAAGGTCAACAACTTAGGTGAGGTTTCTAAAATCCTCAATTTTCATCAGATGACTTGAAATTTGTTGAGGATTTATATTTCAGAGCCATGGGTGGGGGACGGAACACTTTTGTTCAGGGTCAGAGAGCAGGGCGGCCCAAAAGATTGATACAGCTTAGGTGGCCAATCACGGGATGAAAGACCCATTAAGGCGGTCCCAGAGTTTACCAGGGCCATAACCACACTTGCATGTAGTAGTTGGAGCTGGGCCTTGGAGGGAGCAACATCTCTCTCCTTCCCTCTGCTTGGCCACCATCTTCTCCTCTGCTGGCCTCCTCATCGTCTTTGCCATCACTGCCCGAGCCGCATTTCGCCTTGTGCCGCAACAGCCTTGTCCCACATATTTCTACAACCACAACCAGCTAGTGCCAGCCTAAAGTCCTTCCCTGTTCCTCATCATTGTGTGAATCCCATAGTGTGGTGTCATTAATGGATTAGGCCTTATTATGTCATTATACACAAGATTGCATGTTCCGGCATTCCTACTTGTGTCTGTCGACTGCCAGATCTGTTCCATTTATTGAGCATCTTGTCTACCCTTTTCCTCGAATACTTTGAAAATAAACCCCCTTTTAATTCTAAGGAATGTTTTCCCGTTTTCCTGACTTCCCACAAGAAACACCGCCAGGTTCAGCTTCATTTGGGTGATCCTTGGAGAAATGTAGTGTCGGTAATTGAACGCAGTGTCGTGAATTTAATCAACATTTTGGTCATTCGCCGGGGTATGAGACCTCCGGCGCAGAGTCCTGCGTTAACAGAACCATCTAACATGATACCTGGTGTTAGAAGTGGGATACAACCCCCATTTAATGTCCCCAAAGAAAATTTTTATTTGAGCACAAAAAACGTGATTGGCGTGTGAAATTAAATTTTTTTTTTTCAAATCTTTGATTGCACAGGAACAATGGACAAGATGGAGGACGACATGAAATGGCGGAGGGTGCGCAACACATGCTTAGAGGCAAGCCGGCAATGGGGTTTAGTGGGGAATTGCATTAACCAAGAACCTCCCACACTCCTGAGATCGCTTGGACATTTCCTTTTGGTCTTGAATGGCCTCGTCAGGAGGCTGGCGGGACAAAGTTACAGACCATCATCCATGCTTGAAATCAATTGAATGGGAAATTACATTAAACTAACACAAGAATGGATGTACAGGAAGCACGAATGAGAATGGAAATGAGAGAAATGAATGAAAAAAATAAGAGAGCAAAATAGATGAAAATAAAGTGGATATGAAGGAAGAAATGAATAATTGAGAGAATCAAGTGTAAACGAAATAAAATGAAAACAATGAAATTGTTGGGGCAAAGGAAGGAGCAGAATGGTTTGGGAAAATTAATTCGGAACCGGGGACAGAGAAAGGGACGTGTTTGGTGAGTGGTAATGGCCTGGAAGGACATCACACTGGTGTTGCTGTCGCTCTGCTCCAGTGCAAAAAGACAGTCCCTGTGATAAGACAGTTAGAGAGATTAGAAGGGAGGAGAAGCTGGGAGGCTCCGTGGTGTGTGTGAGGCAACATCTGTGATGTGCGGAACGGTGCTCGCAGTTACCGGATAGACACGGTGGGAGCCAAATTGGTGCCCAGAGTCGTCGACTCGCCGCACACAGAGTGTGCACTAACAGCCGTGGGCCGGGGGTTAAGAACGACGAGGTTTAGCAGCAAAGAACCTCGAAAGAGAAAGGCGATAGAAGAAATAGTGTGGTATGAAGTCACTGAAACAGCTTCCGGAGGATTTTTGTGCTAAAATTGATTTTTTTTTTGCTGTATTGGGTTGATTTGAAGTCCTGCTACTGGAAAATGATGGGGTTAAAATATTCCGACCCCTCGAGCCCCCTGCGGGGGCCCTTTTTCATCCCGGGACCCCCCCCCCCCAGACTGACCCCTCGTCTATCTTTACTAATAACGATTCAATTTTCACGATCTTTGGATCGTTTTAGGGGTTTTAGATCATAGAGACTCCATTTATGACACTCTCGAAGCGACCGGAAGTGGTTATTAGCTACTTCCGGTGGCTAGTACAGATTTCCGTTGACAATCGGCATCATACTCAGGGTCCTTTTCATGCTAGCCAGAAACATAATCATGTAGTACCTCTTTCTAGGGGTTTCAGGGCACGAGAAAACGAATGGTGAAGTTAATTTTGTGATCAGACTGACCTGTGATGAGATAAGGTCACTTTACGTTTAATAAGGAATATTGATGTTCATGATTTTGTGTGCTTTTAGGTGAGACGCTGACCCGGAATGAGGACAATCAAGATCATCTAACTTCCCTGTTACTAGATAAGGTCACTTTGAGCAATATTGTTACAATGTTCATGTGTTTCTGTTGTGTGTGCTTTCAGGTGGGAAGTTGAGCTGCTCCGACCACGATTAGGACCATCTAGCAGTCATGTCTGAAAAGAACTGTGTGTGTGTGTGTGTGTCATCTGCAATGAGGGCGCAACCTCAAGCAAGAGACTGATAAACAATCCTGATATGGTTGATGAACTTGTTTCCTGTTGTAAAGTGCGCTTGTCTTTAGGTGAATCTGGCATCAAACAACTTACTGATCACTTAGTTGGTCTGAGTGAATCTGAATGTAAGTTGGTGTATTACCATAGCGAATGTCGGAAACCCATTGTTAACAAGAGCATGATCGAACGACTCCGGGGTAAGCGCGAACGGTCGGATTCCCCTGCATACCCTGTGCGAGGGCCTGGTCGCCCTTCCACTGCCATTGACTCTGCCTGGCCTAAAAGGACAAAAACCATCCCAAAAGCAGAGGTATGTTTGTTCTCAACCTGCAGCTTCTGTCCTAACGACACTACAGTACCTCTCCACCGTGTTTTTTTCCGACAAGGATGGGTGACAATTTCCTCGAGATAAAGCTCAAGAGTCAGGATGGCCATGTCCGAACTTGCGTGTCAGAGCTAGAGGACGCTGGGGATGCTTCTGCTCTTGAAAAGTACTGTCATAGACAATGCTTGCGGTCTGCTCAGCGCACCTTTACTCCTGTAGAGCATAGTAATGTTGAGCTCATCCACCCTGCATGTGATGAGCAGTTGCTCCTCTCCGTTCAAAACACACATACTGATGATGAGGTTACCCTCATTATGGCCAAGGTGAACGATGCATACTTGTCAATTTTGAAAACATATCAGGTGGAAGTAAATGAGACGGGAAACTACCGCAAGCACCTGAAAAAGCTTATTTCTGAACGCCTTCCAAATGTTCAGTTCTTTAAGTCTTTGCGGAAAAATGAGCCTGACAACCTCGTCTTCCCAACAGCAGTTAGCAAGGCGATGGGCCTTCGGTCTGCACTGCTCGATGATGGCGAAGCAATTGGCTACTTGAGGAAAATGGCCAACATGTTACGAGAAGAAATGATGCAGCACCGAAAATGGTCGTTCAATGGCAGCTTTGACAACTTTGAAAATCCTCCACTACTTCAGTTCTTCTTAACACATCTCCTCTTTGGCCCTCATGTTCTCAAAGTTTCTAGAATGAGCAATGATGAAGTGGACAAATCTGTTGATGTTGCTTGCCAGATTATCATCCAAAATACTCGGAGCGATCGACAGGTGAAGCATCAATCAAAGAAGAATGATGGGTTTCAGCAGACTGTCCAGACGCCCGTCTCAATCGGCCTACCTCTCACCATTCATTCCAGAGTGCATGACAAGAGCCTCGTCAATAACCTCACGGAAGTGTGCATTGGGAGTGACTACCGGAGGATCCTCGACTTTGAAAAGCGCGTGTAACAAGGTGTTCTTCACCGGATGAACGAGAATGGTGGATTTTGTCTCCCAGATTATGTGAAGAAAGGAGTGAACATCCGGTTTGCTGTGAATAACATTGACCTCTTAGAAGACACACCAACTGGACAGAACACATTCCATGGTACAGCGGTCGTGATCAACCGGCGAGCAGAAGATTGAGAACCCATTAACCAACCACTTGTGCTCCCAGAAAAGTTTGTTTCTCCTGCACCACGAGCCTTTAAAGTCAAATACCTGCAAGAGCCAATCATCAAAACCAAGCCAATACATTTTGCGGTCAACCAACTGGGTAAACGAAAAAGTCTAATTTCAACAGAATTAACTCACACCTGGGCCCTTACTAATTACTTCGGTACAGATGACAACACCAATGACCAACACGTCGAGCCTGAAAACCAACAGGAAACGGATCAACAGTAAAATCAAGCCGAGACTCAAAATGTCCGAAATACTGCTGATTCTATTATTTCGCTGAAAGAACATACTGTATACCTAAGAGTGAAAAGTTGGCAAAGGACAGAGTGATGCCAACTTGGGCTGCTACCAAGTCTCTGCTATTATCACGCTCCTCGCAGAATCATGGACTGACTAACACAGAGGTTATTGCTCCACTGTTCAGAACCTCGCCTATGGACTATGGAATCCTGTATACTGTTCTGATGTTGACTCAGGGCAAATCTGCTTTTGTGGTCGGTCCTGAGAGAAGAGTCCTCATAACGCTCGATCTGGATCTTTACAGCCGTGCCCTCAAGATTCAGCAGTCAGTTGGTAACAAACACTGGCTCCTCTGACCAGGTGTTCTGCATATTGGATTTACTTGCCTGCATACTCTTGGCAAAACAATTGACGGAAGTGGAATAGATACGTGTGCCATTGAAAGTGGCACATACACTTCTGCAGCTCTTCGTGGAATCTATGGCGGCAAGGCATACAAGCGAGGCGTTGAGTATCACATCACAACCAGCCTGGCGATCATGATGATGAGGTTTGATGCTATTTCTGCCCCTCTTCCACCTGGACCTCTCCGTGTCCAATGCAGCGCTCTCAAGAAGGCTCTCCACGAGCGCAGTCCAGATATGGTTGAGATCTACAACAATCTCCAGTCCTCATACTCAGAGAATGTCAAGCCGCTTGAAGACGAAAAAGACATAGGAGAGCTCACACAGTTTCTCATGCAGTACATCGAGCAGGTAGAGAGCCTTCTGCATCTTATCGGTGCATGTCGCTCGGGTGACTGGGAAGGTTATTTGGATGCACCAGAGAACGTCATCAAGTATTTCTTCGCACACGATCACCTGAATTATGCGCGCCTCATGCCTGTCCATCTTGCTCAAATGAACGCTCTGGAACAGGATGACCCTGCTTCATGGGAAGCACTGAAGTCAAGTGACTTTGTTGTGGCAAAATCAGAGGTTCCCTTCACTCACCTTTTTACTGACCAAACTCTGGGGCAAGAAATCAAGTTGTTGAAGCATCATGGTGGGATGGTTGGATTGAGTCAAGATGAAGCCGCTCTGGACCGACTTCTTACCATCACACCTCATCTCACTCATATAGTAAAGCAGTTCTTTCACAGCTTCGCTCGAGCCTCCAGCTCATCTGAACGAAGTGAACACTACCAGCTTTCCGGTGCTGTTGCTGTCAGGTCAAGAGAAAATGCTCTGGAGCTCCGTCACTCCATCGAGCTGCATTGTGGGGGCATTCCATTCACAGAAAAGTCTCCTCTGAAGAGCCTGGTATCCTCCGCTCTTGTACCAGATGTTGCAAAAGATGACATTCTGCACTTTGCAGAGAAGGGACAGAAGCGCTTTGAGGAGTTCGTCCATGACAGATTGTTGCCCACATCAATACTTTGGTGGGGACCAAAGTTTGGGACCCAATGAAGAAGTTCAAGCTAAAGACCTTCTCAAACTGTATGGAGAAAACTCGAGTTCACGTGGGTGACAAGGTCATCAAGTTGCGTGAGGAGCGTGACCTTCTGGGCAGATTCCTTATTATTCAAGGAAGTCGCCCTGAGCTGGTACCAAAACTGGAGGAGACTGTTGGGGGCATATGAGATGTCTGTGGTGCCATGCTCTCTTTGCTCTGTTGACGGCTCTCTTTATATCCCAGCTGACAAGGCCAGTCTGATGCACGCTGTTGAAGGAGCTAAGGCTCAACCACTTCGATCTACCACTCTTCTCGATACAGCACCAACGAGTCCACCACCTAAAGTTCTCATTGTTGATGCCATGGCTGTGCTTCAGAGCATGAAGAAAATGCCAACCGTGCAGAAACTCTCTGACCTTCAAGTGGCATTCATCAAGCGCATTGAGTTCATGATGGTCAGCTACAACAAGGGTCGAGTGGTCTTTGACCGTTACCAGGATCAGTCTCTGAAAAACAAGACTCGCCAAAAGAGAGCCGTGACGTCTATAGAATTTCAAATTCATCCAGAAATGAAGCTCACCATGTCTTTCAAGGAGATTTTATCTGCCTCAAGGACCAAAAGTAGCCTCACATGTATGTTCGCTGGGGGTTCGATGCAACATTTCTCCAGCAGTAACAACGTCAAGCTGATCGTCGTGTATGACACCAAGATCAAGGGCTGTGATTTTGAGGAAGATCATTCACACGAAGAGGCTGATACACTGATTCCTCATCAAGTCCTCGCCCCTGTAGCTGAGAGTGATTGGCAGGAAGTATGTGTTTGGTCACCTGACATTGATGTCCTCACGCTTCTCCTCGACCTGGTCTCTTGTGGTCATCTTGGAACTCGTACTCGTCTCAAGTTTTTAACTGGAAAGGGCAGGAAATACAGAGAAATTGATGTGGTGGAGCGAGTTCAAGTGATTGGACGTCATAAGTGTCAAGGCCTGATTGGACTCCACAACTTCTATTGTGCCGACTGGGGTGGGAAATTTGTGGGTATCACCAAGAAAACCTGGGTTGGTGCATACATGAAGCTTGATGAAGATGACTCAGCTATCAACTGCTTCCGGGAGCTCGGTGAAGGTCCTATTCAAACTGAGCTGGTCAATGGTGAACTGCCACCACAAGTCAAGGGTTTGGAGAAGTTCATATGCCATGCATACTGTTCCACAGGTCCCATAACTCTGCCAGCATTGAGATGGGAACTGTTTTGCTCCAAGAACTTGGAAGGAGAGATGCTGCCCCCAACTCGCGCTGCCTTACATTGCCATGCGCGATAAATCATACCAGGCCAACTGCCCAGATCCTCCTGCTATTGAACACAATGGCTGGCAATTAGAGAAAGGAGTCTATGTTCCTGTGAGGTGTCTCAATCTCCCCACTCCTCGAGCTGTAATTGAGCTCACCAAATGTGCATCTGAAGCAGGTTGCACAGGAAGGTGCAGTTGTTGCAAGAACGGCCTGCCTTGTACTCCTCTCTGCAAATGTTATACAAGGGAATGTGCAAATGTAATAAGGGAAGATGTGCACGAGGATGAGGTTGATGAATAAGCTGTCATCTTGAATTAGTTTCCATGAAATACTATCTAAACTCTTCTGTATGTTTTTGGTCTTGATGTATCCCTTTGCTTTTATTTGTATCTGTTCGCTTATTAAACGTTTGTGCAACTTAAAAAAAATATGATGTGTTTATACATCTCATCATAGGTCAGTCTGATCACAAAAATAACTGCACCAATCATTTTCCCATGCCTAAAAACCCATAGAAAGATGACTACATGACTGTTTCTGGCTAGTATGAAAAGGACCCTGAGTATGACGCCGATTGTCACCAGAAATCTGTAGTAGCCACCGGAAGTTACTAATAGCCACTTAGGCCAAAAAAAAAAAAATGTTGCATTGGCGTAACCCGCCCGACCCTAAAAATTCCGCCGACCCTACGTTTTTTTTTTGTTTTTTTGCTATCGAAAAATTTTGCCGACCCTATTTTATTGCTATTTTTGTTGTTTTGCTATCGTTTTCAAGTATCTTGTTGATTGCGATCGCGATCGCAAAAACCCGGAAGTGTTTCGGACAGAACCCGCCGACAAAAAGGGTGGTACTCGAGCCGGGGGAGATTTTGGGAGGGATTTATTAGGAAAAAAAAAAAAAAACAAGATCCCGACCGACCTACCCTATTTTTCAGTGACCCGTTACGCCAATGCAACATTTTTTTTTTTGGCCTTACGGTCGCTTCGAGAGTGTCATAAATGGAGTCAGTATGATCAAAAACGCTAAAACGTCCCAAAGATCATGAAAATTGAATCATCATTAGCGAAGATAGGCAAGGGGTCAGTCTGGGGGGTCCTGGGACGAAAAGGGCCCCCCACCAGGAGGCGGGGGTCGAGGGGTCCGAAAATTTGAACCCCATCATTTTCCAGTAGCAGGACTCCAAATCAACCCAACACAGCAAAAAAATCAATTTTAGCACAAAAATCCTACGGGATGACATGTCATACCACACTAAAATTCAGACTGAGCCCGGTTTGGCTTTAAAATGTTTTGTATGAAAATAGGAGCTGTGAGTCACGAGCAGCTGGCCACTCGTGACAATAGGGAAGGATTGGAAGAGCAGGAGGCTCAAGGCCAGCAGTGGCTGAAGGGAGGGGCAGAAATCCTCTACAGTAATGGGATCTATGCCTGCAGCCGCAATTGGAAACATGAGGCTTGAGAAATTAAATTTAAATTGGTTTTAAAGCAGCCTTTGAATGTGGGGTCCGACCACGGGTGTGGTGCGCCCTGGGACTCAAGGGGGATCTGGTGGTGTGTTGCGTCCTCTGTACATCGGGGTGCCGGCCGAGCAAATGTCTCGGACTGGTGGGGTCGCTGGCCCCTGGAAAGGTTCAAGATGTCTGTCATGGTGTCATTGTGCACCATGAGGACCACTCGGGAGAGGTGTTGCGGGACGTGCCTTGGAGGTCGGACCACTGAGGGCCAGTGGGGGCCTAAGAAAGTGACCACCCTTTTGCAAGGATGCGGTATAAGTAGCTCCACTAGACAACCCACTGGAGCATCTGTGGAACATTATGGAATTAAATTGAAATGATGGAAATTATTGGGAAAGGTCCAGAGGAGAACACATAACCTTCCACAGATAGTCCGCTGTGATTAATGGGCTCTCAGTTTAGGAAGAGAGCTCTTGGTTTTAATTGGCATGGGTTACAATGAGAAGATTGGCTGCAGCAGATGCTGCTGGAATTGTACAACCTCCCCAGTAGCAATTGGAAAAGCTAAATTTACCTTTCCCATTTGTCATGAATCACCATGCCTTGCTTTGGGGGTATGCAGTCAAGTTGGGGAATTGGTATGGGTGATTGGTGGGAGGGACCATGAGAGCCAAGCATGTGGACTTGGGGAACGAGGTTAAAGTGTTATTACTGTGGTTTTGTGTGAAGTAAATGATATTCACTGTTGATGGTTGTGTTTATTGTGCATTGTGGCGATTTAGTGTGTATGCAGGCCATGGCAGATACAAACATATCCTATAGCGTGAACTTCAGGTGAAGGTAGAATGAATGGCAGTTAGGGAGGGATCATTGTGTGTCAGGTTTGTGGTTGGGGACATTACCCATGCATGTAGTTGGATAAGGTTCTCAGTGACAGCGAGGAATGTGGAGCTCCACCATGCCTCACCGCAGCAGCCAAGAGGACCCGTGGTGACCATGGAAGGCCACAGAAGACCAATGTGTGACCCTCCCCCCTTTCTCGGCGAAGATACATGCCAAAGTCGATGTTGTGGTACTAGAGGGCGAGGTGGATCATGAGTCCAGGATTTCCCTTGAGATAGGAATTTGTTGTTGTGCTGTAACCACCACACAATGCTACACCCCCACCACAACATTATGGAACTTCCCTGCTGCCGAGTTGAGGGCACACCTGCAGGTAATTGTGATGCCGTGGCCTTTCTAGAATCAATGGTGATGAAAGGAATGATTATTATTGTTGTGCGGTTATGGCAATGTTCCACTTGGTCACGTTTAACTGCGATGGAGAGCAGGTAGCCCGTGAAATTTGCAAGGTAAATTTCAAATTGGGTTTTGAGCTCAGCTGACAGTTGGAGCAGGTGACATCAACTGGGGGTCGCGGTCAATTTGATGGGGTTTATGATTTGGTGAAGTGAAAATGTCATTTCAGGTAGGCCGGGATTCTTTGTGTGCTTTTGCCATCTTCTCTCTCCCTCCCTTCAAGCCACCATCTTGAACAGAGGGTGACGGATGAAATTGAATAGCTTTTTGTGAATCTAATTTTTGTACATTTCAGGACACAAATGGGAATAGAAAACAAATTAATTTAATGGAAATAGAATGTGAACCCTTTGAACCCTGAGCTCCTTGTACTTTTGGCTCCCCAATCTTGGGTTTCCTGGAGAAAAATCTAGCCGCTTGGGCATATGGAGGTTTGAATAGCCACCGGTTATGTGGAGTTTTTAATAGTCTGGAAAAACGGCCGCTAGGGTTTAAAGGGTAAATAAGTCAAGGTAAGGTAGCTGTGGCTCGCCCTCCACAGCCCTCTCTAAATTAGAGGAAAAGATAATAATGTGGGACAGTAAGTGTTGAGGCCAGAATCTTGGGTTCCCGACGAAGAACCTTGGCAGGAGCCTAATCTTCTGTGGAGGGGGCTGTGTTACGTCGAGGTGGGGTGGGGGAGGGCCCATAACTAGATTGTACTAAGATTGCACTAAGAGTGAATTGTGTAGCTTAGATTTACTCCTGTATGAAGGAAAATGTTTGAGGCAAGTCATCCTGTAAAATGTGTGCTGAGGAGTGGCGGCTATGAACTTTAAACAGAATCAAGTCAGGTTGTATGACGTAAAACCTTCTGTATAGGCGAGGCCAGGTCGATGACTTGTTAACACCAAAGCTACCCAGAAAGAGCTTCTTGCACTTTCAAAATTATTGACACAAACTGTTTGTCATGTGGACCACATGCCATGGGTAATGAACCATCAATATAAGAATCAATATTTCATTGGCACCAACACCTAAAAATGATGAAATTACGGTTCTGTAATTTTAAAGTATATATTTTGATAAAATGTTGAGTCAGGTATTGAAGAAGTTAACACATTTCTTTAAAATCCGAATGGCATTGTGTTCATATAAACTATATAAAATGCTATGATATTCTCAGGACCATTCATGTTTGCAAGGTTAATTACATTCTGTTTGCAACCCATGAAAATTTGGATTTTTGGCTCTTCACTGTAGACATCAACTTCGATTACTTAGTTTTTCTGTGCCTATTTTACAACTTTCCGACATCTCCGTTCGACAACCAAGATCCTTTGAAGTGTAGTCGAGTGCAGAAATCCCTTCGTAGCTACTTTGTAGTTACCTTCTGAAATTTAGAGTGAGAATGAATATGTGTGTCCACACTTCCAATACTCACATCTAATTTTTCTGCAACTTCGTATTCGTAATCCAGCAATGCTCCAAAATGACCTTTCCAACACGTTTACTGTTTCCATGGGTAGTAACAATGAGAATGCATGCAAGCACGGTCGAGATTGCTCACCAATTCAAAGCCGTTTTTGAACTAACTGCATCATTAAGCCAAAATACAGCGGCCGAAAAAAGTATTCGCCCCTCTCCAAAGTTTTCACATTTTGATGCCACCTGAGCTTGTTTCATGATGTTTTCCCATCAAACAAAGTGTATAGCTTACTACCAGAGCCTATCCGTTGCTTCGCTGATGGACCAATTTGTTGTCCTGTTTGCCATAAAATTTGGGTAAGAAGGAGAAGAAAAGAAAGACAAATTTACCCGTGGAAAGAGTGCTTTAAACCCATCCTCCTCCACCTCCTCGCCTTCCTCACATCCTGCAACCCTCGCACCCCCCGTTCGTCCTGATGTCCCTTCACGCAATAAATGTCTCACACATGATGACAGGCTTAGACAGGTCCCTCCGTTTTGGGAAAAGGGGGTGGGGGATGGGAGGGAATGAGGACAAATTTACCCATGCGAAGAGTGCTTAACTTCAGCGTTGCACAGGTAAAACAGGGGATTGCAAGACCCTCTGCCACCACCACAAGGTGACGTTACATGGTGCACATTTACATGGAAAATTTATGCCCCATACCCCACACCCTGCCCCCATACTCAAACGTGAAGCCTCAGCCACATAGCCAATGTTACCCCCACACAAAGCTGTATTTGTACCCCAAGTTTGAAGTATGTAACTTAAAATATGTGACCGTATGTAGGGAACAAAGCCAGAGAGAGAGAGAGAGGGAGAGAGACAATGGTGTTGTGTGTGTGTATGTGTATGTATATATATATATATATATATATATATATATATATATATATATATATACACATATATATACACATATATATATATATATACATACATATACATACATAACATATACATACACATACGTAACATATACATACAGGTATACAAAAAAAAAATCCCACTCTCCCCTCCAGGCCTTCAAAACAGCTGTTCACCACAACCTCTTATCGTCCCCCATCCAAATCCTCGATCTTTTCTACCCCCGTTAATCCACCCTAAACCCACCTCCTTCAAATTCCCTGCTTTCCTTCCTGAAAGTCCCTGTAGTGTCCATCTTGTATACCCCCATGTTCCCCACCCCATCCCTCTCCCTTCCTCAGATCTCCTAATGTTTCTGTTCCCACTGTTTTGTCCTTCCCACGCCCCTCTTGTCTCATGCTCCCCTTACTGTGCATTGTGTGTTAGCTCTCATACGAGCCTTGACAAGGTAGACAAAAAAAAAACCAAACTATAATAGTATTTTGTTTGATCTCTTGAGTTATGAATAAAAAAGTTCATTTGGAAAAATTGTTTCTGCATAATTCGTAATTTATCTAAACTAGTACGGGCCCGTAGGTGAGTGCCAGTATATGCAGCCTCTCCCTCTCAAACCTCGAAAAGGCACATCCGCGGGTCCTCAGCAATATTCCTGGCATGTTTCAATCATGCAAAAAGAAATAATAATAAATAAAAACATTAATTGTGACATCATTTGTGACGTCATAGCACCGTGTCTTGTCATTGGTCGACAGATAAATGGCCGTAACTTGGGAACCGCTTATCCGATTAATATCAAACCTTGAAAAGCACATCCGCGGGGCCCCGGCAATATTCCTGGCAAGTTTCAATCAGATCGGACCGTCGATCGTGCAAAAACAAAAATAAACAAATAAACATTAATTGTGACGTCATTCGTGACGTCATAGCACCGCGTCTTGTCATTGGTCGACAGATAAATGGGCGTAACTTGGGAATCGCTCGTCAGATCGATATCAAGCCTTGAAAAGGCACATCCGGGATCCCCGGCAATATTCCTGGCAAGTTTCAATCAGATCGGACTGGCGGTCGTCAAGAAACGGCGGTCGCAGACAGACAGACAGACAGACAGACATTGCTGGAATTATAGATAGATGTGGCATTATTGGTCGGGGTGAATAATTTTGCAGGCCACTGTACATGTTGGACTTCGTTGGCTTGGATGATGAGTGAAAATGATTTTGCTTTGAAATCATTTTGAAAAACGGTCTCCCGTTGGTTCAGAGCTTGGCATGTATAGCAAGGATGCAAGTGACACAAAACAACTTGGAATCATGCCAAAGCTACATTTGGGCATGAAAAAAAAAAAACTATATATATATATATATATATATATATATATATATATATATATATATATATATATATATATATATATATATATATATATATATATATATATATATATATATATATATATATAACAAAATTATGATTTCACTCTCATTAGTGAGCACACAATTTTCGCAGACTGACGAACGATCGCTCATTAACAAAGTTTTGCATTCAAAATCTGTAGTTTGTATTGAGGTATAGGCAGGTTTAATCGCTTAAGGATAGAAAATAATAAAGTTCAAGTTGCAACACTGGCCAACTTAATGAACAACTGTCACATTTGATTGACAATAACCTTGAGAATCAATGCATAATTTTTGTAATACACATGTAAGTTTAGATGTAAACATGTTCAGATAAAACTTCAAGCGCATTTGTGCATTGATCAACTAGCAAATACAACCCATTGCTTCACTGATGGGAACATTAAGGGGGGGGGGCGTGGTGGGGAGAAAGAGGGAGGGGAGGGAGAAGAGATAGAGGAGGGAGGAGGAGCAGGGGGGGAGCAAGGGTGGCGGAGCTAGGAAGGGGGGAAAAGTGGGGAAGAGTGAAGAAGGGGGGGGGAAGTGACACCACACCATGCGTCACTATACACTCTGGGAGGAGGATGGGAGCGAAGAGGATGGGGGGAGATGAGGGGTTAAAACACCATGTTAATATAGCACGTGGAGACTGCTGGGAGATGTCCATTGCGGAGGGGGGGGTAGACAGAAGAAGGGGTAAGCATGACTAATGGTTTAGAGAAGGCAGAGTGATGGAAAGGGAAGGCACATTGGAAGGTAAGGCTGCGTGAGGTGCAGGGAAGGGAAGGTGACGGGAAGGGCAATAAAACATGCCAAAACAGCAAGATTTTCTTTTTAACTGCTGGGTTCTAAAAAAAACAACTGAGTGAGAGCATTTAAAACCACTCATGCTATCTTCCTAGCAAAGGCCTGCCTGCATGCATACATACTCACACATGCAGTGCCCTTTGCACCCCTTCAGTTGGCTAACTGAATCTGATTTGTGCAGGCTACCCTTTGGGGAAGCAGTTTTAAATTCAAAACTAAACCATCAGTTCTTAAAAGTAACCCTGATAGAGGGTGAGGGGTGGGAGTGAAAGGGGTGAAAGGGAGAAGGGTGGGAGGGAGAGGGATAGGGTGAGAGAGGCAGAGGGGTGAGAGAGGGAGAGGGAGAGAGGAAAGTGTGGAGAGTGTGGAGGGTGAGAGGGAGAGAGGAGAGGGAGGGATTCCGGCAGATGACGCCCAGTTTAACGTCCATCCGAGAGATGGCACACACATTGATGAATCACCCTGTTTGTGAAACACTGGTATGACAGTTTATAGCTTGGTCAGGATTCAAAACGCTAGCGTGCATACCTCTCAGCGATGCTAATGTCATGTGGCGATTCATTGCTTTGTCACAACTGAAAACATTTTTTTCAAGTATTGTAATCATCTAATTTATATTACCTTCGTAACTCCAGCATCGAACCATGTTATCACCATCGAAACTTGAAAAGTGGCTTAACCATCACTCCAACAAAACGTTTGAAGAAACTTAAAAACGAAACGTTTAACTTTTTAAATGTATTTATCTATGCCAAAGTGATGGGTCATATAATGAAAGAAGATCATACAAAAGGGTAAATGTGGTGTAAAATAAAGTTGCACATTTTCAGCAAGCCAGCCACCACCCAATGCACCGCAGAACAATGTAGGCAAGTGGCCCCTGAACTGAGTTCAAGTCAATCGATATACAGTATTTAGTGACAGTGTGAACATTGGAGAGTGCTCACCACGTGGCTTAAGCACTCAAGGAAGCACTCCAACGAAACGTTTGATAAGGAATGGCTGACTTGGCAAACGATTAGCGATCGCCTATCCGTCATATTAAACACTTTCCGGAGACACCCGAAATGTCGAACTATGTCCGAATCGGACAAATGAACATTCTTTTAATGTCAGATCTGCTGCTACATTTAGTTCTGGAGTTTATATTTTGTAATTCTCCCTAGTTGAAGAGATTCTTGAGGTAATGGCAAGTGCGGAAATGAAATAAAACAACAAATGCTGGCGTCTCCGGGCGTATCTAAGCATTGCAGTGTATCCAGTGATTTGTAGCTATGATGATCAGGCATTCAATGATATGAGTGAGGAAAGTGAAAAAGAAAACTTTATCATGAAGAAGTCGTTACAGCCTGTTTCAAGTCAGGGCATGGTTGAGCAGGCCAATAAACATGGTGGCTTCACACCCCAGCGAGGTCACCCAGGATATGCCTGAAGACCCCATTGAGAGCGAGGTGTCCAAGGATGCGCCTGATAAAGGATATAGTTAAATAAGGCCGTTAATTATGTTCAAAAGGCATGTTTTAATTAACCCAAGCACCAAATTTTCACTCTTGCACTTCCTTGGAGTTTTCTTCATGTGCATGCAAAGTTGGGGCTGCGAGGTTTCATGGTTTTGAAGTTATGGAGAACGAACACACACACACACACACACACACACACACACACACACACACACACACACACACACACACACACACACACACACACACACACACACACACACACACACACACACACACACACAGTTATGGAGAAACAATGACAAATATAATGCAGAATGCGCGGTGCAGGTGTGGTTACTAAGGATGAAAAATACAAGCACGCACGCACACACACACACACACACACACACACACACACACACACACACACACACACACACACACACACACACACACACACACACACTATTATAGATGAAAGGTTTATTTATTGATTCATTACCCTCACCAGAGGAGAGGGTATTGCATTTGGGGCCATTTGTTTGTCCGATTGTCTTTGTCCGCACAGAAATTTCGTGTTTTTCTCCGCAACCGCTTGTCGGATTGAGAGAAAATTTTTCACCATTGGTGCAACTACTCATGTGGAATGTTGTAATAATAATTATGACGTCAAAGGTCACGTGGTGTGGCAGCCATATTGGAAAAACTGTGGACCTCTATATCTCTGAAACTGCAACAAGGAAAAAATGAAACTTGACACATATCAAGTACTCCTCATGGGGAATGACTGTGATTTTTTGATGACATCATAAGTACCCTCATTATGACATCATAATTGCATATGTAGAACGCCACATCCGATCAAGTATGAAAATTTTTGAGGGTCATGTCGGGATAAAATGGTCCACAGAAAAAAAATTCATGACATCATCAGTCAAGTGATTTGCCAACCATTTTTTTTTTTTAAACAAACCTTCAAAAATATTCTTCTCTGAAGTGGCTGAACAGATAGAGGTGAAACTTTACACATATGACCGCCTGTCCAACAAAAGGTTCACACATACGAGGTCTGTCTTAAAAGTAACCGGACTGAGCCTTCTGTGTGCTCCACCGACACAAGTTTAATGAACGGGTTGCGTCACAGTCTTTCACAACATTCCAGCAATATATATGATTGGTGATGATTGACTGTGCTCATTGTGTGATATTTTACAGGTCGTGCGTTACACATTGTCCTGTCCGAGTCGTCGCACTATGAGTCGTGAGCAGAGAGCCAATCTGAAGTTGCTTGGCAAAACACCTTCCGCATCATCCTTCGCAATGCTGCAGCAAGTCTATGGGGAAGAAACGATGTCACGTACACATGCATTTGAATGGTACAAGAGGTTCAAAGAAGGACGGGAGGAGGTTGAAGACGATGCACGGTCTGGAAGACCTTCAATCAGCAGAACGGCGGACAACATCGAGCGTGTGAAGCAGATGGTGTGCGCAGATCGTCGACTCACAGTGCGGATGATTGCTGAGGAACTTTCCATCAAGGACATTGTGCGCAAAGATGGTCCCCAAGCTGTTGTCCGAGGACCAGAAACTCGAGGACGATCCAGACTTGCTCGGGAGAGTCATTACTGGCGATGAATCGTGGATATTCGAATATGATCCCGAGACCAAACGGCAAAGTCGTCAGTGGAAAAGTCTGGCATCATCAAGACCAAAGAAAGCAAGGATGTCGAAGTCGAAGGTCAAGGTGATTCTCATCACGTTTTTTGACATCAAGGGCATCGTCCACTTCGAGTTTCTACCAGAGGGTTAAACAGTGAATCAATACGTGTACAAGGAGATCCTCCGGCACCTAATGAGATCAGTCCAGGACAAGAGGAGGGATCTGTGGGAGAACAACGCCTGGGTGCTCCACCATGACAATGCCCCTGCTCACAGTGTCCTGAGCATCCGACAGTTTCTGGCGGAGAGGAACGTGCCAACTCTGGAGCAAGCCCTGTATTCGCCAGACTTGGCCCCTTGTGGTTTTTTCCTGTTCCCCAAGCTCAAGGGGGTGATCAAAGGGACCCGTTTTCCTGATGTGGAGGCCATCAAAAGGGCCGTGACGACGGAGCTCCGGAGGATTCCAGAAGAAGCCTTCCGGGGGTGCATCAAAGCATGGAATAAGAGGATGGACAAGTGTGTGAGACTGGAGGGAAACTATTTTGAAGGGGACAAGCTGTGATTTCAATTTTTTTTTTTGAATAAAATTTCTGTGAAGTCAGTCCCATTACTTTTTAGACAGACCTCGTATGATATCATTGGTCACATGGTTTGGCTGCCATATTGATTTCCCCTCAAACCACCAAAAATACACCACTCAAAAGAAGTCCTGTCGAGGGTTTGCAATCTCTGATTGCTCTTTTTCTTGTATATTTTGTTTTGAATAGCATCCCCAACCTATCATAACTACTCTGTAAATAGAAATAAATACAGTGCTGCACTTGCTGTTTGGTTGAAGCTTAAATAACTGCAGGGGATACACTGGAAGTTTTTATTTTTATTTCTTATCTGCAGGGTATTAGACTCGTGTAGCAACTGCAACACAAATCACACACATGGACAAATACATGAGACAACACCTGACAAACACAGCCACTGATCGAGGGAGAAATGACATCACTTCCCAGAGCAATCTGGGCACCAGCAACCACCAACTTTATGACATCACTTTCTCCACAATTATCAGGGCAATTGAGAAGGCATTTCCTCCTCCCCATAGATGCCAACCTGTGGGTTTTGGCCATGCTATATCCTCCAAATGTTGAACATCAATCAGGAAGTAGCATGTATCATTTTTTTTTTCAATCTTTGGCACTACTAGACAAGTGACAAAAATGAACCACCGGCTTCCTAGACCTTTGTGCAATTTCAAAACTATGTTGTACTTCTTAGGACAAACCAACTTATAGTTGCACCACTTAACAAATGTAAAGTCCATTCACAAGCACAACGAAGGGTGGGGTGCAGGAGGGTTGGACTGATCCGTAGATAATAAGGCTGGGGGGTTGGGGGTGGAGGGCAGGAGGAAGAGGGAGGCGATTGATATCTCTGCCATTTTTGCCAGCATAATAGATCATTCCAAATGCTCTTAAATGAAGATACCAAACAATTATACCCAATGTTCCTTCAACAATGTGCATGTCTAAGCAAGCAAGAATGATACCAATGTCAACTCAATGTTTTGCCAATCCATCATGCTGGGGGTAATAAAATATATTAAGATTATCTACAAAGAAAAATAATTAACATCATAAAAGATATCACAATTGTTGGAGGGAAGGTTAGTGACACGACGTTTCTCAACTTGATATACAGTGGCTCTTTGTGCCTTCTCAAAAAGGTTCCCTGTACCATTGGCTTCTTGTTTTGTGCCAATGTTTGGCAAATTAAAGCAGTAAACTAGTTGAAAACAGTTTATCATATCAAAGTCATAATCTTATATCTTGAAAAGAACCACAATCCAATTACATCAACACACTTAATAAACGGGAAATATGTACCATTCATACAAGGAAAACAACTTATTCCAAGTCTTTTGGCATCCTGTTTGTTTGTGGGAAGAAATGCGTTGATACTTGGTGGTTGTACTCATGTTGCCCCGTACGTGCATACCAACCATTTTCTTGTTAAATACGATGTGCACGTATTATCTGAATGTTACTCTGTCGACCCAAGAGTTTCTGTTCAAGGGTTTGGAATGGAACCCTTGCCATTCCTGTCGGGAAGCGCTTCTCATACCTCCAATTAATAAAGAGCACAAGCATGCTCTCAGACCATTATGTTATTGCATATGAGCAGCAGAAGTGGCCATACTGTAAATTAAGACTTCTGTGCAAGATCTACGCAATCAGATACAACAGTTTCCCCAAATGCCGATTCTTCATACTGAAGTGCTCTTGAGCATTTAAATGCTCATCAATCATCACAGACTTTTACTGCAGATCCCATGCGTACAGGGATATTGGTTTGTCACACAATGCGTCAGTGGGATGTATGACGAAACACCCTTGAACAAACAGATGGAGTCTTATAATAATCGTTAACTTGTTTAACAATCATTGCATGTTTATTTTGGAAATGACGATTCCAACATTCTGAAAGCCACTTCATACATAACTCAAGTTGGTTTCCTCAGAATGGAAAATGAGATTAGTTTTCCATCATTTGGTTAGGATTGCTTTAATCTGTGCTGCAGGTGCCCCTGGCACTTCCACTCACAATCCTTTACAGCCTCGATAACTTTAACCCTCTTGGGATTGTGGGACAAAACAGAGAAGGTATGTAGCTGGCATGCAAATGATAAATTTGGTGCCATGACTGGTTAGAGGTAATGGATGGTGCCAAGTGGATGATCCACATACATTATTTGGCAAAATGATTTTTTCAATCAAGTCAAAAGCTACTGCACTGCCACACCACCAAGGCAAAAGATTTCCACCCTATACTCTAAAGCAAATGAGGAGCATTTCATTGGTGGATATCGTACAATTTAATTCGACCAAAAGATGACCTTTAAGATAACCTCCTGAATGAATGTCTGTTTGAAAATGAAATTAAATAAAACAAAAACTCGCACACATGCACACAAAAGTTGCACTCAAGGCACAGAGCCCAAGCTGTATGGTTATATGAACTTCCTCATGGTTGTGGTGAACTATTTTTGTTCAAATACTACAGCTGCCCCAGATCATACAATGGTCCTCACAAAGGAAGTTGATCATCAAAGTATTATTTAAATGGTTGGTATTTATTAATATGACATGCCAATATTATCTTAGTATTAATCTGTCGACCCAAGAGGTTCTGTCAGGACACATTCAGCAGAAGAGTGAAATACAACAACAAATGAGGATATTGTCAATGACAATCTTGAGTAGAAAAAGGGGGAAGGGGCAATATTGTGGAATGTTCACACGTGCAAATTATTTTTTGAGGAAATAACAATTTCAACTCTCCTCTCACTCCCCAAAGACTTAGAAACACAAATCAAATACAAAAAAAAAACAATGCAAAGAAAGATTGAGTGGTGTGTGGGGAGGTGATTCTGTCCGATCCAGCACTTACAGTGCCTATAGAAAGTCTACACCCCCTTTTCAAAAATTTCACCTTTTGTTGCCTTATAGCCTGGAATTAAACTGCATTAAATCAGACTTTTTCCACTTTTGTTTACACATGGTAACCCACAACTTCCAAGGGAAAAACAAATTCGACAAATTTCAGAAAATTAATAGAAAATACAAAACTAGAATATCTTGGTTGGAAAAGTGTCCACTCCCCTGGAGTTAATACTTGGTGGAAGCACCTTTGACAGCAATTATAGCTGTGAGTCTGTTGGGATAGGTCTCCACTAACTTTTCAGACCTTGATTGGGCAATATTTGCCCTTTCTTCTGTACAAAACTGTTCAAGTTCAGTCAAGTTGTGTGGGGAGAGTTGATGGACAGCAATTTTCAAGTCATGTCGCAGATTTTCAATTGGACATCGGTCATGGCTCTGACTGGACTACTCAAGGACATTTATCTTTTTGTTCCTTAGCCACTCCAGTGTAGCTTTGGCTGTGTGCTTTGGGCCATTGTCATGCTGAAAGGTGAACTTCCAAACCAATTTCAGCTTTCTTGCAGAGGGCAGCAAGTTTTCCTCGAGGATATTTCTGTATTTTGCTCCATCCATTTTCCATTCTATCCTGACAAGTGCCCCAGTACCTGCCGATGAAGAACATACCAATAACCTGATGCTGCCACCACCATGCTTCACAGCAGGGATGGTGCTCTTTGGGTGATGTGCTGTGTTGGGTTGGGTTGCGCCAAATGTAGCATTGTGCATTGAGGCCAAAAAGTTCCATCTTGGTTTCGTCACACCACAAAACATTTTGCCACATAGCTTCAGAATCTTCGGAGTGGATTTTTGCATATCTCAAATGGGATTCAAGGTGGACTTTTTAAAGTAATGGCTTCCTTCTTGCCACCATACAGGCCAGACTTGTGGAGTGCTTGGGATATTGTTGTCACATGCACACAGTACGAGTCTTTGCCATAAAGGCCTGTAGTTCTTTCAAAGTTGCCAATGGCCTCTTGGTGGCCTCTCTGATCAGTCTCCTCCTCGCTTGATCATGCAGTTTGGAGGGACGGCCTGATCTCGGAAGGGTATTGGTGGTACATACACCTTCCACTTCTCAATGATTAGCTTGACTGTGCTCCAAGGGATATTCAAGGCCTGGAAATATTTTTATACCCATCTGCTGATCTGTGCCTTTCCACAACTGAATTGCGGAGGCCTTTTGAAAGTTCATTGGGGCCCACGGTTGAGTCTTTGCTATGAAATACACTAACCAGCAGAGGAAACCTACAAGAACAGCTGATTTTATTCTGAAATAATCAGAATCAGTGCAATTTAACACAGCTGGAGGTCAATTAATTTGGTGTTTGATTTTGAAGGTGATTGGTTACACCTGAGCTCATTTACAATTACTATTATAAGTGGGGTGGACACTTATCCAACCAAGATATTCTAGTTTTGTATTTTTAATCTATTTTTTGAAATTTGTCGAATTTGTTTTCCCTTGGAAGTTGTGGGTTACAATGTATAAAAAGGTGGAAAAAGTCAGATTTAATGCAGTTTAATTCCAGGCTGCAAGGCAACAAGAGGTGAAATTTTTGAAAAGGGGGCATGGACTTTCTATAGGCACTGTATCTACCTGCCAACTTGCTCCATCAAACAGCATGAACATTTTTGAACTAGGGATAAAATTGATGAAAATTGATGTTGATGGTCCACATTGATGTCATCGATCACACAAAAATTGTTCCAAAAAAAAAAACACCCAAAAAAAAAGATTGGTGCACAAAATAATTTGATAACGTGATCGATCACGTGATTCGGCAGCCATATTGTGAAAAAAAAACCTTCAAAAATCTTCTTCACTGAAGTGGCTGAACAAATCGAGGCAAAACTTTGCACGTATGACCGCCTTTCCATGAGGAACAAAAGATTAACAAACATGACATCATACATCACGTGGTTTGGCAGCCATATTGGATTTACCCTAAAACCTATAAAAAATCTTCTTCTCCAGAATGGCTAGACAGATCAAGGGGAAAGTTTACACAAATGTTCTCCAAGCTATGTTTGTACAAGTTTGTGGAGGAATAATTGATAGGTCACATGGTTGGCAGCCATATTGGATTGAAGAAAAATATTACATGTTTTCTCTGGAATGGCTTAATCAATCGACATGAAACTTCACAATTATGTACCTATTTGGTCTTCCATTTGATGTGAATTGAATTTATTTTAATCCCATTGTAAATTCAATTGAATAATAATGAAAAATGTCATGGGTCAGGGTCAGGTGACCAAAGTGGGGTTGCATCAAAGCAGGATGTCTTGGTACCTGGTCATCACTGCCAGCAGTTATAAAGTGGCAGTTCTAATGATGTCTCTTATTAATTACTTAACACACCAGTACACAAACGCCACACAAAACAAGTTCTGGCAAGGGTCTGCAATCTCTGATTGGCTCTTTCTAGTTGTGTAATGAAGTTATGTTGGCCAATTTCTAAGCAGATGGAAGATGACCTTGGACAATTGACAGAATGAAAAAGGCCTGAGAGATTGTGCAAGAGCAGCAGAGCATAATTTTAGGACATTGTAGCTGATGCCATCCAGTCCAGTTGCAGAATCAGTCGAGGGTTGAAAGAAACTTCTTCACCTTCTCAGGTGTAAAAGACATAGAATCCAGGAGCAGTTGGGTACAGAGAGTGAAGGGTTGGGACACAAGATTTGGAAGCAAACACAGAATTGCGGCATTCAACCTTCTCACGAGCGGAATCGGCTGTGGTGCCATTTGAAGAAAGGGAAGGGATGGAGGAGAAGCCTACACCAGAGAAAGATGCAACATGGCACCACCACATTTGGGTACTGACATTGGGTGGGATTGGGTACTGACATGGAGGGATTTGATCCCATTAATGGACGTGAAGGGAAATTGATGGTTGTGTGCAGACAACGTTTGAAAACTTGACTTCTCAATATTCCTACATTTAACATTCTGAGATAAAGACCATGGGACGGGTGAAAGGAATGTTGATTGAAGGCATGGAGAAAGTCATGCTGTAGAAACCATAGGAGGGTTCACAGACCAAGTGCTTCGGTGAGAGGTTTGCAGAATATGCCTTGTGAAGAAGACAAAGAAGAAGAGGAAGAAGAAGAAGAAAAAGAGGAAGAAGAAGAAGAGTTGGAGGAGGAAGAATAGATCATGATGAAAAGAAACAAATGTGTACTCATAACAGACAAATAAGAAAAGTGAAACATTTTAATGTTTTAAAAAGCTTTTAAAGGAAGAAGGAAGCATTTTCTTCAATGAAGATTTGAAAAACGGAGAGGTAAATAAAGAGGTACATGATGTACAAGTAGAAAGCAGAATTTAATTGTGTTGAAGTAGAATTAAGCAGAATTATAAAGAAGAGCGTTGAAGATACAGAAAGGACAAAATTGTGTGGGGAAAAAAGAAGAAAAGGAACAGCAAATAACCTCAAAACTGAGACAATTGAGTTTATCAAGGAGTAGACCTGGCTATCCGAGGAGTAGGCCTCGGCTACATGAAACACAAATTCAACAATATCAACCACAAGACACGATTTATCACAGAAAATTTTCTCTGAAAATAGAAACAGCACACAGGGACGCAAGTAAAACAGAACTAGAAGGGCACTCGGTGGAGTGCATACCTCTGCCATGCAATGCCTGATCCATAAGAACATATTAGACCCAACACATTTATGAAATATCATGCCATATATCATTTTAGCACTTTCACTCAATGGTGAAGAATAACTTTAAAAATAAAAAAAATTCTTGTTTCTGGATATGGATTTGGATCTTCACAAAATTGAATCAATTAATTCTTGTCACACACCCAACCTGTCCACCAAGTTTCATCCGAATCAGTCTTCAATTTTTCAAGATATCATGTTATACAATATATCGGTTTCGCCCTATCTCTCAATGGTGAAAAATCACTTACAAAATTATCAGATCCAGATCTGGATTCGGATCTTCACCAAAATTAAACCAATTCATCCTTGTCACACATCCAACATGTCCACCAAATTTCATCCGAATCTGTCTGCAACTTTTTGAGATATCATGCTATATATTGTTTTCGGCCCTCTCTCTTAATGGTGAAGAATCACTTAAAAAAAGTTCTATCAGCTGGATTCGGATCCGGATATTCACCAAAATCGAATCAGTTCATCCTTGTCACATGCCCAACCTCTCCACAAAATTTCATCCAAATCCATTCACAACTTTTTGAGATATCCTGTACACAAACAGACAAACAAGGGGTGAAAACATAACCCCCTTCCACCTTCAGTGGTGGAGGTAAAAATGTGATGGATCCAGTTGGGAAATCTTAACTTTGATTTAGGTGGAAGAAGCAGCTGCAGATCAAACGTACATGTGGAGCAACTCGACACAGGGACGCAAATATAAGAGAACTCTCTCCCTGCCTAAGAATGTCCCTCTCCCTTCCACAGATCTCATGTCTCTGTTCTCCACTGTTTTTTCCTTCCCTCTCCCACCACTCTTGTTTCCTGCTCCCCTTGTTGTACGTCATGTGTATTAGCTCTCATACGAGTCTCGACAGTGGATAACAAAAAAACCAAAAAAAAAAAGCAACAGAATGATGCATTCTAAAATTCTACTTTATTTAATCATTGCCCTTTGTTTGAATGTTTTGTTTACAATTAAAGCTAAATCTTGTATCTATATGCCACCTGCAGTCACATTTTCCCATTAAGAAAATAATGTTGATCGCTTTGATGACTTTATGCTTGCTAACATTAAATTCCATCAGCCACTTCTTGGATCGTTTGAACATCATACACTGTTTTGCATCTTCCGAGCTATTTACCTTACCAACTAAATTAATATAATAATACCTGTCGGTAATGAAAAATGTGCCATCGCCAATAGGTCAGTGGTCTCTCTGTCTTCTTCGGCCTCCTTCTGGTCTTCCACCCTCTGCCCTTTCTGTGCTTAATAGGTCCTTCTGTGGCATGGCATTATATTTACAAAATAAATATAATGCCAACATTGTAACAAACTATATATTAATACTAATACTATTAACAATAACAATAATAATAGTAGTATCATTTGGCAATAACCAGAGTGGTGTCAAAGCCACCCAATGCTTGCCTGTTTATACATTTATGGTTTTTCGTTTTTAAAAGACTAGTCTATAATATTTTTTATAAAGCATTGCAGTGAAGTCTGATCCAAATAATTTTAAAGCAATATATGTATTTGTATATTGTAATCAGTAAAAAATAGTGTGGTAGATAAAAACATTAGAAAGGAAATAACTTGCACCAAAAACTTTAACATTTTCACACTCACGCTCACGCTCACGCTCACGCCGGGGGTATCGCTATCGCTCTCTGTTCTTCGAAAAGGCGAGCTAAAAATGAACATATATTCCCCCGTCCTGGCCCAAGCACATCTGCGCTTGGTGAAAGGCAAGCTAATGCTCAAGCAGTACAGCAGGCAGGTAAGCCACAAGGCCTTGAAGACCAATTAAAGTTTGGTCCAATGGACCAACGGGCTCACTAATTTAATTCTAATGTGTTTCGTTCATTCTCGGCTTTGCCGATTTCATATTAAAAATGCCAAACTGAACCGCTTCCTTCGGACACAGGTGTGATTTTTTTTTTCTAAACTCGTTAAACAATCTCTCGCCCCCAAACTTTTGTTTCTGTATTTATCTGATCCACCCCCTTGCATTCTCTGACCCATCAACCTTAAAACCTTTCATGTGCATCCTTTATTGTCCGTCTCTGTTTATTTCCTCCCTCGACCCTTCTGTTGCCATTCTACTGTTCCTTTTGTTCTGTTGCTTCCTGATCTGTTCTGTGTTCTCGCTCTTCCGCGAGCCTCAACTCTGTATCCAAAAAAGTACATTTAGAGAAACTAATCTTCACTCATCTGCAGATTGTTTTTGCAATTTCAAACAGCAATGGAACCAGAATAGACTCATATGGCACTTCATTAGTAACTACCTACCATCCTAAAATATGTACAGTTACTCTTTTTTTTTGACAAGATTGAGGCTCATGGAAGAGAAAGGTTATGGAGGGTATGAAAAAACAGTGGGAAGCGGGGCAAATATTGGACACAATAAGCAGGAGAATTAATTAAGAGCAAAATAGGAAAGAGGGGTGACATGAATTGGCGGTGCACTTGCTGTTTGAAGAACCTGGAGAAAAGAGTGGGATTGCACAGCCACTGGAACGCAGTACTACATACAGTATGGTAGAAAAGAGTAACAAGAGCTGAGGTGTGCAGTCAGCCTGTAGATTTGAAGTTGCAGCAAGAGTGGGTAACTGGAAGAATGCATGCATGGTAGAGTCGCAGGGGAGAGTCAGAGGACTGAGAAAGCAGAGGGACATAAACTAGAGAAGTGGTAAAAACAAAAACAGAGAAGCCACAAACCTGCCTACAATGTGAGAACAGGACCTTATATGCTTCGACCTCATTGTGGAAGATTCTAAAAATGTTGAGAACTTTGTTTTCTATTCAACAGCCAATTTAATATCCATTCAGCAACTCTGCTTCCAACAGCACTAGCTGTTCCATTCTCTAGCAAACTGCTGCAATGTAAAAGCTTATCAAAAGCTTTCTGTAAATGCAGATAAACAACATCTTATTGCACTAGCAAAGCGACCCAGTGAGTTATCTCCTCGAAAAATTTCAATAAGCTTGTTAAACACGACCTACCTTTCACAACAGCCATAATTAATTGAATGAAGTGGTCGTATTGATGAAGACTAGTGTCGATTTACGTTGACCAGAGAAGTAGGACAATGGATGAAATCAATGGAACAATGATTGATGTATGCTAACTATCATGGGAAGCAAGGAGAAGCCGACGTTTCATTGGTTAACCCTTCACTCGAGCAAAAGAGAGAGAAAGTATGGAGCGATAGTTCATATAAGCTGGGGTGAGTCAAATCTGGATGGGTCAGAGCAGGGTTAATGGGGCATGCAAGAGTGAGACGAACTTATTTTGACAATAAAGGTCCATGTTTAGCAGTTAACAGTCAAGCGGACTGGGTGAAAGGTGAAAATAATAGGGACCGGGTACCAAGACATCCTGCTTTGATGCAACCCCGCTTTGATCACCTGACCCATGACATTTTTTAATCCCATTATTCAATTGAATTCATAATGGGATTAAAATAAATTCAATTTAAATCAAATGGAAGAACAAATAGGTACAGTCCTGCATTGGAGTAATCCAAAGGAACCCAAACAAGCAGAAAGCAAAGATGAAGTAATCAGGAGGAACCTGGATAGGATTCACATTTCAGCTGCTACTCCTCCAACCTCAAACCCATCCATGTCCAGCCAAGTTTGCCCAATTCCAAAAAAAGAAAAAAAGAAAAAAAAGAACCTCTATCAAAAAATTAAAATAATTCTGGCTGCCAGATCATGTGACCGATCAAGTTGAAATTTAAAACATGTATTCCCCATCATTACCAGATCATAAATATGAAGTTTCACTTCGATTGATTCAGCAGTTGCAGAGAAAACATTATTTAATATTTTTCTTCAATCCAATATGGCTGCCAAACCATGTGACATATGATGTCATATCTGTGAACCTTTTGTTCCTCATGGATAAGTGGCCATATGTGTAAAGTTTTGCCTAAATCTTTTCAGCCACTTCAGAGAAGAAGATTTTTGAAGGTTAAAAAACCCAAAAAACAATATGGCTGTCAAATCACGTGACCGATGACGTCATCAAAAATTTTTCTGTGGATAATTTTATGCCTAGATGACCCTCAAAAATGTTCATACTGATCAGATGTAGCATTCTAAATATACAATAGCGAACGCACCCATGACGTCAGTAAAAAAAATCAAAAAAATCACACATTCCCCATGACGAGTACTTGCTACAGGCTGTTTCAATTTTTTCCCGAGTGTGGTTTCAGAGATACAGAGGTCCAAAGTTTTTTCCGTTTTTCCAACATGGCTGCCACACCAAGTGATCTATGATGTCATAATTATCATTATAACATTCCACATGAGTAGTCACACCAATGGTGAAAATTTTGTCTCAATCTGACAAGCGGTTGCAGAGAAAAACAATGAAAGTTCTGTGCTGACAAATAAACAGACAGACGCAGACAAACAAACAAACAAATGGACCCAAATGCAATACCCTCTCCTTCGGCAAAGGTAACTCGAATGAGCAATCAAAGATCGCCTACCCTCTCCTGGACTTGTGTTGTCTGATTTTATAGTACGTATTTTATAGACGTACTCAGATTCTAATTGTACCGTACATACTTTATAGACGTAATCACATTCTAATTGTACATATATATATATTATATATGTATATATATGTATATATATATATATATATATATATATATATATATATATATATATATATATATATATATGATCTCTGCCAGTCGGTCTGTCTGTCTGTCTGTCCGTTTAGGGTGGGGCTTCAAAATCACATCGCTGCCATTTCATTCGCTCCCTATAGCCTCTTTTACAAGGCTCGCACTTTCGTACACCCTCATGGCTTCATTTAAAACTCACATTCAACATCTGATAACATTTTTTGTAGTCACTAAGATGGTTTATGTTTTGGTTTCAGCAAAAGGTGAAAAATCGGATGAATATTGGTGTTTTTAGAGAAAAATGCATTCTAATATCCGTTTTGAATGTATCTGATTGGAGGTGATGTGAGGAGGGGTACAGAAAGGAGGAGTTGTGAGGGAAGAGTGGTGAGGAAGAGGAGAGGGGGGATGGGAAGTAGAAGAGCGAGGGTAGGGGAGTAGTGAGAGGAGAGAGGGAAAGGAGGGAGGGAGAGTAGAAGAGTGAGGGTAGGGGTGTGGTGAGAGGAGAGAGGGGGAGGAGGGAAGGGGAGTGGAAGGGCAAGAGTTGGGCTCTCTGTGAGGGAATTAGTTGTGACGCCGTGTTTAATGTATCTGGTCGGACGCGATGTGAGGAGTGGGGTGGAGTAGTGACGGAGGAGTCGTGATAAGGGGGAGGAGAGGAGGGAGGGGAAGTATAATAGCGAGGGAAGGGGGACTTGTGATGAGGAGGAGGAGAGGGGGAGGAGAGGAGGGAGGGTAGAGGTCTATGCGAGGGAAAACTGAAGGTAGCGATCGAACTGGTGAAATTATATTTTTTCATGTACCCAGGGTATATGAAAATAGCTTATTGAAGGCGAGTTTACTCTTTTTTCAATGATATAATGAAACAATACTTCAAAAAACTTTGTAAGCAATATAGTCCAGCAGTGTAGTCTGATATTTCAGATCAATTTTTCAAATTTGCATAAAAGCACCAAAATTGGTACACATGTAGAATAATGTATTCCGAACAATTCTAGATATGGAGCCACCCGAGATTGTGCCTTGGTCAGCCAAAGCTGCCCCTCAGCCAAAGCTGTCAGCCAAATTATCATCTCAAGCGTTCGATTCAGTGAATCGGGATGTCCTCTGGAGGATTCTTGGTCTTTGTGAGGTGCCACCAAAACTGATCGATCTGATGTCTGAACTCTACTCTGGTACTGAGAGTGCTGTGAAATGTGGTGGTACCATCTCTGACTTATTTCCAGTTGTTACTGGAGTTTGTCAGGGGTGTGTACTTGCCCCCACACTTTTCAGCACTTGTATGGACTGGATTTTAGGGAGGATGTCGGAGAGATCAAGCTGCGGTGCATCGTTTGGGAATGTCAAGATCTCGGACCTTGATGTCGCAGATGATGCAGTCATCTTTGTGGAGACTTTAGATATCCTTTTGGGGGCCCTCAAGGTTCTGAATGAGGAGTCGGAGCTACTGGGATTACGGGTTTCTTGGGTCAAAACTAAGAACCAGGCTTTCAATGACATCTTGGATGCTGCTGTCCTGTCTGTGTCTGTTTGTGGTGAGGATGTTGAGGTCGTGGAGAGATTCACTTACCTTGGCAGTGATATTCATGTCTCTGCTGGCTGTGAGTCGAAGGTCAATAGACGTCTGGGTCGGGCCTGGGGAGTCATGGATTCACTGGATCATGGGGTGTAGCGCTGCAGGTACCTGTGCGGGAGGACGAACGTCCGAGTCTTCAGGTCATTGGTGCTTCCAGTCATGCTCTATGGATGCGAGACTTGGACTTTGACCAAGGATCTGAGACGGAGACTTAATTCATTTGGTACCAGGTCTCTTCGGAGAATCCTTGGCTATCGCTGGTCGGATTTTGTGTCCAACGAGCGGTTGCTGAGAGAGACTCGGATGAGATTTGTTACCTGCATAGTCCGTGAGCGTCAGCTGCGGCTGTATGGACATGTGGCTCGTTTTCCTAACGCTGATCCTGCTCACCAGATTCTCATGAGTGGAGGAGGCCAATGGGCCGACCACGTGCCTCGTGGTTGCAACAGGTTGACCGGCATCTCAAGGAGATGGGGATGGGCCTGTCATCTGCCTGGGGGATGGCCAGACGGAGGCCCCTGGAGTACCGGTGGAAAGTGGAGGCAGCAACACGCTGTTCTGGTACATGCTCCCATACCTGGCCCGACCTGATCATAAATTGGAAGTCAATCGGACTTGAAATGGCATTTTTATCGCAATTTGAGAGTTTTGACCCGACTCCCCTGACATGCGACCCCCGACCGCTAAGAAGGGTGTTGGTGTGACATCCCAATGAGACATTTGGTTGGATGCAGTATTGGAAGATGCACATTTTGGATTTGGTTTGAAGTCGATACGACCATTTCAGCGGACGTTATTGCGAAAATAAGAATTTCGGTTTTTCGGTGACCTTGACCTTTGACCTAGATTCACCAAAAACGACAAGTGTCGAAGTTGGACCATGGCCGATGTCTGTACCCAGTTTGGTCATGATCGCTGAAATGGTGTGCCTGCTACAGGGTAAACAAACACACAAACAAACTGACAGACAGACAGACACACAGAATGACACACACAACCGACCAAGATAATTGCCGAAATCCGAAGGATTCCGGCAATTAAAAAACAACACAAAATGACCCAAATGCAATACTCTCTCCTTTCATGAGGGTAACTAGAACTGGCACTTGGTGGAGTGCATACCTCCACCAGGCTGAACAGTTTACGTTTTCTCTCCCACTGATAGGCCGGATCTGGATCCAGACCGAAATCAAAATCTAATCAGCTTGTTCGTGTCATGTACCCAACTCATCCACCAAGTTTCGTCTGAATACGTCCACAACTGTTTGAAATATCATGCTATGTATATAATAGTTTTTGACCCTATCTCTCAATGGTGAAAAATCACCTGCATAATTTAAAAAAATTCTCATATCCGGATTCAGATACTGATCTTCACCAGAATCGAATCAATTCGTCCTCGTCACACGTCCAACCTGTCCACCAAGTTTTGTCTGAATCTGTCCATAACCTTTTGAGATATCCTGCTCACAGACAGGCGGACAGAAAGATAAACAGACAGAGAAATTGACAAGGGTGAAAACATAACCTCAGTCCACCTTTGGTGGCAGAGGTAATGAGATGAATGAAATAAATATAAATTCAGCAAAAATTATATAACAAAATAGACAGCAAAATTTTAAAATTCTAAAAATTAAAATTAAAATAAACAAATAATAAGTAAAAAAATTTTTTTATGATATAAAGGGGGAGAAAAGGGGAAATGGACAGAAAAGATAGAAGACAAAAAGTAGGAGAGGTGAGGTTGCTAAAATGAGATACAATAAAATACAAGCCGGTAGGCGACATGGGTGGTCGCTACATAATTGCATACTAGTCATATAGTTTTTGACGGATCGGGCTGAAACATTTTGACAACGTGGTTGATTATAGTGCACATAAAAGCCTGGAAGGCGATTTTTGATTTTCGAAAAAATAATTTTTTTAGGATTTTTCAAAAATTTCAAAGTCCTGTTGCGAGGCAACGGTGGCATCCATAGTAACGGTGCTCAAAAGCATACAACTAGATCCTGGTATGGAACCTACCTGTCAAGTTTCATCAAAATTGGTTGACTCCTTTGGCCTCCAGAGCTGTCCATTACATACAAACAAACATACATACATATATACAAACATACAGACAGACAGAAAACCTGAGAATAAGGGTAGTCTCGTGACCACCCAATAAGGGGAAAACAGAGAGAGAAATGGAAATAAAAAATTGCAAGAGACGTGAGGTCCATCCATCCATCCATCCATTGGGACCATACTGTGCAGAGCGTTGGTGCTGCCTACGCATTCCCCTTGGCTATTGGGCACAATCCTGGACGGGTCGCCACTCCGACACAGGATAGCAGAAAGCTGGCACTCATTTTTACCGACCTTGGAAGGATGATAGGCAGAGATAGCCCCACCTGGTATAAATTCAACAGCTGAGCAGCATTTGAACTCAGGACCCTGGGATCCCAAGCCCAACACCCTAACCATAAAGCCAACACCAGGCATACGTAAGGTCGAAGTGAATGAAATGCACCCGTTGAGGCGGTGGGAAGACAAAGTGCCGATCCTGTATTTGAGGCTTTGCTCTTTGCATTTACAATTGTCCATGGTGCTGAAATGGAGAGAAATACCTGAGACAGTTATGTGACTAAACAAATGCAAAGGGAGATTCAAGTGACAATTAATCGGATTGGAGAGGTCTGCACTTTTGCATCATCCATCGAGAAAGTGTTCAAGAAAGTGATCGCCCAGTCTTCACCCAGTTTCACTGATATACGTCTTCTTGCAGAGAGCGCACACAATTCCATAAACCACATTTGAGGAGTGGCCTGTGACTTTCATACTAATTTTGGAAGAAAGTGATTGTCTTGATGAAAGGACAAGTGTTACAGCGACTTGGTGAGCACTTGAAAGCTCCTGGTGGAAAGTCAGTAAAATTATCTTTCAACCAAGGAAATTTCTCAAATTTCTGTCCAGTTTGAAAGACGTGAGAGGTGGCTGGGGGAATATCAAGGTGGTTTCAGGATCATTCTGTAAAAGCTTGAAGTTCCTTTGGGATGGTGGACTGATGTGAAGGGATCCTTTCTTCTATTTTATTTTTTTGCTCAGAAGGTTGTTAAGCCGTCTGCCCATCGGTGTTAAGGGCGTACTCCAATGCACCGTCCACAATAGAGGTGGGAAGGAAAGGCATGACATGTGCAAGGTCATCAATGAACATTTGATTTTTATTCAAAGTCAAATAAATTGATTTGAAGAAATTTTATTTTGAATCAAACCCTGCTCTTCGATAAACCTTGCACTTGTAGAGAGAAAAAAAGGTCAGAATTGTTACTATACAGATGAAGGAGCTTGACAGTGGAATACCTTCCTTCATCAAGGACCACAATTCATGCACATACAATCTCTGTACAGTTCAGGCTTCCCTTTATTTTTCACTAGGCACATCAAATCACTGTATGCCATCATCCCCAATGATGAGGGTATTCAGGCTCTCAAATCACTTTTTTATTCTTTTTTTTTTTACAATATGTGGACCACCGAGGAACGAAGCAAAGAAACAATTCTCTGCCACACCAAACTGGTCCCCAGTCTCGACCGTTTTTCATTTGCCGACGCATTCCACAAGCAGACGAACGTCATCGCCATGAGCACCAAAATGGGTCCCCGGCAATGCAAATCTTTCCGTCGGTTTAATTGAGAATCAAATTTTCGACCAATTTGACGGTCCCACAGTAGAATTGTTTCGCCGCTACATACTGTAGATGCACCAGTGCCACATCCTGAAGCAGAGAGGACCTTGAAAGGTTTATCAATTTTGTCACTTCCTTCTACCCTCCTCTCAATTTCACATGGAAGATTTGTGAGTACCTCTGTCACTTTTCTCAACATCAATGTTTCAGTTAAAGAGAACAGACTTGTAACCAATATCCATTACAAACCTTCAGATTCACACAGCTACTAATATTCATCCTCTCATACCTCCCAGCTCCAAAGTTCAATTCCAAATTCCCAGTTCCTCGGGTTCCATAGTAGTGTAAGCCCACAACACCGACAGACAGACGGCTTTACAGCCTTTGGAGGAAAAAAAACCCAAAAACAAACGAAGAAAGGATCCTGTTCACACTGATCTACCATCCCATCAACCTTGCAGTCAAGAACATCATCCAGAGGAACTTTAAGTTTTTCCAGAATGATTTTGAAACCCCCTCAATTTCCCCACAACCGCCTCTGATATCTTCTTAACTTGATAGAAATTTGGAGAAATTCCCTGGTTAAAGGACCATCACCCTCTGATCTCTCACCAGGAACGTTCAAGTGTTCACAAAGTCACTGTAACACTTGCTCTTTTAGCAAGACAATGACTTTGCTCTCAAGACACAAAAGCAGGGTTAAAGGCAAGAACTACTTTGACTGTACCTCTGCAAATGTGATCTACTTAATCACATGCAGTCTCTCCAAGATCTACATCAATTAAACTGGACAAAGACTGGGCAATCCTTCCCTGAACACTTGCTCGATGTCTGAACCAACAGCACAGACCTCTCCAAGCCGGTTTGCTCGACATTTCAACCTTCCTCGACATTCATTGTCACATAAATCTCTGGTATTTCTCTCCATTTCAAGAACACAGACAGTAGTAAATGCAAAGAGCACAGCCTTATCTACAGGATCGGCACATTGACTCCCCACAGGAACAATGAGCACTTTTCAATAACTTAGACATTCCGTCTCTTGTGACTTTTCAATCCTTTCACTGCTTTTCCCCCTTTTATTTTACTTTATCTCATTTTATCTATCTCACCTCTGCTACTTTTTCCTTTCTCCCTATGTTTTCTCTCCAATTCTCCTTCACAAATTACTTTTTTAATTTATATAATTATTACATTTTATTTACAACTTTGATATTATATAATTAGGAGCAAAGTTACCCAACGTTGCTGGGCAATGGAGGGTCCATCCTCACACCCTTTCCCCTCCCTCCTCCCATCTGTTTCCCTCCATCCTCACACCCCTTCCCCTCCCTCCTCCCATCTGTTTCCCTCCATCATCTCACCCCTTTCCCTGCCTTCTCCCACCCCACCTCTTCCCCTCCCTCCTCCCACCCTTTCCCCTCCCTCCTCCGAACTCCAACCTTCCACTCCCCCCCCCTCACTAAAAAATTTTTGCAGGGCATTTAACCACATTTGTGAAAAATAAATAATTAAAATAAAACCCGCTTTCGATTCCTACTAACCTCCAACTTGCTTCGTTGCCAATAACTTGCCACGTGTTGTGTCAAAATCCGCCCCCAAATTCATCAAAAAGGCAGGAATTCATCAATATGGCTGAAATAGGTCACGGTACAGATGTTTATCCTCGTCACCACGTAATGAATCTGGGGTGTGTTCAGTTACCAAGTTTCTTGTAGAGCGCTCACCAAGAGGCTTAATCACTCAAGCATGCACTCCATTTGAAACCGTTGATAAGGAAGGAATAGATGGCTTGGCAAGCACTAGCTAGCTGCTTGGTACTGAACACACCCCTGGACATCTCGATAGCACACAATACATTCAAAACGCTGACAAAAGGGCAGTTTATTTAATTCGAGAAATAATACTCATGACTATTTTCATTGTAGTGCTTGTGTGTAAAACGTACTTTATTCAGTTTTTAGATCCTCGTGGAGGATCTCTAAGTCTTACTCACATTGTTGTTCTTCATCTTCTTCTTGTGGACTTTTTTGTTTCACAGCCTACAGTTTTCATCGAAACTTCCTGAAACTTGGCATACATATGTAAAAATACCCTGCGCAGACTGTAACCATCTCCGATTTTGAAAATTCTTCCTCGAAAAAAAAGTTATGACGTCAAAATATCTCTGCTAATGGAAATCGCCTAAAAAATTATCTCCGAAACTAGGCAAGCTTTTAAAATTCTGTTTGTGGGAATCGAACAGGGCATTAGCAGAGATGAATTGCCGCACATATGATACATCACTATGACGTCATATCAATTTTTATGACGTCATTCCTATTTTTTGACATTTTTTGTTTCACAACCCAGAGTTTTCATCGGATCTTCATGAAACTTGCCATGTATATGCAGAAAGCCCACGCGCAGGCAGTAACCATCTCCGATTTTGGAAATTCTTCCGAGAAAAAAAGTTGACGTCATAATATCGCCGCTAATGGAAATCGCCGATACCATTATCTCCGAAACTAGGCAAGCTGTTTGAATTTTGTTTGCGGGAATCAAGCCGGGCATTAGCACAGATAATTTATCGCAAACCTGATACATCACAATGACGTCATATTCGTTTTTATGATGTCATCATTAAGAGGACGACGATCTTAGCTCATTTGAGCTTGTTAACATGGTATTTTAGGTTTTACAATGTAAATAAACTCAGAGGTGATGTTGAGTGTACGAAAGCGTACATGTACATTTTATATAACTCTAAAGTGTACATGTATATTTCAAAATGTACGTGCACATAACTTATTTAAAGTGTACTTGTACATGACATAAAGTGTACGGTACAGAAGTAAAAACAGAAGAACAAATATTCCTCGGGAATTTCCCCGGCCTGCTGACTAATTGATGACACACACACAGGAATTTCACGACCAAGCTGATTTTCGTCGCCTCTAATGTCTATTCACTTCACATAATATGTGAATCACATGTTCATCAGTTTGTTTATAAGCTCACGATGGGTGCGACCGGAGGGAGGAATCACATATATGTGTGCACCATGCGTACGGCGGTTTATTAATATCCTTATTGTTTAACGGCCACAATTATTCCCAAGTTATTGTGGGATTTGATGGGGGAAACTTGGCCCAAGACTTTCACGAACCGGCTGGCCAGGCGTTATGTTCAATGGGGCAAGAATTTGTAAATTATTCAAGGGGCTGCCGATATATCACCAATTAATAATGAAGGGCACGCACACACACACACACACACACACACACACACACACACACACACACACACACACACACACACACACACACACACACACACACACACACACACACACACACACACACACACACACACACACACACACACACATTTTAAGGCCATCTTTCCCTGTGAGAGTGGGGGTTGGCCTTGCGGATCCCATGACGATCTTCCATTATGGTTCCCTTTTTGAGACAATGTGTTTTTATGGCCAGATGCCCTTCCTGACACCAACCCTTTAGTCACCTCTTACGACATGCAGGGATATGGTGTACCTATCCTAAACCGGGGCACACACCGGGACATCCCAGGAAGCTAGTACTCACTTTGCCGACCTCGGAAGGATGACAGGTCATGAAGGACACCATGGCATCTTTAATTAAAGTCACCCACCAATACTGGGAGACGGGTCGCCAGTTGAACATCTATCCGAGAAATGTCACACATTGATGAATCACTCTGCTTGTGAAACACCGGGATGACAGAGCTGGGTCGGGATTCAAACCCAGGCTAGACAGCTTAGAGAAGAGTATGCATAGCTCGAGGCCATCATGCCAACACCCGTGCTAATATTATCATCAGTATGCCATTTTCATTGGATGGAATTGACCGAATAATTTGTGGTTCGAATAATTTTGATGAAAAATATGACTTTGATGACGTAGATGCTGGAGTCGGGATTGCAGGAAGATGCATCAACAACCTTAGGTATGCTGATGATACCACTCGGTTGGCAGAAAGTAAAGAGGACTTGATGAAACTGCTGCAGACAGTGGAGAAGAGTAAAAAGGCTCGTCTATATTTAAACCTCACAAAGATTAAAATTTTGTCAACTGAGAAGATCAACGTGTTCAGAAGAGGTGTGTTCCACGACCAATCAGCTTGTATCGCACTCACCAAGTGGCTCGCTTGATTTTAAGCACTAAAGCAAGCACTACAACAAAATGGTTGAGAAGGACCGACTGGCTTGACAAGTGATAGCAAGCCGATTGATAATGGAACACACATCCCCAATGGATGTGGCAAAGGCTGCAACCAAGCTGTCTTTGGCAGAAAGCAGTTCAGGATGGCGATGCTTGGAGACATCTGATCATGAATGTCACTAGAAATCGGCCACGACTTTACGGAACTGGATAACTGGTTATAATAGTACTGACAGGTGTGTGTACCAGCGACTGTTAGCCAATACACCGCCCATACGTAAGTACGTCAAGTTTTCTCCAAATTTCCCTCTGGCGAGTATTAAACAATGCTATCTAACCTTCGGAATATGGTTATGCATGAAAATAAATGTCACAGTTCGGCCATATGGGTGTCAGTGAAATCATGGCAGGGAGAGGCCCCAAGATATGTTATAAACAATCCATATACAATACCCATGTAACGTGATGGCGAGAAAAATCGGACAGGCAATGGGATTCATCATTCATGCATAAAGGCTCATGCAAGCAGCTTTGTTAAGCAAGGATCGTTGACACTTATCTAGAGGCCGAGCAAGTCAAGAGGGCTCTAACCCATTGGTTTGAACGAGACGCGATAAGTATAGAATGACTTAAGCACATCACATTTCTCCAAACTTCTTCCAGTTTAATAGTGACTGTTTAAAAATGCAACTGTACGTTGGACAGAATTGACTCAATCGCTTGTGGTTATAATGATATTTACGTCCGGAAAGTGTGCTCCTTGAAAGCCATGATAACCCATTATACACCTCAACACGGAGTTGACCCAAGGCGCAAATCCCCCTTGGAGAGGGGGGCAAATTAAATCACTGCAACCTCCGTAGTGTGACCCTTACCCCTCCTGTCAAGTTTGGTTGCGATTGGATAAGTAACGACCAAATGTATTGCGGTTAAAAAAAAAACAGTCAGACAGACCGACAGGCACCAAATTGCGTATTATAGTAACATGATAGAAGACGCATTGTTCAGTCTTCAAATGTACACCAGAGGCCTATGGCGCCTCAGAGCTATTCAAAGCAAAAACGATGGCGGCGATTTCTGGGCCGCTGGAGGGAAAGGCATGGCCTGGCTAAAAAAAGAAAGCACTAATGGGCAGAGCTTTGACGCTGGGGGAGAGGGGGGAAGGTGTGGCCTGTAGAATGGGAAGTGCTTATGACACACAGACAGGAACTGAGCTTAATATCTCACATTACTATCATTATATATTTCTTTTATTAGTTGTAATTTTATTTGTACTACTTTTCAAAGTTGCTTTAGCTTATTTATCTCATTGGCAATCACTTGTTTTTATCCCCCGCCATGTGGCGGAAGGGGGATATTGTTGTCACCCAGGTCGTCCGGCTGTCCGTCCGTCCGTCAACATTTATAGCTGTGAGTGTGATAACTCATAAACTGTTCGCTATATCGATTTGAAATTTGAGTCACACATGTACCACATGAAAAGGAAGAACCCTATTGATTTTGGGCGTGGCCGGATCCAAGATGGCCGACTGGGGCGGCCATCTTGAAAAAAATGTTTTTTGTAATAAATGGAAAACCGCTTATCTGATTTCAATTAATTTTGGTTACTACGTTCCTCACCCCTGGGGAACTTTTTTGAGATGATGACCAAATGGTGTCTTGTTTCCAATTCATCTCCCTCTTTATCTGGAATATGTATGACCTTTTTTCATTCAATGGCGGGGGATTCCCCATCTCTGATGGTATATTTTTCCCTATTATTTTCACTTTTTTCCTCGTCACCTTGTCTTTCAAACCCTGAACTCTGACCCTTTATGTCAAATTCAGTCATTCTCCCCACGATGTGCAATTGTAACATATTGTCAATATTATGCAATCAAATTGAGTCAACAATTGGAACTTTTTTTTTGTATACAATGTCGAGGCTCATATAAGAGCAAACACACAGAACGTATAACAAAGGGAGCAAGAGACAAGAGGGGTGGGAGAGGGAAGCACAAAACAGTGGGGAACAGAGATATTGAGAGATCTGTGGAAGGGAGAGCGATGGGGCATTGCACACGAGGTAAACAAGATGGACAATAAAGAAACACCTCACAGCAATTTGTTGCAGGTCAACATATTATTGTCATCTCTGACCACTTGGACCCACTCACCTTTGACTAATTCACCCGCAACCGATATTAACCCTCGCCCCCCTCCCTTCTCTTTATTTTGCTCCAACGAAGGGTTAATGCCCAAAATGTCAGCTTCTTGCTTTCCACGGCGGTTAGCACATCTCAAACGTCTTGTTGATTTCATCCATTACAAATAGGTCAGATCATATGAAACTTTTCAATAGCTTTTTATAGCCTAAATTTAATTTCAATTGCCTCACCAATTACCTGGACTGATGTTGGCTTAACAGTTAAAGTGGCTGGCTTAAGATCTTAGGGTCTTGAATTTGAACCCGTCTTGTCGTTAGATAACACCTGGTTGGTTGACGAAGCCTGTCATCTTTCCGAGGTTGGCAAAATGAGTACCAGCTTAATGGAAAACAGGGGGCACTGCATCAGCGGCACATCCTCACTCCCAGCAATGATTAAACCAGTAGGCACAGGCTGCATACAAAATAATAAATAAATTCCCTTATAATTCTACTGAATACGTAGCCTTACTGCCAAAGTCAATCTATCAAATAAATCAGATTTGTAGATTATACGAAACGGTTGATGCATGAAAATTTGTCAATATGACATAAAACGTTTCCTTGGTATTTCTAAAAATTGAAATTTAATTCATCTGGACAATTGAAATGGATAAAGCAGCAAATATAAGTGTTTTTGTTTTAAATTGTAACATGAAGTTATCAGAACAAAACATCGATTCGGCCACAACACAAAAGAGATTTGTTACAGGTCAACACGGACAACATGCGGTCCAATGCCAAATGCTATTTTGAGTCCTCATCGCAATTCCACGGCTTGAGTTTGCTCCCTTGACCTTTTCAACCGAAATATACATATATTTTAGAAGACAGTGTTTTCGTTTCCAAAATTTAGACACCAAAGTAATTTTTCTCTTCTCTGCCTCTGGGAAAAGCTGCCTCGGTGAAGTGCAACGAGAGTGCAGAGAATGAAGGAAAAGCAAAGCAATGGTTACGGTGCCAGCATTTTCATGGCAAAAACCCTCATAATCCATTCGGCTCCATCAGCAAACTAGCCTCCTCGTTAGGCGCCGGCATCAAGTTCGCCTTTTGTGGACTTCAAGTGGTCAGGAAATGGGCTGACCCCGTGAAGCAATGCGACTGCAAAAGCAGCTGAAAAAATAGTGGCTGTTCGCGAATCAAAGGGAATCGTTTCAAAATTTTTGGTCGTTTTATCCGCCTTATCTGAAACGAAAATTCGTATTTGCCATTCGCACATCTGTGTAATCATGCCATTCAGGTCCTCCCCACAGCATTCACTCACTCACTCACTCACCCTCTCTATCTCTCCCCAACTCTACCCGACTCTACTCCCCCTTTGACCAATGACCCTTGCCCTCCCTTAACAAACTGCCCACATTCTCAACTCGTAAACTCACCAATGATACCAGTCGTCACAATGGTCACAGCCAATCATTGGACTTCCATCATCAGGCTTTTTACAGCCAGGACAAATCCATACCATGTTGCCTTGTTCATCCTGCACACAGGCAATGTGTGAAGCAAAAGCAGAACAACAGACAATTAGATCCGTGCAGCAAGGTAACATTAAAGCTTAAATTATTTATTTATTTATTTTTTTTTTAAATCAAACCGGCCAACCTCTATCCCCAGCAGTCTCACTTTCAACAACAGTGAAATCAACATTCAAACTGTTTGGAAGTGCAAAGAATGCTGCCCTAATGAGTAAATCACAGCTAAGCCAAAGCCTGAACATGTCTTTTCTTTTTTAGCAGTTTTATTTTCTTTTATGAAAGATGACCTATTGATCCAGGGTGGTCTGGAACATTGAGACCCTTTAGAGACTTTCAAAGTTGACATGATGTTCTTTTTCATTGCAGACATACTCATCAGCAGTAGTATAATTTAGGATATGTCCCATGTGGAGAGCTAAAACGTATGTGCACTTCCCATCTGGAATTACGTGGTCCCACCTCTCATGAAACAAAGATGAAGGGGTAAACCTTTGACCATGAGAGCTTGTAAATTTCCACCCACAGCTGCAATATTGTTTTCAGTCAACTGGCTGTGCTCATAACAAACTGCCAGTGACCTCGGTCTCTTCTGAATGCAGCGGCCCCAAAAAGATGCAAGCCACAATTAGGTTCACCATAAAGGTGAGACTATTGTCCGGTTGAGCTCACCACAAAAGTACTGATTGTCTCGGTGGTCACGGTCCGTGCCATCGTGGCTGCCGAAATTGGCCGTGATCGAAATTCTGGTGAGGAGCCACCTTCTGAAAGACCTCGCAAACTGCCTGGCAGGACTGAGTGAGGTAGGGGTGATGATGGAGGTGAACGTGTTGGTGACATTGATGAAGTTGAAGAGGCTGTGCCCAGAGGGGGTGGTGTTTTGGACCGGGACGGTGCAGGGGACAGCTTCTTGTCTCCACCAGCCTGGTGGATCACCCTGTAGAAAAGGTGCACAAAACAAGCCATACCACCACAAACATTTTTTTTTCTTCTTCTTTAGAACTAAAAACAAAAAATAAAGAAATTCTTGTTTAGTTTTCTTGTCATTACAAAGGTGATCTATTCTAATATTTTGCTCCAGTGATAATGAAGATGAAAAACAAAAGTCCTTACAGTGGAAGTTGTCCTCCAACTTTAAGTGTAAGCTTGGGGATGGCAGGTGAAGGGCTACCACTTGGCTGTTCTTGCTTGATCTGTGTCAGGATAAAAAAAATTAAAGACTTATGGTACAAACTACAGAATGTCCAAGCAAACCAACAATGACCTCCCCAACATTATCAAGTGGGTCAGCTATCAGGAAAGGAAAAAGCACTTACCTTATCGTGCCTGTGCTTCTCATCCTTTTCCTTGCCTTTCTCTTTCTTCTTCTTCTTCTTGTCCTTCTTCTTGTCTTTCTCTTTGTGTCTCTCTTTTCCTGTAATATCTGAGGTCCTACCCATCTTTCCCTGGGCCTCTGCCCCAAATAATGAGAATGAGCCTGCAGCCTTTCCGAGCTGGAACTTTTCTTTCCGCTTATCCTTTGCCTTGTCACTACCGCGGTCTTTTTTCCTGTCCCTGTGTTTCTCCTTCCCTTTTTTCCCCATAATATCTCGTCCCTTTCCATCTGCCTTCATGAGGTCCTTGAGTTTGAATGCTCCTTTGTCCTTGCCTACCTTTCCCTTTCCTTTATGTTCCTTCAAATAGTCTTTTTTCCTTACCTTATCACGACCTTTCTCTCTTCCTTTAAGCCTCTCCTTCATCCTCTCCTTTTTCTTTAGCTTCAAACGAAGCTCTTTTTTCAGTTTTCTGCGAACCTCAGAAGCAGCTGCTATGACTCTACCTGGTGCGAACACCGGTTCAGTCGCAGAGACCTTTTGCTCAGATGGCAGCTGACTCGCAAAGTCTTGTTTTGGGGAGGAAGAAGGAGAGTGGGATGACTGTGAAGAGACATCCATAATTGGGCTTGGTGGCTGAGAGATTGGCACATCCAGGCCAGCTTTACGCACAACCTCATTGATAGAATCATCCAATGTCCACGATGACCCAGGGTGCATCGGTTCTCCATGGCTGGCTTTTGAGTCCAATTCTGGATTAAGTGCTGGCTTGGATGTTAAGGCTACATCAGGTGGACTCTTGGTGGCATCCTGGACAGGCCGAAGATGTGGAGTTATGAGGATCTCATCATCCGATTCAGAGAAAGCAAATGGGTCAGCCTCTTGCTTTGCACATGCTTGTGCAATGACAGCATCAATCGAATCAGTGATTGTTCGATCTTCCTGAGTTTTGTTTCCAGTGGCATCCACAATTTTTTCAGCTGGTGAAATGCCAGTAGATAACTGCTTAAGCAGTTCCTTTGATGTTTTCTCTTGTGCAAGGGGCACTGCCAAAGCTTTGGTGCAGTCTTCCGTCTTGATCGTGCCCGGCACGATAAACTTGGACTTCTGCTTTGTGGATCCTTTTAAACTCTTTGATTGGGCCCGAGACTTACATTCACGTGCAGGAGACTTTTGCCCAGATAACTTTGAAATTCTTCCTGGACTAGTTCCAGAAGCAGGCCCAGTTGAGCTTTTGGGAGACTTTACAACTTTGGCTGTGCCAGCAGAGGCCCCCTGTGTTGAAGGCAGTTGGATAGATGGCTTTACTTTGGTTTGTGATGAATGCACTGATGTAGATGTGAAATTCTTAGGTTCAGTTGTTAGTTTGCTTGACTTGGGTACAAGGGAAAGCTGTGGAGGCTCAGGCGATGAAGGAGGTGAGTCGGAGTTGTCTGCTGAACATACAGGTGATAAGACAGGTGGTGCCCGCTGCTGCTGCTGCTGCTGCTGTTGCTGCTGTATATTTAGGGGCCGAAGGGGTTCACGTCCATCTATTCCAAGTTTAGGCTGCTTAATCTGTGATGGCTGGGCGACAAATGGAGGTGATCCCGGAGACCCTGGGCTGCTACTGTCTGCCGCCACAGCTGCAACCAGAGCAAGAGTTCGTTTTCGCATAATAGTGTCATCAGAAACAATCTCTCCTGGCTCCAGGCCATCCACCAACTCTCCTTCTTCCTCTTCCTCCTCTTCTTCATCCTCTTCCTCTTCTTCATCATCATCTTCATCCAGAGATATCTGCATAGCCTCAGCTGAAGTTCCCCCATCTCTTGGTACTGGTTCATCTTCCTCTGCGGGAATATAAAATAAAACTTGCAAAGACAACACAACCAAAACAAAATAAATCACAACAAACATACATATCTACGCACGCACGCACACACGCACGCACACACACAACCAAGATCAGCCTATCAACATTTTGCGTCACATAAAAGGTGAGCCTTTCAAGTGTCAAAAGGAAAGAAAACGACATCATGAAGTTTCTTCAATATGCTCAATATATTTTTCACATCCTCACCCTTCTTAGTCATGGAAGGATGGCTAACATGCTGTAAATCAGAACAGCTGCATGCGAGATCACTGTGCCGGCTCTCTTTAGATCTGAATTACGAATTACACAGCACTGCTGTTGCCAAATTCCCTACGTAACAAAGCAATAAAACAATAATAGATGTAAATCATATGTCAATAAATCTCATTACCACATTAACAAATGCAGTTACATCTTGAACAAATAATACTCCAAACGAGAAAACAAGACACGAAACCAAATGCACACAATCGTTTAAACGAAAAACCAATTCAGGTTGTTTCATCATCTTTCTTTTTTGAAGACACGGTAAAGCTGCAATACTGAAAACATTTGACTTTGTTCTAAGAACATGACTGAAATGGAAAGGGTGAGAATCTCTTGGACTTTATCTGTGGTGCTTTCTGGCACCAAAGTGCAAATGCAAGTGGCAAAAATTGCCTGATGCAATACACCAACAGAGATTAACAAGTGTGACTGGGTGGGGAAAACAATGTGAGCAACGAAGTGTTTAATAGAGTCTGATTTCCAGCTGAAAACACCTGGATTATCGGTTGGGGGGGGGGGGGAAATGAGTGCATCAGACGGGCGCAACTTTCGTATCAAATCCCGAATGACCTTGAAATCCACAATTACTTAAGTCGACATGGAGATGAGGCACCACCCGGGCACGCACATGCTGCTTGATAAATTGTATGAGATAAGGAGGCAGACAAAAGGCCGACGGGATTTTCCAACCATTCCCCCCCCCCCCCCCGCCTCGCAAATCCCGAGCAGAGAAAAATAAGTCGATGACAAAGAACTGTGCACAACAAACAGTGCCATTAATCTCAGGGTGAACATCAAGCGGATTTTCAAAGGTGAACTAAACTTGCACTGTTACCTGCGTAAATTACGAAAATGTACATTATGTTTCAAAAAGTTGAAACACCCTTCCTTCCCCTCATCCCAAGGAATCTCACAGTAAGGCCAAATTATGTCTTCCTAACATATTCTAAAAGTCCTTTGTTCTCTTTCTACAAAGTTATTTCCCTTCCTGATGCGTTCAGTTGGATTAGCCAGCGCGTGTATAAACCTCTGGATGACTCCTTCGTATAACCATGTTTGGAGCTCCTGATGGCTGGTAATGAGGAACAGCCGTTTGGTTTGGCTGGAGACAATGTTCGCCAGAGAGAATGACAAAAGAGGGAGGAGGGGGGGGGGAGGAGTGGATGAAGGGAGACATAAAGGGGATGTAGAAAATGTTTTTATCAAAATGTTTGCATCTTTCCTTCCACAAAAGGATAAAAAAAGAAAAGAATAAAAAATTATGATAAAATAAACAAACTCCTTACAAATGATCGTTGATGACCATCTGCACTCGTTACTCATCTTCCCAATGAATCAGGCCCCACTGAATGCTTTCCTACACTTCAGCTCAGTTTAGGTCAGTGGCCAAAAAACAGAAAAGCTGAAGCAACACATTCAACCACAAATTCATATTGCTTCATGTAGGTTTTTCAGCACAGAAGCAGCAACAGCAACATAAATATAAAGGGGTCCCCAATATGCAGTGTGTAAGAATACCTTTAACGTGAGCTGGTGTGCAAACCAGATTTAAATAATTCCAAAAGGTTTGTACAAATAAACTGACCCCTGCAATGAAGACCATGGAATACGAATGGTGCAGTATCAAGACACACTAATCTCAATGCCACAGAAGAAAACACCAGCAAAATAACGAGAAACAAATGAACAGACCCCTGTCATGAGGCCAAAATCTCTGCCAAACAAAAATACTGCCAGACTGACCAACCAGCAGAGTTAAGCAAGAGGAACGAGAAGGATTACGCTGCGACAGCAAAACATAATGTCGAGTAAGCAAGGGCCTCTGCAGGCTTACCACTGAGCCTTATAATAATTGGCCGCAATGTTCAACAACACTTTGCACTTCAAATGCATGAATATTTGAGCACAAATTCAAAATATTTTAAGGATAAAAAGTGTGAGATTTGTAAGAGATTGCATTTTGTCCATTTCTGACTCATTTTTCATTTGGAAACAGCCCAATCGTTCTGAATTTCCTTCACAATCCATGGTGTAATTGTATATATGAAAGTTCAAAACTGAAGGCACCACTAAGGAGTACGGCTGCTCAATAGGTAAGTCTCGGGAACTGACGTTTTGACAGCTCGCTCAAAATAGCCCGCTTGGTGGTCGAAACACCTTGCCTATTGAGCAGAGATACTCGTTGGTGGTCCCTTCAATTTTGAATATGGACCTTCCGAACTACAAGTTGAGTTGGCAATACAGTCCAAGAAAAACGACGCTCAGACTTTTCGGCAAATTTTCCCAACAGGCCACAGATGTCCATTACGCGTTCCCTTTATGCGAAAGCACAAGGGAAAGACTCAATTTCCTAGTGACCTTGAGATGAAACCTACAGATTATTGGTGATAGTTCAAGAATAAAGAAAGGTGTTTAACATTTCCTGGGATCAAAGTTGCAAGTTTGATGCAATCAATGAAGCCAATTTCTGAGCAAAAAAAAAAGGACGTATAACTCATCTGAATGTCAACAACCACAATATAAAAAAAGGTTGCACACAGTAAAGTTCTACAAAGTTCCCGGAGGCTCCAAGGCTCAGGATTCGGGCATGGGTCGAGAAACATGGCCTTTCAAGCCATTAACCCACCCACCGCTATCTGCACATCATTCCCACGACTCAGATAGGAGCCATAAAGATTGCTCGTTGCAGGAAGCTTTGCAGCCATATAAGCATTCCCACTGGATTGCAGGGCTAGCCAAACATGGTGTCTCTCAGTCAGGATTGGAGAAAAGGTGAGGACACATCACCCCTTGCACACAAACTTGAAAAATATTAAAAGGAAATAAGAGCAATAATAAAAAGGAACTTCTCCACTCATTCCTTCTGCAATTCACCATCCCTGAACAGGTCAATAAGCCAAGAGAAGTCATGTTCAAAAAAAATTCTCCCGATGCTCAACTCGAGCTCCGAAGAGCAAAGTTTTGTTTCTTCAACTGCATTTCTGTCTACTTTACTGCTCTCTCAAGTCTATTAATACATTACGGCATGTATAATTGAAGCTGTTCTACACTCCCACATGCTCAGCAAATCCTCTTTCACTCCCCCATCCCACCATGACCGCTCCTCAGTGGCAGCACTGGGACGGCCCAGTCTCCTAAGCTGCCCATTAAGTCGTGGCTCGGCCCACGTGGGTCCTGCGGGGTTCTGAGTTGAAAAGGACCGACTGTTTAACATGGGAAACTGCGGTAGGAAGCATCTTTGAGCCGCATTAGGAAAGCAAACTGTGATGGACAGTCAGAAATTAACTCCACTTCCTTTCAAAGTCTCCTTACACATGTGAATTAACATTAGCTTGGGCGATTGCAAACTGCATACCCAAGAGGCCATCTATATATTACATGTGCAAAGAGAGGGGAGGTTGCGGGTGCAAAGAGAGGGGAGGAGGGGGGAATGGAGGTAAATTGAGAAAAAGGATTGGAAGAGCGGGGAGACAATGGGGAGAAGGTAGGATAAATGGAAAGATGTATGTAATATTTAGACGGCTTTAAACATAACCCTCTTTCGAAAGATCCTTGAAGGAGCTGATTCAATATTAAGGTACAGCAAAATTAATTTCAAGCCAGTGTATCAATAACAAATAAATTTACACCTGCGGAATTAAAGGATTGTTTTAATGAAACATTTTTTACAATTGTTGAGCAGTCATAACAACTGTAAATACGATCGGTCTGGCTATTAAAAAAATTTGTTTCCAAGATGTTTTTAAGATTGCCATAACTCTTGAAACGAAAATGTAATTGGCTGAGATAGAATACACCATGTATTGAATATCCAGACATCATACAAGATCATGAGCTCAAAGCAGGTGAAATGGGGTTTTCATTAAGTTCTAAAGTAGATGGTTGGATTCATTAAAGTAGACAGCTGTGATTTGACGAGTGAAGCGAGGCGTTGTTTACCAGGCAGAGTGTCCGGGGGCCACATAGGACCCTGGAAGCTCGAGGAGTCAAGATGCTCTGAGTGGCTATCTGAGCATATTTAAGCACTTCACTTCACTTATCCTGGGGTATCCAATGAAGGCAACTTTTTGACTGATTTCTTGCATCAATTTGTTTAGTGAACAGTTTTGAACTTTGATCACCGATTTATGATTTGTCTTGAGAAGAATACCACCGTTGTCGTACTACAGGGTTCCCACTCAATCTCAAAAATGAAATTCCCTGACATTCCCTGACTTTCCCTGACTGTGTTGGTAAAGATTCCCTGACCTTTTCAAACGTAAAAATTTATAAAGTTATTTTAGTCGGCTCCTCCTCCCCTTCACCGACTCCTTTCCATCACCATTTTGATTTATACATGGTGTACATGCAATCATTTTCAATTCTTTTCTTCTTTTTAAAATGCCAATACTAGCAGAAAATTGTGTCCGCTTCAAAATTTTATTTGAATCTTAAAATATGTCGGCGTGCTTTAGACAACTTCTGAATAGCATTTTTGTTGGGAAATTAAACTGATTCTTCATTTGGGTGTTAACTTCGGTCTTTTTGAAAATGGTCCAGAAAGTACACTTTCCCAGCTCGTACTGGCATTTTAATTTTTTTATTAATATAAAACTTACAAAACACAAATCATACTAATGTCAAACGTGCCAGGTACCATGACTCGATCAGAATTATATCAGAATTTTTTAGCAACATTTAGAACATCTAAATCTTGCAAAATAACAACGAAACATTGATATTGTTAATGTGGCATTGCAGACAAGCAAGAACACCCGATGATATTGCAGAAATGACTAACAGACTACTATATTGTACATTTTTCTACAAGCATCTGGACCTAAAAAGGACCGTTTGTTGAACTTCTACGGTTAGGTGGGTACTCCTGTACCATTCCCTGCGGATGCAGGTACGTTCACCGCCGCAGAAGTGAAATTACTCAAAATGTTACATGGGAAGTTGCAGTAACAGTCGAGATGTTATATACTAGAATTGCGAAAATGTCAATAACATCAAGCAGCGTGTGTAGCTTAGAATTATATGGTCGGCAAAAACGAGCAATGAAGGAAACAAATGTGAATTATTTGAGTAACGTTATTACAATAGTTAAGATATACAGTATGGACAGTTGCTTACATTAAGAGAAATGTCAGTTTGTTACTTCTTTAGTTTCTGTAGTTCTGCTATTTCCATATCAACCTTCCGAGATTCAGTTGCTGCTTCTTCCATAAATTTTGCCTTTTTAGTCTGAAGCACTTTTATCTGCTCACATGCTTTCTTTTTAGCTGCAGTCTTTTGATCGAGCTCACTTGTGGCTTTACGTTTACATTCCAGTGCTTCAAAAGGGGTGTTTTAATTAACCCAAACACCCAATTTTCACTCTTGCACTTCCTTGGAGTTTTCTCCGTAGTCATGCAAAGTTTCAGGCCACAAGCCTTCATGGTTTGGTTTCTTTATGGTTTCAGGTTTCTTTATGGCTTTATGGTTTCAGGCCATGAGAACCCCTGACATACATCAACCGTGGCTTATCAATGTTCACAGAGGTGACTCCACCTTCTGCCTGCACAGCATCATGAAAAGCATCTGCCTGCACAGCATCTGCACAGCAAACAATTCATGAAAAGGGCAATAAAGAAAACTTTTATAATCATGAACAAAATAATTGACTGGGTATAAAGGGTACGAATTAAGATCATTAGGCACTAATCACACATTTCCCTGACCAACAAAAAAAATCCCTGAAAAATCCCTGACTTTCCCTGACCAACCTCAATTCCCTAACTTTCCCTGACTTTCCAGGTCAGTGGGAACCCTGTACTAGTGTTTCCCACCAATCATCAACTTGAGAACATAATAATTAATTGGTAACATCAGAGCCCATGAACTTTACTTAGGAGACAGACACAATCTGGTCTATCGACTGAAAATTACCAAGAAAATGAGATCATCTTCTATCATTCTGAATTATGGTTTTCATCACACATACAGTATTAATAACGAGTAAAAGTATCCATCCCCAGTGTTGGGAAAAGTTTAAGTTAATCTTTCAATATAAATTATTTCATGGACTTTAGAAAGATTTATTGCGTTACACTAGGCAGGGTTTTGGCTTAACGGTTAAGGTGGCTGGCATAAAATCTTAGGGCCTTTAGTTCAAGCACCTGTTATTCCCTTGAAGTAACACCAGATCGGTTGACTCAGCCTGTCATCCTTCCGAGGTCAGCAAAATAAATTCTGGTAATGGGGCATCAGCGGCATGGCTGCACCCCTGGAAAGTGATGCAGCTAAACAGCCACAGGCTGCGTTCAAATGAATGAATGTGTTACACTCTTGGTTTCACTCAGAGGCAAGTGATCTACTTATAACACCTACCATGAAATGAAAAGGGGCAACATTGGACGGAGGAGATTGGATTTGTTTCAAAAGAGAACAAAATATCCTGCTTGCGAAATAAATTTGGCATCAACATGATTCATGACTGTTCTCCCATCATTTCAAAAGTGAATGTTGAGCTTTGCCAGTATGCGCAGCTTTTCAAACGCAGCACAGGAAGCGCCCACCGTAAACGGGAGACAGAGGAACGCATGGACAAAACCATGGTTCGACACATAATGGGAGCAGCAGGGGAAAAAAAGAGTGGCATTTATATGTGGGAGAATTGCGTATTCAGCCTGTGGGTTATGCAGATAGCTCAGATGGCATTCCTGGTCTGGGCATGTAATTTTTCATATATGTATATATATATATATATATATATATATATATATATATATATATATATATATATATATATATATATATATACATATATATATATATATATATATATATATATATATATATATATATGTATATATACACATATACTAATTAAAGGCAGTGTGTGTGTGTGTGTGTGTGTGTGTGTGTGTGTGTGTGTGTGTGTGTGTGTGTGTGTGTGTCTGTGTGTGTGTGTGTGTGTGTGTGTGTGTGTGTCCTCCAGAACACCAAAACCATAAAGGCTAGCGGCCTGAAACTTTGCATGAGTACTGAGAAAACTCCAAGGAAGTGCAAGAGTGAAAATTGGGTGTTTGGGTTAATTAAAACACCCCTTTTGAAGTTGATTACCAGCATTATTTAATTATATCCTTCATCAGGTGATCCGAGCCCACCTCGCTGTCTGGGGTCTTAAGGCGTTTCCTGGGTAACCTCGCTGGGGTCTGAAGTCACCATGTTTTTTGGCCTGCTCAACCTTACCTTGACTTGGAACAGGCTGCAACGATTTCTTAACGATAAAGTTCTTTTCATTTTCCTCATTCATATTGAATGCTTGTTCATCATAGACACGAATCGTTGTGTACATCGCTTTTGTAAGTCAAATAAGTTTTCAAATTAGGATCTTGGAGCAATTTAGTGCATTATATGATACGATTTTCCAAGATCTACTCTCACGGACGAATTGAAGTACATCATTGAAATATTATTTCGCTTTTTAGGATTGGATATCGTCTGGACTAAATAAGTGTCAAAATCTGTTGTGAAATCTGATAATTTAAAGAAATAACGAGTCTTATAACTAAGCCGATAGACCTATTTACTTTAAGCAAGCAAGGCTGTGTTCGTTCCTTCCTCCATACATACACAAGAAAATGTGAAATTCCCAAAGCATTAAACTTTAATTTTTCTACTGTTTGGAGAATTATATTGGGTAAATGAAAAATTTAGGAATGAAACAAAATTAACCAGCTTATAGTTCATGAGCTGGAGGGCCATTTCTGGCCAATTGGTACAATCTTGAGGGACCAAGGTTTGTTGTGATTTTCTGTTAGGTTGATGTATCTGGAACACAAAAATGCATTATGGACATCTGAGTAGAGTAGCTCAAGCATTTTACACAGCTTTATGTGCAGCAGGGGTATATCCACAAAATATGCTAATTTTATCACGTTTATGATTCGGTGGTGTCATTACTCAAATGTAATGCACTTTATTTGAAAGGAAATTTAAATCACATCCATATTACAAATCGTGCATTTTACTTCCAAATTACAAAATTAAAAGGATACTAAGTTTTATTAATTAATCTGACATAGTTTCAAAGATGCTACATGTTCAATTCAAGAGCAGAGGAAAACGTATATGTTGTGAAGTTCTTGAACAATTTTGAACAGAATGTGCCACAGAGTTATCTTTAATCACACAGTGTTGAGTAAAGAAAATAGCTATTCCACATAATCATTAAACAGAAACAGGCAATGACAAATAATTTGAGAGATATGCATTATGGAGTATCAATTGTCAACGCCACTGTCGTCATCGTCCTCATGATCCACGCTGTCGTCCGACTGTTCATCTTGGACCTTCATGTGCGCACACTCCTGGAGAACACAAGCAGCTGTGCAGCTTAGGCTATTGACTATGCATGTGCATGATGGCAGCCGACACTCCCTTTTACACTTGCAGGATAAAAATTCCAGAACAACATCAGGAGCTGGGGCACCAGACATCCACTCAATGGCAAGTCTACCATCGTCATCCAATACCCAACCATTACAGTCAAGTGGACTGGGTACACGTGGAGTTACTTCAAGACTGTGGTGCCAAATGGCTGCTTGGTAACATGCTCTGGTAGCATGAAGCTTCAAACAATCCTGACAAGGAGGGAGTTGTCCTGACTGGATATCACTGGATATCACAGCACGGAACAACTGAAACCGCATCTCGTTAACTTCTGTGATTTCATTTTGAGACATGTACAGCTTGCAAGTGAATTCCTCAAGCACATGGAAGAGATCATCCTGTAATGTCCAGTCTTTCCCTAAGTCACTGAAAGCTGTCTGAAACCTTGGATTGTTGATGAGGAGTTTGAGTCCTGTCACCTTTCCACGGCCACTGAAAGCGCTTACTGTGTCGCAGCCTGTGTAGGAATGCAATCCAAATAAAGCTTTACAGATGTTTCTGCCGAGAGCACTACCAACTTTTGTTATGTCAAGTCTGGTGTGGGTTGATGATCCACATCAGATGAACAGATTACAGTCTATGTCATCATGAAAAGCCAGACATAGCATCATGACGTCTGTGTCTTCTGAAGCTACTATCACAGAATGGAAACTTGACGAAGCATGCTTACAGTGTAGTAGCAAGCGTGTGTCCGCTTCCTCGTGAGATGAACGGAGCTCGTCAACTTCAACTACAGCCTCACGGGTGATCTTGGTGCAGATATCCTCACATGTGACATAAAGGACCTTGTCTTTAAGTCATATTCTGTAGGGTTCTGTTCCCCATTGCTCTGTGACGAATTTGATCAGCTTCGTCTTGCTGATGTCACAAGACAGAAGACGCCTCCATTGGTGTATTCGGTGACCGGGTGCTATGTTTGTGAAGCGGATACCTCCATCAGTCGACCTCAGGGCCCTTTCTGCATCTTTTATAGATATCTCTTTGTAGACGTCGAAAATAGTACATCAACCCTGTTGCTACTTGCTGATGTATTCAGCACAGCTGAAAGAAGCATATCAGCCACTTCATCAAAAGTGAGATTCTCCCCTTTCAGCTTCTGTACAATACTCATGCCATCAATGATACATGCTGAGGGGTGTTGGACGTTTTCCACAGCAGAGACCTTACTTTCAAGCTTTCTGGCAAGGGCTGCTTTGTTGGTTTTCTTTATAGTACCATCACAGTTGGCTAAGGATGAAGGAAGGGGGCCTAGGGGGTGTTTCAGTACATCATTCACATTCAACTTTCTTCTGGAAGCTACGAGTATCATCTGTCCAAACAGTTTATTGTCACTTTTGAGGACTTGCTCCTTGTTTTCTGCTGATCCTTTTGTGGGATATATATATATATATATATATATATATATATATATATATATATTGTTGCGGTTGTGGAAATTCACAAAACATCATACAGGTTCCCCGGAGATCAGTTATTTCGATAAGTATGTGTTTCAGGTTAGAACCCCCGTCCCCCACCGATGTGTAAAGGGATTTGTTCGTGTGCCGGGCTGTGAATCTTTGAGGTAGTCATTATTCTTTCTCTATCTTTTATTTTAAAACATCGCAACACCATCATCTCGTCAAACAACGCCATCTCCACAACACCGTCATCTCCTCGACAAACAACACCATCTCCGAACCAACCATCATCTCCTCGACAAACAACACCACCAGGCGCCCTGGCGAACGGCCGCGGCGCGACCCGATTAGCATAATCGGATAACAGGACGGCTTTCCTGAAACAAGCTAGTGATGTCGAACATGGGGTTTCCAACAAGGCTTCCAAGGGATGAGAGATCGGAGGTGAAGAGTGGGCGGAGCCCGGCCTTGGGTGATAGTTCAAGGGGGCAGCTCGCCCCCACCTATAAAAGGGTGGAGCTCGACCTGGCAGAAGAGTCAGAGCTGACGAGACAGATCGTGGAGAGGCGGCCAGCAGAAGTGTCGGAGGGGTCTTGAACCAGTGCAAGTTGCGGCTTCAGAAAACAGTGCCAGTCGGGAGGAGAAGCCAAAGTGCCAGCTGTGGTGGAGTCCAGCGAGTCGTCGGAGTCCAGGCAAGGAGAGCCAGCGGCAGCAGCGGAGCTTGGTGGTCCGGGAAAACGACCCTGCCGGCGCTCGAGCAGCATTGCTGAGGTAGTGGATGGGTCATTAAAGAGCATCAACTCTAAAAGAGCCAAGGACCCGTTCACTCCTCCGAAAGCATCGCGGCCAGGCCCGACAAAAGGCCGCGCCGAGAGCCGGGCCACGAAGGGGAACCAAGCAGCCACTCAAGCCGCTCGCACAGCCCCTCAAGCCGCTCGCCCAGCTGCTCAAGCGACTGGCGCATTGCGACACGAGGGCCAAGCAGAGACACCAGGGGTCACCGACCCGAAGACCTTCGAGCCCTCACAAGGGACGGCCAGGTAACCTGCCCGGCCTCTTGTGAGCTTTCGGTCATCCAGGCTTCGAGTTGGAATAAAGGCTCACGGGCCCGTTTCTTTTCTGGGTTTTGTATGAAAGTCTGTTTCTGTGGCGCTTTGTCTTTAAGTAGAAATTATTTAAGTGCATGCCTGTACATAAGTGAATAGACATCGGCAGTCGGCTTTGCTCGTGTCATGTCCCCTTCCCCCATTGATTGCTTGCTTGTTTAATAAATTCCCCGTTGTTTGAATGTAAAACTGCTCGTTGCATCCATTTCCTCCCATTGACTTCCACGGCGTGTTCGGGAAATGAGCAGGCTGTTAAAGCCAATAAAAGTGGTCATTTGGTCCGACGGAACTTGGCGATTAAAACCGCTCAGCATCACAAACGGAACGAGCATGCTAAGCGGCTCGTTTCCGTACGAGTTCCGTCGAGGTCTAAATTCTTGGTACTTTTGTCTGCGCGGATAATTAGGTATATTGAGATTCGGCGATTAACCCTGTACCGCGTGGACAGAATATTCGCAGTTTATGGTGCGTTAAGGCACCCGTAGCAGGTTTCCGGAGTTGTCCGGAAGCTACGACTGAATTCCGGTTTTCGGCGGACGCGCGACTGTGGTTGGGCCGTAAGCGGCCGTGCGTGGTGTCGAACCGGCAGGATTCGTAACAATATATATATATATATATATATATATATATATATGTACATATATATATGTACATATATATATATGTATATATATATATGTATATATATATATATATATATGTATATATATATGTATATATATATATATATATATATATATATATATAATGTATATATATATATATATATATATATATATATATGTATATATATATATATATATATATATATATATATATATATATATATATATATTGGGAAGCACGTAAGGGCAGAGTTATCCGAATATTAATAAGCACGTATGTACAGCAAGGCACTTAACAATTCATTACTTAGCAGATTGGCACCACAAACACACATAAGCACATACCCAAAAGAATCGGACCAAAATGGTCTTGATTGAGGCCTCCAGCTCGAATGGAATGGACGAGCTGAAGACCAGATTCTGCCTCGAACCTGTCCACCTCGTGTGGTCAGCGCATTGAGTTGCCCCGGGCCTCAGCGAGAGGCGAGCCAAACCCAGACACCGGCGAGCCGCGATCAGCCTTCTCAGGCGGACTCCTCAAGGCCTGGCAGGCCTTCATTGTTACCCTCACCAAAGAAGAGGGTATTGCTGCTGTAAAGTGGGCATTTGGACCGACGGATCTCGGTGACCACCCGCTCGGGTCACATTCTGTTCGAGTACGCTAGCGTGTCGCTCCGTACGGGTGCCGCCGAGGGTGTGGAGACTCGGTAAATCGCCACGTGGAAATCTAGGTATTTTGAAAATTGGCAAATAACCTTGTACCACGTGGTAGAACTATTGACGCTTCATGTTTCGATAAGGGACCCGTACTTTTCGGAGTTTTCCGAAAAGATACGATCTAAATTCCGGGTGATCGGCGGAGTCGACTCTACTGCTCCACCTGGCGGTCATGCTCGTCACCGACGCCCGGCCCGCAACAGTATATTGTTATCATAATGGTGAGAAAAAGACAATTAACAAAGGAAGACAGACAGACCATTATAACCCTTAAAAGTGAAGGTCTTTCCTTTAGAGAAATTGCTAAAAAGCCAAGGTGTCAGTGAGTAGTTTCCAACACCATCAAAAGGCACTTTGAAAATGGAGGAAACTCTGACAGGAAGAGGTCTGGCAGACCCAAAGCCACAACACAATCAGAAGACAAGTTTCTGAGGGTCAACAGCTTGTGTGATAAGCGGCTCACAGGACAGTAGCTTCAAGCACAGCTTAACACTGGTCGAAGTAAGGAAGTCTCAGTTTCAACTGTGAAGAGAAGACTTCAAGCTGCAGGTTTGACAGGTCGAATGGCAGTAAGAAAGCCATTGCTAAGATGGCAAAATAAGAAAAAGAGCCTTGCCTGGGCCATGAAACACCGCCAGTGGACTACTGAAAACTGGAGGAAGGTCTTATGGACCGATGAATCAAAATTTGAAATCTTCGGTTCATCACGCAGGGTTTTTGTGCGCCGCGGTGAAGACGAAAAGATGGTTCCTCAGTGGGTGACACCAACTGTCAAACATCGAGGAGGAAGCGTGATGATCTGGGGCTCTTTTGCTGGATCCAGAGTCGGTTACTTCCACAGAGTGACTGGCACGCTGAACCAAAAGGGCTACCACAGCATTTTGCAGCGCCATGCAATACCCTCTGGTCTATGCCTAGTTGGTCAGGGATTCATCCTTCAGCAAGATAACGACCCAAAACATACCTCCAGGCGATGTCAGAACTACCTCAGAAAAAAAGAACAAGACGGTAGGCTTTAAATCATGGAATGGCCAGCACAGTCTCCAGACTTAAACCCCATCGACCTGGTTTGGGATGAACTGGACAGAAGGGTGAAAGCAAAGCAACCTACAAGTGCAACACATTTGTGGGAACTTCTGCAACAGTGTTGGGAAGAACTTTCCAAACAATATTTTATTTCCATTGTAGAAAGAATGCCACGAGTATGTTCGGCTATTATATCTGCTCGTGTCCTGAGTTCAAATCCCGCTCAACTGTTGAATTAATACCAGGTGGGGTTAACTCGACCTGTCATCCTTCCGAGGTCGGCAAAATGAGTGCCAGCTTGCTGGTATCCTCTGTTGGAGTGGTGACCCATCCAGGATTGTGCCCAATAGCCAAGGAGACTGCTTAGGCAGCACCAATTGATGCTCTGCACAGAGTATGGTCCTGACATGTATGTGTATGTATGTATATCTTCTTCTTCCTCTTTCGGCTTGCTCCCGTTAGGGGTCGCCACAGCGGACCAACTGTCTCCATTTTGATCTATCCTCCACATCTTCTATTGACACTCCAACCACCCGCATGTCCGCCCTCACCGCATCCATGAACCTCTTCTTTGGCCTTCCTCTTCTCCTCCTGCCTGGCGGCTCCATCTTCAACATCCTTCTCCCGATATACTCCGTTTCCCTCCTGTGCACATGTCCAAACCATCTCAATCTCGCCTCTCTCACTTTGTCTCCAAACCGTCCTACCTGCGCTGTCCCTCAATACACTCATTTTTATCCTATCCATCCTCGTCACTCCCAACGAGAATCGCAGCATCTTTAACTCTGCCACCTCCAGCTCTGCTTCCTGTCTTTTTGTTAGCGCCACCGCCTCCAAACCATACAACATAGCTGGTCTCACTACCGTCTTGTATACTTTCCCCTTCACTATTGCAGTGTATGTATGTATATATATATATATATATATATATATATATATATATATATATATATATATATATATATATATATATATATATATGTGTATATATATATATATATATATATATATATATATATATATATATATATATATATATATATATATATATATATATATATATATATATATATATATATATATATCTCCAGAAAGCTGCGATTTTGCATTCTGATGAATCTCGAAGCTATGATTTAAGGGGGATAACAATGGCAAAACTGTCTGTAAATAAAAATGTGCAGATACAAAAGGCAGTCAGTGCAGCCTCTCTCCAACTCGCATTGTGTCAGGTGACCACAGACAATGGTACATCATGTGATCGTACATGGGCACGATCACTGAAAGATATTTTTAGGTTGTATGGTTTTATGATTTCAGAAGTGTCTGTGGGTTTTCATCATTTACAAATGGTGTATAATGGTAGGAAGCCATAAATGCATATAGTTTACAAATGGTGCAAAGTGGTGAATGTTCAAGTATATATTTTAAGTGTCGTATTTTTATCTCTGCCACCGAAAGGCGAAAGGAGGTTATGTATGCTTATCTGTGAGCAGGATATCTCAAAAAGTTATGGGCGGATTCAGACGAAACCACATTGATTACATGGCACTCAGAAGGAAAGATTGAAATACTGAGAGTGAAGATACAACAAAGGATCTTCCAAGGAGACAGCCTTTCCCTGCTCCTGTTTTGCCTGGCTCTGGATCAACTGAGCAACCCCATCAAAGAACAAGGATATAGATACACCCTAAAATCCAATATAAGAATGTCCAAATAAACAGGAAAGGTGACACATCTGCTGCACAGGGATGATTTAAAGCTCTTCATGCTGAACTTTGAAAAAAATTGAAAGAAAAACTGAAATTATTGAAACGGTACTGATGACAACATTTAAATGCAATTTTGCCTGTATAAGTGTGCACAAATATTATGTCACAAACAAATGCGAAAAACAATTACTGGACCAAGGAATACCTGCATAGAACGAGGACGATCCCGAAAACATACCTCTCTCCAAGAACCAAAATCAAAGCAAGAAACCAACTAGGAGTACGAGTGTTCCAACAGTTGCTGAATAAAACACTGGCCACAATCAGAAATCAACAAACTAAATATCAAAACAAGGAAAATCCTCACTATCCACAAAATGTTCGACAAAAATCAATGCATCCCGAGAATGCACCTGCAGAGAGAAAAAGGAGGTCTCATCTTCTGAAACCCACTGAAACCCACATATGGAGATAACTACACCAAACACACACACACACACACATACACACACACACACACACACACACACACACACACACACACACACACACACACACACACACACACACACGCTTTATCTATAATTTTGTTACACTACTCCATTCCTTTATCTCCCACCTCTATCTGTTTGGTTCTATTCTTCGTAATCTGCAATATCTTCATCAACACCCCTTCCAAGCTCTGCTCTTTTGAACACATTATTCCACTTTTCTCATTGATTCCTTTAAAAAAGTCCACGCTTCACTCTTGAGCATTTCTTCCACCAGCATGTCATTTGGTGAGGAAGCCATTGTGTCTGCATGCTCACCCCATGTGCCTGCTGGTGGTGCTACAGCATCCAACAAATGCCCATCCTCTCCTGGGATACGATCCTTGTCTATGGAGTTTTATAAAATAAATCAAGCCAATGTGCAGTATGGTTTGAATCCCACTCCTGACACCAATGTAACAATCACCCACAGGGTCCTACCAGACTCGAACCTAATGTTGCCAGAATTAACACAACTCAAACAAGAAAAAGAGCAATCAGAGATTGCAGACCCTCACCAGGACTTCTTTTGAGTGGTGTATTTTTATGGGTTTTAGGGTAAATCCAAAATGGCTGCCAACCATGTGACCCATAATATCATATGTGTGAACCTTTTGTTCCTCATGGACAAGTGGTCAAACGTGTAAAGTTTCACCTCGATTTGTTCAGTCACTTCAGAGAAGAAGGTTTTTGAGGGTTTAAAAAAAATAAAACTATATGGCTGCCGATTTGCATGACTGATGACATAATGAATTTTATTTCTGTGGACCATTTTATCCCAAGATGAACCTCAAAAATTTTCATATTGATCGGATGTGGCATTCTATATATGCAATTATTACATCATAACGAGGGCACCTATGATGTCATAAAAAAAACAAACTCATTCCCCATTAGGAATACTCGCTACGTGCCAAGTTTCAATTTTTTCCTTGGTGCGGTTTCAAAGATACAGAGGTCCAAAATTTTTGTTTTTCCAATATGGCTGCCACACCACATGACCTGTGACGTCAAAATTATCATTAAAACATTCTACATGAGTAGTCACCAACGGTGAAAATTTCGTATCAGTCCGACAAGCGATTGTGGAGAAAAACATGAAAGTTCTGTGCGGACAAACAGACAGACAGACAGAAAAACAGATAAACAAACAGAAAAACAGATAAACAAACAGACAAACAGACAAACAGACAAACAAACGGACCCAAATGCAACACCCTCTCCTTTGGCGAGGATAATTACAGAGCAGAGCATCAAATAAGAGCACCAAATGCCAGCTCGGAGATATGTTATCATCCTCAACTGGCACACACCGAGAACTTAACTCACACGTGTCCGCTGGGAATTTACTTGCACATGTACAAGCAATAGTAAATCTCACAACCACAGGAATAATAAATTAGATTAATAAAAATCCATAAAAGAAACCAGAGAAAGCAACAAATAAAAGAACAATTACAGAAATAAATGTAAGTTGGAGGATATCCCAATTGAACAATAAATCATGCTTTTAAACAACATGGTGTCCCAAAAGTAACTGTGTCCCTACCCTCTGCAAATTCCATACAAACAATGGAAAGAAGCCCGATTACGTCAAAATGGCCTACATGATGTTTGACGCGAGTATTATGTGAACAACACATCACCAGTACATTAGCCCTTTGCATTGTTGTTCGAGAGTTGTTGATAAGAAGTAAGTGGATTCGGTTCTAAGATGGTTTTGCCACTTAAGGCATCACTTTTTTTTGGTGGAACATGTCTTTCATAGTGCAGGTGAATACACTGAGAGGGTAAGACAGGAGTTTGCGGAAAAGTTTCATGACATGATGTTCCACATCATAACACTGGGTGGGAGTTAATTTCCAGATTTCGTTAAGACTGCGGACAAACAAACAGTACTTCTGCAGCACTTCAGAATATGGGCAAGGTTTTAAGCGATCACACATTGGCCTTGATGTCCATTTTGAGCGAACCGGAGGTCGTTATAGTGTACATTGGGATGTGGGGTCAGGCAGTTCTATTGCTGGCCCACAGGCAAAAGGTTCAGTTGCGGACTCCTCAAGGCCTGGCAGGCCTTCATTGTTACCCTCGCCGAAGAAGAGGGTATTGCATTTGGGTCAGTTTGTTTGTCTGTCCGCACACAACTTTCGTGTTTTTCTCTTCAACCGCTTGTCGGATTAAGATGAAATTTTCACCATAGGTGCAACAACTCATGCAGAATGTTGTAATCGTAATTATTACATCGTAGGTCACGTGGTGTGGCAGCCATGTTGGAAAAACGGAAAAACTTCGGACCTCTGTATCTCTGAAACTGCATCAAGGGAAAAATTTAAACTTGGCACACGACAAGTACTCCTCATGGGGAATAAATGTGATTTTTAAAAAAAATGACATCACAGGTGCCTTTGTTATGACGTCATAATTGCATATGTAGAACGCTACATCTGATCAATGTGAAAAATTTTGAGGGTCATCTTGGGATAAAATTGTCCACATAAAAAAAAAGACGTCATCGGTCACGTGATTCGGCAGCCATATTGTATTAAAAAATTTTTTTTTAACCTTCAGAAATCTTCTCTGAAGTGGCTGAACAGATTGAGGCGAAACTTTACAGGTATGACTGCCTATCCATGAGTAACAAAAGGTTCACACATGACATCATGGGTCACATGGTTTGGCAGCCATATTGGACTTGCCCTGGAACCCACAAAAATCTTCTCCTCCAGAGTGGCGGGACAGATCGAGGAGAAACTTCACAGAAATGTTCTCCAAACCTTGAGTGTACAAGTTTGCTCAGGAATAATTGATGGGTTACATGGTTTGGCAGCCATATTGGATTGAAGAAAAATATTAAATAATGTTTTCTCTGGAACCGCTTCATCAATTGAAATGAAACTTCACAATTATGATCTAGTCGTGATGGAGAATTTCAACTTGATTGGACAAATGGTCTGGCAAGCATAATTATTGTATTTTTTGATCGGGATTCTTTTTGATTTAAATTTTTTTAATTATTTTTTTTTGGAAAAAGGCTCAATTGGCTGTGCCTGGATGGGCTTGGGGGTAGAGGAGTAGCAGCTGAAGTGTAAATCGTATCTGCGTTCCTACTAATGACTTCATCTTTGCTTTTTGCTTGTTCTGGTTCCTCCTGATGACTCCAATGCAGGAGTCCTACCTATTTGGTCTTCCATTTGATTTTAATTTAATTAATTTAAATCCCATTCTAAATTAAATTGAATAATAATGAATAAAACGTCATGGGTCAGGGTCAGGTGTTCGATCAAAACAGGGTTTCATCAAAGCGGGACGTCTTGCAAACAGTCATCACTGCCAGCAGTTATAAAGTGGCAGTTCTCGTTATGTCTGTCTTTAATTACATAACACACCAGTACACAAACGCCACACAAAACAAGTCCTGGCGAAGGTCTGCAATCTCTGATTGCTCTTTTTCTTGTTAGCAGATGAGAACATCAACGATATTTCAGTTTACATATTACGAAGCCAGACAAGATCAGTTTGTAAGTTGTCACAGCAAGCAGCTGTCTCGTGTAGCAGCTAGTACACACAGAGCACTGAAAAAAACATCTGCACATCCATCTGTACAAAGTAACAGCTTTGCATGAACTACAAGAAAGGGACTACATCAAGCATCCCATTTACTACCGATTGTTTTGAGACATTATTACTACTAATGGAAACGATATTATGGAAGTCACCTCTTTTTCAGATGAAGCATGGCTCCATATATCTGGCTATGTAAACAGGCAAAACAGCCGTGTTTGGTCAGAAGAAAATTCACATGCGATATTTGAGTCACTGTTGCATGATGTGAAGGTTGGTTGGTGTGTGGTGTACCATTTCACGTACGCGGATAATTGGCTCCATATTTTATACGTGACGATCAACTGGGAATGCTATTGTGACTTAATTATTTACACTTTCATAAAGCAGCTGAACGAAGATGAAATTTGCAATATATATATATATATATATTTCCAACAGGACATTGCCACTGGGCACACTGCTCATGACTCCATGATGCTGCCCCACAACGTGTTTGCAGACAGATTAATTACAAAGGACATTTGGCTACGGAGATCCCCTAACCTTTCTCTTCCAGACTTTTATATTTGGTGAGCAATGAAAGGTACTGTTTATAAATATAATCCTCACAGTCTTCAAGAACTCCAGGAAGCAATCACCAATTTCATCAGCAATATTGCTCAGGTTGAGTTGATGTGTGCTTCGTGAATATCCAACGACGTGTTGATGCTTGTCTGCATACACAGGAATGCCATTTTCAACACTTATTGGGAAAGGAAAATCTCTTTCTTAATCATTCTTCATAATTTTCGTGGTATGTTCTTGTGCACAGTGACTTTTGGGGCACCCTGCAAAACAATCTCGGTCTCATCTAACTTAACCTAGATCCTTATTGACAACAGATTCTCCAGAGGTAGTTGGACATACAGAAGGAGAAAAAGGGTTGGAAAATGCAGGGAGGATAATAAATTAATAAAAGTTGTGGTTCCAGCCTGGTCGAGCAGAACCAGATGCCCGCACTGAGATCTGATAGGACAAATATTTTGATCTACCATCGAGCAGCTCATCTGGTCTTTCCCACCATGTATCATAGATCGCGCATACCATGACATTCGGGTGCTTCAGATAAGGCTGCCACTCCACCTAACATACTTTTATTTGTCCCTAATGTCTTTTGTCCCTGAACAAGTCCACCTTCATCAAGTGTTAATTGCTGTGCCACTTACTCCCCCTTAACCCTTAACAGATAATATTGAGATAATATTGAGGATTGAGATATTGAGAGGATAACCCTTAACAGGATTGAGATAATAAACCCTTAACAGCCCACTTTCGTACACACATGAACACACACATTTTTACCTGGACCCAGTGTGCTTAAATGGCAACATGTGTCCTGTAGACTCAGCAGAATAAGCCACAAGCGAGAAGTAAAACCGTGCATCACGCCACCCGCATGTGGGTAGATTTATCGCATTTAAATTTGGCACCAGAATTGTGGCACACATATATTTACAATCGGTAATATATTGTGCAGTCTGAGGTGCTGATCATGGTCTAAAACCACTGCAACATGAGTATCAAATATACAGGGAATTTGGAGAGTTGGGGTGGGGTGGGGGAGGGAGTGAGTGGCACAGCAAATAACACTTAATTTAGGTGGACTTGTTCAGGGACAAAACACATTAGGGACAGAAATAAATGTATGGTAGGTAGAGTGGAAGCCTTCACTGAAGTACACCAATGGCATGGAGTGCGCGATCTATGATACAAGGTGGGAAAGACCAGATGAGCTGCTCGATGGTAGCTCGAAATCACTTGCAGCACGCTGTGGTCACTGGTTTAACATGACTCCCAGAAAAATGGGCAGCTCATCTGCACCACCGCTCGCAGGATGTTGCTCGCCAGTCTCTCCCTGGTCATGCACTTCAAGATGCCCCCCTCCACCAGAAAGCCATGCAAAAGCTCTCTTAAATAGCTCGCCTCGTGCACATACCCCCTGGGGTCATGAAGTCACCGACTTTTTCCCAATGGCCACATCACCAGGCCTGTGTCCCCTTCATGATGTCACGACCTGGGCTTTGTTTTTTGCCAGTGCCATAATGGATGACCATGAGGTTAAGAAACAAATAAATGGGATGGGGGAAGAAGATGAAGAGCAACACAAGGGGTGTTAGGGAGACGGGGACATGATGCTCCCAGCACTAACTAATCTCCGTATCATGGGACATCTTAATCAAACATGAACTATGAAATTACTAATTAACCTCTTCATTAACCAAACTCCCCCAAGCCATTTTTTGTTTTTCACTTTTGTGGCATGTACAGGTAGATAATGGGCAGGATATTTGATTTTTAAAGCAAATGCCTTCACAAGAAGGGAAAAAGTATGTGTATGTGTATATATATATATATATATATATATATATATATATATATATATATATATATATATATATATATATATATATATATATATATATATATATATTGTTGCAGATCTGGAAGCCAGGAGCACACAGACATTCAGGTTCCTATAGATTACTTATCTCGGTAAGTACGTGTTTTGTAGATAGACCTTTTCCCTTGTTTAATGGGTAAATAAAGGCGCTGCGATTTGTATTAGGAAAACCCCATCTTCAGCGACAGCCGCAAAATTCCCGTTGGTTGCGGAAACGCTGCGGAACAGCACAAGCCCTCAGCTCCCGGCGTCCCCCTCGCGCTTTGTAGGGGAAAGGTGAAGCCCCCACCCACCAAACCCTCCGCTTCCAGCATTCTGTGCGCGCTCAGTAGGTGAAAGGTGAAGCCCCCACCCACCAAACCCTCTGCTCCCGGCATCCTCCGCGCGCTCGGGGGGGGGGGGGATGGAATGAGGCAGCCCCCACCAACAGCGGATGAGTCACGCGGGAAGCGAGGCGCGCCCGGGAGAAATAACCAGAGAGTTGGTGTCAAATCCACTCAATTCTCGTCTGTTTATACATTTATCGTTTTTAAAAGACTAGTCTAATAATTAATATTTTTAATAAAGCATTGCAGTGAAGTATAATTTTAAAGGAATATATGCATTTGTATATTGTAATCAGTAACAAGAGCGCAAGTGAGCACAATATACGCCCGAACAAGAAGGTATATACAGAATTGTGCTACTTCATGGAAAACAGCATCCTGGTTGCCAGGGCAACCACTTTAGATGACAAACGTATGTCATGACACACCGTCTCCACAGTCTGTACCAATATACCAAATATGAAACGTGAAAGTTGAAAACTTTGGGAGTTAGAGTGCGGACAGGAACGGATGGAAAACAGCATCCTGGTTGCCATGGCAACCACTTTGGATGACGAACGTATGTCGCAACACACCGTCTCCACAGTCAGTACCTATGTACCAAATATGAAACGTGAAAGTTGAAAACTTTGGGAGTTAGAGTGCGGACAGGAACGGATGGAGAGACAGACAGACGGACGGACGGACGGACGACCGGTATCACATAATACGCCCCGATATGTATATATATATATATATATATATATATATATATATATATATATATATATATATATATATATATATATATATATATATGGCGTATAAAAAAAGTGTGGTAGATAAAAACATTAGAAAGGAAAAAATAACTTGCATCAAAAACTTTAATATTTTCACGCTCACGCTGATGCTGACGCTCACGCCGGGGGTATCGCTATAGCTCTCTGTTCTTCGAACAGTCGAACTAAAAATGGAAGTGAGGGACGGCTCATTATGATGCGCGGCTAGCTCTGGGGTTTCCCCAAATAACCACGCTCAAATGGAGTCCAGCGCACATTCGGGGCTATGGAGTGCTCCCAAAGACTCTCACCCAATGTTAATTATGGAGCTCTGACGTGTGGCCAAGTGCAAGGGCGTCTGAAGCCATTTTTTATTCCGAAGCCTGGTGGTGCGTGCCTACAGTGTGGTGTGACTGCTATGTGCCAATGGGTGAGCTCAGAAATGCCTACAGGATCATTTGATCCGATTCTTAGCTCCTCCCTCACTCAGGCCCCATAAAAGGAGCAATTCGACTCACCATCTCTCTCCCTTCGTCCCAGCTCGACGAGGCGGTCACCCAAGATCTCTCCAGCATATCTCTCCAGCGTCTCGCCACGAGTCAGCACAACCAAAGTGACCGGGGTGGAGTGAGCTACTGCCAGAACGGGCCGGAACCACCCCCGAGTCATCGATGCTAAGTTTCGGCTGCATTCAGCAGCCAATATTCACATTTACAGACCCTCACACATCTCTGTTAAAGTCTTTCTCTCACGCATCTTTCTCTCCCATCTATGTCTCATCCACTGAGGATGCACAAATGAAGAGAGCATGACTGATTCGCACCTCTCACACCACGCTGCACTGCATTCGCACCTCTCACTCCCACACCAGAGGCACCCTCAGTTTTCCTCCCTATTCCTACTTCCTAAGCGATTGAGTTGTGCCAGTCCGCTGACCGCACCAGGTACCACGAGGTCGCTACACCTCAACTGTCTCTCTTGTTTCTGGCCTTCTTCTAATTTTCCTCGGGTGTGTATGTGTGCTGGCACCTGTCATGTATAGCCAAAGTTAAGACTATAAGTTATTCGGGGTAACTCTGCACTGTGTCTTCTTTTGTGAATATTTGCCATTTCTTTTGTCGCACCCACCAATTCCCTGCTTTCACCTGCTGTGCATCTTTGCGAATAAACCCTTCACTGTGCCACATTATTACAGCGCGTGCGCTGTATACAATTGCACCGAGTTTGAAATGTCCCTGGTGTCTACCACGGCTCCGGTGTCCCCCCCCCCCCACCACGTGCCTCAAGACAGCCAATGACAGCCATCCCGTAGATGGCAGTGCGTAACCGAGACAGAAATGGCGACAATTGACGGAAATACCCGAGTATTTCAATGGAAATTTGTGAAACTAATGTGTTATATATGTGAAAACCATTGAATTTATTGCTTGACGAAAAAAAAAACAAGAAATGCTCCCCTCTCATGTACGAACGAACGAAAGACGTCATTTCCGCCCACCATCGCATTTCACGCCGAACGCTGAAAGCTAAGTTCTTCTTATGCCATCATACTTTTGCGGCCCCCTGCCACGCTGTATCAAACGATTTAATTCCTACTGTTATATATAAAGGTGCTTATCACAATAATAACAAGATTTTTACATTTCAAATATTAAGTACGCTTTTTAATTGTTTTTCAACTGAAAAAGCATAAATAGCATATTTTAACATTAGTGTACGCATTTGCTTCACCACACGCGCTGTATTGAAGGATTTCACTTGTTTTTCCTTGCTTTGTTATAATAAATTTGGCTTGTTATAAATGTACTCAGCTCGTTTTTGTCTTTTCCTCCATTGGTCGAGCATGGTCCGCACATTAACCTAGCCGGGAAGTTGTACACCAAAAATCTGCTTATTACCTGGTGCGTACTTGGCAGCTCCGCTGAGCTGAAGCCGATACTACAAGTAACGCAAGTACACATCGAGGGCGCGATTCCCCGATAAGGCGACTGCGTGTTCCCAGTTAAACAGGAGTCAGATGGAGGACACTGGCTTACATGGTTAAATTATTGGCGCTCGTGGTCGATTTGCGACCCACCGCGACACAAACGTATTTGTGTGTGACAGCCTCAATTCCCGGTGAATCTGGGGAGAAACCAGGGATATCCTTTCCCTCGTAGTACGCCAGCGATCCTGGGTGTATATATATATATATATATATATATATATATATATATATATATATATATATATATATATATATATATATATATATATATATATATATATATATATATATATATATATATATATATATATATATATATGTATATATATATATATATATATATATGTATATATATATATATACCTGGTGTTGGTGCAGTGGTTAGGGTAGCGGCTTGGGATCCAAAAGGTCCTGAGTT
>NC_140962.1:105946339-106008839 GCF_056783735.1 Eptatretus burgeri
TATTTTTCTGCCGTTAGGCTCTGTCATATTTCCAAGAAATTAAGGGAGATTTGGAATAAAAATCATAAGAAACATTATCAACACTGGACTCCTTATTTTTCTCGATGCAGTGGACACGAAGTGTTATGTACGAATCCATTATTTCATCAGATAGGGAAGATGCCAGAAAACCCGAATAGGGAGACAGAACATCATCAAAACATAAAAGAGACACCAAAGTTCACATTCTGAGTCACAACACTCAAAATAACTGTCACATAAGAAACGTACAGTAAAATAAAAATTTTACCAATCGAACTGTAACATTTCTAAGGTTAAAATATCCATATTCTGTTGCTTTAATTCATCTTTAATAAAACAGGGAAATGGAGAGTACGATATTGCCGGTTTCTACAGGTTCCCCAAGATGTCCACTTTCATTTCTGACCATTGATGGTTTGTCTAAATACGTCATAATAATTTTATGTGGAATTTCCCCCAAACATACCACAGCATACCCACTTTGTGAGCCATGCACATATATATATATATATATATATATATATATATATATATATATATATATATATATATATATATACATACATATAGATATAGGTAAAATATATATATATATATATATATACATATAGATAAAATATATATATATATATATATACATATAGATAAAAAAATATATATATATTGTCACGGCACTGCCGGCCAAGGATAATCCCCCCGACCCAATGTGTGGTGACGGGCGGTTAACACCGCGAGCCCTGGACGGTCGAACTTCTCCCTTGAAGGCCAAAAGCCAAGACTCTCGGAGATTAATGCGGGCGCGTGGGAAAAAAGTTAAGCGCTGCACCAGAGGGCACAAGGGTGTGGGGCAATGGCAGAGGGACGGAGGGATGGGGGAGCACAGGCACAGGGGGGGTTTATACTCGAACCCCACGACAAATACATGGATACAGCCTCTTAAAATGAACACATTTAATGAAAAAAGACAAATATTTACAAAGGACAATAATAAATGTAATAATTATAAATACGTGAGGTAAATTAAAGTCCAAGTCGAGGCGTCTCTACACACGGACTAAAATACTGACAAAGGGAAACAAAATAAAAGAAAACCCCTCCTTTACTCTGGTACTTAGCTTGGCCCAGAGATGGCCTGTGTGGAACTTGGAATCGAGGCGCTTCCATTTGCTCGTGTATACGCACGCAAAATGGCACCAAACCGCTATCTCTCAGTGGGAACAAACATAGATCAGGCAAATTGTGAGCGGCATTCAACACCAAAGCTCAGAGACTGTGCATCTGCTTCGTGCATCGATAGTCCTCATTGAGCCACTATTTGACATACACGAGGCTCGGGGTCCGTTCCTCACGACCCAACCAAGAGCCAAAGGTCAGCATCTTGCTTCACCATGCGAGCCAAATCGCCTCAACACGAATAAAAAATAGTGTCCTCTTCTTCATGCGTCAAAGGAAAGCCAGCCGTAAAACCCTGTTCTTACAGGCCATCTCCAATGATGTTCTCTCTCGACCACATGTGCCCCTCACTCCGCATTCGTGCCTTCCTCCTCTCAACTCTGCATCGTGCGTGCGCTCTCCCGATCTCTCGCCTCTGACTCACGCGTGTGCTCTCCCGATCTCCCGCCTCTGCCTCGTGAGGGCACTCTCCCGATCTCTCAACTCTACGTCGTGTGTGCGCTCTCCCAACTCTGGCCTCTGCCTCGTGTGGGTGCTCTCCCTATCTCTCAACTTCACCTTGTGTGTGTGCTCTCCCAACTCTCGCCTCTACCTTGTGCGTGCGCTCTCCTGATCTCTCGCGATTCTGACTGACATCGCACCGAAATCCAATTTCCTCTTCCGGGGCGTGGCTTGCTTGCAGGAAACCCGGCAAGGCGTGACCTCCGCCTGCTCGGCACGTTTGGCTGACGTCACGTTGACGTAACGCCCATCAATCATCAGACTCAGGGGCGTGACTTTGCCCACCGTCACCCTTGGAGGCGGGGCTTCTGCCTGCTCGGCATGTTTGGCTCGCTTGTAAATGCAAAAACCTTGGAACAGGTTCCAGGGGGGCAATCACATATTGGGGGGATTTATTCTTACTCACAATCTAATTAACACCGCACCACCCCTTCCACCCCCACCCCCTCCCTCGTGTGGTGACACGAAACACTTAAGCTCACAGTTTCCCTACTTAATAACATCGAGATGTCTCAAACATATCCACAGACCAAACAACTCTATTCAATCCGAAATTTCCTAATGAATTCCTCCATCTACCCCCACAACCGTAACAATATATACATATATATATATATATATATATATATATATATATATATATATATATATATATATATATATATATATATATATATATATATTGTTGCGGTTCTCAGAACCACATGCATACAACAGATAGGTGTCCCAAGACATTTATATTCCTTTCCTTTTGTCTGACGGGACAACAAGGGAGTGCGTTGTGATGATCTCATAGCTTGGGTTGCTTACATCATATTTTCTTCATTTCGTCCCTACTCTTCTTTCCGTCTTTTTTTTTCTACCCTTATCAGTATTTCCATCGATATGTTTGCCTGTCTGTTGGGTAGTCGATGTGGTCGAAAAAAAAAATTCGAAAATTTTTTTTTGATCTCCCCTAATTGGCTGCTCGCTCTGCTCTAGAGCACCCTGATTGGCTGCTCTGAGAGCACCCTTATTCTGGACATTTCCATCTGTCTGTCTGTCAGCGAAACTTTAGTCAAGCCTCGGGGCTAAACCACTCAACCGATTCCAATGAAATTTGGTAGGTAGGACCAATATTTCTGGGAATCGTGTACTTTTCGAATATGGGACCCCGGGCCCGAGCAACGGCATAGCAACGGCCCTTTAAAGTGGTCAAAAAAAATCGAAAAAAATCAAAAAAAAAAAATCGAAGCTTAGAGTTCTGTGCGCCATCTATCTAGCTCCCTTCATACCAATTTGCAGCCCTAACAAAAAATATTTGGAGGAGATAGGTTTTGGGCGAGTACATGTCGAACATTTCAGAAATGGTTAATTGCGAATATCTCAAAGAGAAAGAGTCTGATTTTGATGAAACTTGGGTGAAATGTGTACAATGTGGCGAGCATGTACACAAAAATTAATGGTTGCTATGCACACCTCCGTTGCTTAGCAACAGTTAAAATACTTTATCGTACATCGTACACTTATCGTGGACTGTACAAAAAAACAATACCGCCGAAACAGGACCTCCGAGGGACCTGTTTTTTTGTGCCAAAGGAGAATGTCTTACAGCATCATATAAAAAAATATAATCTTTGGCGAATAGATAAATGGAATTACCAGGGCTGCCATTTGTTAGAGTCTCTGAAAACATGCCTGAAATTTCACAAGGCGGGTTTCTGGGCGCAAACTAAGAGGGCTGTGATAATCATATTTATTGTGCTTAATCTTGAGGTCATTCGCTAATTTGTACTCTGATCATCGTGCCGTGGCCATTCGATTGTCAAAGAATGAAATTGATTGAGAGCATGTACATGAATATCGGCGAGTCGCGTCGGCCAGCTTTCCATCCAGAGCGAGCAGCCATGTCGCCTACCGGCTTGTTATCAGTATTTCCGTCGATATGTTGGGAAGTTGATCAAGTCGGAAAAAAAAAAATTCGAAATTATTTTTTTGATCTACCCTTATTATCAGTATTTCCGTCAATATGTTTGTTGGGTAGTCGATCTAGTTGAAAAAAAAACTCAAAAAAAATTTTTTTGAGATTTTTTTTCTATCCTCATTATCAGTATTTCCATCGATACTTTTGTTTGTCTGTCTGTCTGTCTGTCCCTCTGTCTGTCCATCTGTTCGGTCCAGTGCTCCGTTAATACAATGGCGATTTCAATGAAACTTGGTTGGTAGGTTCACACCATGACCTAGTTGTGTGTAAATGAGAATCATTGCTATGGACACCACCGTTGCCTAGCAACGGGACTTTGAAATTTTTGAAAAATCATAAAAAATTAATTTTTTCGAAAATCAAAAATCGGGCCACGAGCGACTGTGGGCAGTACATTCAGCCATATTGTCAAAAATTTTCAGCCCGATCCTATGAAAACTGTCAGAGAAGATAGACTTTGAATTAACCCTGGTCGAAAACAATAAAAAAACAGTTCGTTATATCTCAGAGACTATGAGTCAGATATACATGAAACTGGTATGGTAGGTTCATGGTATGTCCTAGTTATATGTGAGAAAGAACCGTTGCCATGGACCCCTCCGTTGCCTAGCAACGGCCGAAAAACCTCTAAATGTGGGGGTATTTTAACGAAAAAACAATCTGCTGCATTAACCCTTGAAGGTGGAATCATGAATTTTCTTGTGCTTAATCCTCAGGTCATTCGCCATCGAATGGGCCCATCATGTCAGGTTCTATTGGGTAGTCGACTACCCATGTCCGCCTACTGGCTTGTCTGTCTGTCTGTCTGTCTGTCTGTGTCCCGAGCATAGCTCCGTGGGTTTTGATCCAATCCTGATAAAATTTTGGTGGGAGGTTTATATTATGATATAGTTGTGTTTTCCTGAGAATGGGCATGGTGCGCCCATTATGGGTGGAGCCACGCCCAAAAAACGTGTTTTCAGGGGGTAGCTGATTTCAATTTGCATCTTCTCCTAGGGGGTTTGTCGAATCTGACAGGGGTTTCGGTATTTGGTTAGCCCAATGGCACCTGCATAGCCCCACAGAGCTCGATTTTTCATTTTCGTCCCAAGGTCAAGGTCACAAGCTTAGAAAATTGCGAATTTTGACATAAAAATCATACGACCGCGCAAACTTTGAGAGATAAGATGACAATATTCTTTATGCATAATCTTGAGGTCATTCCCCACCTAAAGTCTTGAAACCATTTTGCTCTATCTCAAACACCTTGCCCGTGGCGCCCCCTTCAAGTTTGTTTTTACGCTGATTTCATCAAAGTATGGATAATCCGAGGAGTGCGAAATGCCATATAGCCTATATGACGTTATATTGTTCCTGGAATGTTCCAGAGGAAGTTTTCCACCAAAGGTCATAATCCTTGACCTTTGACCTTTAAAGTTCACAAAGGTCAAATTTTCAAAGTTGTGGGAATCGAACCGGGTTTTCGACCTTTTTCGACGAACTAACTCCAATAAGCTACATCACGTATCCTGTTTCCTTATTTTAATGTCCACAACATTGTTTTGTGACCTTGAAAGGTTATGCAAAGGTCAAATTTTGAAAGTTGTTGAACGAAACTGGGTTTTCGACATTTTGCAGCTAATAACCTGTCACCCGTACCACATCATGTTGATCATTTTTAAAACTTGGTCAAAAATTATCACATTGTCTCATCCTTGACTTCTGAAACAATCTACATCGTCAAATACCGCTCGTGAACCATTGTTGTCTTCAGACTTATTGTTATTATTTTCACGTTAAGTCTGGTCTGTGTCCCCTTTTGTAAGCTGCCTGTTTATTTGCTGCACCACACCTCTCTCCCCTGTCTCTGCGCAACACACCCCAATAAATCCTCATCGTACCACATACCATTCCTCGCCCATTGGAAATAAATCATTATTAGGAATGTTCCCAGCTCCTCTTTGTGGTTTCTTTCATTGATCCAGCATGGTCCGAATCCTAGTTTAGCCGGGACTTTATTCCCAACGATCTGTTCCTTTTAGCCGGTACGTCCTTGGCAGTGTTGCTCGGCTGTATCCGATCCGGTAAAGTGATCCGGTCCGGTAGAGTGATCCGGTTCGGACAAGGCGTACCGAGGACGTGTTCCCCGGTAATTAAACCACGTGATTAATTAGGTAACCCGATTAACCCATAGACGGGAGGACCCTAGGTCACGCGGTTGAGTTATTGGAGTCCACGGTCGGTTAAGCAACCCGCCGCTTCACGGAATTATCCGTGTGCGACGGCCGACAATTCCAGGGAGTCTGATGGGAACCGAGATAGCTTCCCCCACCTGGTGGTCTTCTCACCCGACCCCCAACAATGTATATACACACACACACACACACACCCGACAGAATTTGTTAAAGATAATTTGAAGAAGAGGAAGAAAAATAAGTTTTGGTCACAAATATACATACATAACCACATACGTTTACTCCAATATAATAAGAAGCAGAGAACCTGCCCAAAGGAAAATCTTGTTTCAAGCATGCAACGCATTCTTCTGACACATTCCTTTATTTAGGCGGTGTATAAGCAACAGAACACTGCCTTGATTGCTCCCAAAAATAAAATAAAAACCCAGGTTATGTACATGAAGCAAAAACATGCGCACTGCTTACATGCATATATAATACATCTCGGTTATATAGCTTACATAATTCCAAATGCATCTCTCCCTCCTTCCAAAGGCAGAAAATGAAAAGATGGGGGGAAATTATTTTTTCAAAACTTGATGGAATCAAATTAAACTTCAGAAAACGTACCTTCATGGTGCCCTGAATAATCCCTGAAAGTGTCAGCTTCCTCGGCGAAATCATCTCAGAGGAGTAGATGAAACATGCACACAACATACTTTCCCTCCATTATATATAAAAGATGAGCCAAGCATGCCACCTGCTGGGAGCAGATTCGCAATACATGATGGAAAGGCACTACCTGACATTCTTGGGAGAAAAGCACAACGTTGGCAATTTCATTTTCTTGCCATCTTTTGCAACCACTCCCGTTCTTCTCTGAACAAGCCATTGGAAAGATGCAAAGGTTATGGACAAAAGACAAGAGCCTTTTTCAAAAACTATAATCTCGTTGCCAAAACAACAGCTTGGGGTCAACAGTTAATAATTGCTGAGAACAGTTGAACTGAGCAAACTTGTCTGAGTACGTCTTGACGAAAGAAACAAAATACAATCATAACACCCATGAACGCAAGCACCACATCCGCTGTGCAGCCACTTAAAAGTTGTTCAATAACCACACCACTTGCAAAACACTCACAGTAAAATGTTTTTGCCCATCAACTCTTGACCTTGGCACATGCTTAAGTGTGTGACACAAGTCAGGTAAGGGTCAGTTCGTTTTCATTGCGAGTTCAACCGTAAAGAGTGGGGGTGTTGTTTCCATCCATAAATTAAAGGTTAACCATTGCTGAGTGTAATTTACCAGGCAGGTTGGTCTGTTTATCGTTCAAATTTAAACCAATGGCGCATTTTGTTCAAAGCCTATCTTTAATGTGTGTGTGTGTGTGTGTGTTTATACATACATATACGTATATACATGTACATATACAAAAACGTATATATATATATATACACACGCACGCATACATACATAAAATAAATCCACACATATATATATATATATATATACATACATACATACATACACACACACACACACACACACACACACACACACACACACACACACACACACACACACACATATTTCTTCTTTCGGCTGCTCCCGTTAGGGGTTGCCACAACGGATCATCCGTTATGATCTGCATAATGATTTGGCACATGTTTTACGTCGGATGCCCTTCCTGACGCAAACCTGGTCGCCTCTTACGACACGGGGATATGGTACAACTATTCTAACCGGGGCATACACCGGGCCCAGTGCACTCGTACCCACTTCGCCGACCTCGGAAGGATGACAGGCTGAGTCAACGTCCTGGTGTGTATTAATTCAAGCGGCCAACGGGGCTTGAACTCAGGACCTTTTGGATCCCAAGCCACTGCCCGAACCACTACGCCAACACCAGGCTTTTTTTTATATATATATATATATATATATATATATATATATATATATATATATATATATATATATATATATATATATATATATATATATATATATATATATATATATATATATATATATATATATATATATACATATATATATATATATATATATATAGATATATATATATCCTGGTGTTGGCGCAGTGGTTAGGGCAGCGGCTTGGGATCCAAAAGGTCCTGAGTTCAAGCCCCGTTCGGCCACTGAATTAATACACCAGGGGGTTGACTCAGCCTGTCATCCTTCCGAGGTCGGCGAAATGAGTACCAGTATACTGGGCCGGTGTATACTCCGGTTAGAATAGGTGTACCATATCCCTACCTCGTAAGAGGCGACCAGGGTTGCATCAGGAAGGGCATCCGGCGTAAAACATGTGCCAAATCACTATGCGGATCATACGGATGATCCGCTATGGCGACCCCTAACGGGAGCAGCCAAAAGAAGAAGAAGATATATATATATATATATATATATATATATATATATATATATATATATATATATATATATATATATATACATATACATATACATACATACATACATACATACATACACACACATCAATGGAACTTCAATGGAAAAGGTGGTCCTATTAACCCACCTCTCTTTCATCGATGTTTGACATAGACCTTTTCCATCGACGTTTGACGCCCTGTTCGGCAGCTCTATGGACGGGTGGGGTGCTGGCTCTTGTTCGTGTCGGGCTGAACAGAGAGGTGATAGTTACCCGTTGACGTTTTATGAGTGCTTCACGTTTTCACTCAGTTCCGGAAAATGGCTGCTTTCTGGCGTTCGTCCAGTGCCCCGGACATGGCATTGTAAGCATGCCTGTGTTAATTTGGAGTTGCATCTTGTTCAATGGTTTGGAAAGAATGATCGCTAGAATTGACGGTTGGAGGCCACGTGCAGCGATGTGCCAATACGCAAGCTGGATTTGGCTGAAGTCTGCTTGAGGCTCCGCCCACACTGGTCGCCTATAAAAAGGACAGGAGGACTGACTTCCTGACTGTTGGTAACACCTCCTGATAGCTCCTGATGGTTGCTGAAAGCTCCTGACAGTTGGTTACAGCTCGTGACAGCCCCTGACTGTTTGTTACAGCTATTGATTGCCCCTGACCGTTGGTTACAGCTACAAATAGCTCCTGACCATTGGTTACAGCTACTGATGGTTGGTGACAGCTCCTGGACTTAGGGTAACCGGTTCATAGTTGCAGTGCCTACAAGCTCATCGCTGGACTTGGTATTCCAATGCTGGCAGTGTGGCAAAGGAGATTGAGCATGCCCTCGTTGATGGTCGCTGGAGGATGATCCAGAACTGCAGGGTCTACTGGAGTGCTCAGTTCCTCAATACTGACCACCGGCTTTTTAGAGCAACTCTTAAGTTGCACCTTAAATCCAGGAGAATGGTACGATCCCAGCCTAGGCTGGATGTTGCCAAGCTCAAGGATGAGAGAGTCGCTGAGGAGTTTGCGAACAAGCTGAGTGGAGATTTGGGGGGTCTGGGTGCCTTGGGAGGTCCTGAAGAGTTGTGGAGTGCCTTCAAGACCACCGTCCTTTATGTTGCTGGTGGATGTCTTGGAACTCATCGAAGAGCAAAGAAGAATTTTGTCTCTCAAGGGACACTGGATACCATTGACTAGAGTTGCAGGGCCAGGCTGAATGTCAGAGCTGAGCTGTTCAGGGAGCTGAGGCGTAAAACTGGACATGCTCCAAGACAAGAAGACCTATATGCGAGGAATTTGTGAGGGGGAAGAGCATCACCTGTGGTCAAGTGATTCTCGTCCCGCTTACAGGGGAATTCGCGCATTGCGTTCATCCAAGCCCATTCCTCGGTGTACGGCAGTTAGAGCAGAGGGTGGTAGGCTCTTGACAGAGGAGTCTGAAGTGAAGGCCCACTGGGCCGGTTACTTTGAGCGGCTGTACCAGGCTGAACCACCAGCTGTCGAGTTGCACATCAGGAGTGTTACAATAACTGTTGCTGACCCTCCAATGAACTGTGGTCCACCTTCGCTTGTGGAATCACAGGCTGCGGTGAAGCGGTTGAAATGGGGCAAAGCTCCAGGGATCTGTAGCATCCATGCTGAACTTCTTAAGGCAGGTGGAAATGCTGCACTCGTGTCATTGCATGCAGTTCTGTGCTCTGCCTGGAACACAGGCAACATCCCAACTGACTGGAAGAGGGGCCTTGTTGTCCCTCTCTGGAAAGGCATGGGTGATCGCCAAGACTGCAACAACTACCGAGGGGTGATGCTACTCTCAGTGCCAGGCAAGGTCTTTGCTCGTATTATTCTTGATAGGGTTCGCCACCATCTGCTTGAGCACCAGCGTCCAGAGCAGTCAGGCTTTTCACCAAAGAGGTCAACGATTGACCGTATCCTTGCTCTTCGGGTCCTCACCGAATGCAGACGAGAGTTTCGGCAGGGGCTACTTGCAGGCTGTGTTGATCTCTGTAAAGCGTTTGATTCAGTGAATCGGGATGCCCTCTGAAGGATTCTTGGTCTTCGTGGGGTGCCACCAAAACTGATCGATCTGATGTCTGAACTCTACTCTAGTACTGAGAGTGCTGTGAGATGTGGTTGTTCCATCTCTGACTTATTTCCAGTTGTTACTGGAGTTCCTCAGGGGTGTGTACTGGCCCCCACACTTTTCAGCACTTGTATGGACTGGATTCTCAGGAGGATGTCAGAGAGATCAAGCTGCGGTGCATCGTTTGGGAATGTCAAGATCTCTGACGTTGATTTCGCAGATGATGCAGTCATCTTTGCGGACACTTTAGATATCCTTTTGGGGGCCCTCGAGGTGCTGATTGAGGCGTTGGAGCCGCTGGGATTATGGGTTTCCTGGGTCAAAACTAAGATCCAGGATTTCAATGACATCTTTGATGCTGCTGTCCTGTCTGGCCCTGTTTGTGGTGAGGATGTTGAGATCGTGGAGAGATTCACTTGCCTTGGCAGTGATATTCATGCCTCTGCTGGCTGTGAGTCAGAGGTCAATGGACGTCTGGGTCGGGCCTGGGGAGTCATGGATTCACTGGATCATGGGATGTGGCGCTGCCGGTACCTGTGCCGGAGGACAAAAGTCTGAGTCTTCGGGTCCTTGGTGCTTCCAGTCTTGCTCTATGAATGTGAGACTTGGACTCTGACCAAGGATCTGAGACGGAGACTTAATTCCTTTGGTACCAGGTCTCTTCGGAGAATCCTTGGCTATCGCTGCTCGGACTTTGTGTCCAACGAGCGGTTGCTGAGCGAGACTCAAATGAGATTTGGTACCTGCATAGTCTGTGAGCTTCAGCTGCGGCTGTATGGACATGTAGCTCGTTTTCCTGATGCTGATCCTGCTCACCAGATTCTCTCAGCGAGGGAGCCTCATGAGTGGAGGAGGCCAATGGACCGACCACGTTCCTCGTGGTTGTAGCAGGTTGATCGGCATCTCAAGGAGATGGGGATGGGCCAGGCATCTGCCTGGGGGATGGCCAGACATAGTCACCTGGAGTACTGGCAGAAAATGGACGCATCAATGCACTGCTCTGGCGCATGCTCCCATACCTGACCTGACCTATATATGTATATGCTATTTCTTGAGTTCTCCAAGAGTTAAAGGTTGGAGAACTAAAGATAAATTCAGTTGATTGTGTGTATGTGTGTATATATATATATATATATATATATATATATATATATATATATATATATATATATATATATATATATATATATATATATATATATATATATATATATATATATATATATATATATATATATATATATATATTAGCAAAAACCACCCGTCGCTTCCCTTACGGGAATACTAACTGGGGAGGGGGAGGGAGAAAAAGAGGAGGGAAGAGAGAGAGAGGGGTGGGGGAGAGAGCGGGGGACAGTGAAGGGGGAGAAATAGGGGGAAAGAGAGAGAGTGGGGTGGGTGAGTAGGGGGAGAGTGAAGAGGTGGATGGGAAAGGAGAAGAAAGGAGGGAGGGGGAGCGAGGTGGGGTGGGGGGAAGGGAAGACAGTGAGAGGTGAGAGAGAGAGGGAAGGCAGACGTACGGTGGAGTGTTAATTACGATACATACTGTCTCGTAAAAATGATTCTGCATCGAACAACAATGAAGATGGAAACAAAATTAATGTCTGAAATCCACTTGCGACCAGTCAAACAATTAATACAGCCCGAAGACAAACACCGCCCGGACACGTCCAGAGGAAAAAACCCGTCAGACACATCCAGAGCCAAACCGACCGGAGACAAACATTGCTCAGACACATCCGAGACAAACTCCCATCCGGACGGGTCCGGAGACAATCTCCCGTCTGAACACGTCCAGAGACAAACTCCCATCCGGGGACAAGCTCGCATCCGGAGACAAACACCTGTCCGAACACATATATTGACAAACTCCCGTCCAAAGAGAAACTGCTGTCTGGATATAAATACCGCAAGGACGCGTCCGGAGAAAAGCTGTCCAGAAACAAACACTGCCCAGACGCGTCCAGAGAAAAACACTGCCCGGACGCATCCGGAGACAAACTCCCCTCCGGACATAAATACCACCCGGACACATTCCGAGACAAACACCGCCCGGACGCATCCGGAGTCAAGCTGTCCAGAGACCTAACCACCCGCACGCGTCTGGGGCCATGTTTTCCGGAAACAAACACCACCCAGAGACAAACACTGCCCGGACGCGTAGAGAGACAAACACCACCCGGACAGGTCCAGAGACAAACACTGCCCAGACTCATCTGGAGACAAACACTGCCCGGACACATCCAGAGACAAACTCCCGTCCAGACATAGACACCACCCGGACGCCTCCAGAGACAAACTCCCGTCCAAAAAGAACCACTATCTGGATATGCCCAGAGAAAGAGGGTGACAGAGTGAGGAGAGGAGAGTGAGAGAGTTATGGGAGGGGAGTGCTGCATTGTATTAGGGGCGGATAGAGCAAGAATGGGACAGAGAGAGAGAGAGAGAGAGAGAGAGAGAGAGAGAGAGAGAGAGAGAGAGAGAGAGAGAGAGAGAGAGAGAGAGAGAGAGAGAGAGAGAGAGAGAGAGAGAGAGAGAGAGAGAGAGAGAGAGAGAGAGAGAGAGAGAGAGAGAGAGAGAGAGAGAGAGAGAGAGAGAGAGAGAGAGAGAGAGAGAGAGAGAGAGAGAGAGAGAGAGAGAGAGAGAGAGAGAGAGAGAGAGAGAGAGAGAGAGAGAGAGAGAGAGAGAGAGAGAGAGAGAGAGAGAGAGAGAGAGAGAGAGAGGCGTGGGGGTAGGGGAGTTCGCAGAGAGAATATGTTGTGCTTTCTGAACACACACACACACACACACACACACACACACACACACACACACACACACACACACACAGCCAATATCGCCAATTTTTTGGGAATCGGCAGGTTGGAGTCAGTGTGATTATAGACAACAGTCAGTGTGATTACTGACTACAGTACATACTGTATACAACCCAAAAATCTTGAATCGCTTTCATGAAAAAACAACAATGCATTTATATAGACATTTCAAGGATATGGTCACAAACATCAATATTTATCAACAGCTGCGTGTGATGGGTAGAAAAAGAATTTGGCTCGATAATTTATAAAATGCGTTTATAGAGCAAACGGCTCGGAAATTGGGTGTTATTTCACAACAACTCGTTCAGAATGACAGAACGAACCACTCGCTCAGGATGAAGGAGCATGAACCACTAGCTCAGGATGAAGGAGCACGAACAACTCACTCAGGATGATGCAGTACGAACCATTAGCTCAGGATGATGGAGCACGAACCACTCACTCAGGATGATGTGATGCAGAAAAAGCGTCCGCAGTGAATGAACGATTCGCTCAGAATGGCGAAGCACGGTACCGCGATCGCCTAGAGCGCTCGGTAAGTGGCTTTCGCACTCAAGCAAGCACTCCAATTAAATGGTTGATTAGGAATGGCTGGCCAGGCTGTGGCTGCATACCATATAGGATCCCTTTAACCTTAAAGCTGGTCTTCAACGTGGACGCAGCAGTCAAAGAAATAAAGTGAATTTGTTCAAATCATGACTTTGTCCACAAAAGAGTTGCCGAGCTTCATGCAGAACAACCCTGGAGACATCGCAAAGTTTAATCGCCTGTGTAATAAACATTGCAGATACTCCACCATGTTGCCTGCTCATCTGTGCATGTGTCTCGTGGTGCATCGTTCGCGGTCCGCACAAACGTCATCACTTTATTTTAAAACGTCCATTTTTTCAACAGATTTGCTTCGATTCCCCGCAGAGCACCTCGTGAAATCTCCGAAAATATAAACACATATCTGGCAGATGCTATGGATAAGCAGTCTTTGTGGAAGACAGGGCATGAGATCGAGCAGTCAAAGAGTTATCATATACAGTTGCTCAATGAAGCTGGTTAATTTTGGCACATTCCTAAATCTTTTGTTCACTCAATATAATTCTCCAAACAGTAAAAAAAAAAAAAACATAAGTTTAATGGTTTGGAAGTTTCACATTTTCTTGTGCATATGTAGAAGGAGGGAACATAGCCTTGCTTGCTTAAAGTGAATATGTACATTGGCTTAGTTATTCAACTCAATATTTCTTTAAATTATGAGATTTCACTCCAGATTTTTACAATTATTTTGTCTGGACGATATCCGATCCTCAAAACCGAAATAATAGTTTGATGACATACTTTAATTAGTCCATGAGAGTAGATCGTGGAAAATTGCATCATGTAATGCATGAAATCGATCCAAGCTCCTAATTTGAAAACTATAGCACTTACAAAAGCGATGTATGCAGCTATTCGTAGATCTGATGAACAGGCATTCGATAATATGAGTGAGGAAAGTGAAAACAAAACTTTATCGTTAAGAAATTGTTGCGGTTTGTTCCAAATCAAGGCATTGATGAGCAGGCCAAAAAATATGGCGGCTTCAGACCTCAGCGAGGTTACCCAGGATACGCCTTAAGACCCCATTGAAGGCGGTGACCGAGGATACGTCTGATGAAGGATATGATTAAATAAGGACGTTAATTATATCCTCAAAAGGAGTGTTTTAATGAACCCAAACACCCAATTTTCAGTCATATACAGCCTTGTAGTTTTCTTAGTATGCATGCAAAGTTTTTGGGTGCCAGGCTTCATGGTTTTAGAGTTATTGAGGACACACACACACACACACACACACACACACACACACACACACACACACACACACACACACACACACACACACACACACACACACACACACACACACACCTCTGGAAAAAAATTAAGAGACCACTGCAAAATTATCAGTTTTTCTGGTTTTACCTTTTATAGGTATGTGTTTGAGTAACATGAACATTTTTGTTTTAGTCTATAAACTACTGACAACTTTTCTCCAAAATTCCAAATAAAAATATTGTCATTTAGAACATTTCTTTGCAGAAAATGACAACTGGTCAAAATAACAACAATTATATATATATATATATATATATATGTATATATATATATATATATATATATATATATATGTATATATATATGTATATATATATATATATATATATATATATATATATATATATATATATATATTGTTACGGATTCGCGCCCGCCGGCGTGCTGACGGCCACGTAACTCGAATCGCGGCACGTCGCCCACCGGACGGACAATCCAGTCGTGACCCTCTCGGACTAACGCCGGGAACCAGTCACGGGTGGACCTTTCGGTCTCACCGCGATCGAGCCAATCGGCCCCCGCGTGGGATATGGTTGCTCGCCAAATTCGACCTACCTAAGTACCCACACGGAGGGTAGACCGGGCGATCGCACCTCGCCGCAGGTCGACTTCGGACACGGGCCACTTAAGCGACCCGTTCCGTACTATCGGGATAACCGAGCGGTGTTATCGTCGGCCTCGACGGTTCGATTAATTATCGGGCGTATTCAGCCCACTATCAACCCTTTACGTGAAGCAAGATGAGGATTCAATGAAAGAAATGACGAAGCGAAGCGGGAAACAGTTCAACACAAAGCACATTTATTCGCGATGAACGGAAAGCACACATATTCAATTCCACCAAAAGCACATAGAAAAGGAAAAGAAACACAATGCAATTTTACACAAAAAGCAAATGTAAAAGCGGAGACACAATGCAGAGCTAATACCGACTACCGAGCACACGGCAACACTTATACAATTCTACTTCACAGACGGCGCCGACAACACATACCCAAAACCAAGAAAAAGAACACCCTCAAGGATGAGGCGGGCCTGAGGCCGAGACCGGGACGGGCCTACCCGTCTGGTGATGAGACGCGGAGCGGCGATGGTGCCTCAACTCCGCGGGCCTCGCGGACAGTGTCTGGTAGGGGGTGGGAAAAGGGGCCCCCTTGGTCGCACTATCTCAGCGCGGGGGGAAACAGGAGGGGGTTGCTGATGCTCGGGGAAAGGAGGATTTTTACTCTGTCTCGAGTCCCGCGACGAGCGTCTCCACCTCGACCAGGTCGCGCCGTCGGCCTCCCTGGTGTGCAGCTCCCGGCACGACGCGAGCACCCCCTCGTCTGCCTTCGCCGCCTCTCCACAGCTCCGTCCTCTTCGCTCCGACTCCAACGCACACGACGACGACGACGACCAACAACCCTTTTCTGACGAACGCAGCCGCTTATATAAGCCCCGTGGCTTCGCCTTTGACCCCCTGCCTTCGACCTTTCACCTCGCTCCCCATTGGCCCGAGAAAAAGTGGGCGTGAATGCATTTTGATCCATGAATTTGCATATAGCGACCGCCCTCCAACGCCCTGGAGGCGGGGCCAAATCGCCCCTCGCTCACCGATTGGACGGAACAAAAGTGGGCGTGTGTCGTTTTTGATCCGTTTTTGGATCGGAAAATCCGTGGTTTTGTACACGCTGTTCGGCGCGCGCCCTGCACGAGTCCAACACCGGTACCCACAAGCGGTGCAAGAACGGTGGCGATGCGACGGTTGCGAGGTGTGACGTGAAGCGGCGCCGCGGTGGGTGGTTGATGTTGTGGTTGGTGGTGGTAACAATGGCGGTTGGTCCAAAATAAAGATAGTAAAAGAAAAACGGCTATCCTGAAGAGTCGCAGCACGCATAAATGACATGTATTCCCACTAGACAACGGGTTTGGGCCTAACTACACATATACTTACCAAGATACCTCACCTAAGGGACCTGAATGGTGGTTTGCGAATTTGGTAACCACAACAATATATTTCATATATGAAATAAAATACATTTCCTCACTAATTTTGGAGACATAAATTCTGAAGAATAAATATACGGCGTTTTGTTGGACCCGTGTCAGCATATTCTTTGTAGAACTTTGAATGTGCACTGTGTGTATGTATACAGTGCCGATAGAAAGTCTACATCCCCTTTCAAAATTTTCACCTTTTGTTGCCTTATACTCTGGAATTAAATTGCATTAAACAGACTTTTTCCACCTTTGTTTATACATTATAACCCACAACTTCCAAGTGAAAAACAAATTCGACAAATTTCAGAAAATTAATTGAAAATACAAAACTATAATATCTTGGTTGAATAAGTGTCCACCCCCCCCCCCCACCGGAATCAATACTTGATGGAAGCACCTTTGACAGCCATTATTTCTGTGTGTCTGTTGGGATAGATCTCCACAAACTTTGCACACCTTGATTGGGCAATATTTGCCCATTCTTCTGCACAAAACTGCTCAAGCTGTCAAGTTGTTTGGGGAACGTTGATGGACAGCAATTTTCAAGCCATGCCAGAGATTTTCGATTGGATTGAGGTCGGCGCTCTGACTGGGCCACTCAAAGGCATGTATTTTTTGTTCCTCAGCCACTCCAGTGTAGCTTTGTCTGTGTGCTTCAGGTCGTTGTCATGCTGAAAGGTGAATTTTCGTCCCCATTTCAGTTTTCTTACAGAGGGCAGGAGGTTTTCCTCTCGGATTTTTCTATATTTTGCTCCATCCATTTTCCCTTCTATCCTGACAATTGCCCCAATCCCTGCTGATGAGAAACATCCCCATAACATCATGCTGCCACCACCATGCTTCAGAGAAGGATGGTGTTCCTTGGGTGATGTGCTGTGTTGTGTTTTCGCCAAAGGTAAAGTTTTGCATGTCGGCCAAAAAGTTCCATCTTGGTTTGGTCAAACTACAAAACGTTTTGCAGCATGGCTTCAGAATCTCCAGTGGTTTTTTGCATACTTCAAACAGGACTCAAGGTGGGCTTTTTGAGTAATGGCTTCCCTCTTGCCACCCTATCGTACAGGCCAGACTTGAGGAGTTTGGGATATTGTTGTCACGTGCACACAGTGACCAGTCTTTGCTAGAAAGGCCTAGAAACTCTTTCAAAGTTGCCAATAGCATCTTGTTGGCCTCTCTGATCAGTCTCCTTGCTTGGTCATCCAGTTTGGAGGGATGGCCTGACCTAGGCAGGGTCTTGGTGGTACCATACGCCTTCCACTTCTTCATGATTGTCTTGACTGTGCTCCAAGGGATATTCAAGGCCTTCAAAATATTCTTATATCCCCTGATCCCTGATCTGTACCTTTCTCGAATTTATCCCAGAGATCTTTTGGAAGCTCCTTGGTGCTCATGGTTGAGTCTTTGTTGTGAAATGCACTAACCAGCAGAGGACACCTCCAGGAACAGCTGATATTATTCTGAAACTAGAAGGGCACTCGGTAGAGAGCATACCTCCACCATGTAATGCCTGACCAACAAGAACATATCTGGCTCAATACGTTTTTGAAATATCATGCTATATATCGTTTTTGGTCCTCTCAATGGTGAAGAATCACTTTAAAAATTATCAGATCCAGATCCGGATTCGGATCTTCAACAAAATTGAGCCAATCCTTCCTTGTCACACATCCAGCATGTCCACGAAGTTTCGTCTGAATCCATCCAAAACTTTTTGAGATATCGTGCTATATATCTTTTTTGGCCCAATCTCTCAATTGTGAACAATCACCAAAAAAATTCTTGAAGTTAGATCTGGACCCGGATCTTCACCAAAATCTAATCAGTTCGTCCTTGTCACATACCGAACCTATCCACAAAATCTCAGCCGGATCCGTCTACAACTTTTTGAGATATCCTACACACAGTTAAGCAGACAAACAGACAGAAAGGTGTGAAAACATGACCTCCTTCACCTTCGGTGGTGGTGGTGGTGGTAGTGATCAGAATCACTACAATTTAACAAATTTTGAGGCCAATGAACTTGGTGTGTGATATTGAAGGTGATTGCTTACACCTGAGCTGATTTGCAACTGCTATTATAAGGGGGGGGGTGGACACTTATCTAACCAAGATATTCTGGTTTAGTATTATTAATTAATTTTCTGAAATTTGTAGAATTTGTTTTTCACTTGGAAGTTGTGGGTTACGTAAAGGTAAATAAAAGGTGGAGAAAGTCTGATTTATTGCAATTTAATTCCAGGCTATAAGGCAACAAATGGTGAAAATTTTGAAAGGGGGGTGTGGACTTTCTATAGGCACTGTATATACATTCACTTTCATTGAGGAAGACCAAGAAGAAGGCATATTTTGCTGAAAGTTTGTCATCATAAAAAGCTTCCATAAGCTACGTCCATTACTCATTTACATTCTTTCCTCTATATATAAAAGCACCCTAAAAGGTATGCACACTCACCTCTCACACCTGTGTTTGAAACCCAACCCAGCTAAAAACTATTTTCCCGGTGTTTTACAGGCAGGGTGATTCACCAACGCGTGTGCCATCCCTCGTATGTACGTTAAACGGAAATCCCATCTGCCGGCATTACTCGGTAGATGTTGAAGATCCCCGGTGTCGTTCATGAAGAGTCGGCAAGCTGAAGAGTAGGCAAGCTGCGTGACGCCAACACCCTGGACAAATGCCAAATTCCTGCTCATTCATCAGTTTTATATCACTGTTTAAGAAGTTAAACCCCAACGCTGTGTTCGCTGCTTGCGCAGTAGTTTTAGGCAAAGACTCGACAATTTATCACGAGGAAAATAGTACAGGCAATGATTTCTAGTGCTTTATGATCAGAGCCTCAGTAAGGTCATGGCTGCCAATTAGTAGATCAAGACACTTTTCTCCCAAAAAATAAGTCATATATAATGCATAGCAATGGCCCCCAGACCTATTGACATCACAATATGTTTACTGCAAGGAATTGTGGGATATATACGGGGTCAGTTTATTTAAATATGGCAGACGCTGGCCTTGTTTTAAAGGAGAGAGATATCGATGGTGCTATTTCCCCTGTGTTCGACGATTGCCAACAACCAGCCAGGTGAAGACGGTTGTGTCGTCGGAGTTTCTCCACCGGTAAATTGGAATCCAAAACCAGGTTGATCGAAAGGTAAATGCATGTTGAGCTTGAGCATGCTTCACAATAAAGAGCGACAGTGGATTCAATCTCTACACGCTTTTCATCCATGAGATGTGTTAGTTTCAACTTCAACCATAGAGATGGACACTTTTTGAGTTGTATTCCTGCACTACTTAAATCCATTCAGTAACCATGGAACTATAGAGGGTCAATGATCACATATACGATTTCATTTCTCCACTAAAATGCAAACTGCACTTGCTCACCCATTTTGACCCGTCATGGTTGCTCACCCATAACCCTCCGCCTCTTCGGTTTGGTTCATGGAAACCGAGAATAATGTAACAAGAGAGTTCTCCTGGCTGTTGCAATGGAGTTTAGTTTAGGAATGCGTTCAAAGAGAAAATATCAGCAGCACTTGGTCAGGTTGTAAACGCTGCACGACATACACAAAATAAACAATGCATGACATGAAGATTCGGTCCATTGCTTTCCAGAACAGAGTTACATTCGGGGCCATCTTAATGTAATGCAGCAAACGTGGATGTCACCGAAACTCTAAAATTGACACGTGGCAGAAATAGCGCCAGCTTTGGTGGTAGCCGGTATGACAGATCATCTTCCTTTATCTTATTATATGGAGTATGATATGTTGTGATCAATAAAAGTTCTTTCAAAAAGTGACAAAAATCATAAAGTGTATTTCCAAGACTATGCCGCAATACATTGCCCACAGTAGATGGGCCAAGAAGGGTACCTTTGGTGGGCAATGTGCCCTCTAGTGCACATAACATTTGTAAATACCTAAACATGGTGGAATTTTCCCACACTCCTCCACTCCGCTACATCCTCCTCAATGCCGCATGCATTCCCCTTTTCTTCTCCAACCTTTAATCGGGTTTCTTGGTGAATCTCCTTTCGATCCATTTCCTCTTCCTTTCTGCTCCTTTTCTAAATTTTCAAATCCATCCAACCTTTGCCTTTCATTGTGTAGATTGACCGTTATGACTTGCAACAATTACAAGTGCATCATTGAGATTATAATCAATGGTTACAGCCAACATGGCACAGTCCTTATTCCCTGTGATCTGCACGATTTTCAGCTGGGCTGCACATCCCGTGCAAGCAGAGTGGATGTTTGCAGGACTTTTGGATAAAGTTTAAACCTGAACATTTTGTCAAGTATTATAGATCTTATTTTAAAGGGCGTGAGGATGAGTACCTTTGGACACACCGAATATCTTTCCGAAAGAGAGGCATGAACCATATTTTAAAAAAAATTAGCTCAATATATTTAATCAACTCATTAGGTTAGTTATGTTTAACCAGAGAACAAAAAAGGTGCAACTTACCTTCTTGAGCAGAGACAAGAGGCGGCAAATAGGAATAAATGAAATCCTTCCTCTCAACACAGTCCTTTGAGCCCGGAGCAGGGAACTGCAGAACGCTGTTTTTGCTCACGGGGAACTGAGGAACGATGTGAGTGAATGGAACAGGTTCCAAATTCTGCACAAAGTCTTCGAGCTCGACGAGGTTAACCCCCATCAGCTGGAATGCCTGCCCAGCATCTTCGACATCTGGGTTGGTCCGTCCATCTGCCATCACAGGATCCAAAAGGCAAACAATGCCGATTACAAAGAGAAATCACAACAGAAATCATGAATCTTCTTGAAAAAGCAGGACGGTTCAAGACAGTAAACATAAAATTAGGAAGAAAAAAAATAAACTTCGAGAATACATTCAGAATTAAAATCAAGAGTAAACAATCAACATAATACATATAATTTGATATATTTACATCTTAAGTCATCGAACCTACACGGATCAATCAAATGGGTACCAAGACTGCTGTACAAATCAGGTTACAATGTCCCAACTGAGAACTTATCGATGATGCAGGGATCTGATGTTCAAGTGGAAATTGAATGGACCACGTTGATCTCTGAAGCCATGTCCAATTGTCCATTGTTCCACTTTCTTTCTCCCAAGTATTGTCCTTTCAGCTTCCTCAACTTTATCCTATTCTCCATCTTCGGTACAAGAAAACCCTCCAATAATACTAATAATAATAATAATAATAATAATAATAATAATAATAATAATAATAAATCACAAACTCATTCTGCTTGTACTTCCTTTGTTCATTCTTTATCCCTTCCAGTTCTCAATTATGTCTATTAAATGAATCCTGATCTAATGAAACACTTCTTCCTTTAAAGACATTGAAAAATGATTTACTTTCCTTATTTCTGTCGGGAACAGCCCATGAGTTCTTCTTCATCAGGACAGTTTCCTAAACTTCTTTTTCTTCTCCTTCTTCCGAGGTTTATTTTACAAACTTGTTTCACTCCTAAACTCCTGAACAACTAAACACTTCAACAACCCATTCATTTCAACCCTCCTCATGACATGTTTTTCCGTATATCCAGATTGGGAATCTTGAGAAGTCCAATTTTCAAAGGTTTTCTGCACACAACCATCAATTTGCCTTTACATCCATTAATGGTGTCAAACTCCTCCCTGCCAGGACCCGCCCCCACATATCCAACATGACCACGTCTTTCCAAACCACCCCTTCTCTTCTCTTCTCTTCTCCCCCCAGCATCCCTCCACTTCATGTCCGCTCTTTCTGCATCACCTCACACCACCAACTCAAAGCTTCCCCACACACCGTGCCCCCTCCCATCTTCCTTCTTCCCCTACTTCCTCCAATGTCCCCCTTCCCCACTCACCCCCAGCAACCTGCCCCACACCATCACAGCTTCCCACCATCTCAGGTCATCCCCATTCCAAAGCCATTATCTTTTCTACATTAGTTAAAGCCCCACCACTCTCCCAAAATTTTACTTATGAATCAATCTTGTCCACCGAGCTTGCATTCTCCCCTAACCCTTATCACTACCTGCATCCCTTGTTTGTCCGTCTCCATCTACCTTTCCCTATGCCCTGATGTTGGTGTTTTCCCTTTCTCCTGCTGTTCCCTTTATGTTGTGTCCTGGTCTGTTCTGTGTCCTAATTCTTCCATGAGCCTAAATCATGTAAAAAAAAGAAAAACAATTAAGTCATTTGTCCCCAACCACTTGCGCTCTGTACCCACCCTACACAGTCATACCTAAGTGTTCCTGGACTGTGTCTTTTGTACCCGAGAAGGTGGAGCAGTTTATGAAACCCTCGACTGATTCTGCAAATCATCCATGTGGCATCAGCTCACGTGTCCTAAAAACCTGCTCTGCTGCTCTTGTACACCCTCGTTCTGCCCTTTTCACCATATCATTTGCCCCAGGTGATAATACCATCTGACTGGAAGTCTGCCAACGTGACCACTCTACATAAATAAGGTGCAAAAAATGATTCCCTTCACTACAGACCTATCAGCTTTACTTCCGATCCTCAGTAAAGCTTGAAATCCATCATTGGAGTCGATCTATAATCCTTCCTTTTCTGCAATAATTTTCTCATCTCACATCACCATTTGGTTTCAAAAAAGGTCACTCCACATTGGACATGCTGCTTCTACTCACCCAACAATGGATGGGGGCCCTCAATGTCAGACATGAGACCAGGGCCATCTCTCTGGACATACAGTGCATATAGAAAGTCTCCACCCCCTTTCCAAATTTTCACCTTTGGTTACCTTGTACCCTGGAATTAAATTGCATTAAATCGGACTTTTTCACCTTCATTTACACATCGGTAACCCACAACTTCCAAGTGAAAAACAAATTCTACAAATTTCAGAAAATTAAAGAAATATACAAACTAGAATATCTTGGGTGGATAAGTATCCACCCCCCCCCCTTTCTAATAGCAATTGCAAATTCGCTCAGGTGTAACCAATCACCTTCAAAATCACACAAGTTAATTTGCCCCCACCTGTGTCAAATTGTAGTGATTCTGATGATTACCTCCACCCCCGAAGGAGGTAGGATGTTATGTTTTCACCCCTTTCTGTAGGTCTGTCTGTCTCTGTTTGTGTGCAGGATATCTCAAAAAAGTTGTGGACGGATTCAGATGAATTTTGGTGGACAGGTTGGGTGTGTGACAAGGACGAACTGATTCGATTTCAGTGAACATCCCAATCCAGATCCAGATACGATAATTATTTAATTTTTAAATTGATTCTTCACCATTGAGAGATGGGGCTGAAAATGATATATAGCATGATATTTCAAAAATATATTGGGCCCGATATGTTCCACTGGATTACGCATTGCGTGCTGGAGCAATGCGCTCCACCGAGTGCCCTAGTTTCAGAATAAAATCAGCTGTTCCTGCATATTTCCTCTGCTAATTAGTGCATTTCACAGCAAAGACTCAACCATGAACACCAAGGAGCTTCCAAAAGATCTCCAGGATAAATTCTAGAAAGGTACAGATCAGGGGATGAGTATAAGTATATTTTGAAGGCCTTGAATATCCCTTGGAGCACAGTCAAGACAATCATGAAGAAGTGGAAGGCGTATGGTACCACCAAGACCCTGCCAAGATCAGGCCGTCCCTCCAACTGGATGACCAAGCAAGGAGACTGATCAGAGAGGCCACCAAGAAGCCATTGGCAACTTTGAAAGAGCTACAGGCCTTCATGGCAAAGACTGGCCACTGTGTGCATGTGACAATATGCCAAGCACTCCGCAAGTCTGGCCTGCTCAGTAGGGTGGCAAGAAGGAAGCCATTACCCAAAAAATCTCACCTTGAGTCCCGTTTGAGGTATGCAAAAAGCCACTCCAGAGATTCTGAAGCTATGCAGCAAAATAATTTGTGGTCTGACAAAATCAAGATGGAACGTTTTTGCTTAAACGCAAAACATTATGTTTGGCGCAAACACAACACAGCACATCAGCCAAAGAACACCATCCCTACTGTTCAGCATGGTGGTGGCAGCGTCATGTTATTGGGACGTTTCTCATATGCAGGGACTGTGGTACTTGTCAGGATTGAAGGGAGAATGGATGGAGCGAAATACAGAAAAAATCCGAGAGGAAAACCTGCTGCCCGCTGCAAGAAAACTGAAATGGGGACGGAAGTTCACCTTTCAGCATGACAACAACCCGAAACACACAGACAAAGCTACGCTGGAGTGGCTAAGGAACAAAAAGATAAATGTCCCTGAATGGCCTCATCAGAGCCCCAACCTAAATCCAATCGAAAATCTGTGGCATGACTTGAAGATAGCTGTCCATCAACGCTCCCCACATAACTTGACTGAGCTTGAACAGTTTTGTCCAGATGAATGGGAAAATATTGCCCAATCACGGTGTGCAAAGTTGGTAGAGACCTATCCCAACAGACTCACAGCTGTAATTGCTGTCAAAGGTGCTTCCACCGAGTATTAACTCAGGGGGGGGGGGGGTGGACACTTATCCAACCAAGATATTCCAATTCTGTATTTTCAATTAATTTTCTGAAATTTGTAAAATTTGTTTTTCACTCGGAAGTTGTTTGTCGGTTGCGATGTGTAAATAAAGGTGGAAAAAGTCTGATTTAATGCAATTTAATTCCAGGCTACAAGGCAACAAAAGGTGAAAAATTTGAAAGGGTGAAAAAAAAAAGAAAAAAAAAAAAGGTGAAAAAAAATGAAAATTTGAAAAAAAAATTTGAAAAATTTGAAATTTGAAAGAAAGATTTGAAATTTGAAAAAAAAAAATTGAAATTTGAAAAATTTGAAAGTCGACTTTCGATACAGTCTGATATCCTGCCTTGCTCTCCAAACTCTGCCTCTGGCATCCAAGGCCATCTCCACACATTGCTTACTTGCTTCCTTTACTCTCATAGCCAACATATGGCACGAAATGGAATCCATGGAATGTGTCTTTCAATCCTGAGGAGTCCCACACTGTCACTATCTCTCCCCTCAAGTCTCCCATGGCACACCCTCCCATCTACTTTTGTCAAAAATCCTCATTCATTCAAACATTTCGGTTCAGTCATTAGCTTTCTTGGGAAAAACCACACTTCAAAGTTGGCCTCCAAAACCAGCCGCCGGACAGGGCGTCCTCCATTGCGCAAAGTATTTAATTGGCACACCTGAACGACATCCAACAGCAGGGCCTTGATTCGCCGCTCGATGCAGTTCTGCTCTCCCATCTGGACTGGCTGCCTCACATCTTGCTCAGCTAGACGCCATGGAAGCCGAGGCCTTCAGGATTATTGGAAACTCCCACGATGAATCTGAGTCTACGGGCCTATCACTTCACTATCGCAGACGGGTCGGTGTGCTCTCTGTCTTCCACCACCTCTTTTCCAGTCTTGCACCCTCTGTTATCTCAATACTTTGTCCCTCACCTCCCTCAGGTTCCTGCAGCGCTCACATGGTCCACCATCAACCCCCTTCTGTTTAAACTACCTAAATCCAGGATCACCACTCACCTCCACTCATTCGTTCCTCTTTTGTTCCACCTGTGGAACGAACCTCCACATTGTTTTCAGTGCCATTCTTCCCTCCAGATGTAAAACCATATTTTCCACCTCATTACACCCCCCCCCCACCTCTTTCCATTATTTTTTTTTTATTCCTGCGAGTTTGCAGCTGTATCCATCTTCATCACCCCCCATGTCCTCCCCTAACCCTTTTTCTTTCCCACATTTCTCCAAGGCTCCCTCTATTTTGTCCCTCATCCCTGCTGTTGGTGGGTTTCTGCTATTTTTTTTTGTTCTGTCATGTCCTGATTCATTCTATGTTCCAGCTCCTCTATGAGCCCAGACACTGCATCCACAAAAAAAATCAAAAAAAATCTGTCCATTGTCACCGACTAACCTTTTCTTGCATATTACATTTGTACAGGTTCTACCTAAGCCAAAATAATGTAAAACATGTGTGTGCAGTTGGAACACTCCACCACCCCACCCCCAACATTTATTGTCCTTTTCTAAATGGATTAATGGCCAAGATGTGGTCACCAATTAACAATGAGATGTGACGTTGCACCTGACTTATCAGCTCGTGCTTTAGAAGTTTTCTGTATCACGTTCCAGTTATACTCGCTTGAGTTGCTGTCAGGACAACAGGACCTGCTAATATGTTGGTCTGCCTTGTGATAACCTGTCGGGTAAAACCTACCCTTCTGCGGACAGCACGGACAGGCATTCCGACCCCTTCCACCTCCCCCAGAGTCAGATGACCCACCACTAGGTACATAGCTGCAGCCAGACCACCCTTGCCCACTGTGACAGGGCATAGCTCTTGGCTGAGTCCAACTACCCTCTCCTCTCAAGATCCCTCCCCCAAAGCATATACCTGCCGTAATATTGCCACTCCTTCACCCCCTCCTCCTCCTCCTCCTCCTCCTCCCACAGCATACCAACAACCTGACTCTAACTTGCAGTAGGGACACCCAGTCTGACCCTCCCCTACGTGCATGAGGAACCCACCCAGTCCGACCCTCCCCTACGTGCATGAGGGACCCTCCCAGTCCGACCCTCCCCTACGTGCATGAGGGACCCCCCAGTTCAACTCTCTCTAACTTGCAGTGGGGACACCCAGTCTGACCCTCCCCTACGTGCATGAGGAACCCACCCAGTCTGACCCTCCCCTACGTGCATGAGGAACCCTCCCAGTCCGACCCTCCCCTACGTGCATGAGGGACCCCCCAGTCCGACCCTCGCCGACGTGCAGTGAGGACCCCGAAACCCACCCCGCACTACAACGACAGTCGGTCCAGTACCACAGGACTTACAGAGCTCCCCGTAGCGATGACAACAGCGTGCGAGCTGTTCAATGTATCTCTGAAGCACGTCCGTGAGAATGTCCACGGCCGATACCTGAACCGCGTCCCAGCCGAGGCTCTGACAGATCTGTGCCGCCGCGACCCGCAGTACGGCGCGGCTGTAGCTCTCCGTCATAATCACGCCATGGAGCAACGAGGGCCTCGGAGAAAACAACGGCGCGACGGACACAACACGCAGCGATCGATGTCCGGCCCCTCTAGGCCGCCATAGCGCTCGAACCAAGTCCCCTCCTTCGTCCTGTAACTCCCGTGTCGCCTCTCCTCCGACGATCCCGTGTTACATTGTTGTGGGTGTCATGGTTTCGCGGTCACGACGCCTGAGCGCCATGAAGTAAACATGATCCGTAAACGTTTTTAAACGACACCAAATGAACCCGCCGTTCCGTCCGGTGTATTGTCACCCCGCCATGTGTGTTATCGCTTGTGGTTTTAGGGAGAAAAGCGCGACGTTTGATTTCTCCGCTTGTGCCGTTCACCCAGGCACACTTTGATGCGTTATTTCGCGTCATGTGAACCGATTTTATTATTAACGACTAAAACAACCTGGAAGGAGCCGGTTGATGTTTTTGGCCTTAACGCTTCCGTTTTAAAATGCATCTGGAATTGGGTTATATTAAAACTTTATCTCCTTACAAATAAAATCATCTCCTATTATTGTGTAAATAGTTCATAAGAATCTCGCTCATCACTTGTATGTATGTAGTTTTGTAGTTTTTGTATATAGGCCGTAACCAATACACCGCCCATAAACCTACGATCTTTTAACGGAGGTAGTTAATAAGAATCTAGCTCACACACATATACATACACACATATTATATGTGTAGATTTACAAATGTCAATATATATATATATAAAAATATATTGTGTATTTCTGTATATAGGCCGTAACCAATACACCGCCCATAAACCTACGATATTTTAACGGAGGTAGTTAATAAGAATCTAGCTCACACACACATATACATACACACATAGTATATGTGTAGATTTACAAATGTCAATATATATATATATATATGTATATATATATATAAAATATATTGTGTATTTCTGTATATAGGCCGTAACCAATACACCGCCCATAAACCTACGATATTTTAACGGCGGGAGTTAAGAATCCAGCTCACCACACACACACAAAACATACACAAATTATATGTGTCGATTTACAAATGTCAATATATATATATATATATAAAATATATTGTGTATTCCTCTATATAGGCCGTAACCAATACACCGCCCATAAACCTACATTCGTTGTTATTGTTTCTTGATTAATATTTCTTCGTCAATAAGCCGAACATGATTATTCACTCAAGACTCCAACACTATCGTCCCGGATATAAACCGTGGAGGTGAAAGATGTGTGGAGCATGGAGCGATGTTAAATAAATATCAGGATATGAGCTATTTTTCTACTTTCATATATAAAAAATACAATACTGTTGAACGTGAATTAGATGAGACAGTGAAATGCCTTATCGTGTAAATTAAACGGTAAAAATCTGTGAAATACCAAGGTCAATGCCCAATGGGAAAAGATCGCAGGAAGTGACGTAAGAACGTTTTTATTTGGGTTTGATTTGGTTTCACACTTCGTGGTGAAGTTTTTTTTTTTTTTTGTTCTGATCCTTATCAGCTGCAACTCCAAAGTGTGCGCGTTGTCGTCATGTAGTCGTTGAGAGAAAGTTGTGTTTGTTTGTTTGTTTTTAATATTCCGAGGGTGGTTACCGACTTTCCGCGCTCTTCTGGTACATGAACACCCGTTGGACAGGGTGATTGGTGCTGAGACATGTCTGATTTGGAACGAGAGGCTCATGAAGGTGGACAACGGGGAAACGAGACTGGCTGGGACCGTGTGCGACGGATGTTCCGGCAAGAGTGAGGATACACACACCGCGTGCTCACACATTGCTTCATTACTTGTGTTTATTGAAGCTCTTGCTCAACAAAATATTTTGAGGTTTCTCATGATGGGGGGGGGAGTGAGGTGATGAGAGGGGATGGGGTTGGGGGGAGAGGGAGAGAATGGGGTTGGGGGAGAGAGGGAGAGAATGGGGTTGGGGGAGAGGGAGAGAATGGGGTTGGGGGGAGAGAGGGAGAGAATGGGGTTGGGGGGAGAGAGGGAGAGAATGGGGTTGGGGGAGAGAGGGAGAGAATGGGGTTGGGGGGAGAGAGGGAGAGAATGGGGTTGGGGGGGGAGAGGGAGAGAATGGAGTTGGGGGGGGGAGAGGGAGAGAATGGAGTTGGGGGGGGGAGAGGGAGAGAATGGAGTTGGGGGGGGGAAAGAGGGAGAGAATGGAGTTGGGGGGGGGAGAGGGAGTGAATGGAGTTGGGGGGGAGAGGGAGTGAATGGAGTTGGGGGGGAGAGGGAGAGAATGGAGTTGGGGGGGAGAGGGAGAGAATGGAGTTGGGGGGGAGAGGGAGAGAATGGAGTTGGGGGGCGAGAGAGAGAATGGAGTTGGGGGGAGAGAGGGAGAGAGGGAGAGAATGGAGTTGGGGGGCGAGAGGGAGAGAATGGAGTTTGGTGGGGGCAGAGAGGGAATTGGGTTTGTGGGGGGGGGGAACAGAGAGAATGCAGTTTGGGGGGACAGAGAATGCAGTTTGGGGGGACAGAGAGAATGCAGTTTGGGGGGACAGAGAATGCAGTTTGGGGGGACAGAGAGAATGCAGTTTGGGGGGACAGAGAGAATGCAGTTTGGGGGGGGACAGAGAGAATGCAGTTTGGGGGGGACAGAGAGAATGCAGTTTGGGGGGACAGAGAGAATGCAGTTTGGGGGGGACAGAGAGAATGCAGTTTGGGGGGACAGAGAGAATGCAGTTTGGGGGGGACAGAGAGAATGCAGTTTGGGGGGGACAGAGAGAATGCAGTTTGGGGGGGACAGAGAGAATGCAGTTTGGGGGGGACAGAGAGAATGCAGTTTGGGGGGGGGGACAGAGAGAATGCAGTTTGGGGGGGACAGAGAGAATGCAGTTTGGGGGGACAGAGAGAATGCAGTTTGGGGGGGACAGAGAGAATGCAGTTTGGGGGGGACAGAGAGAATGGGGTTTGGGGGGACAGAGAGAATGGGGTTTGGGGGGCAGAGAGAGAATAGGGTTTGGGGGGACAGAGAGAGAATAGGGTTTGGGGGGGGGGGGAGAGAAACAATAGGGAGAGTTGTGAAGGTGAAAAAGAAGGAGTGCTGGATTGAAAGAGGAAGGAGAGGAGGCCTTGGTGGTGTGGAGTGAGAGGAGGTAATGGTCATGGTGGTGTGAAAGAGGAGGAGTAGTGAATGAGCGGCGGACATGATCATTGACATATTGACATGATTATTTGATGTTATGCCTGGTGTTGGCTTGATTATTAGGGTTGTGGACTTAGGATCCGAGGATCCCGAGTTCAAATTCCCCTCGGCTGTTGAATTAATACCAGGTGGGGTCGACTCTGCCTGTCATCCTTCTGAGGTCGGCAAAAATGAGTACCAGCTTGCTGGTATCCTGCGTCGGAGTGGCGACCCGTCCAGGATTGTGGCCAATAGCCAAGGAGACTGCTTAGGCAGCACCATTTATCTGCACAGAGTATGGTCCCAATGGATGGATGGGTGGATTTGATGTTATCAAGGGACGGTAAATGCTAAGATTGGTTGGAAGATTAACAGCAGTTGCGTGTAGAACATTCTGTTTGTGAGATTTTGAACACCTGTCTGTTCCTTCTCGTACTTGGGTTGATGGCAGTCCATTCTCTGCATTTGCTCTGCATAATACGTCTCTGTATTTCAGGCAGCAAACGCTCTCTGAGGAAGTTGATGACATGATCCGGCTAGTATTCATGGCTGGTGTCGGAGGAGTGTTATTTACTGGGCTACCTGCTGGTCGTCTGGCTTATCACCGCTTCCTGGAGCGGGCGGATGGTGAAGTGTACAGACATCCAGTGGAAGGAATAGTATGCCAGGGCATTTTGCACACATTTTGCTTTTGTAATCATGTATGAGTCTCCAGCTGGAATAAGGAACTAGTCTTGCTCAGGAAGATTCGTGGCGATGTGCGTCGGTGTACGTGTGGGACCATGGGATGAAATTGGCAGTACATTGATCAAGGTATGCTAACCACCATGGGGAGCAAGAAGAAGCTGGCAGTTTGGCCATTAACTCCTCATCTGAGCAAAAGAAGGAGACGAGATAGGGAGACTTGCTCCCGAAAGAGGGAGACATTCAACGTTCTGTTGATGCCATCCATTATTTTATCCAGCTGTTCCATTGTTTGGGAAATGTAATTTTGGAAGTGCAAAGTCAGCATTTGAATGTCATCTTTAAACCCAAATTGTCATTGTAAGGCCTTTGAATATTTTGTTCAGCGTCAGAGTTTCACCAGGGTTGCAGTTTGGAGTTGCCATGATTTGAGAATATAATGCAAATCAACCTTTCCTTTGGTGAAGAACGAACCAGCTGAGGATTTTTTTTTGTATTGGAACGAGTGGAGGTAGTGGTGGAAGGGGACGAAACAGAGTCCAGGTTCATGGAAGAGTGAGAACACTGAACAGATCAGGACATAATAGAACAAAAGGAACAGTCGAGAAAGGGGGAAACCACTAACAGTTGGCTTTAGGGACAAAATATAGGCAGAGTTGGAGGAATCGGGGGGATGGGGGGTAGGGGGGAATGCATGTGGTGTACAAGATGGATACAGAAGCAAACCCTCAGGAAGGAAAAACTGGAAATTTTGAATGGGGGGGGGGGGGAGGTGGGGTGGTTGGCTCAGGAATAGAAAATGTAATGGTTTTGGATTGGCGATGACCTGAGATAGTGGTGAACAGCTGACTTGATTACTAGTTGGTGTCTAACTTTGGAGGCCAACTTTGAAATGTGGTTTGTGCAAGAGGTTTGGTCTACATTTTGTTCTCGTGATGTATCTTAACCGTAAATTTTGTATTTTTCACTGTACGCACTAGAGGGCGTGTCACAACGCTGCCATCAAGGGGTTCCTCCGTGTTGGAGTTCCAATGGGATTCAGGGCTTCGATCTTCATGCTCATGTTCAGGTCAGTAATATGGAGAAATCTGGTTTGAATGTTGTTTTACATTGAATTGGTTTCAATCCCTGCCCCAAATAATTTTGACGATGAAGTGGCAGCATGTTGTTAATTGATGTTCTGATTGGAGCATATTCAGGAATTTGAGATTGTGGAATCCTTTACCCATGATCCAATCTGCACACTGTTTCAGACATTGTTTTTACATTCTAAGTGACTGTTTTTCAGCGGCACTGGAATTGTGCTTGACGCATATCTAAACAAGAAGTCTTTCACTCACTACCTCACGGCTGGAGGTGAGATACCGGCCCAGGGACATCTTACAGGAAGTGTGCACGTTTTAAGCGTATAGTTTGAGCAAACGCATTACAGGATCTTTTCTTGATGTCAGCTTTATTGCGGAAAGTCGGCAAACCCTCATGTTCTTTCCATAGTTTTACTCCATTATCAATTTGGCAGAGTGTAGTTATCTGGTGGAGGAAACATTAATCTTAAAGCTGTTTTGCTCTTTTGCTAAAATAGTGTGAAGATAATTGATGTTACTGTCAGATAAATAGACACTGCCTCGTTAAAGGCCCAGTCACACCTTTACGTTTTAGCCAGCTTATGCCGATTTTTGAAAAATTTGTCTAAAACGCTGGCATACGTCGAATACGTTATGGGTAAGTTTTGGAAACATTGAGAGCACGCTGAAAAACACTGCCATACGTCGTAGTACGTTGGCTTTCATCGTTGTACTTTGCGGTTGTCCTCAAATTTTCCATGCTTGAAATTTTATGACTTATGCCAGCGTATAACTCACAAGTTCCACTATGCTGGCCATAAGTTGTAGGCACGTTACACTATCGTTGACACACGTCGACACACATTACTTGCAAGTTAATTATAAGTCGAAACACGTCGTGGTAATGTTTAGCGTACCCGAAACTTATTTCTAACCTATGAGTAACGTGTTGTAGGCACGTAACGCGATCATTGACGCACGTTACTTGTAAGTTAATCTTAAGTCGAAACACGTCGAGGTAATGTTTAGCGTACCCGAAACTTATTTCTAACCTACGAGTAACGTGTTGTAGGCACAATACGCGATCATTGACACATGTCCACACACGTTACTTGTAAGTTACTCATAAGTCGAAACGCGTCAAGATAATGGTTAGTGTCAGTGTTCCAGACTCCCTGGTTTTTTTTTTTTCTTCGGTATGACGGTGATGTTGACACCAATTTCTAGTGCGGTTATGATTTAAATCGTTGATCGGCAGCCGATTAATTATATTATATTATAACCGCACTAGAAATCGAAGTGTCAACATCACCGTCGTACCGAAGAGAAAAAAATAAAAATAAAAAAAAACCAGGCAGTCTGGAACACTCACACTAACCATTACCTCGACGTATTTCGACTTATGAGTAACTTACAAGTAACTTTTGTCGACGTGTGCCAACGATCGCATATCGTGCGTACAACTTATTCCCATCGCATGCGGAACATGTGAGGCATAGGCAAGTACGTCGTAAAATGTTTAACACGTTTAAAATTACAAGACGTACTCCACTTACTACGATGTATGATAGTGTACTTTAGCGTTCTATTCATGTATACCAAACTTACCCATCCCGTATTCGACGTGCGCCAGCGTTTTAGATGCATTTTTCAGAGGTCGGCATACGCTGGCAAGATCGCCAAGGCGTGACTGCGATGTTGGCACTTCCATTTCTCCGGCAGTTATGATTTGAATCATTGTACGGCACCCTTTTAATAGGCTACGCCACGTGATCGTCGGCGATACGTGCAGCGCGCTATGCATAAGTTAGACTATCGTTGGTCATAGGTTGTGAACGCCGACAACAGGCTAAGCATTCGTTGGTACAAGTTATCTATAAGACAACGAAACGTTGTGTCCGTTACTAATACGTTATGCATACGACTAACTCGTTATGAATACGTCCGAATCTTTTAAAAAAAAAATCAAAAGTTCAGCGTAAGCCAGCGTTTTACATTCATTTTGATACGTTGCCATTGCTGGCTGAAACGTCAAGGTGTGACTGGGCCTGAACTAACGTAAGACTCATTGGTGAATTCAGATAGATGTCAATCCTTGCTTGCAGACCCTCAGTTCTGTCTATTTCATTCCTCTGCAGTGATGTGCAAGTAATGGCATGTATACCACCTCAGACAGGTGGGATATCTACTGGGACGTGGTGGAATTGAGTGTTGTTCATTGTGCTGTTATGGTTGAACATCACACCATATATGCAGAAAGGAAATGCATCAAAACAGAAAGGAAGTATTACAAACTGGCACTCGTGCATCAAAGGCGGTTTAAATAGTTTTTTTTTTAAAGTTAGAAGCAATTTTAAATAGTTTTTTAAAAAAAAATTGTCGAGGCTCGTGGAAGAGCTCGTCGGGGAGAGGAGGATTAAGTTGAGCCACTTTTTGGTGATGTTGATCGAGAGTCCAAGGTGTCACATAGTCGAAGATGACGTATATCTTGTTTTACACAACAAGTACAAGTGTACAGTTTGTGGGCCAGTCATGCAGGATCAACACCAGTGTCATAATGAAGCAGTAAAAAAAAAAGCACTCAAACAGCTCAACTTACCCCATCGATGGAGTAAGTTGATCCATATCCTGGAGTAAGTTGATCTGCTGCATATGATAAAGAAAGGTCATTATGGGAAAATATATTCAATTCACACATTTTACAGACGGTTTATTGACCCATAAGCAGAGGCTCACACTTCTTTTATTTATTTTTAAATTTGTTTCTCCAATGAGTCCCAGCAGAAATTGTTTGGTACTCAAAAAAAAAGTCAGCTTTGATTGTGCTCATCTGCTTTCCTAAGCGCCACTCCGATTTTTAAAGCACCTCTCTGCATCTGATGCACCTCTCTGTAAGCGCTCTCTCAGAACGTCCGCTCCAGACGAGACACTCGTAAGCCGTTCTTTTTTTTTTCGTTTCAGATGCTCCTGATCCTCCTCTTCTTCCTCCTTGCATGTTCTCCTTCGATCTTTTTAAAAATCTTACAAGTTATAAACCTACAATATACCTTCAAAATTGTAATGTTATCATTTATAAACTTAATTTTGAAATAGTTTGTCAATTATCAGAATTATCATGGAACGAACAATCTTACCTCCACAGCTGAGAAAACCTTCCATCAAAAGCCTCTGTTGAGCTAGTACGCTTTAGAGCTTTCTGAGCATCTTTTAAGTATGCATTTAGTTTATTTTTTTGCCGTGCATGAGTACCTACATACCATTTATGTGTGAACCCCTGCTTATAATGACATATTCAGTAGTTTGGTACACTGTTCAGCCACAATTGACGTCTGAACAACGATAGTTAAAACTGAAACAAATGACGTTATGATACAAATTGCAGGCATCAAACTGACCTCATAAATGACTACAAAGAAGAACATTAAAAAGGTAAAATAACAATCGTGCAATTAAAAATTGTGGAACAAGTTCAAGTTCACTGCCTATCCTATGTTGGACTCCATTTGCTCAGGCTGCATTCAAACACCAGTTGACAAGGGCTTCAGGCAGATCCTCCGACTGTGTTTAGCTTGGGAAGTTTATGCACGATGTCATTCCTTGGAAAATATGTTTCATCCTTTAGATTTGGTACAAAAATGGCATCCTCAGAATCCACTCGACCCAAAATTTTCTGCAGGAAAATGCCCTCATATTTATCCATAAATATTCATGTTAAAAAAATAAAACTAGAACTGCCACTTTATAACTGCTGGCAGTGATGACCGAGTACCCAGACGTCCACCTTTCATACAACATGACACTTTCTGTGGATGACAGTTGGAAAGTTTTGCTTTGATAGGATAAGTAGTTCCAGAGAAAACATTATTTAATAGTGATACAAATGCAGCCTTGCTTCAATGCAACACGGGACCGACGAGTTACGAACCGGGTAGCACAAAGTGTTCAATCTATTTATTACGTATGCAGTCAGCCCTTTTTCCTGGGGACATTGTCGGTATCAATTGAATTGCTATTCCTGTACCATCAAACACATGCAGGTGCAGCCAAGTGAGCCTTATGGAAATAATCTAAAAGTTCTCATATTCAAATAATTTCAATAATTCTGGCTGCCAAACCACATGGCCGATCGGGTTGAAATTTTAAAACTATGTTTCAAATGTCATCAAGATAATAATTGTTAAGTTTCACATATATTGACATCGGTTCCAGAGTAAATATTACTTAATATTTCCCCTTTAATCCAACATGGCTGCCAAACCATGGGCCCGATCGAGTTAAAATTTCAACCCTTCATTCCACATGACTCTTCCAATTATAACTCAGAAGTTTCACATTTATTGATGCAGTAATTCCAGAGTAAACATTAATTAATATTTTTCCTTCAATCCACTATGGCTGCTCAAGGATGTGTTGTACATCAAAAGGGGGAGAGAACTTTTTGTTCGTCATGGAAATGCGGTCATAGGTGTGGAGTCTCGCCTCGATCTGTTTAGCTGTTTCAGAGAAGACTTTTAAAGTTATTAATTTTCAATGCAATATGGCTGCCATTCCATGTGACCTATTACAACATAAATTTAAATTCTCCATCTAATGGGGAAATGGATTATGCTTGTTAAGTTTCGTGTTGATCGTCAAGGAGCGTTTTTCTATCCAAGATGGCCTCCAAACCATGTGACTTTTGACATAATTTTTACCGTATATGCAGGCATGGGGGTAGATTACAGTTGCCAAGTTTCCCTTCGATAGGTTATGTAGTTCCAGAGAAAACATTATTTAATACATTTCTTGAATCCAACATGGCTGCCAAACCATGTGACCTATCAGTTATTCACTACCCGTGTGCAATAAGTATGAAGTTTCCCCTTGATCTGACCAGCCGTTCTGGAGAAGAAGATGTTTGAAGGTTTTAGGGTAAATTCAAGATGGCCACCAAGCCATGTGACCGATAAATAAGAAATTAACAAACTTGTAAAAGGATGTCATGGGGAATGTGGCTCTAAAGTTTCGCCTCAATCTGTTCAGCCGTTCTGGAGAAGATGATGTTTTTAATTATTTTTTCCAAAACAAGATGGCTGCCGAACAAAGTCACCTATGACGTCATAATTTTTTTCTACGGTGATTTGTGTCGATGACGCTCAAATTTCAGATTTTTCTCATGCAGCGTTCTAGTTGACGAATTTTCACCGGCATACCGCTTCACCGATGACGTCACGAAATCGCCCGTGTTCCCCATGGGGAGCTTATTAAAATGTATGAAGCAAAAAAAAAAAATTCCATTGCACGGTTTCAGAGATACAGACGTCCAAAGTTTATCGGTTTTTTTCAAGATGGCGCCCGTACCATGTGACCTATGACGTCATATTTATCAATTAAGTGTGCATTCGAAAAAGATACATACCAAGGTGAAAATTTCGTGTCGACCGGACTTACCGTTCCTGAGAAAATGATTTTTAAAGCGGAAAAGCCCGCAAATTGCCGGCGGAAAAAGAAAAATAAGGAAATAAACAGAATAAAAACAATAAGTTACCCAGTCCATTTGACTGGGTACCCTCATAAGTGATGAGAATGTGGGATAAGTTTATCTGTGGCTCCATTTTGCCCCACTTTAATTGGCTCAACTTACCCCACAGTGTACCATTAAGTACTTTCGATCAGCCTGCCCAACAAGTTAATTGTAGCCAAATAGAACAGGCCATGATAAAAGCTTGCTCTCCAAAAGTATTCACCCTCCTCCAAAGTTTTCACATTTTGATGCCACCTGCGCTTATTTCACCATACTTTAAAACCAAATTTAACATGGAGTCTTCACAAACTACTCCAAAGTTATAAAGCTAATAAAATGTGAATATGTTGGATTAACAGCGATAATCATGATTCTCAGTTCCAAAAGGATTCAAACCCTTTGCCTAATGAACCATAAATCACTTCAGGAGCAAATTATTTAATTTGTTTGAATTGTTTGACGAGTTGGATTTTCTTCACTGCGTATTTCTCCTTCATCTAAAACTGCTTTTTCCTTACATCAACAAGCAAAGTATGTGACATGAATAGATGGCACCACCTTTCACCTCTCTCCATCCTGACACTTTCAGTAGGGGTGGCTCAACTTACCGCCCTCTCCCCTCCTAGTACACTGAACGGATTAGACCACAACTGGCCAAAAGGAACAGTGAAGGGGGGGGGGGGGACATCAACATAGTTGAAGGCCAAGATTTAGGCAGACTTGGACAAACTATGGGTGTGGGGAGGAATGAGGGGCAGGAGACTATGCACAGGGTGGATAAGATGGATACAGAAGGAAAGTCTTAGTAAGGAAAAGTGGAAATTTATGAGGAGCAGGAGGAATTGGGATTGGGTGGGTGTTTAACAAGGGTAGGAAATATGGTTTTGGAATGGGGACATTCTGAGATGGCAGTGAACAGTTGTCTTGAAGAATGAGATTGAAGAGGGTATGGAAGGTAGTTCCACATGCAGGAAAAAAAGAGGAACAGATGAGTGGAGGTAAGCAGTGATCCTTGATTTAGGTTGTTTCAGCAGAAGGGGGTTGATGATGGACCGCATTTGCCCTGTTGAAACCTCTGGGGGTGGGAGTGACAAAGCATGGAGAGAGAGAGAGATAGAGAGATAGAGAGATAGAGAGATAGAGAGATAGAGATAGATAGAGATAGATAGAGATAGATAGAGATAGATAGAGATAGATAGAGATAGATAGAGATAGATAGAGATAGAGATAGAGATAGAGATAGAGATAGAGATAGAGATAGAGATAGATAGAGATAGAGATAGAGATAGAGATAGAGATAGATAGATATATGCGCAATGCCAGAAGAGAGGTGGTGGAAGACAGAGACCACTGACCTGTCTGTGAAGGTGAAGTGATAGGCCCATAGACTCAGCTTCATCGTGGGAGTTTCCAATAATCTTGAAGACTTTGGTTTCCATGGTGTCGAGCTGAACAAGATGTGATACAGGCGACCCAGGCCAGAGGGGAGAGCAGTGCTCCATCAAGCTGCAGATGAAGGCCTTGTTGATGGATAGTTCAGGTGTGCTAGGAAGGACTTTGTACATCAGGTGATGCCCGATCGGCGGTTGGCTTTGGAGTTCAACTTTGAAATGCAGTTTTCCCAAGAAAGACCAAGGCTGATAATAAGACCCAGGAGTTTGAATAAACTTTCTCAAGTGGGTTGTTTAAAAAAGGTAGATGGGGAGGTTTGCCAGACTGTCCTTTCAGAGAGATAGTGAGAGTGTGAGATTTGCCAGTGTTGAAAGACATTCCATGTCTTTGACTAGCTTATGATTTTGCCAAGGTCTGAAGAGAGGGAAGAGGCTGCAGCCTGCCTGTCTGAACTCTGAAGGATGAGCATTGTCAGGGCAGAGGGTGGAATCGTCAGTAAATCGATAAAGATTGTTTTCCAGAGGCAGAGAGATCATTGATGAAGATCAGGAATAGGACTGGGCCCAGAACACTGCCTTGGGGGCACTCCAGCCTTGACAGGGAGAGGAGATGAAAGGATTCCTTTGAGTGCCACATGTTGGCTACGAGAGTACAAGACGTCAGTGAGCTATATGTTGAGTTGGCCTTGAATGCCATCAGCAGAGTGTTTAGAGAGCAAAGCAGGATGCGAGACTATTCAAAGTACGAGATATGTCCAGAGAGACAGTCCTGATCTCATGTCTGACATTGAGGGACTCCATCCATTGTTAGGTGAGTAAAGTCAACATGTCGAAGGTGGAGTGATCTGGACTGAAACCAAATTGGTGGTCTGAGATGAGAAAAGAAAAAGGAAAGATTTTTGCATAAACCACGATGATGGATTCCATGACCTTGCTGATGATTAGAACCAAGCTGAGAGATCTAGTTAAGGGGATCAGTTTTTGCACCTTCAAAAAAAAAATGTAATTTGACAAGCAAGTCTGCCAGATTAAAGGGGTTGTCACACCTTGCCATTTTAGCCAGCGTATGGCAAGGTCTCAAAATGTATGTAAAACGCTGGCGTACGCTGAACTATTGATGTTTTTTTAAGTTTTGGGCGTATAATAACACGTCGGACGTATGCATAACGTATTCATAACGTGCACAGAACGTTTTAATCACATATAGATAACTTATAACAACGAATGCTGAGCGTGTTGTCTGCGTTCACAACCTATGCCCAACGATAGTCTAACCTATGCATAGTGCGCGGCAGCGTATCGCCGATGATCACGTGGCGTAGGCTATTCATAGGCTGCGGCTCGACGATTCAAATCATAAACCGCACGAGACATCGAAGTGTGAAGCCGCTGTCACACCTTGACGTTTTAGCCAGCGTATGCCGACGTATGAAAAATTTGCCGAACCAAGCTGGCACACGTCGAACACGTTATGGGTAAGTTTTGTATACGTTAAGAGCACGCTGGCATATGTCGTAGTACATCGAGAAATTTTCAGCATGTTTAAAATTTCTCGACGTACTTGACGTATGACACACGTTCCGCATGCGCTGGCATAAGTTGTAGGCACGCTACGCGATCGTTGACACACGTCGACACACGTTACTTGTACGTTACTCATAAGTCGAAACGCGTCAATGTAATGGTTAGCCTCAGTGTTCCAGACTCCCTGTTTTTTTTGTTGTTTTTTTTTTGGTATGACGGTGATGTTGACACTTCGATTTCCAGTTCGGTTATGATTTAAATCGTTGAGTGGCAGCCTATTAATTATGTTATAACCGCACTAGAAATCTAAGTGTTAACATCACCGTCATGCCGAAGAAAGAAAAAAAAAAAACAGGGTGTCTGGAACACTGACGCTAACCATTACATTTGACGTGTTTCAACTTATGAGTAACGTACAAGTAATGTGTGTCATCGATCACGTAACGTGCCTACAACACGTTACTCATAGGTCAGAAATAAGTTTCGGGTACGCTAAACATTACCTCAATGTGTTTCGACTTATGAGTGACGTGTGTCAATGATCGCGTAATGTGCCTACAACTTATTGCCTGCATTATGCGGAACGTGTGAGTCGTACGCTCACATACGTCGGGAAATTTCAAGCATGGAAAATTTGTCTAACAGCTCGGCATTCTACGACGTTTGCCAGCGTTCTATGACGTATGCCAGCGTACTCTTAATGTATACAAACTTACCCATAACGTATTCGACGTGTGCCAGCGTTTTAGCCCAATTTTGCATACGTTGGCTAAATTGTCAAGGTGTGACAGGGCCTTAAGTTATGGCATTCCAGTGGGTGGTGCTTCAAGCCCGATTAGCGCAGGGTTGTTTTTGTTGTTTAGCCCCAGACGGTTTTCTCGAGGAAGCCCATGGCATGGAAACAGCTGATCTATCTCCCAAGAGTAACCCAGAGATGTCCCACATCCAGGATGGTCTACCCCCACCTTCAGGTCCATGAGGGGGAGGGGGAGACGGAGGCGGACAGACAGAGCGAGGTGGGGGGCAAGGAGATGCAGGAACTAGTTCATGGGGACCACCATGCCCTGCCGAATCTGGGCAGCAGGGAAGAATGGGAATATTTGGCCCCTGATTTGCATGGGGGTGGGGGGTACAACCACCACAAAGAGGGTCCCCATAGTTGCTTGTTGTTATGAGACCCTCCTGTCCTATCAAATGTCATTCCATCCTATCACCTGTCCTTGACCGGTATATCCTATCGTTAATAAAACGAGAAACACTCCGCTCCTCTTGGGAGCAACCCTGGTGGGATGGTTTGGGGGAAGGGGAGGATAATGGGGTTGAATATATTTTGTTCCCGAGCTAATAATACCCCCTATATGTAGCAGGGGTCAGTAAACCACTTTCACCGTGTCACGTGTACAAGCGTAAATTGAAAGTTGTCTCCCTCCCCCACCCCACCTCACGGAGGGGGGGGGTGGGGGTGGTTGTGCCAATGACCTGTCCCTGGGTACAACCAACACTTATACAAAATTTGGTCGAGATCGGGTGAAAATCTTAAGCCATCACCCCCCCCCCCAACCGATCCTCCCCCTCACATTTGTGGAGTGGGATTTTTCTTTTTAATGTGCCCATGAACTGACCCTGGGTACGACCAACACGTATGCAATTTATTTTCTCATGCTCTAACTGTCTAACAAGAACACAAACAACACTGATAAACACTGTTTATTTATTACATCATAAAAGGTGCCGTTAGTGGTTGGACATAGATACATTTGCTTCATTATATGTGGAGATAACCGGAGCTCAGGGGTTTGGAGCAAGTACTTTCTTTTAAACTTCTTGAGAAAATATATAAATGAAGAGAAATCGCTTAATTTATTTACTGTTGTAAACCATGTTTAAAATACTATTTCGACCATCATAAAAAGGCAAGCACAACGCACTTTTTTCAAATGTAATGCATTTGCCAAACTATGATCCTTCAATGTATTCCTTTTTTTGTTTTGTTTTCTTCCAACATACAGCAGTTTCTGGAAGCTTGTTTCGTGTGTTTCTTGGAGCCAAGGGAATGATCAGTGGAGCCGTTCTGGGAAGTGTCTTTGGGTGAGTTCAATTTGAGATGCCGACTGATGCGACTTGGTTATCTGTATGCTTGTTCAGGGCCTACGATGATATATTGCTCGATGGAATGTTAACCTTCCTGTTCCTGCTTTTCAGGATGGGATGTACATCCCTCGAGCATTCTCTCATCTCGATCTTTTTCTTGCCCTTCTTCCCAATCTTCTTTTGCCCAACACACAACTCAGAGGTGTAATGGTTTGAGCATCCCTTCTTCGTCATGGAGTTTGGTGGTTTGAACCCCTGCCGAGTCATACCCACGACTTTAGGAATGGCATGTGCTACTTCCTTGCTTGACGCTCAGCATTTATAGAAGGATGGATCATGTATAAACAACCATGTGTTGGCAAAACTAGCACAGGCTTTAATGGTCCCGATTGCCTTCTCCTGCACTGAAGTTGAAAGGGAACTTGTATTATTATTATTAAAGAGTAATAGTATTATCATTCTTCTCTCCTCCCTTCCCCTATCTCCTCTTCCTCCCATGTATATTCGGCACACCCTCTTCCTCCTTATCTCCCAACCTGCTTTCCCTCAAACCACCTCCCTCCTTTTGTCGATAGGTTTTGATGCTCCAGCTGTTGTAAAATGCCCCCAAATCGAGATGTTTTTATTGCCTTTGGGGTACCCCTCACATCTGGAGTCGCACTTTCAAATATGAGGAATTTAATTTAGGGGTTTTCCACATCATATATTCAGATAACACAATAAACGAGCACAGCCCTTGGTCGAGTGCCACCAGGCTGAACAGTTTACGTTTTGTATCCCACTGCTCGGCCAGATCTGCTTCCTGACCTGAACCAAAATCTTAATTGCCTTGTTCTTGTCTCCAACCGAACTCATCCACCAAGTTTTGTCGCAATCCATCCACAACTGTTTGATTACTTTCGTGCGATGTATTGTTTTTGTCACTCTCTCTTAATCGTGAAGAATCTTTTTTTTTTTAATTCTAGTATCCGGATCTAGATCTTCACCAAAATTGATTCAATTGATCTCCTTGGCACATGCAACCTGTACACCAAGTTTCGTCTGAATCTGTCATCAACTTTTTTGAGATACCTCACACACACGCACACACGTGGATGGACAGACAGACAAACAGGTGGGAAAACATAAACTCCATCCACCTTCTGTGGTGGATGTAATAAATAAGTATTTTGAGACTGATTCCGGTGTGGACCATTCGGCCATTTCACATGGAATATGCCACCATTTATTTCACCTTATCAATGTAACGTGTCTGGTTTGTCGCACGTAGACTGATGACATATCTATGACGTCATTTGGGGCTATTCCTGACTCTCCCCGGCGACTCAACGGGTCACTGACTTAGGTCCCGGGATTGTATACGCCACTCATCCTGCATGCTGCCAAAGCCTCCATGGGGGCTACAGAGGGTGCTGCAGCATTTCCCAAGATCATATTTTTCACTCTTGAATTACGTGGTGAGGATGAGGGCATACAAGCATTCCTCGTTTCCCATGTGATGACCAACGTTCAGGACTTTGCCGCACACGAGATAGCAACCTCGATCACATGACGCCTCGTTGAATGGAGCACCCTGCAATCTTCATGCCACGTAGCACATTTCCCATCTCTTATCCTGCCTTTTCCTCCCCCCGGTTTACCGGGGAGACAAAGGTAGGCCGCAAATGTGGCATCATCGCGCACATAACAGGCGCGAGGGCATCGTGTGATGATTTCTCGAGCAGGCGAAGTACACAAACCTCATGACGCACATGCGACCATCCGTCACTTAGCCGTGCAATCATGAACCTTCCATATCCCCACCCATCCTTCCATCTACCACTCATCCCTATGAAATCACACTCTCACCATAACAATCCCATCGGTGACTAATCCCTCTCATCCTCCGCGCATTCGTGCGCACGTGCATTATTATTCGTGCAAGTTTGTCCCCAAAGCTGCCAATGTTGTTACCATGGTCACTAATCCCTGTAACCACGCCCCCAGCATAATAACCATGCCTCTCCACTACTAACCACGCCCCCATGAAAAATTTCATGTGCGCGTCCTCTGGTCGGTAGGCACACCAAAAACTTTCCCTTATCTGTTGCTGCACCTGTGAGGAGCTCCTCGTGAGCCAACAGCCATCCATATCTGGTACCCAACTGTGTCCGTCGACGTCGTCCTGCAGATGGGTTACCTTTTTCTAGGAGTTGGTGGCAGGATTTGCACTCCAGCCAACATAAAACACTTCATTCCAGAAAACACATAAATGTAAAGAAAACTGAAAACCCACTCCATGGGAGTTGCTGCTTTTGGCAGGGCACCTCACTGGATGAAGAAATTGGGGAAAAGCCTTCGGGACCACCATTCTTTGATGATCGGAGGATAACCACGGGGTAACATTACTGGGTTGGATTGCAGTGGTGTGTGTCGGGTTGTGCTGAGGTGTCATCCCCCAGACGGCGGTCTCCTCGGGTTAACCTGGAAAGTTCGGCTGGGTACATAGAATGTCCGATCCCGAAGAGAGGATGATCACCTGTCTTTGCTATCATCTGAGCTCCAGCATTTGAACATCAGTATTGCAGCACATTCTAAAGTTCAGAGACTGGATAGTGGTGAGACCATGGTAGGTGGATCTACCTACTACTGGTCTGGTCACTCTGGTGGTTACAATGCTCAAGGAGTAGCTGTAGCTGTGTCCAATAAGCTGACTCCCATCATAATTGAGGTAACACCGGTCATCGAGCGTGTTATGAGACTGAGAATTCGTCACTCCTTGGGTGTCGTTTCCCTGGTCTCTGTATATACTCCGACTGAGGCGAGTGATCTCACCGTGAAGGACACATTCTATGCCACGCTTGAGTCTGTGGTTAATCAGTGCCCCAGATGAGATGCACTTCTAGTCTTGGGGGATTTCATTGAATCGACTGGAACTGATAGGAATGGTTATGAGACGTGTGTTCGTCCCCATGGGTCAGGAACTGTGAACCTGAATAGCACCAAGTTCCTTGACTTTGCAAGAAGTCATGGACTTAGGGTGGCCGATTCATGGTTTCAGCACCCACAAGCTCATCGCTGGACTTGGTATTCCAACGCTGGCGGTGTGGCAAAGGAGATTGACCATGCCCTCGTTGATGGTCGCTGGAGGATGATCCAGAACTGCAGGGTCTACCGGAGTGCTCAGTTCCTCAATACTGACCACCGGCTTGTTGTAGCAACTCTTAAGTTGCACTTTAAATCCAGGAGAATGGTACCATCCCAGCCTCGGCTGGATGTTGGCAAGCTCAAGGATGAGAGGGTAGCTGAGGAGTTTGTGAACAGGCTGAGTGGGGATTTTGGGGGGTCTGGGTGTTTTGGAGTATCCTGAAGAGTTGTGGAGTTCCTTCAAGCCTACCATCCTTGATGTTGCTAGTGGATGTCTTGGAACCCACCGTCAGGTGAAGCAGCACTTTGTCTCCCAAGGGATGCTGGATGCCATTGATGCAGAGTCGTAGGGCCAAGATTAATGCCATGGCTGATCTGTTCAGGGAGTTGAGGCGTAAAACTGTATGTGCACTCAGGGCGGACAAGGAGGCCATTTGGCGAGGAATATGTGAGGTGGAAGAGCATCACCTGTGGTCAAGTGATTCACGTCTTACTTACAGAGGAATTTGTGCATTGCATTCCTCCTAGCCAATCTCTCCGTGGACTGCAGTTAGAGCGGAGAGTGGTGGATTCTTGACAGAGGAGTCTGAAGTAAAGGTGAGCTTGGCCAGTTACTTTGAGCAGCTGTACCAGGCTGATCCACCAGCTGTTGAGTTGGATGTCAGGGGTGTTCCTAATCCTATTGCTGACCCTCCAATCAACTGTGAACCAGCTTTGTTTGTAGAAGCACAGGATGTGGTGAACCACTTGTAAGGAGGTAAAGCTTTTGGTATTTGTGGCATCCATGCTGAACTTCTCAAGGCTGTTGGAAATGCTGTACTTGTGCCGTTGCATGCAGTTCTTTGCTCTGTTTGGCGCACAGGCATCATCCCAACTGACGAAGATGGGCCTTGTTGTTCCTTTCTGGAAAGGGAAGGGTGATCGCTGGGCCTGCGACAACTACCGAGGTGTGATGCTGCTTCCAGTGCCGGTCAAGGTCTTTGCTCGGATAATTCTTGATCGGGTTCTCCACCATCTGCTTTTGAGCACTGGTGCCCAGAGCTGTAAGGGCTTTACACCAAAGAGGTCAACGATTGACGAGAGTTTCGGCAGGGGCTGCTTGCAGCCTATGTTGATCTCCACAAAGCATTTGATTCAGTCAATTGGTATGCCCTCTGGAGGATTCTTGGTTTTTGTGGGGTGTCACCAAAGTTGATCAATCTGATTTCTGAACTATATTCTGGTACTGAGTGATGTGAGGTGTGGTGTTTCCATCTATGACTTATTTCCAGTTGTTACTGGAGTTCGTCAGGGGTGTGTACTGGCCCCCACACTTTTCAGTATGTGTATGGATTGGATTCTTGGGAGGATGTCAGAGAGAGCAAGTTGTGGTGCATCGTTTGGGAATGTCAAGATCTCTGAGACTCTGACCATGATTTCGCAGATGATGCAGTCATCTTTGTGGGGGCCCTCGCGACGCTGAATGAGAAGTCAGAGCCACTGGTATTACAGTTTCCTGGATCAAAACTAAGATCCAGGCTTTCAATGACATTGGATGCTGCGATCTTGTCTGTACCTGTTTGTGGTGAGGATGTTAATGTCATGGAGAGACTCGCTTAGCTTGGCAGTGATATTCATGTCTGCATGTTGTGAGCTCGAGGCCAATAGACGTCTGGGTCGGGGCGGAGAGTCATGTATTCACTGTATCATGGGGTGTGGCACTGTCAGTACCTATGCAGAAGGATGAAAGTTTGAGTCTTCAATTCCTTGGTTCTCCCAGTCTTGCTCAACAAATGTGACTTGGACTCTGACCAAGGATCTGAGATGGAGACTTAACTCCTTCGGTACTCGGTCTCTGGAGAATCCTTGGTTATTACTGTACAGACTTTGTGTCCAATGAGTGGTTGATGAGAGAGACTCAGATGGGATTTCTTACCTGTATAGTCCGTGAGCCTCACCTGCGGCTGTATGGACATGTGGCTCGTTTTCCTGATGCTGATCCTGCTCACCAGATTCTCTCAGCGAGAGAACCTCGTGAGTGGAGGAGGTCAACGAGCTGAGCACGTGCCTTGTGGTTGCAGCAAGTTGATCAGCATCTCAAGGAGATGGGGATTTCTGGATGACCGGCGGAAAATGGACATTGTGACACGCTGCTGCGGCGCATGCACCTACACCTGACCCAACTCTGTGTGGCGTTCTGGAGGCCTGAGCGGGAGAGCACTTTTGCGCCACGTGCCATCGGTGTTGCATTCTCATGCTGCGTGGAGTAAAGTTTAAGTTTTGTAAACCTGCCAGCTCGTGTCCTATGGGTGAGGTGCAATGCTCTTGTATAATATCTGTTCATTTGCTTGGGAAATCGGGCTGTCTTGTTTGCATGCACTTGCAATCAGTACCTTTTTCTGCCTCTAACTTCAATGGCAATACCAATATGATACCTTTATTTAACAGTATGTATAATACGAATATTCAAAGTGGCATCTCATGTAGGAATCATCATTTTATTTACTAATGAGCTGTGCTGGAATTGTAGAGATTAACAGGTTTTTGTTTTGTCTCGCAAGCATGACCAACTGTGCTTTTTTTTGTCACACCATTTCCTTAATATGTTGGTATGATCCGCAGCTCTAGTTTTGGCAAAGTGCTGCCACCATCACTATCATAGTTGTGTGCATTCCTCGGACAGGTGGGCCTTCCCCTTGGATACAGAAAAGGGGATGAAGCTTGAACCCTGACCTTTTGCTTTAACGGGGATTCCCATGTGCCTGCCTTCTGTCTGCGCCCTATTATTATAAGTTGCATAGCTAACATGTCATGCATGTAACAGTATAGTGATGCTTGTGAGTGGGTGCAGGAACAGGACGGGTTGGGGGTGGGGAAGTGAGGGGGAGTGGTTACATGCTTGTTTTGACTAATGCAAATGACCTGTGCAGAATTCCTGCTGGCCTCACTTTGATGGCAATGAACCAGCTCCATGGGGAGACCCTCTGGCAAAGGAGACTCAGGCTTCGACAACAGAACCTCCCGGATGAACCTGAAGTATGGTATGCGAGCTGCATCAGAAATGTTTTGCGCAACATTGCGGAACTTGCTTCGAAGAGAAAAATGGAATTTAATGCTTTCATGAAATACATTTTTAAAAAAACAGTTTGAAAATAGATCTCCATTAAAATAACTGGGTATGTTTTGATTGCCGGTTTTATCAGATTCAGGACAGAGGTCACGAGGTTTTTTTTTTTGGTTTTTTTTTGCAGGGAAGGTAAACTGCGAGTTCTGGATAACTTTGTGGAACGCATTGAAAGGACAGTCGTGGAGAACTCTGCTGAAGAAGACATTTTGCGGATTGAAGAACTCTCCGTCAAGGATCCTGTCCTTCGCAAACAGAACCCGATAACCAGCGATTCTTCCAGATCAGCATAATCGACGCTAAATGATTTTCACCTCCGAAGACAATGCAGCACTTCCTGTGCTATAAGCATTCTTTTGGCGAGATTTGTAAGCACAGTTGTCCCACAATTCACATCGAGCTTTTACCCTTTCAGCTTACTTAACGAAATGGATCATTTTGAGGAAATTGATTGTAACAGTTCCAAAATAGATTTTGCACAGATATTTGACTTCTTCCAAAGATTCTCATTTGCTCGAAGTTTGAGAATTGTATGAAATGTTTTTTTTTTTGATGGAATTTCATTTGTGTTCAGGAAGAGTGCACTTTGATATGCATTGGCAACTCGATTATCGTTTCCATCACTTTGTAACAAAACGATGAATGTTTCTAAGCATATTTTGTGGAGGCACACCCACTTCCAATCATTGGACGTTTCACAATCATTCTGGAAATGCATGGAATGTTTTTGTGTTGTTTCAATACCAATCGGAGAGCAACAGAGTATCCATCATGACCGATCGCAAATGTTTCCTTCGTGGAGGTTTTCACCCAGGACAGGCCCTTACTCTACCATACGGTTCTGCTGAAGCAGTCCTCGACTAAGGCATGTATTTTAAGTGTGGTCACAGTACCGGCATACAATGGCCTACTCTATTTCAAAGGTAATGTCGGATATTTTACGGCGACGTAGGAATGTTAGCGGATTAGACTGATGTATAGTGGCATTTATGGAGTTCGTTTTCTTGCTATTTTTTATTACAAAGTCGAGGCTCATGGAAGAACTATAACAGGTCAAAGCATACCAGAACAAAAAGAGCAGCGGAAAGAGAGGGGGGGCACCAACAGGAGGGATGGGGGACAAAATAGAGGTAGACTTGGGAAAATAGGGGGTGAAGAGTGGGAGATGGATATAGGGTGGACAAGGTGGATAGAGAAGCAAACCCTCAGGAAGGAAAAAGTGGAGATTTGGAAAAAGGTGGGCTTGAGAAGGGTTAACGGGGATAGAAAAGATCATGGTCCTGAATTGGGGAGGATCTGAGATGGTGGTGAACAGCCGTCTTGAAGACCTGGAGGGAAAAATGATGCTGAATGGAATATGAAAGTTGATCACACAGGTGGAAAAAAAGAGGAACAAATGAGTGGAGGTGAGCAGTCAGTGATCCTGGATTCCCTTTTAGGCAGTGAGATTTTTTTTAGGATGGAAAGACACATTCCAAGTGCTTGACCAGTTTGTGATCCTATGAAGGCTTGAAGAGAGGGGAAGAGGCTGCTGCCTGTCTATTTTAAGGATGGGGGATGTCACGGTAAAGGGTGAAGTCATCAGCAAAGAGACAAAGGGGATTTTCCAAAGATTCAGAGATCATTTGTGAGGGTCAGGAATAGGCTTGGGGCCCAGAACACTCACTTGTGGGGAACTCAATCCTTGATAAGGAGAGTAGATGAGAGCAACCTGTTGAGAGCCACACATTGGCTTTGAGAGGAGAGGAATTCAGTAAGCCATGTGTGGAGTTGGCCTTGAATGCCATTGGTAGAGAGTATGGAGAGTAAGCTCAACTTGTGAAGCACCAGGGTAACTGGGGTTTTCTTTTTCTCAACAAGAATGAGACTCATGAAAGGGCAAGGTGATGCATGATATGAACTTGCATTTGGGCAGTGGAGCAACTCTTGTGCACTATAAGCTATGACGATAATGAACAGGAAAAGAGCATCTAAGGAAACGCTGCAATCTACAAGTAAATGGTTTGAGTTATGAAGTGTTAACGGTGCTCATTGAGTTTGTAGGTAAGGATGGGGGATGACAGGAAATGGTGGGAAGAGTGGGTAACAACATCTAAAAGGTAGTGCCACATTTGGAGAAAGAACAACAAGAGTTGAGGTGTGCTTTAGCCAAGTTTTGCAAGTTTAACCAAGTTGAAGTAACTTGGAGTTTTTGGGGAGGGTTGAGAACAGATGGAAGTAAAGCAGAGTTAGTAAAAATAAAAAAGAAAAGTCAACCAACCTGTCTGCTATGGGAGAGTAACGAACAGGCTGTGTGTTTCAACCTCACAGTGGGGGATGCCAATAACATGAAGACCTTTGGATTCCAAAGAATCCAGGAGAGACAAATGTGATATTGGGGTGCTAGCCCATAGAGTAGGGCAGTTCTCTCGAGGTATGAGCAAAGTCCTTTCTGCTGAGTATGGCGCTCATTTGTTTTCAAGGAATGATCTGCGGCTGGCTTTGATGGCCAGATTTGCTAAAAGGTTGCCTCGCGAGGTCATGGCTGATGGTGAGGCCTCGTACTTCAAGTTCAGGAAATTCCAGATCGGCATAGAGTGACGCAGCTACCTTGTGCCGAGCAGTGGGATGGGGGGGGTACTTGAGATGGGGATTGTTTGAAAACGGGAAGTACCACACAATATGGAGGAGGCATGCAAAAAGGATGAGAAGGTTTTCCAGAGTATCGGTTTCAAAAAATCGTTTCTTGTTCGAAGAAAATCTTACCCTGTCAGCCCATCAAACGGGTTCAACGAAAAAAAATTGAGATGACATCGTGTTCAAAATTCATATGGCAGAACCATATTAAGCCAGACCGACCGTTAAATTATATTGACATCTTGGATCTGATGTTTTGATCACCCAATGACAAATAGGGTCTCTTTGAAGCTGTGTGCCGAGGTCTGGATGTAATAAATCCGACGGTGCCATTATACCTATTCAGAAATGGTTGAAGTAGGTACGAAGCACTGAAATAGGTGGTGGGAAATGCTTATCCCCAGGTGGTGATGATATAGTTTCTTGAAAGGGTGCATTGGGCTGTCTGCAGTTCATCAGGGTTGAGCTTTTGAATGAGCAATTCTTAGAAGCAAACCATTTCATAATTAGAGAGTTCATCGAACACCTTTCCTCGTGCAGTCTTGAGAAATATGAGCAGGATCTGCGAGCGGCAAATTTGAATGGTCGTGATGACCTGAAATGCCATAATATTATGTCCAAGTACTGCTAAACAGAAGTGTTTTGAAAGTGCCAGTAAGGCTGTTTGTATTGTACAGTGTATAATGAAATTGAAATTAAATAAACTCGAGAAAACAATATTCCGGAGGTTCGCCGCTGTTACTGCAGCGTCTTTTTACACCACCCTATTTTAACACAATGCATTTGTTATTCCTGCTTGTTGTGTCCTTCATAAACATCCTTAAAAGCAGTAACTTTCCTGTTTGGAATGATCTTCAATTTTGTTTCACTCCCAGGCAGGCAGACAGAGTAAGAAAATATATCTCGCTCCTCTGTGCCATCGGAAAGAATTCAGAGCCATTGTGCTGCCTAACAAACTACAGGTTTGTTTTCCGATTCATGTCGAAATATAACATTGAATTGAAATGAATTTATGTTTTTGGATGAACAGATAAAGTGAGCCATTTGTTTAACCCCACTTTTCTCTTCGTGTGTGTGTGTGTGTGTGTGTGGGGTAACTATACACACACATGTAACTTCTGTACCAGAGTTGCCATGTCTATCGAATGCTTGGCTTGATGTTGGTTACTTGATCTTTCACTCTCGATAGATCCCAGAAATTTTGAGCATGTTTGTTCACTTCAATCAAATATTTCACTAACTTGACTAAAATGCCATTGTGATTTATGTCTTTATTCTCCTACTGGTTTCACCAGAGGGGACTATAGGTTTGCTCTCTGTCCGTCTGTCCGTCCGTCCCACTTGTGGTTTTTCAGGCTTTTTTCCCATACCCTTTAACATATTCAACTGAAACTTGGTGCATGGCTTCATTATGATAAGTTACAGAACAAGTTCAAGTTTCAGGGCATTTTGTCAATTTTTCACAGAGTTGTACCCTTTTTACAACTTAGAAAATATCACATCGGTGGGGGACATGTATTGCATAGCAATTCTGGTTCTTGTTATCTTATGGATAGACGTTCCACTTGCCTTCTCAAACTTTTTGTTTTTCCTTCTTCTTCCAATTTCCTGTTTGCTTTTCTACCATACCCAAACTTTTCCTGGGAGACTGTGATGCTTGCTTGAGGTGTTTTGTGATTAATTATAACAATTACCTGCTCTAATTGTTCTTCAAACATTGCATACCAAACTGCTTTATTCTCACTTTGATGGGCTGACAGGGTAACTCAGGTGCAGCAGAACGACCTTTGATCTGTTGAGCCTGGTTCAAATCTCGAGCGAAAAAATTGGCATCGGGCTTCGCATCACCAAGTGTACCTCCATAGGGAGAGGACGTTAAAAGCAGCTGCCGCGTTTGCTAGAATTCTGCTCGATGTTAAAAATCCTTGCGGTGCCTTTTGAAGAAAGTAGGCACATTGTGAGTGCCTGCACCATGACCAATTTCCAAGTTAATTACCCATTATGTCGTGGGTGGGCACTGCTTGAACAGCACACCCGTGCCTCGGTGATGATCTTTCATATGCAACACATGGTTGCAGGTCGCTCATTTGCTAAGGGCATGGATGTACCGTTGATGCAGTGCCTCTTGTAGGTTGGAGCAGGAATTTGTAATTTAGCCATGGTGCTGGTAATAGCTTGCCTACTCTTTCTGAAGGTCGCAGTGGGGTTTTTAACTTCCCCCAACTGAAGCTAACAGACGGGACGCCCGGTTTGATGTTCATCCGAAGGGTGACACATGCATTGATGCGTCACCCTGCCTTTGAAGCACCAGGATGACAGTTTATAGCTGGGTCGAGATTCAAACTAAAATTGGACAGCCTAGAAGTGAGGGTGCATCCCTGCCAACCCTCAGTGATGATGCGATCAGCAGACCAAATGAATGGTTAAATCCTAGTCAGATATCCATTAAAAAGAGATGGAGAGTGATCATTTTGATTTTTACACAATATTAGAGGGGGGGTCCTCTTTCCTTTTAATGTGTATTTTAACTCTGCAAATGTTTCCCTCGATCTCACAAGATCTGATCAAATTGCCAAACTTTGGTTTTTCGCTGCAATTCATTGCTGTCTTGCGAGATTAACAGATCCCTCATTGAGTTTATGAAAACCATTTATCAGTCTACATCTGTACTGTGAAATATCAGTTGGTACGGGATATCCATTCGCCGAATGTACATTTCAGAGATGGTACTGACCAATGCTCGATGTCCATTACCTTGCAACCAGAAACCATGAATTGCGCTTCTCTACGATCACGTTGGAATTTGATCCGATTGTATGTTCCCAATTGCTTGTGGACCACTCATGTTGTTGCGTTCTGAGTTTACATCGTTGGTACGTCACTGACCAATAAATAAAGCAGTCACCAGAAAATGTTCAAACCAAATGCTTGATTCCTGCAACCTGAGGCCAATAATTGAATAAATAATTTTCTTCCCCAGTGTAATTTGCTCTCGGAAGCCATCTTGAACACGCACTTGTTGATATACGTGTGTTGTTCGCATTTCTGAACTTACTGTTAAGATATATTTATTACCTTCCTTGCATTTTAACTTCAAACATTTACATTATACTGCATTTATGGAGGAGGTGGTCCATGGATGAGAACATACCAGACAGACTCTGTGGCATTGTGGTGAGTGTTCGCCCTGAGTGTGATATGGTGGTAGTTTGATTCTGACCGTGGCTGAGTCACACTAAAGACTTTAAAAACGGTATGTGCTGCTTCCTCGCTTTGATGCTCAGCTTTTGAAGGATAGAGCATGGTTTTGCTGACCTAATGAGGACTATAGTAGTAGCTGTAAAAAGGAGGTGATGTGTGGCTTCTTTGAGCAGCCGTGCAGAAGATGAATGTGGGCCATAAGAACCACGGTGCAATTTGGTCATTGTGCAGCTTACTTGGACATCCATTGCAGAACACTTAAGAATTCATACCATGCATCTCCCAAATATAGATGCGTCCTGTTTGTTGGTGTTGTTCGTGGGCGTTAAAGATCCTGCGGTGTCCTTCGCGAAGAGTCGGCGAGTTATCGCCATCAACCTGGCCGAATACCAAATTCCAGTCCTAGCCCACAGAGGGCATTGTATCAGCGGCAGAGCCATGCCCCCAGTGAATGATGCTAGCTTGCAGCCTTGTGCTGCATTCTAAACAATAAGAAGACAAGTCGTTTATCTTAGAAAAGACGTCGTTGCAGATTGTGAACAGTAAACCTGCGAACACCATGTATGTGTTTTATGTGACGGCTCTTCCATGGGCTGGCCTGCAGTGAGACCAGTCCGACCTTGTTCAACACTAAATTAAGCGCAGTAAAAGATATGAAGTCTTCAAGTCTGATGTAATGTTGTTCCCTGTAACTGAGCTGAACCCTTTCTTTTCTCGTGTTTTTTAGATCCACAAATATTAATGTTTCCTAATAATGTTTTCCGCTGTCTCAAATGTACGAGCTCCACTGTGAGCCTTCAAAACCAGAGAAGACCCTTTATCATATTGTAGACCTCTATGTCTCATTTTACTTAGTCCATGCTCACGAAGGGAAAAGTGGGCTTCAGCGATCGGTCCCGTACGTGCGTGCGTATCTGTACTTTGTTATTCCCTTTTCTCTGGAACCACTTGCCCTATTGACATGAAATTTTCACCATAGATGTGACTAATGTTTTAATGATAATTATGAGGTCATTGGTCATGTGGTGTGACAGGCATGTTGGAAAAATAAACGTTGGACCCCTCTCCGAAACCATACCAAGGAAAAAATTGTAACTTGGTACATATAAGTGTGATTTTTTTTTTTTAGCTTATCTGGAATTAAAATTCCAGATAAGGTAGTCATATTCCACACTGTCCATCTGTCCGTCCGCCAATTTTTGACTTCTCCGGCCAAACAACTGAGCCGATCCGGCTGAAATTTGGCAGTAACGTTATCTCCTGACTGGTAACAGGAACTGCAATGCTTGTTCCAGTCACATGACTTTAGGTTAAAATGGCCGACTTATAAATTTCTTCAAAAATCTTCTTCTCTCGACCCACCAGTTAGAATGCTACTAACTTTGGGTTGAAACATTAGGCCAGGGTAGGGATGTGAAATTGTGGAGGTCATGCTGAACATGTGACCAGAAGTGTGTCAATATGGCTGATTTGCTCAATGGTTGGGAAAATCGTGTAAATTCCTCCAAAAACTTTCCTCTCCAGACCGACCGGTCAGAATGCTATCAAATTTGGATTTCAACATTAGGCCAGGGCCCGACATGGCCAGCGGACCTATTTTTAGCTCACCTGGAACATAGTTCCGGGGAGATTATGGGATGGTGCGTCGTCGTCGGTCCATCCATTCACAAATACTTGCAACTTCTTCTCTGAAACTCCACATACAGTTTTGATGAAACTTTATCACAATCATCACCCTGTATGTACCAAAGTTTGTTCATGACATTTAAAAAATCAGGCCTTAAGGGGGTCTACGGGGGTTGCCCCCAAAATAAGCATTTGCTATAACATTGGTTCATTGGTACATTTTGCTTATTCTGCCCGACGTTGATGAGTAAGGAGGTCAAAATGGCTGATAGTAAATTTATTCAAAAATATTCTTTTCCAGACCCAGCTCTCAGAATGCTACCAAATTTGGATTTCAATATTCGGCCAGGGTAGGGATGTTAAATTGCTGGTCATTCTATTCCGATCACGTGACCGGAAGTATGTCAAAATGGCCAACTTAGTCAATTTTGGGGAAAATTGCGTAAATTTCTTCAAAAATCTTCTTCTCCAGACCCACCAGTGAGAATCCTATCAAATTTGTGTTTCAGAATTAGGATAGAGTCCTGATGTTAAGTTGCGGAGGCCATGCTGATCACGTGACCGGAAGTGTGTCAAAATGGCCGACTTAGTCAATTTTTGTGAAAATTGCATAAATTCCTTCAAAAATCTTCTTCTCCAGACCCACAAGTCAGAATCCTACCAAATTTGGGTCACAACATTATGACGCAGTCCTCATGTTAAATTGCGGAGGCCATGCTGATCACTTGACCAGAAGTAGAAGTGTGTCAAAATGGTGGTCATGCAAATGACTTCCAAAATCTTCTTCTCTTGACCCACCTGTCAGAATTCCAACAAATTTGGGTGGCAGCATTATGGTAAGGATGCTAATTATATTGTGGAAGTCATGCGGATCACGTGACCGGAAGTGTCAAAATGGCGGACTTTGTAAAATTTTTGGAAAACCGTGTAAATTCCTTCAAAAAATCTTCCTCATCAGACCCACCAGTCAGAATTCTACCAAATTTGGGTTACATTAGGCCAGGGCCCAGATAAGCTACAGGTCCAGTAATCCTATTTATTTATTTTTTATGTCTTGGGTCCCTTCGTTGTAATGTCATAATTGCATATGTATAATGCTACATCCGATCAGTATGAAAGTTTTTAAGGGTCATCTGGGGATAAATTGGTCAACAGGAAAAAAAAATTGATGTCATCAGTCATGGATCAGCAGATATAGATATATATATATATATATATTTTTTTTTTTTTTAACCTTCAAAAATCTCAAACTGTGAAACAGATAGAGGAGAAACTTTGCAGGTAAGACGTGTATCCATGAGGAACAAAAAGTTTCCCACCGATGACGTCGTAGATCACATGGTTTGACAGCCATATTGGATTTACCCTGAAACCTTTAAAAATATTATTTTCCAGAAAGGCTGGACAAATCGAGGGGAAACTTCACACACATGTTCCACAATCTTTGGGGATGCCAGGATATTCACGAATAATTGATAGGTCACATGGTCTGTCAGCCATATTGGATTGAAGGAAAATATTTAAAATATTCATATTCTCTCTCTTGAACTGCTTCATCAATCAATGTGAAACTTCACATTTATGATCTAGTAGTGACAGGGAATTTTTGTTTTAAATTTTAACTTGATCGGATACATGGTTTGGCAGCCACAATTATTAAAGTTTTTTTTGTACCTGCGTTGTTTTTTATTTTTTAAATAAGGCTCACTTAGCTGCGCCTGGATGGGTTTTAGAGTAGCAGAGTAGCAGTTGAAACCCGAATCCTATCCAGGTTCCTCCTGATGACTTTATCTTTGCTTTTGCTTGTTCATGTTCCTTCTGATGATTCCAATGAAGTACCTATTTTATTTGGTGTTCCATTTGATTTGAATTTTTTTATATTTAATTGCAAATTTGCCACCAGAAGAGTTTGCTTGCACCAAGTCCTTCTCAAGACTGCGCTGGGTAAGAATTCTTTGAATACCATCTAGTTGTAAGCATATTTTTCACCAGAGTAATGCAAGACACTGGAGGATCATATGAGGAGCCTTATTTTCTCGTATTTTCTAGGTCTTCCTCACATCCTCCTACTGCCCTTTGTTTTCTACGTTCCAACTTCTGATCTTACTCACTCTGCTCTTTCTACCTTCCGATCCTTGTCAGCCCTTCTAGGTTAGCAACCCCTTCCTTGTGAAACTCCCAATATCCAGGTTCGATGTTCACCTCCCAGTCTTTGTTCCTCTCTTATTCTTTGGGACTCCTTCTCCAGATTGTTCAATCCCACTCTTCCCTTCAGAGCTGAAAGTTGGTAATACACCACCACCTCAGGTCACCCTTGCCCATGCGTACAGAGGCAAGAAGTAATTTTTTTGTCTGTCTGTCTGTCTGTCTGTCTGTCTGTCTGGCATTCAAACAAAATGGAAAATCATTCGCAATAGGAAAGTGACTGTTTTTAGGGACGTCATAAAGGACACAAACAACAGGCACAAATCGCTTATGTAACGTATTAAATAAAGTGGTGTAAAACACTGCATCAACCGCTGTAAATGTCCGGAATTTTTTTATATACAACCCTTAAAACCTTCATTTTATTTCAAATTAATTATATCCTTGATCACTGTAAAACACAAATTGCCTTCTTGGCACTTTCAAAACCCTTCTGTTTCGCAGTATTTGGACAAAATATTACGGCATGTTGCGTCATCTCGACCAATCAAATTTGTTGCTCGCTCTCTCGGACGAAATGGCGGCTTGTAGGTAATATAGATCATGCTACTTCAAAAACGCACAATAACAGAGTTTAAAAGACCTTTCCCATGTCTTTTTTTTTTCTCAAGATTGTGCAGGGTAAGTGTTGCATGAACTCTCTAATTACCTCCACCACTGAATATGGATGGAGGTTATGTTTTCATCCCTGTCTGTCTGTCTTTTAAATTTTGGTTCAGGTCCGGATCCAGATCATACGTGCTATGAGTCATACGTGCTAAGAAACTAACAGTGGTATACAAAATGTAAATTGTTCAGCCTGGTGGAAGTATACACTCCACTGAGTGCCCTTCTCGTTGTATATCTGAGCTCGTTTCCTTGTTAGGATCAGATTATATCTACAGTATAATGAATGTCTTGTGACCAGTCTCCTAAAATACATTGCAGTTTTGGCATTAAAATCGATTCTATAATACACGAGGTTTTTCTCGTGACGTTTTTTACAAGTTCCTTTGGGAAACTTTTTAACAGGCTGGCCAGGCTTGCTTATGGAGGACAATGCTATGCTGCTGCAGGGATATTTTGAGCTTGTGTACAGATAGAATACTGTGATTATACGAAAAACCCTCCAGTGCTATTGAAATGGTTACGTTTTTAGAAACTTCACACAGGAAAGCAGATAATGGGATGCCTGTGTGCCATTACGTACCACACCCTGAACCTGTTTTGACAAGCAGTGAGAGTAGTTATTGCGACTCAGCCCGTTATGTTTCCAGTAAACTTCGGTGAGCCTCTTGAGTTAGTCTCTTCAATGCCTTATCTGTCTGTGCACATGACTTTCATGCTTACCTGGTTTGAATGTTAGGGCAAAATTTGGAACGATTGGATTGTTTATGCATGCAAGCATCATCATTTATTGTTGACTCCTCAGGACCTCAGGTATGGTGGAATCTTCACCTGACATTGTGATTTGCATTCACCACAGGATGGTGGAGATGGTACCATAACTCTATGCCACAATTAGGACAAGAGTCCATATGCTTTGGATACACCACAAAATCGTCTGCAGGCCAGAGTGTGTGATGCAAAAACAGCGTTGCTGGGCTTCAGGACAGGAAGTAACGGAATTGTGTCGATGATATTAGACTGATTGTACGATTCCCCATCACTTGGTGTTTCTCCCCTCTCTGATTCTGCTGTTCCTTTTGTTTTGCTACGTCCTGATCCAATCTACTTAGCTCTTCCACAAGCCTCGACTTTGTATACAAAAAAAAATCCAGCAGAATGAAGTCACTGAGAAACGCTTGCAGAATGTAAAGTTGCACTGATTAGTTGAACATGATAATCTCTTCCTTTGATGTGTAAACAGCATTTTATTTTTATTGATGTTTGTGCATTGTAACCAACCATAGGATTGTACGCCTAGTGGTGGCTTGATGGTTGGGGTGGTGGGCTTGGGGTCCTAGGATCCTGAGTTCAAATCCCGCTCAGCTGTTGAATTATTACCAGGTGGGGTTAACTCGGCCCGTCATCCTTCTGAGGTTGGCAAAATGAGTGCCAGCATGCTGGTGTACTGTGTCGGAGTGGAGACCCGTCCAGGATTGTGCCCAAGAGCCAAAAACACTGCTTAAGCAGCACCAACGCTCTGCACAGAGTGTGGTCCCAATGGATGGATGGATATGATTGTCAGTGATATTGTGGTGTATCATTGCACTTAGTTTGTAACTGATATTGTAAGTCTGACAAGATGGCACATAAATTTTTATTTTTCAATATATAAGTACAGTATATCCACAAAAAAAAAAAAAAATATATATATATATATATATATATATATATATATATATATACACATCTTGTTCTTTTTTTGTGTGTCTTGGAGTACTGTGATTACCTTGCACCTCTTATAGGCCACGGCAATCTATTGACACTCAGCATTTAAAAAGGGATAGAACATGGACAACCAACAATAAGTTAGCAAGCAAAGTGCAGACTTTGATGGGCCTAATGGCCTCCTCCTGCATTGAAATTCCTTGTCAGGAACTCGTATCATGGTGGCTCACCACATTAAAGCAAGTGTCATCTACTATCTTGCAAACAGTAGCTTCAGTCATACTCCGATGGGTTGAGAAACATTTTATCATCAAATCGCCAGCCCACCTATTGGAGAAAGGAATCGATCCAGGACCTGTTTCTGGCTCCCTTCACACTGGTGACGGCAAAGGAAAACATCTCAGACCTGCGAATGGAATGGCAAAAAAATGTTAAATGGTGGTGGGGATCTCTCTGAAGGGGTGGGGAGGAAAGGTAACTTTTATACTGCATCGTCTGCTGTTAGCATTTCAAATCATGGTAGATAATGAAAAAAAAAAATCTGTTTCAAACGGGTATTCCACTTGTGTATTCTGCCACATATTTATTCGTGCAAAATAAGGTCGTGTTATTTGGACACATCTCCAGCAAGCAAGCAACATCCTCAGGTGTTGATTGGCTGTTCTGACAAGTAATTTTCCAGTCGTGAGAATGTTTCAACCGATCGAGTGTGACACCCACCGCCATATCGACTGACATTAGTGAAGAGTGAGACCACATCAAAAGATGCCATAGTGTCATCTTCCTGGATTCTAACCTTTCTTAACCTCTATAAATTCACCATTATTCTTGACTTTTGTCGGTCTTGCCTGCTTGCCTGCCAATTCCCTTGCTTGGGGAATAGGAAAAAAAATCACAAGGGGCCAAGTCTGGCGAATACGGGGGTTGCTCCAGAGTTGGCACGTTCCTCTCCGCCAGAAACTGGCAAATGCTCAGGGCA
>NC_140962.1:106013839-106018839 GCF_056783735.1 Eptatretus burgeri
CAGGTGCCACAGGTCGCGCGCGCATCTGGCGGTGCGGGCCGGGGGCGCACGCTGCAGCGCGGCCGCACCGGGAGCGAGGTGGATTTCCAGGGGTGCTGGGGGTGTGGTGGTCCGCACCTGCGACGAGTGTGCCCGTATAAAAACACCGTGTGTTTGCATTGTCACAAGGTGGGACATTTGAAACGTGTGTCGGATGGCGGGGGCCTCCGTTGGGGTCTTGGATGGCGAGGTGCGGGAGGACCCCAGTGACCTGGGGAGCGGCCTGCAGCCGGGGCATGGCGATGCCGGCGGGCCGGAGCAGGAGATACAACCAATGTTGAGTCTGTTTTCCATTGGTCCGGAGGTGACAACACCGATCACGGTGGAAGTCGAGGTGAATGGCGAGCCGACCGTGTTTTACGTGGACACCGGGGCTGCAGTGTCGGTCATGGGCGAGCGGGCGGCTCGTAGTCTTCGCGGTGTTCGCCTGGTCAAGACTACCTTGTCGCTGTGCACGTACACCGGCGAAGCGATTGCACCGCTTGCGGTGGCCGACGTCTCGGTGCTCTACCGGGGTCGAAGCGCCCTACTCTCGGTGTTTGTGGTGCGAGGGGAGGGGCCCGCCCTTTTGGGTCGGGACTGGTTGACGCACCTCGAGCTGGATCTCCAGTTCGTACCTCCAGGTGCGCCGGTGCTTCCTTCGTTGCTTCCTTCGAGACCCGAGGGCGAGGTTCTGGCGGCAGGAGCCGCATCGATGCAACGGGAGTGGCCGTTCGTTGTTGCCTGCAACGGTGATGTGCGGTTCGGGAGCAACGGGAGCCGTGCCAGCTCTCACGCTGAGCTCTCGCGCTTCGGCTGCGCTCATGAGGCAATGCGCGCCTGTGTCGGTCAGGCGATTTCGACGGGGAGTTGCAGCGAGCCCGTCGCGTTCAAGGAGTTCGCGGATCGCGACCATCGGCGGCGAGCAGGTCCTCGCAACGTTGCGACGACAACCAAGAGACGGACACGTGATGTGGTTTATGGGTTGCTGTTCATTGCGTATTTGTTTTTCATTGCTCAAGTGATGTGGTTTAACGTTGTTGAAATAAATGCCGACAGTTCATGTGTGAGAATAGGTTTGCCTGAGATCAATCGATGGGATTTGCATCATGATCAATGTGATGTGGAGGCTTTGGGAGCGATGGTGGCAAATAAAGAGGTTTTATTGGCCTACCGCTGCCACGGGCCACGGGTTGTTACTTTGTCATGTGCGGGGATTTTATCGGGAGAACGCGCTGTACGAAAAAAGGAGTTTGCAATTGCACCAATGATGTTCTTATTGTTTTGTGACGGGCCTGAGGTTAAAGTGTGGTTGGAATGGAGTTGCTACCGTCTAATTGCCGTGTGGATCTCAGAGGTCGACTCGGAGCCGGGGCTGGTGCGCTGTTCAGCGTTACCCCCACCTCTGGTTTCAGCAAGGTCAGACGTGCCTGGCGCCTGGGGCGCAACTCTCTGTTCTCGCCCGAGGCCGTTTGGACATGCATTGGAATCTCAACTGATTGTGGTGCGTGGGTTGTTATGGAGTATTTGTTGCGTCCAGCCGACGGCGCTGTTCATCGTCCCCACCCAAGGTGTCGGATCTGGCGTTGGCGCCACGGCTTCCAGACAGCGGGCTTCCGGCCTCGGAATGTTTATCTGCTTCAGGTCTGGCTGGGGGAGATGTGCCGCCTTGTCGGCCGTAGGCGTTTGATGGTGCCGGGGGAGGTTTGCTCGGGGGGTCGCCACGGCCTCGCCGGAGGGCATGTAAGCATGAGCCGCCTGGGGGCGCTTTTGCTGCGTAGTGCTGCTGTGCTTCTCGCCTTGCTGCTTCATATCTGTAACGCGGTCAGGGTTTTGTGGGTTCATGGTGCAACTCAGTCTTCGGGACCTGGCCGTTGCAGCTCCAATCGCTCGGGTCTACACGTTATATGGTGTGATATGCCTATGCTTTTTCTTTTTCGTACCTTGTCTGCTTTTATATCGTGGTATCTTGTACTGCTTATGCTTATTATGATGATGATCATTTAATAATCATAGTTTTAGGAGGGAGGAGTGTGGTGTAGCGGGCCTGCGGGGCAGGGCATGATGGTGGGGGAGTGGTCGGCGTGATCACGTGTGTGCAGGGGATATAGGAGTGCGCGCCGCCTGAGGCGTTGTAGTGGTTGCCGTAGTCGCCGTGGCTTGTAGAGTGCATCGAGTACGTAATAAAGGGGGAGTTCCGGGCCACGTACGCTCGCGCTCCCGCTCGTGCAACAAGGCCGTGGTTGAACTGTTCCCCCGCTCGTGTCTGCCTTTGAAGCACCACTACCACGACACTACACCTCTCGCCTTGTGTAACTCCTGAGATAATCTGAATAACTGCATCTTTCAAGTCAGCAATTCCGTTTGGTTTCAACTGAAACACACTCCTTTTGACTCTTCCTTGGCAAAGATAAGTGGCAAGTCTGGGGATCACCAGGACCACATTGATCCAGTTCCATGACTGATAACATGGTGAGGAAATGTTTCCCTCAGCCAAGTGAGACATTCATTAGAAATGTTGGATGCGAGTCCGTATTGTTTAAACCACCGATTTTCATTATTTCTCACCCTGTTAAATCGGTAAGTCTTCAGCATGTGACGATAATGATCTGATGTCACAATTACTGCAGTTTTGGTATTGGGGTCTTAAAAAAAATGCAGGGCCTGGAGAATCGTCACAACCTTGATCCACATCAGATGGTGATTTTCAGATGGTAAAGTGATGCTTCTTTATGTTCTTGTGGTTTTACCAATCCAACAAATCTGCAATTCTGTTTATTTATCATCCCATTAATGTAAATATGGCACTCATCAGAGAAAATTATGTACCGGTTATCAATATTGAGGTCTTCATTTTTCCAGTGCTTCAGAAAAGCTGTAACAAAATACATACCATCCTGTGTGATCATTTTCATCAAGTGCCTGGAAAAGCTGGATTTTGTAAGGAAAAAAAGCTCAATCTCTTCCTTAAGTATTCGTCACACGATATGCAACTGATTCCTATTTCAGCTGAGAGTCATCTTGTTCATTTGCATGGACTTCTCTCCATGGGTTGACCGACAGCTCCAATAGTCTCTGAGACAGGAACACAAACACACCTTACTGAGCAGCCCTTGTTCGTGTTTAGTAATAAGCCGTATCTTTCATCTTTCACACTTGGTGCCTTTGTTGTTTTGTAAGCAGGTACACAAAGTATTGGGAATCTTCTCTAAAATCTCTCTGCACTCTCTTCGGTGACTTTGTTTCAATGTACGAGTTATAAATAAAGATGTGCTGCTCAATGGTAAATTGCCCCATCATTTTTAATACCTGTAAAAAAAAAAACATGTGTCATGTAATGGAATGAAAGTTGAACACCTCTTTTTTCACTTGTTGTACCCGTTCCTTCCCTCAACCACAAAAATGTACAAATTCTTTTGGTCTTTGCCTAAAGTAAGAAAGCCAGAATGTTGTTGTCCATCACAGTGGAATTTTGTGGATTTCAAAAGCTATGGTAAACACCGTACTTGCTGCTCTTTTGGTGAACTGCCATGCTGTAGTGGTCTGGGAGCTGTTCACACGGGGTGTGTCTGGTTTCCTGTGTGACCCTCATACTTAATAAGACCAAACCTGTGGCCAGCAATCCCATGGGAGTTTTATGTTGCATTTGTCCTGCTGGAAGCTCATTCCATGCTAAAAGATTTTCCACCACATTAATTCCAGAACAACTGGGCTCAAAGTAGGCCATGCACGAGTACCTTGTTGGCCCAAATTGGCCTCCGAAGTGCTGAAGCCCAAATCAATTGTGCACTATAGGACATGATCCTCGAGTCTCTCCTATTGTTCCTCACCCTCACTGCGACTGAGGTCCTTCTCACTTTCCTGTATTTATAAGGATATTTTAAAAGTCAGCAGCAAGGAAAAAGATGTGTGAAAAGGTTCCTTTTATATTTGTTTGCAATGTTCTCTTTTGGGTTCAATGTTTCAGCATTTCATTCTGCATGGGGAACAAATGTAAGGCCCTTGTCTGGGGAATAAAATTATGTCCTCATTTGGTAAAGTTTATAACCTGTGTACTTCTGTAACGGTGAACCAAGAACCAAGGCAGTATGATGAATGTTTACATCCTCTGTGAATATCATCATGTGCATATTCTATATGTGAACACCTGATCATCTTGACATGAAGGCTTGTAAATTTTTCCTTTGCATAAACTGTACTCGTCCATAGTTTGAGAAGTTAAATTTGTGATCTGATCACAATGAGATACAACCACCCACCCAATATCAATCTGTTGTGTGCTCAATGTAACGAGGGTTTTAAATCATTTGAAGCAACTGGCAAACAACACTGAGAGCCGAGAAGGTCAACCGGGTCTTCGTTTGTGTCACCTGATTTGCAACCATGCATATAACACCTTCATCTTTGTTTCACGACGCTCTTTGTAGTACCAGTCAATCGGACCACAGTACCACCGACCGACCCAGCTATACCTGTTTTTGTGAATAACCTTTTCTGTTGACAAGTAAATGGAGATTGAACAACTGAAACCAAGCTCTAAATTGCCTCCCATGATGTAGTAAAGCAACAGGACTGTACCAGCTCAACTATCTGGCTTTGCTATTTATGATACCCCCTGTTGTTTTTCATTTAAGGGCCATTTGTCGACCTTTTGTTCCTTTGGACTGCTTAGCTTCTTGGCCGATGAGATTGCAGAGAAAGAATGTCCTATGAGATGAAGTCAGTAGATAATGAAAGCAATTTAGAAACTTATCAAAACAGGACGTTGCTAACGACGTATCGGCTGAAATGCACCCGACCTTGTCAGATATCGAGTAGTTACTATGGAGGGGAGAGGCCTCACTGGTGAATGAGGGTAGCTGTCAATTCCAGCACAGAACTAGAAGTCTACATTTGCACAACAATAGTGTATAAAAAGGAATAAAACACTTTAGCTTATCCACCATGAAAAATGTATACTCACCAATATTTCTGGGCTTGCC
>NC_140962.1:106026339-106056339 GCF_056783735.1 Eptatretus burgeri
CTCCGCGACCAGACGCAGGTTGAACCTGTCGATTACCTCCTCATAAGAGTCGATCGCCGACTCGATGTGCAGGCCACCTCTCCCACTGCCAAAAAGGCAGACTCGACGTGCAGGCAGCCTCTCTTACTGCCAAAAATGGCAGAAATCGGCGTGCTCAGGTTCAGCTTCTCTCCCAGCAGATTCAACACTGTCCCTCCTTTGTTCGCTCGCTTGCCTCTCAAAGCCGACTGCTGTTTCTCTCACGGCAGAATCACCTCCGTCCTCTCAGTTTCTTACCACTTTTTCCTTTCCTTCTCGCCTTGAAACCCGAGCATGCCTCGAAACCGATTGTTTCCCCAAAACTGAACCATTTCACGAGGTCTTCGTTCGCTCGCCTCCAAAGCCACTCGCTCCTCCCCTTTACGAAGCCGACAAACTCCTCCCCTTAGCTCCACCTCCCTCTCCAGGCCACTCCCCCTCAGCCGACTGGGCGGGACCTATCGTCCGGAGAGGAGAAGGAAGAAGAGGGAGCCCTCGGCACACCACCACTGTACGAACAATAAAACATGCATCCTACACCTCCTGACACACATGTAATGTCCATTTTACCAAACAACCTAGCTAAACATGCATTTAATGGGGGATCTGAGCTAATCCTATATTTAGTAGCCTGCTAAGGGCCATTTTCATAACAATATGTTCCGTGAGGGCTGCCTTTGTGTGCGGTAGGTGATCTATTTGTCTTCCTTTCGTGAACAGAAGCTTCCTTGCTTGATTCACCTCGGTGCATTCACTGGTTCTATCATAAAGACGTATGACGAACCTTTCCAGTTGACACACATTCTCATCTGAGACTGATGAAGGCTCTTGGGATAAACTCAAGAAAGAGTCCGTTATATCAGGGAAATTGGTCCAGGTGTCCTAAGCGGTTTTCTTCCCAATACCACTGAATGACGACGACGTGTCACAGTCAGTGAAGGCATGGAAGAACAGAAGAGCTTTTGCCTTATTTTCACCGAGACTGTTTGCAATTGTGTGAGCCGGTATTAACCTGTAGTGTATCTTGACTCCATATGCAACCCATAGTTTGTCGAGGGATAAAGTGTGAAATATGGCAATTGCAAGGACAACAACGTCAGTGTGGACTGACCTGATATTATTCTGTGATGGCCATTTTGTGCACAATGGAGAGCATGCAAGAATAACCTCGTATCAGCTTCTTCATGGTTGCATGGAGCTCGAGAAGATTCAATGTTGCACTCTTGGGAAGAGATGACATTGGTATCTTGTGTGCTATATAGCTCCTTCTCTTGTGTGCATAACTTGATGATGCACTGTGACAGGAACTAAGTGGATTGCATCATCATCATTGTTGGAGCAAGCTATTTTAATCACTTCTCCAATGTCGGAATTAAACATGAGGACCACATCTCTTCCTTGAGTTTGAGCTCTCATATCTGGAATTAAGCAGAACAGTCTCTCCTTAAATCGTGTTCTATTGACCTTTCCAGAAAAGTCTGGATCTTCTTCTCTTAATCTGGACTCGTAAAGTCGCCCCATATCTGACAATCTGAAGACTGGCAACGTTTCATCCTGGCAGAATTCTTCTAAGTACGAAACCAGCTCACCAAGTATAAGACTATCGACTTTAGTGCTTTGGGTGTCTCTTACATGATGAGGTTTATGTTTTCGCACACGATTGGTGATGGAAGTCAGACATGATAGATGATACCTCGCATCTAAGGCATGCATGTCACCTTCGGAGAGCTTTCCCAACAGCTTCCTATCTTGTAACACATGTGCATATCGACGAACTCGAATATCAATTTTGTCAGTCCTTGCGTCATGGAGATACTCATTTCTGTCATCTTCACAAAAGAAACAATTGGATGTCCTTGCCATTGAACCCACGCTGCGTCACCTGGTCTTAACAGGACTTGTCTCATATTCCAGGTTTTCTTTTGACTTTTTTTTTCTGAGCACGTTGGAGCTTTTGTTTGTCAAACCTGTTTCTGCAGCTTTTGTGCCATACTGCCTGGTTTGTTCTGAGCGTGGCTTCAATGCCATTTCCACTGTCCCACTTCACAATGTCAATATCCTCTGGTAAGGCATCAATTTGATGAAACTCCAAAATATTCTCAGCAAATAGTTTGTAGCCGCATTCTTTATCACTTCCTCTACATTTAGCTCTGCTGGGATTCACAAGCTTTTATTCGGTGTCCTGTTGGCAAATTGCACACAATTTCCAGTCAATCAAGGCTGTTTTCTCTGAGCATTGTTTTTTAGAAGATGCACCTTCACCAGCATCGATTATCTTGCACTTTTTGGACATCGTTGTAGCATGTCAGTGCAATGGTATCACCGTATCAAATGTCCTGAAAAAAGGGGGGAAAAAAAAATGTTAGTCCACCACCATTACAATTTACAACATATATTTCTGCTTATACACATCTATACATACATACATCTCGTTATTTTCAGACAGCAACTGATTTTTAGTGCATCAATTGCAATACAGATCATATTCATGCATGCAAAGAGTGGTAGTGATTGATCCACGCACAGGGACGTTCTCTGGAACGCACGGACCGACTGACAGCTGGAACGACAGTGGACCATAGTTTCAGAGCGAATGACAGACAGACTCTTGGAATTATAACAACTTTCAAAACATTATATTGAAAATTAAATTGGATAAAGCCATTTCTACATGCTCATAGCATTTGGATATCAAACGTCGGGCAAACACTTTTAAGTATTTAGTTGTTTATGAAAGGGTCTCATTTCGATTTAAAAGCAGGACTGAAAATGGAGCATTGCAAGTGTGTTTATTGGATTCCTTGTGTTTGAAAGCATTGGATTAGACTCTTTATTCAAGTGCTTCGGCCTCTTGGTGACCAAGATATCTTAAAAATAGTTTTCGGTGGTGGCCATTTTGAAATTCAAGATGGCGGCCGTAATTGTAGTCTGATCATGTGTGTCCTGCTCTTATATGAAAGAGCATATAAAAGTAGTCATGTGTACCAGTTTTCACACTTTTTTCACATTTTGAACGATTCTGGTGAAATGTTGACTTAATCTACTGTACTGTTATTAACAATGGGGTGAGGAAAGCTATGTGGTACGAGCAAGAGATTTATTGGGGTGTGCAAGCAGAGACAGGGAAGAAAGGTGTGGTGCAACAGTAAACAGGAAACTTATGAAAGCGGACGCAGAGCAGACCTCACCCGAAAATAATAATAATAATAATAATAATAGCAATAATAATCTTCTGCAGGCTGACTTGTATAGACAGGCACCAGGACACACAGACACAGAAAACCCGATGAAGAGGAATTGAAGAGAGACAGGAGAGGAGTTGAGGCGACGGTCTCTCGGTATCTTTGTAGAATTCATTGCCCGAACGCGCCACCAATACGTTCGGGGGGGATGCTCCGTGGTGCGGTACCCCCTGACAGCTGGCGTGTCGTCTCTTGTCTCAGGCAGCGCACGTCGATATAATACCGTGGGCGTGAAGGAGGGGCTTGAGTTGGGAGGGTGGAGTCCAGAGCGGGGGGGGCACCCCAAAACGCGGTGTCGTCACCCGAATCGGGCGTTCTGATTGGCCCGAACCCCCTGCGAGGCATGGCCGGAAACCGCAACATTCCATTTCCGGCAAGGTTACCCCGAGCCGTAAAAAAATGTCTTGCTCCGACCTCACGACATGATATGAATCACCCACACCAAACTCCGCGTCATGACTTGCCTTGCAAGGACCCCCGGGCCGTCCCCTGATGACCGGCCGAGGGCAGCGTCGGTCCCGCACGCCCGCTCAGGCGTCCCCGACCAGCGCTGGTTAATGTGCCTGCTCCATGATGCGCCACACGGCCCGCACTGTACAACACGCTCTGCCCGATCGCAGCTTCGCCCACCGTCGAGGCGAGAAGACGTTCGCCTTCCGTGGGGAACATCCGCGGCTGCCAGCGAGGACCGAAGGTACGATGTTATGGCAAACCCATGCACAGACAGTAAGATGTGTCCAAAAAGGTGTCACGAGCTGAGCGCTGGTTTTCCTTCGAGAACATTCCGTACAGATCCACCATTACTCGTGTGGCCAGCGCTCGCGTTCGTCCGATTGTGCTTCGTGTGCGCGCGGCGAAACCCGATCGATATAATTAGTACAGAAATGGGTTGGGAAGTACGTGCCGCCCGTATCATGCACAACGTGGCGTGGTTGTCGTTTTACTATTATCGGCCTCTGACGATGTCACTATATGCACCAAGCTCCGAGCCACGCTCTCGCCGATGTTGGGTCATTTGCATCTGTGCTGTGCACAACACCATCCGTACAGCCTCTTTCAGAGACGTTCATTCGTATGCCTTTCCAATGCAACCGGCAATCTCCCCCCAGATCATCTCGAGCTGCCAAGATTATTGTATAACTCGCCGCAAAAGTTGGGTTGAGGGATCGCTTGAGGATGGGAGCTTTGTGCTGTCGATGCTCATGTGGTGTTCGAGCGCCCCTTTCTGAGGTGCTGTTTCTTCCGTCTCCTCGGTATGTGGAGCATGGGCGTCGTGCTGGGGGGTGTGTTTCCTATCCATTGGGTGGAAATTACCGCTACGTGTGCGTTTGACAGGCTGTGTTTTCCATGGAGGGGTGTGGGTGTGATGCCTCTTGCTTGGCCTTTGCTGAGGATCCATCTCACAGCAAAGGGCACACGTGGCTCAGATTTACCTCAGGAATAATCAGAAAAGAAGAGTAGAAATTAAGTTGGAAATGAAGAATAAATGATTTAAGCAAACCGAGCTGTGCGATCCTCGCAACGCACACCCCTGTTGTCCTGTGAGACAAAAGGGAAGGGACTATCACGTATATTAATGGAAAAACTGTCTTGGGACCACTTTATTTTGGATGCATGCGGTTCCAAGAACCGCAATTATATATATTGTTGCGGCTGTGGAAATTTGCAATACACCAGAAAGGTCCTCAGGTTAGATATATCGATAAGTTCATGTGTAGTTAGTCCACACCCGTTGTTTAGAGGGAATATGTGTGATTCATCCGGGCTATGACACTTTGAGTTAGCCATTTTTCTTTATCGATCATTATTTTGGACCAATCACCCCCCAACAACCAAATCGCCACCACAAACAACGCCCCCAAACAACTACACCAAACCGCCACTACCTTCACCTCCACAACCCCACCCGACAAGCATCGCCTCACCCCCATTCTCAAACGATGCCCGCCAACAACCAAACCACCACAGCAAACCCCCCACCACCTTCGCCTCCTTCCAGGAGGGTCACGAATGAATTGTCCGTCCAGTGGGCGACGCAGTTGCGATTGGAGTTACGCAATCGCTCGCACGCCAGGCGGGCCAGAATTCGTAACTATATATATATATATATATATATTTACAAATTTGGAATTCGATCGCACTCAACATTCAGGTTCCTTTAGCTCAGATATGTCGATAAGTGCATGTTCTAGAGATGGGTTACCTTCCATTGTTTAATGGGCAGAAATCGATTAAGTGTGCTGTGATTTAATTTAATAATTAGGGAGTGATCACAACACAAAGGAAGACGCCCCTCCCCCTCTTCTGCGAAGAGGAAGAAGAGCCCTCCCATCCTGAATCACGGGATGTAAACAACTCCCTCCCACCCATGGTTGAGCGGGGGATGGAGCACGAGGGCGTGATGGCACGCCGGGAGCGGGGAAGGGGGCCGATAGGAATAAACAAGAACAAATGTGTCCAAGAGCCGCGTCCTTAAGGTTTTGTCTTCACCAGAAGAAGAACAAGAAGAGGAAAGAAGAATTTAAAAAAAAAAAAACAACTTCCGATATTTCGTCACGTGCCGTCATGTCACGTCCGTCATGGACGATCTTCGTTCATGACGAGAAAATAGTGTATTTACGAAATTACAATATATTAAATGGAATAATCTTTAAATAATAACGTGAACTTTTTGAAACTTAAAAGCAAATGTCCAAATATATTTAAAAGTTCATGATAGACGCTCTCAAAAGGCACCCTCAATGCGAGGATGTGTACAGGTGTTAAGTATTTAAGGAGATCCAGATCCTGTGTATAAAAGGGCCGAGTCCAAAAGGTTTTGTCTGAAGAAGAAGAAGAAGAAGAAGAAGAAGAAGAAGAAGAAGAAGAAGAAGAAGAAGAAGAAGAAGAAGAAGAAGAAGAAGAAGAAGAAGAAGAAGAAGAAGAAGAAGAAGAAGAAGAAGAAGAAGAAGAAGAAGAAGAAGAAGAAGAAGAAGAAGAAGAAGAAGAATGCTGAGCTCTTTTAGGGCAGCTTTCGCTTAGCGAACGCTGCTAAAAAGGGACGCTCTGCTTGGCTCAGGTGGGTTCTGGGGTCTTGGGGGGGGGGTTCTGGGGTCTTGGGGGGGGGGGGGGGTTCTGGGGTCTTGGGGGGGGGGTTCAAGGTTCTTGTTGGAGAGTTGTTCGTCGGAGGAGTTGGTTCGGGTTGTCGTGGTTCGTCAGAGGAGTTGGTTCGGGTTGTTGTGGTTCTTCTTCAGCCTGGTGGTCGAGGAGTGTCGGCCTGGTTCAAGGGTGCTCAAGCTAGTTCGAGCCTGCTGCTCTGCTTTGTGGCCTGGTTCGGCTGGCTCTTCTTGGCTCGTGGAGCTCTTTGTTCTCCGGCTCGGTTCCCGGCTTGGTGCGACTCCTTGGCCTCATCTTGGAGGTGGTTCTTCGAGATAGCGATGCATCGATGGGAAGGATCGGCACCTTGTCTCACCAGCACGTGTTCGGAAGCGCGAGAGGATTCGCTGGAGCACGGGAAGGATCGCGGCTCACGGCGATTGGATCCAGCTCGCTCTCACTGGAGCCCGGGTCCAAGCAGCTTGAAGACCACACGAGGTGGAGAGGTTTGAGATAGGTTCTGGGTTTCAGCTCATCTGTCCTCTGAGTTGAAGTCCTTATTAAAGGCATCAGCCACCATTTCTTGGGTGTGTGTGTGTGCGCACGTGTGTTGGTGGGCCCGTCTAACAAGTAGGAGACTGTTAAGTGTTTTGTGTGCTGTAAATGATTGCATTGCATTTCGTATAGTCGGTATAGTTCTGCTCTTACGTGCTTCCCTAGTTCCCCATTATTATTAATAAATACCCCAATTGTTAAATGTTTTCAGTTCGTCACATTGATTCTTTCATTGACTGAGCATTTTGTGTGTCATCCGTCATGACATCATCTGTCATTCGCTGACATCATTACGTTTATATATAAATGTTGGTAGCTAGAAAGCCGTTGGTTTGCCGTAAAAGGGGGACATTCAGACCGACGGTTCTCGGCGATTAAGCCGCTCAGAATCGCGCACGGGACAGGCTCGCTTAAGCGGCTTGTTTTGTACGAGTTCCATCGAGGGTGTGGAGGCTTGGTGGATCGCCACGTAGTTTCTCGGTATTTTGAAGAATTGGCAAATAACCCTGTACCACGTGGTGGAAAAATTGACCCTTCACGGTTCTTGCACAAGGACCCGTCGGCTTCGGAGTTATCCGGGCGGCGATCTATATTCGGAGTTATCTTCGTAGTTATCGTCGATCTATATTCCGGGCGATCGGTCAGGCCGATTCGACTTGCGGCTCCGTCAGAGCGGTCGGCTCGCGGCCGACCCCGGCACCGCAACAATATATATACAGTCGTGCCCCCAGAATCCGAACGCCCCATTGTTTGAACAAAATGGAATCCGAACAATTTTTTCGAGAAAATTTTGCCCAAAAACCGAACACATTTTCGAAAACCGAACACAACGTGGCATTCATGTTTGTTCATGTGTCTCCCCCACCTGTTCGACGCGCATCTTCGCGCTTTGTTCATTCAGTTCGTCGGTGGAAGTACTCGTGAAAGCATCTCTCGTGTGTCGATCGCTACTTTACCTCGTGTTTTCACCTTGATTTGTGCATTTTTTTTTCAATTATCACTCTTGTGCATTCACCATGGCACCCAAGAAGAGCAGTGAAGCAAATAGGAATAAGAGGAAGTCCGTGAGAACGAGAATTGAGTTGAAGAAAGAAGTTATCGCTAAGCATGAGAGCAGTACGCGTGTGTCTGATCTCCCTGCCATTTTCGAGCTGCCGAAATTGACCGTGTGTAGGATTCTGAAAAATAAAGACGCGATAAAGGCGCAAAAACCCGTCATGAAGCGAACTCATTCAATGAAGCCTCTGATGAATCGGCTTTAACGAACTCAACGTTTTTTTCGCGAGCATGGTAGTGACGTCATGCTGCGTCACCAAATCGCTTCACCTCTTGATTCTCTCCCATGGAACTGTACGGTGAAAATGGTATGTTTGTGTCTCCACAAGGTGTACTGGGGATATAAAACACCATTTGGTGCTTCATGGTTAATTACATACCTCCACCAGGCTGAACAGTTTACGTTTTGGATCCCAATGGCCACTGATAGGCCGGAGCTGCATCCAGACCTGATAGAAGAAGCGACAATGCTCCTGCTCATCCCCCAGGTTTGGAATGAGATTCATGACCCAGAAAAGGTCATTTACTCATCTTATTTTACCTTGAACATGGGCAATTTGAGTTGAAAGTGTCTTGAAAGTGGGTTTTCTTGGGGTCCAGGAACGGATTAATTCACTTTCCATTATTTCTTATTGGGAAAATAGTTTTGGAATCTGAACTTTTTGGAATCCGAACAGCCTCTTGGAACGAATTAAATTCGGATTCTGGGGGCACCACTGTACACTGTATATATTGTTTATATGTTGTTGTTCGTCTTTCGGCTGCTCCCGTTAGGGGTCGCCACAGCGGATCATCCGTTATGATCCGCATACTGATTTGGCACAGGTTTTACGCCGGATGCCCTTCCTGACGCAACTCTGGTCACCTCTTAAGACACAGGGATCAGGATTTGGGTTTCGCCATGATTCCGGGCTCCTCTACACCCTGCCCAGTGCAGGGCCCCCGTCCTCAAGCGATCCTCCAACCCAAGCCTCCGAGTAGCCGGATTACAGGCGCACGCCACTACGCCCGGTATATATTTTATATACATATATATATATATATATATATATATATATATATATATATATATATATATATATATATATATATATATATATATATATATATACATATATATATATATACATATACATACATACATATATATACATATACATACATACATATATATATACATATACATATACATACATATATATATATATATATATATATATATATAAAAAAATACATATATATATATATATATAAAAAAATACATATATATATATATATATATATATATAAAAAAATACATATATATATATATAAATACATATATATATATATATATAAATACATATAAAGTTTATATGTATATATTGTTTATACATATCTATATATTATTTCTGTTAACGTCTGCGCGTAATTTGTCGTATCTCCTCCAAAACTGCCGGACGGATTGTCGCCACTTTCGGCATGCGGGTGCTCTGTCTAAGGCCAAAAAAAAAAAAATGTTGCATTGGCGTAACGGGTCACTGAAAAATAGGGTAGGTCGGTCGGGATCTTTTTTTTTTTTTTTTTCCTAATAAATCCCTCCCAAAATTTCCCCCGGCTCGAGTACCACCCTTTTTGTCGGCGGGTTCTGTCCGAAACACTTCCGGGTTTTTGCGATCGCGATCGCAATCAACAAGATACTTGAAAACCATAGCAAAACAACAAAAATAGCAATAAAATAGGGTCGGCAAAACTTTTTGATAGCAAAAAAACAAAAAAAAAACGTAGGGTCGGCGGAATTTTTAGGGTCGGGCGGGTTACGCCAATGCAACATTTTTTTTTTTTGGCCTAATGAACAGCATGGGCTATGTGAGATCATGCCAGATGGACAGGTTTGGGAATTTTGGGCGATTTTCTATATTTTACATTCGTTTGCATGGCGACGTGACATCACCGCTGAGAGGCGTAATTCCGTCATGACATCATCGGTCATTCGCTGACGTCATCACGTCTGTCGTCGACAGACTGTCACCTCCGAGAGGCGTAATGCCACTCCTCGAAAACACCGTCTGTAATGTAAAACCCTCTTCTGCACAGGCTGACTTCCTCAGAAGGTGAATTTCACACAAGAAACATTGTACCAGGGTGTCCCTAAAAAAATGACATCATTTCGTAGTCTACTAACATAGCTAATTCTCGCTCAAATGATCTCAAATTTTAACAAAATGTGTAAAAACTAACAAAGTTGAATGTTTAATTCTTATCTCAATGAGAATCTACCAGGAAGATGGATTGGGCGTGCCAGTGATAATGACAATGTGCTGTTGAAATGGCCACCACGTTCACCTGACATGACACTGTGATTTTTTTTTTATATGGGGCTATGTGAAAGGACTGGTCTATATCCCCCCTCTTCCTACAAGCCGAGAGGAACTTAAACAGAGAATCACTGAGGTGCTGGAGAATGTTCCGCAAGACATGCTACAGCGTGTTTGGCAGGAGCTGGACCACCGACTTGACGTGTGTCGTGTCACAGGCGGTGTGCATATTGAACATTTGTGAAGTTTTGAGAAAACGGTTATAAAATCTACATCCCTCTGAATCTCTTGTTCAAATTTTGATAAATAAATCTTTTATTGTTCAACATGAAGCCCATTTACTTTAGTTTGCCTGTGACATGAAGTTACTTAGATATTCAAGTTTCAAATGATGTCATTTTTTTAGGGACACCCTGTATATAAAGTGAAGATTTTTTTTTTTAATATTATTTCTGTTAACGTCTGCGCGTAATTTGATGTTTCTCATCCGAAACCGCGGGCAGGAATGTGCTCATTTCCCATATACTGGGGTTTCTTAATGTGATGAAGACGATGCACTAAATTTCAAAGCTGGAATTGGATGACAACGTGGCTTCAACAAGATTTTCAACCCATTGACGGCCACATTTATTCCCGTTCGGTCGCCATCGCTGAACTGCTGTCCGGTAAGTGCTGCCATCTATCCAAAAAATATGAATTCGAGTAAGGGAGTACTCATTGCATCAAACACTGAACATAAACACAACTGATAATAAATAGTATAGCTCAGAACATCAGCAATGGTTGTCATGTTTTAAAAATCAGTGTCGAAGGAGGGGAACGATGAGCGCCAGAGCTCTGCCAACATGATGAACCCCGATTGGCTCTTTCCCGGACTGAACACGCCCTCTTCGACTGTCAATTTTTGTCTGAAATCCAACGTACATACGTATCAAAAACACCCGAAAATAAGTTGCAATAGGCCTACGTCCAGATAATATCAAAGGCTATAATCTGAAGGTAGGGGGAACCAGGGAACGGGTATGAGGTCTTCCCTTCATTGCCCGGATTCTCTTCTTTTCTTTGTTCTTCGAAAGCGCGGTGTCCGACAATAGATTCTGTACCTTGAATGTGTGCGCGTTAACTGTTCAAATTAAAGAGGTGTTTGATTGTCTGATGCACCCAAACAACTGCCATTCATTACATTAATTGTCAATTTCAAACGCCATCGTTACCTGTGTTGTCTTGCGTGTGTGATCTTCAAATTAAAGCGTCCAAGCAGTGTTCGATCGTCGGATGTGCGCCAAAAAGTGCCATTCATTGCAATTTGCATTCTGATCCTCGATCACCCTCCACTGCTCCTGTTCAGTCTTGGGCTAGGCCTATATCATGTTAAACTTGGCCCATCAGACGCCAACCTTCCAGTCACACTGCAGAGGATGCAATTTCCAGTCAGACTCGCATACTCGATGACAATAAACAAATCCCAGGGCCAAACATTTGACAAACTCGGAATATACCTCCCAGCCCCTGTGTTCTCCCATGGCCAACTATATGTTGCATTTTCACGTGCAGGAGGTTACTCCTATATATCTATCAAAGTGGACAATAATTCCTCACAAGGACTATTCAGCAACAAGACACTCACCCAAAATGTCATCTACAGGGAGGTCCTTTAGAAAACTAAGGACAGGTAACCATAGTGCATCACATCCCAATGACACCCTCCCCCAGCTTCCCAGAACATCAACTATTATGCCTCATCCACCTCTTGCCACCCATTCAACTTCGTGCGGAGCACTGGTATATGCTAGTGTATATGTAGTGTGTATGTGTATATATATATATATATACATATATATATATATATACATATATATATACATATATATATATATATATGTATGCATATATATATATATATATATATATATATATATATATATATATATATATATATATATATATATATATATATATATATATATATATATATATACATACATATATATATATATATATATATATATACATACATATATATATATATATATATATATATATATATATATATATATACATGGATATATTGTTTATATATTTACAGTATATATTGTTTATACATATATATATATATATATATGTATATATATATATATGTTATCCATGTGTCATAAGAGGTGACCAGGGTTGCGTCAAGAAGGGCATCCGGCGTAAAATCTGTGCCAAATCATGATATGGATCATAGCGGATGAACCGCTGTGGTGACCCCTACGGGAGCAGCCAAAAGAAGAGAAGAAGAAATATATATATATATATATATATATATATATATATATATATATATATATATATATATATATATATATATATATATATATATATATATATATATATATATATCGGGCGTAGTGGCGTGCGCCTGTAATCCGGCAACTCGGAGGCTTGGGTTGGAGGATTGCTTGAAGACGGGAGCTCTGCACTGGGCCGCACTATGAGAGGGTGTAGGGCAGCCCGGAATCATGGCGAAACCCAATCCTTATCCCTGTGTCGTAAGAGGCGACCAGGGTTGCGTCAGGACGGGCATCCGGCGTAAAACCTATGCCAAATCAGTATGCGGATCATAACGGATGATCCGCTGTGGCGACTCCTAACAGGAGCAGCCGAAAGACGAACAACAACATATATATATATATATATATATATATATATATATATATATATATATATATATATATATATATATATATATACTTTGTTTATATGTATATATATATATATATATATATATATATATATATATATATATATATATATATATATATATATACTTTGTTTATATGTATATATATATATATATATATATATATATATATATATATACTTTGTTTATATGTATATGTATATATGTATATGTATATGTATGTATATATATATATATATATATATATATATATATATATATATATATATATATATATATATATATACTTTGTTTATATATATTGTTACGAATTTGGAATTCAAATGCACACAACATACAGGTTCCCTTAGTCAGCTATGTCGATAAGTGCATGTTCCCGAGATAGCTCACCTTTCATTGTTTCAATGTTCAGAGATCGATTAGATTTAATAGTTCGGGAACGAAACAATGGAGACGTCCCTCCCCCTCTTCTGCAAAGAGGAAGAAGAACCCTGCGGTGATGTCAACAACTCCCTCCCACCCGTGGTTGAGCGGGGGAGTGGATCACGAGGGCATGAGTCACGCCGGGTGTGGGGGAGGGGTGCAAAGCTCAAAGAGGACATCTTTGTTCAAAAAAAGAGTCCCGTGGTCGGGCTGAGTTCGTGTGAGTCCCGTGGCAGAGTTCATGAAGAGTCGCGTGTGCAGAGTTCGTGTGCTGAGTCCTGTGGGAGAAGTAAGCTTTTTTTTGCTTTGGAGAGAGCAGTCGTGAGCCGGCCATCGGGTCCTGCTTGGCTTGAGGCCTTCGGAAGCTTTTTGCTTCAGCTGGCTCAGTGAGCTTCGGCTGCTGCTTTGTTTTGGAAGGAACTTGAGCCGGTTGTTCGGCTCGAGCTGCGAGTGGAGGCTTCTTCCTCTTCTTCCTCTTCTTCCTCTTCTTCCTCTTCTTCCTCTTCCTCTTGGTTCGTGGAGCTTTTCGTTCTCCATTTTGTTTCCCGGCTTGGTGCGACACATAGGCCTCTTCTTGGAGTTGGATCCTCGGGGAAGCGACACATCGACAGGAAGGATCGGCGCATCGTCTCACTGGCACGTGTTGAGAAGCGGGGGAGGATTCGCGGGAGCTCGGGAAGGATCGTGGCGATTGGATCCAGCTCGTTCTCGCTGGAGCCCGGGTCCGGACAAGTTGAAGACCACACGAGGTGGAAAGGTTCGAGTCAAGCTCTGAGTTTCAGCTCACCTTTCCTCCGAGCTGGAGTTCGTGATTAAAGGCCTCAGCCACCGTTTCGTGTGTGTGTGTGTGCGTGCGTGCGTGCGTGCGTGCGTGCGTGCGTGCGTGCGTGCGTGCGTGCGTGCGTGCGTGCGTGCTCGTACGTGTGTCCGTGTGTGTGCGTACGTGTGTCCGTGGGCCCGTCTAATTAGTAGGAACTGCTGTTAAGTGTAAATGACTGTACATAATAAGTAGACGGTTGTAGTTCTTTTGTCGTGCTTTTGTTGCTTGTATAATTGCATACGTGTTTTGCCTTATTTAATTGCATATGTGTTTCATTATAATAAATGTCCTTATGTGAATGTAAACCTGCTCGTTGCATCCATTCCCTCATTGACTGAACATTTCGTGTGTTGTGAGTTTGAAAGCCGTTGGTTTGCTGTAATAGGGGGACATTTGGACCGACGGTTCTCGGCGATTACGCCGCTCGGAATTGCGCACGGACAGGCTCGCCTCGGCGGTTTGTTCCGTACGAGATCCGTCAAGGGTGGAATACTCTGGTAGTTGGATCACGTGGTTATATAGGTACATTGAAGATTGGCAATCGGCCCTACGCCGCGTGATCTGCTGATTGGCGTATTTCAGTTCTTGTACAAGGACCTGTCGCTCGGAGTTATCCGGGCGGCGATCTATATTCCGGGCGATCGGTCAGGCCGACTCGACTTGCAGCTCCGTTCAGAGCGGTCGGTTGGCGGCCGACCCCCGGCCAGTAACAACTGGTTGTCAGAGTGCGATTCGGCCCCCTCCGCCTCCGTAGCAAAATTCACGCAGTCGGATCAGGGGTATACGGTGCAAACCTCCCCCCCCCCCCCCCGTGTCCCCAAATTACGAGCATTATCAATTCTATTCCCAGCACATAAAATGTTCAGTCAAGGCGAGCTGAGCCAGGTGGGTAGTGAGGTGGATGTGGAGTTAATAGAATCCATGGCCCGGGACGGTTTTTTTGATTACAATCGCACCACGGATTGTTGTCAGTGGGACCTGCCTGTGCAGGAATGTTACCGGCAACCAAAAACAGTCACAAGATGGCGGCACGGCCGTATCTCAGCGCGGAACGAGGCGTGAGCGGGCTGCTATTAATAGCGCTACGAACCGCGCGGCACGGCGGAAGCGCTTCCGTCTACCGGTTCAAACCACGGGGGCATGGCAGGCGAGGCAGTGCGACGACGTGTGCATGGCCAAACTTCATGCACGAGTGTCTTATGCCTTGGGGCAGCGGAAGTGTGGTGATAAATATGTCGAGGAATTACATTCGTTTGCCATTAAATTGGATGAGATATGGCGGCGCACAGACGAGGTTCAGGACGATTGTGTTCATGGGGAGTCACAACAATTGGACGAGGCACAGGAGCGAGTTCGGGGGCTGGAGGAGGAATTAGTCAGCACAGTCGAGGAACTACATAGGGAAACAACGAAAGTAGATCGGTTGCGTGGATTTTTGTTACAAAAGGAGAGCAAACTGAAGAAAAGAAAAGAGGAGCAAATTAGTAACTCCCAGGATAGAAAGAACTTCGAAGAACAATGGAAAACTAAACTGGAAAAGGAAAAATGGAAACACGATGTGGAATTGGAACAACTGAAGGAAGACGTAAGAATAGGCAATCGGAAAAGAGATCGCCTGGAACAGGAGGTAAAAAGAGGAGAGAATTGGGTCAAAATTAGCAAGGAATTTGATGAGGTAATGGATGAAATGAGGAAGAAAGAATGTGAAAGAGGTGTAGAGATGAAAAAGGAATTAGAAAGGAAAGCTTCTGAGATACTGAAACACCAAAACAAAGAGAGGGAATTACAAAACGAGTTAAGGATGGTGAGAGAAGAAAGAACGACAGCAGAGAATGAAACGTCAAGGAACCACACTGTACAAATCGAACAGCTGGAAGCGAAGGCCAGATTGCAGAATGAGATGCAGGAAAGAGTAATGTAAGAAGAACGAATGAGACAAGAGAAAGAAATCAGTCATTTGAAGGAAATAACGAGATTGCAGAATGAGGAACAAGAGAGACAATGGGATAGAAAACAAAAAGAGTATGAGTTTGAAACTGAACGACAGAAGGAAAAAAATAGGTTGGAGTACGAGGAGAAAGTGAAGGAGCAAGGAATGAAGCAGGAAGGAGAAATCTGTCGATTGAAGGAAACAACGAGATTGGAGAAGGAAGAACGAGAGGAACAGTGGAATAGGAAACAAAAAGAACATGAATTTGAGGTGGACCAATTGAAAGAGAAGGCGAGGCTGGAGTGTGAGGAGATGGAGAACGAACAACGAATGAAACAGGAAAAAGAACGAAGCCAATTGAAAGAAATGATGAGATTGGAGAAGGAAGAACGAGAGGAACAGTGGGAAAGGAAACAAAAACAATATGAGTTTGAAATTAATCAACTCGAGGAGAGAGCAAAATTGGAATCCACAGAGATAGAAAAACTCCGGAAAGATAACGAACAGTTAATGGGGCTCAGAGAGGAAGAACGACTCAGATGGGAAGGAAAATGGAGCCAGAAAGAGACAGAAACTAATAGACATGCAGAGATAACAGAAATAAAATGTACAGAGACACGGGAGATAGAGGGTGAATTGGACGGGGTTAAAGACGGACACGCACACACAGAGGTAGCGAGGCTTAATGGGGGCGAGCTAGCGGACTGTCTTGTGACCCGGTGCGAGCAGCTGGATAGCCTCCTTCGGGAACGGAGGGAGACGCTATTCTCCCTTGAAGCGAATCACGACCAGGTGAGTTCGGTCGTGCCGAGCGAGGTTGAGGGGGCGAGTGCTGCGGACGAGTACTCGGAGAGCTTGGGTGGTATGGAGGCCATGGGAGCCCTAGAGGTGACCCGATTCCCCAGTGTGATTGTCTCGGTGTGTGTGGTGAAAGGTGTGAGTGCACCCCCGTGTGTGGATGAGACCCCGTGTATGGATGAAACCCCGGGTATGAGTGACACCCCGTGTGTGGAAGAAACCCCGCGTGTGAGTGGTGTGGTGGCAAGTGTGCCGGAGTGCGTTCTTCCAAGCACGCCGTGCGTGAGTGAAGGGGTGTGTGTGACAGAGGCCCCGTGTCTGAGTGAAACCCCTGTGCGAGTGAAGTACCGTGTGCGAGGGAAACGGCACGTGTGAGTGAAATGGCACGAGTGAGTGAAGCACGGTATGTGAGAGAGACAGCGTGTGTGAGGTCGCTGTGTGTAAGGGAGATGACAGTCTATGCGGGAGAACGCAACCGCATCCCCTTTATCGAATGCCATGGTGGAGTGTGTGAGCATCGTGGCACGCAGGAGTGTGTGCGTTGAACGGCGACGACGACGGGACCAGATGAAGGACAAGGGCCGAGTAGCGGCCGTAGCTGAATTGGGAACCGTGCCGGGTTTGCACAGCAGCGAGCGCGGGGTCCGTGCTGTGCTACCCACAAGGCCGCCACGTGCGCGGCTGCGCAGGTGAAACCCGGTCCGGAAAAGCCAGCGGTGGATGTTCGCCGATCCCGCGGATGGACAGAAGCTAGGCTGGATTCGGAATTTGGACAGGATAGGTTCTCCAAGCGAGCGTGTTTGTAAAGCTCCGACGAGCAGAGCACATGTGTTCGCGTGGGGAACCCCTCGAAATGCGGGGCTTGCTTTGAGATGCGCAGAGTGACGTCATGGCTGCACGTGTGTTTGGAATCTGACAGAAGGGAATTCCTGCTGGATGGTACCGTCCAAGAAGGACGAGGTGCGTGGGGCGCAAGCAGCTGCCATGACTTCACGGAAAAAGACCGCGGCTGTGAACTGCCGCGCTGGTGGTGCGCATTTTGAAAAAAGAAAAGAGTTGAGAAAAGCAAGCCTCGCTTCGGGTGAACAGGATTCCCAGGAAAGGGGTGGAAGACCCCCTTGTTTGGAGGCACAGGAAGTACTAGTAAGGAGGATGGGTTAGAGTTCGTGAGACCGGCTTCATGGGGACATGGGTTGTACCTCATGGAGCCTGTGGAATGGATTAGTTAGAGGGATTTTAGTTTACATTTAGGAAATGGAATTTTGGGATTTTTGGAGACACAGACAGACTAGAAATGTGTAGTGGAGACGTAGCTTAGCTACGTAGAGTAAATGGAACGTGCATGAGTTTTAAGGGATGACGAGGGAGCACGAGTTAGTCAGGGGATTTAGTTTGAAGGATGGCAGTGTGGAGTGTTGGTGTGAGTTGCGAAATGGAAAGTGTGTGAGGAATGAGTATAGGACAGTGGGCCCAAGTGTGCGAGTGGAGCGAATGTGGTATGCATGGTGCGAATGACTGGTTGGGGGGAGGAGTGATTCCCACCCAAGTGACCCCGGGGTCAGTTTAATGTTAGCTAGTGGGTTATTCAAATTTACTAACAGGAGGTCGTTTTGTTTTTGGTGTCGAGAGAAGGCACGAAACCCGTTTGGAGGGGTGCAATAGTTCATGGACCGGCTGGGAGTGTGGCTGTGGAAAGTTGAGTATTTGTTTAGTGGGCACCCCAGGCACCGGACTAGTCGGCCAGAGTAGGCCAAGGGCCCAAGAGGGGCCAGGATAGAGTAGTGGGCACGGGCGACCCATCGGAAACGGGACCCCTAGCGCCAGAATGCCACGGGGGCAGTGTAATGGGCACGGGCGACCCTCGGAAAGGGACCCGGGGCATCAACACGCCACGTGGGCATTGGAGGGGGGCAATGCCAGAGAGGGCAACCCCCCACATTCATTGGGAGCAGCTCAGCTCGGAGGCAGCCTGTGGGCCTGGGGGTGCCATGATTAGAGTTCGGCAGAGGGGGAGTTCCTGCCAGTTGAGCCACGCTGCCCAGCCAGGAAATTGTGTGAGGGCACGTATGAAAATTTGAGGGCAAGGCCCAAATTTATAATTGACACCAACACAGGCGACGGGAATCATGGTTTTTAGAACTGATAGTTTTAAAGTGTGAGGCGTTTTTGGAAAGCCCCGGGGTAGTTTCAGCTTAATGAATGTTAGGGTAGATAGGAGATGTACCCCTTCGCACCATCCATCCCTTCGCTCGTTGTAGGGCGCTGGACTCACCTTGGTAGATCGCTGAACTCTGAGGAGGCCATTCTGAGGCTTCATTGGGCCTCGAGACAGGACGCAAGTCTCTCCCTATTCCCTTCCAGAGAGGGAACGTAGGAGTTGGGAGTAGGCTAGGTGGACATGATAGGCTAGCTGGACAAAGACAATAAAGGGGGTTAGGGAGACAATTATAAAAGGGAAATAAAAATAAAGAGGGGTAAAATTTTGTTGTTTTTGTGGCAAATTAAGGGAGCGGGTATGGACAGAGACAGGCAAAGGCGATAGAGTGGGGGGAGACAGTAGGCGAGGTCCGAGCCCGCCTTCAGAGTGGCCGGCACCACCGCACTCACTCCTGACCTGATGGAACCACACCAGAGGCCGGCCAGCCTCACCTGCCAGCCTGTTGTGCTGCAGCTGCCTGTTCTGTATGGGCTTACCTTACCATGCCTCGTTGCCTGCCTCTGCCATGACCCCATGCCTGCTAGCCCTTGTTTGCATTTGCCCCTGTGTCCATCCATCACCATGTGTGCCAGGACCATCCAGTTTTGTGAGGACTGCCCTGCAGGCAGCCTGTGCATCCAGTCCATTTTTTTGTGTTTTGCGACCATCTCCATCCATTCCCCTGCACCAAAGACTTTGCTATGACTTTTGCCTTTCCCCTTTCACAGATCACAAGTCCTGGGCCATGGTTAGTGTAATGTAATAGATAAGTTAAGATTGTAAATATGTGGAACCCCACCTGCATGTTTGTTTTAGTGCTGGCAATTTTAGTTAAGTTGTCCGAATGAGTCTGCGAGAGTTTGTTTAGTTAGTTACGCAGCGCATTAGGTTATTTATTTTTGGGACACGTTTAAAGAAATGTCGCACTCAGGGATCCGAAGGTAGAACGTACTTGGGGAAAACTTACACATGCTGGTCACACTAAAATTTGACGACTCGGAATGAGTCTGTAAAAAGGGGAGGGGGTAGTGTTACGAATTTGGAATTCAAATGCACTCAACATACAGGTTCCCTTAGTCAGCTATGTCGATAAGTGCATGTTCCCTAGATAGCTCACCTTTCATTGTTTAAATGTTCAGAGATTGATTAGATGCGCTGTGGATCGATTTAATAGTTCGGGAACGAAACACTGGAGACGTCCCTCCCCCTCTTCTGCAAAGAGGAAGAAGAACCCTGCGGTGATGTCAACAACTCCCTCCCACCCGTGGTTGAGCGGGGGAGTGGATCACGAGGGCATAAGTCACGCCGGGTGTGGGGGAGGGGTGCAAAGGATAAAGAGGACATCTTTTCTTTGTTCAAAAAAAGAGTTCCGTGGGAGTCCAGTGCTAGGGATGAGTTCGTGGGAGTCCCGTGGCAGATTTCGTGAAGAGTCCTGTTCTGAGTCCCGTGTGCCGAGTTCGTGTGCTGAGTCCTGTGGGAGGAGTAAGCTTTTTTTGCTTCGGAGAGAGCAGTCGTTCAGCCGGCCATTGGGTCCTGCTTGGCTTGCTTGGCTTGCTTGGCTTGAGGCCTTCGGAAGCTTTTTGCTTCGGCTGGCTCAGTGAGCTTCGGCTGCTGCTTTGTTTTGGAAGGAACTTGAGCCGGTTGTTCGGCTCGAGCTGCGAGTGGAGGCTTCTTCCACTTCTTCCTCTTCTTCCTCTTCCTCTTGGTTTGTGGAGCTTTTCGTTCTCTATTTTGTTTCCCGGCTTGGTGCGACGCATCGGCCTCTTCATGGAGTTGGATCCTCGGGGATCCGGCACGTGTTGAAAAGCGCGGGAGGATTCGCGGAAGCTTAGGAAGGATCGCGGCGATTGGATCCAGCTCACTCTCGCTGGAGCCCGGGTCCGGACAAGTTGAAGACCACACGAGGTGGAAAGGTTCGAGTCAAGCTCTGAGTTTCAGCTCACCTGTCCTCCGAGCTGGAGCTCGTGATTAAAGGCCTCAGCCACCGTTTCGTGTGTGTGTGTGTGTGTGTGTGTGTGTGTGTGTGTGTGTGTGTGTGTGTGTGTGTGTGTGTGTGTGTGTGTGTGTGTGTGTGTGTGTGTGTGTGTGTGTGTGTGTGTGTGTGTGTGTGTGTGTGTGTGTGTGTGTGCGCGCGCGCGTGTGTGTGCGTATGTGTGTCCGTGGGCCCGTCTCATCAGTAGGAACTGCTGTTAAGTGTAAATGACTGTACATAATAAGTAGACGGTTGTAGTTCTTTTGTCGTGCTTTTGTTGCTTGTATAATGCATACGTGTTTTGCCTTATTTAATTGCATACGTGTTTCATTATAATAAATGTCCTTGTGTGAATGTAAACCTGCTCGTTGCGTCCATTCCCTCATTGACTGAACATTTCGTGTGTTGGGAGTTAGAAAGCCGTTGGTTTGCCGTAATTGGGGGACATTTGGACCGACTGTTCTCGGCGATTACGCCGCTCGGAATCGTGCACGGACAGGCTCGCCTCGGCGGTTTGTTCCGTACGAGATCCGTCGAGGGTGGAATACCCCGGTAGTTGGATCACGTGGGTATTTAGGTACATTGAAGATTGTTAATCGACCCTACCCCACGTGATCTGCCGATTGGCGTATTTCGGTTCTTGTACAAGGACCCGTCACTCGGAGTTTTCCGGGCGGTGATCTATATTCCGGGCGATCGGTCGGGCCGACTCGACTTGCGGCTCCGTTCAGAGTGGTCGGTTGGCGGCCGACCCCCTGGCCCGTAACAATATTGTTAAGGATTCAGCGACAGGGATTCTCAACCCACTCTGGCCGTCTTCGGGGTTTATAACGCCAGCTGGCTCGGCACAGGCCTTGGGTCACGTGTCTTCAATCGCGATACCAACGTAATCCTGGACCTTACCAGTTAGGGAAATAGAACCCCAGTTACAGACTGGTTTTGTCAGATGCCGAGTGTTTTCTGCCAGTTTGTAACGATTTTGGTTTTGTATACCAATCGAACGGATCGTTCCTCGACGCAACACAAATTAATCCATAGCGGCAACCTCATACGAACCAACCAGATTTATTGGGAAACATAACACAGGCATAATATTCATGAGAATGTTTTTATAACAATCTTTAACCCGTTCTTAACTGGGGAACTACGGATTACAGGTTTCGAGGGGGTCCCTACCGAGATATGCCTTAAACAACGTGCAGACAAGAAAGACAGCATGCAGACAAGACAGACTACTTGGTGATATTTCATGGACCAGAGGAAAGTGTCAAAAGCACGAATGTCGCTCGTAACAAGCCGATGTCCACGGATTTGAGCCCCCAGCTTGAACATGCCGCGTGGCAAAATGGTGCTCGCCCTTTTGTCGCAGACCTCACGCATGCACTCTCGCGCATTCAGTCCCCGCGAGGTCGACTGCCCCAGAGTGAAAGATCCACGGTGGTATGCTCCAGCTGGCTTTTCACAAGGTCCAGCATACAAATCCAGGCCTGGCCTGTTCACCAGACAAGGCCAAATTGAGGTGTTTGGGCTCCGGCAGGTGCATCGGCAGGCGGATCGACAAACATGTCGAGGACCTTCTCATGAAAGTCGATTGCCCACTCGACGTGTAGGCAGCCTCTCGTCGTTTCTCCTGCCTCCTTCACGAAGCAGATCGCAGACATACACAGCCGTCCCCTACACAGCAGATCACGACTCCCACCAGTCGTTTCTCAGTTCCACCTTTTCTTTCTCGGCCGATGGCAGACTCGACCCTCAGGTTCAGTTTTCTCTCCCGGCCGATTCACCACTGCCTTTTCTCGCTCGCCTCGAAGCCCCTGCTCATCCAGCAGATCGCGACTCGACACGTCGTTTCTCTGTTGCCTTCCCTGCCTTTCTTTCGGCTCATTCCTCATGAAAAACAGACACAGCTGTCCCGTGTACAGCCGATCGGCGCCACCGCGGCGCTCACAATCCAGTGTATAGCCGATCGGCGCCACCTCGGCGCTCACAGTTTCACCACAGTTTCTTTTTCGTTCGCTTGCTTGTGAGTCACTGGCTCCTCCCCCTTTTACAAAGCCGACAAACTCCTACCCCCAGCTCCACCTACCTCTCCAGGCCACTCCCCCCTCAGCCAACTGGGCGGGGCCTATCGTCCGGAGAGGGGAGGAAGAAGAAGCCCTCGGCACACCACCACTGTACGAACAATAAACATGCATCCTACACCTCCCGACGCACATGTAACGTCCATTTACCAAACAACCTGACTAAACATGCATTTATTGGGGGATCTGAGCTAATCCTATATTTATTAGCCTACTAAGGACCATTTCCGTAACACCACCCACCTTTCTCCCGAGCCTCCATCTGGGGCAGCCCACAGCAATGGCCCTTTCTAACGTACAGCACAGATCTCTCATTTACTCTAACCCACAACATGGGAAGCACTTAACTCCAAAAACCAAAGTGTCGGTAAGATTGGCATGTCCCTATCCTATTGTGTCGGGTCACCAATCTAACAAAAAAATTCACACTCTATGCACACTACTTAACATTCTAATTATGGATTTGAACGGGAGGGCATTGAATTTTACTTTTAACACCAATATTTGCATAGGAGCAGAACATTCAAAGGTTCAAAGTTCTTTCACGTGTTCGCTCCTTCATGCCCCCTCCCGGCAGTATTCCCCATTCACCCCTGAAGGTTTCCTCACTTCGTGGCCTTATTGGCCTCTTACCAGGTGAGTTCAGTCGGCCCAGTAGCCTAATCTCACAAGGAGTTCTTCGGCCCACTGAGCCCACAAAATGGCATGAATCTTCGGCCGCAACGGCCCACAAAAGCACTTTGGCCTCAATGGCCCCAAAAATGCTTCGGCCCATCTGGCCTACTCACAAGCAGCAGCAGGCAACAAGCCCTGCGTTGGACAGCAGGTGACACAGCAATTGTGGAACGGTGATATCGATGGTAAGCAAATGCAGTTTGGAGGTGTTCTTGAGGATGCAAATGGGTGGGATGACCTCAGACCAGGTGAGGTGGAGTGTACCCTTCACCTTCCTTGCCTGACTTGTTTTGGTTAAGTTCTCTCTTTTTTTTTTTCTTTTCTTTTACAGACAGGATGGTGTGTTTCTTACTCATCTGTTATCTTCGTGGATGTGTGCTCATGACATACTGGTGGCCTCTCTGGCACTTGGAGTGGGTGATCTAGCCTGGCCCTTGCTAACAAATTTTCCCATCAACACTACTCGTACCAGGTGTCACACATTAATGGTGTGGAGGAGAGTTCATCGAACCTAATCATTTACTTTTAGCTCCAGACAATGCAACAAACCCTGCTATGGCTAGAATCATCCTAATGACCCATTTTTCCCAACCTGGCACACTTCCATTATATTAAACCTGGGCAAGGCCCTTATTTGTCTTTTTCCACTTGGTGGTGCCAGGCATAACTCGCTGGTTGGGGAGTGTGACTACTACTAGGCCTATTTGCCTGCTTCCAATCGGGGGTGGAGGACACCCAGCGACTTCGAGGTTCACCTGAGCGTGCTTCTGGCACTCCTAACTAAGGGGTGGCTCTCTCTAGCCCCCATACTGTGCCCTTCTAGCACTAAAACCTACCGTGCTCTCCTGGCACTAAACCCTACGGTGCTCTCCTGGGACCTCTGACAGCCTTCACCTGCCAGGAACCCCCAAAGCCCTGGTGCCCTATTTCCCGACTCACCAACTTCCAATACCATGTCACACTCCCAGCCAGTACCACCATACCTTGGCCTGCACCTACCCCTCGCAGTCCGCCTGCACAATGGAACAGCAGCCAGAATCCATGTCAAATCCTCTAAGTCCCCCTAACCTACACCAACCTGGTTAGGAGACTCCTACCGACAGGGTACGTTGTTCGCACTCACTCTCCTCATTTGCACAATCATGCCATTCACCCAAACACTTGAGTCATTCATTCCACAGTGCCACACACCCAGTCCACAACACCATCCAACACCTTTCACTTTTATGTGAGAACAAAAACACACCAGTCCCTCAGATCCCACTTGGTCATCAAATTTAACTGGTACACTTTTTCATCAAACCCCAAACAATTTGTCACTACGTCCGTCGTCCGCTGGCCTCCTCCATACTGCCCTTATCGTTTATTTCCCACAATTTAAACGAAACATCAAAATCTCTTCACCAGCCCCATGGAACCTCTACATGGTTCCAACCAGGCATTTCAGTCTTTCCTCAAACAAGCCACTCTTTGTCATCCACTTGTTTCAGGTGTGTCTAACGCTCTGCCTATAATGTCTCCACCACATTTTTCAATAATCACCCAAATCCACTCGTGCCACTCTTATCCCTTCTATCATCTCTCAATTTGCAACCACTCTCGATATAATTTTCAATCGAAATTTCTGACATCCCAATATGGCCTGCTTCTTTGGCTCATTGGAAGGGGAGTGAGGGAACGAATCCCTCATTACCCATTACATGACCCCCCCCCGCCTTTCCACCACGGCTCAAAGAGGTCACATCTCAATTAGGGTTCTGGTTCACCCCCTCCTTTTCTCCAGGGTTCGCAGAAGTCAGGTAAACCCCAATCGGAGAAGCGGCCTCCTACTCTTCTCCACAACTCCCTGACGACAGACAAACCCCACTCAGCTAGCCAAGCCCCTCGTGTGCCCAGAAAGGCCTGAAGACCAAGTGACACACGCCAGGGCCACCTGCCACTCATCTGCGCTCCACCCCAAAGTTCCTGTGAGGCCGAAAGAGGAATTAAAATCCAATTTCTAAAGCCTGCTCCTGGATGCAGCACCTCCAACTCTGTAAGAACCCATGTGGAGCTGTCCATTATGGTTTCTGTCCCCTGGCTCAAATTCTGTCCTGGTGGCATTTCTATTTCCCCTTGCACCTCTAACCTATTTCCTACGTTCCACGTTCTAACCACCACTCATTCCACGCTCAGGACTCCCACACACAGCAGGCTTCACCCATTCCAAGGTTAGGTGTTCACTTTCCACACCTTCAACCTTGCCTGCACACTGACCAACTGCCTCACACTCCAGGGTTACGTTCCCGAACGCCACGTGAGTACGCACACACGTTTCGACCTTGGCAGCACACACCGGTGCTGTAGTCTGGACTGTGGCCTCACAGCATTCATTCACAGGCACTCCACACACACATTAAGGCGTCACGCATACGTGCACCCCCTTGGACAGAGTCTCTTCATTAACATAAAATTCAATTCCTACCTTAAGCTCCTCGTCCGCACCACGTATGCATGTGCCCACATACCTGCTTCGTTCCAAAGTCATCTCTGTCTGGTCGCTTCTCTCCAGCAGGTTGATCATCATCGGTTCACCACACTCCTCTGGGGCTGTCAGCTCCACATGCTGGACCTCCTCAAAATGTGTTTCATTCGTCAACAACCCCATATGCTCCCTCAATGTCTCCTTCACCAGGGTTTGCTCTAATTTTTGTTTCATCCGCCGAGTGATGTCAATAAAGTCCCGCACCACGAACATTCCTCTCTGTGGTGATGTCACACATCCCACATTATTGTGCAGTCCTACTTCCTGGCTCCATTTTCCTTTTCATTTGAGTCGTTCTTTCTCTCTGAGCCTTTTTAGTTGTTCGTTAACTTTCTGGAGTTTTTCCTTCTCCGCGTACTCCAACCTTGCTCTCTCCTTTAGTTGGTCAATTTCAAATTCATATTCATTTTGTTTCCTCTCCCCCTGTCTCTCTTGTTCCTCGTTCTCCAATCTCGTCGCTTCTCTCAACTGGTCGATTTCCCTTTCCTGCTTCATTCCTTGTTCTTTCACCATCCCCGCGTACTCCAACCTTGCTCTCTCCTTTAGTTGGTCAATTTCAAATCCATGTTCTTTTTGTTTCCTATCACACCATCTCTCTTGTTCTTCCTTCTCCAATCTCGTCGTTTCCTTCAATTGATTGATTTCCCTTTTCTGCTTCATTCGTTGTTCTTTCACTACTCTTTCTTCCATTTCATTCTTTAATCTTGCCTTGGCTTCTAACTGTTCGATCTGCACAGTGTGGTTCCTTAACGTTTCATTCTCCATTCTCTTTCTTTCCTCTCTTAACATCCTCAGCTCGTTTTGTAATTCCCTCTCTTTGCTTTCGTGTTTTTGTAACTCAGAAGCTTTTCCCATAACTCCTCTCTCATCTCCACACCCCTTTCGCATGCTTCCTTCCTCAATTCGTCCATTCTCTTACCGTATTCCTCGAGTTCTTCCAGGCGTTTCTCTTTTCTTTTTATCTCCTGTTCTCGGATTTCTCTTATCTGATTGCCTGCTCTTACCCTTCCCTTCAGTAGTTCCAAGTCCAAATCGTGTTCCCGTTTTTTCTTTTCCAGCTTTGTTTTCCATTCTTCTTCCAAGTTCTCCCTATCCCGGAAGTTACTAATTTTCTCTTCCTCTATTCTTTCGTTCAGTTCGCTCTTCTCTTGTTCCAACTCATGGGTACTCCACTATACTTTCCTCATTTCTCCCTGTAGTTCGTCGAACTGTCTTGACTTTTCCAACAATTCTTCCTTCCTTTTCTCCAGATATTTCTCTCCTCTTTTTATCTCCTGTTCTCGGCTTTCTCTTCTCCGATTGCCTGATCTTACCTCTTCCTTCAGTTGTTTCAGTTCCAAATCGTGTTCACATTTTTCCTTTTCTAGCTTTTTTTTTCCATTCTTTTTCCAAGTTCTCCCTCTCCTGGGAGTTACTAATTTGCTCCTCCTCTATTCTTTTGTTCAGTTTGCTCTTCTCATATTCCAACTCACGGGTAAACAACACTACTTTATTCTTTTCTCCACATAGTTCGTCGACTCTGGCTAAGTCCTCTTTCAGCCATGAGTCATATATATATATATATATATATATATATATATATATATATATATATATATATATATATATATATATATATATTTATGTATACATATATATATATATATATATATATATATATATATATATATTTATGTATACATATATATATATATATATATATATATATATATATTTATGTATACATATATATATATATATATATATATATATATATTTATGTATACATATATATATATATATATATATATATATATATATATATATATATATATATATATATATATATATATATATATATATATTTATGTATACATATATATATATATATATATATATATATATATATATATTTATGTATATACTGTTGTGGTTTCCCACCCGTTCGGCGTGCGGGTGACCGTTTTTAACTAATCACGGCCGCGCGCCAACCGGACGGGCAATCCAGTCGCAGCCTTCCGGATCAACGCCGAAATCCAGCTACGGGTGTTATGTGTTTTAAGCACACCACAACCTTGTCAATACTCAACCCGCGCTACAGGGTCCGATCGCCAAATGGTCGATTTACCGAATTATTCGCGTGGGCAGACTACCGAGAGATTGTACCTCAAGAGGACCTGCTTGGAAACGAGCCGCTTATGCAGCTCGCTCCGTTTGCGATTTTCCGAGCAGTGTATTATCGCCAAGCCCCGTTGGACCCGATTAGCTTGTCGGTATTAACAACCAGCTATTTATTCCCAACGCAACTACAGCAGCTCAATGGAGGAAGGGACGCAACGAGCAGGTGAATATTCAAACAAGGACATTTATTTATAACACATGCACACATGCAGTCAAGGCAATGAATTCAATGGGGGTAAGGGACAGGACACGAGCAAAACGACCCTACAGCCGTTGTCTATTTATTATGTACACAATCACTTAGTCAGTTCTACTTACAGGACAAGGCGCCACAACTTTCATGCAAAGAAAACCCAAGGAAAGAAAAGGGTAGAGAACAGGGCCCGTAGGCTTTTAATGTTCCGCGGAGCCGTGAAGACCGCAGGAGCTCCGCGAGACCGCGCAGGTTACCTGCCACCCTCGTGGTGACTCGCTGGACAACCCTCGATGTCTCGCCGTCAACACGGCAGCTGGTGTGACGGCGACTCCGTTGGTCCGGGCCTTGCCGTGCGGCCTGGTCGATCGGGCCTATCCGACGACTCCTCAGAGGAACGAACGGGCCTTGCTCTTTTAAGAGTTGATGCTCTTTTAAGAACCCGCCCGCTCCTCAGCGTTACTCGGACCGTCTCGGGGCTGGCTGGTGACTTCTCTCCGGCTGCCTCCACCGACCAACAGCCCTCCACTGGACTTGAACCTTGGCGCTCTCCAGGCTCCGCTGCGCTCCAACGGCCAACAGCCCTCCACTGGACTCGAACCTTGACGCTCTCCACCGGACTCCAAGCTCCATCGACTCCAAACCCCGACAGACTGTTGGCTTGGCGTTCCAGCACGCCCTTTTATGGGGTACGGGGGTGCGTTTGGTCTCCCACCTTCGACCTCTCACCCCCCGCTGGCTCCGCTCCTTTTGGCATTTTGATCCGATCTGGCTGTCAAATGCCGAGAAAGCAGACGTGGTAGAGATCACCGGCCCTTGCCCCAACGAGGGAGTCCCCACGTCTATCGGCGGAGATGCCGCTCGCCCGTGGAATGCCGTTGCTGGCGAAAAGATGGCGGCATCTGTGGAGATGAAGGTGAGGAGATGTTGTTGGTTGTGGCGACGATGGTGAGGAGATGTTGCTGGTTGTGGTGACGGTGGTGAGGAGATGTTGTTTGTTTGCCAAAATAAAGATAGCAAAAGAATAATACTACCTCAAAGATGCACAGCCCGGCTCACAAATAAATCCCTTTAGACATCGGTGGGGAAATTTAACCCAGAACACACACTTATCGACATAACTGACCTAAAGAAGCTGTATGGTGTTCTGTGAATTTCCACAACTGTAACAATACATATGTATATATATATATATATATATATATATATATATATATATATATATATATATGTATGTATATATACATGTGTGTGTATGTATGTATGTATATATATATATATATATATATGTATATATATGT
>NC_140962.1:106066339-106071339 GCF_056783735.1 Eptatretus burgeri
TCTCTTTCTCTTTCTCTTTCTCTTTCTCTTTCTCTTTCTCTTTCTCTTTCTCTTTCTCTTTCTCTTTCTCTTTCTCTTTCTCTTTCTCTCTCTCTCTCTCTCGCCCCCTGCTGGTCGTTGGTGAGTCGTGCATGGGTGTGGCGTCATGGCGGCTCTGTGTGTGCAGCTGTGAGTACTGTGCTGTGTTAGTGTTGTTTTTGTCCCTATTTCGCTTCCCTCTGTGTCCCCGTACGTGTTTCTGGAGTTTTTTCCCTGTTTCCCTTCCTGCTGAGACGAGAGAGAGGGAGAGCGCGCACGGTAGGTGCTTTGTGGGTTTTCCTTGAAACCTTCGGGTTTCTGGGCCTACTTTTCATCTGCCTTGTTTTCATAGGCCTGCCGTTTATCGGTGGTTTAGCTTCTTCCTTATACTCTTCCTTTCCCTTATACTTTATTTGACCCCACTTTCTGGTTGCTTGTGACGGTTTTCCTTTGTTAAACTTAAACTTCTCTTCTTTTGCTTTAAGCTATGGCAAACGGACGTTTGCACAATAGTGTGTACGAGTCACTCACTCGGAAAAATGGAGTGACAATTACTCCACCTGATGGAGTTAGTGTTGAGAACGTGGTGATGGCTCTGGGAGAGCTCGTAGGAATCGAGAATGTTCTCGCCGCTTCGAAAATGAGCCAACGTGTCGTGGTTTTCTTGTCGGAGGAGCGACACGTGGCTCAGGCGGTCGAAACCGGTCTGTCCGTACCGCCGGACGTCTTCGTTAACGTTAGTTATCTCGATACGATGGCGGTAAAATTAACACTGTCTAACATCCCGCCCTTCTTCTCGAGTGAGGAGATTGTTGCTGCATTAAGCGTTTTTGGCACAGTTGTATCACGAATCTCCATGATTCCACTTCGTCTCCGCTCTGACGCTTCGGTTCGCCACATCATGTCGTTCCGTCGTCATTGCTATATCATTCTAAAAAACAACGCTCAATCGCTCAATGCAGTTATGACTTTAAAAAATAAAAACCGCAATTACCAGATTTATATCGCAACGGAGACCACAACTTGTTTTATCTGTGGTGAATCGGGACATTTAAAAGCGATTGCCCCAAGAATATATTAAGTGGCATATCTAGTGTGGTCGAACCCATTGAGACGAATAGTGGTATATCTAGAGTTGGGCACGTTGGTGACGCTTCAAACTCGAACAATCTGCCTGGGCCGTCGAGAGTGGAGGTAAATCCCCCCCTGACAGATGACGAAAGCTTCACCGTTGTTCCTTCATAAAAGAAAAAAAAATTGAAGCATTTAAATGATAACAATAGTCAAGATGTGACGGCGAGCTGTGCAAAAAAGATGGCGCCGGCTGCCGAGAATAATGACTCGTGTTTGGAAGCAACAATAGATGCTCTTTTTAAAACGAAAAATCGATTTGATGTAATTGCTCCAGAGGATGATGACTTTTTGTCGGTGGGGTTAGTGAACATGAGGAGGAGATTGGTTTTGTGCAGCAGGGAGCACACGTGACCACTCCCATAGTCACAGGCACCTTGGATATTAACACCGAATCCACTGTAACCCCCCTCCCTGAAAAGACCAACAGTGAAATGTGTACCGTTTCTAAGTCACCAATTACTCCAAACCTGGTTGAATCAGGGTGTAAAGCTTCAACTAGTGAAACACCAGGTTCATCTCAAGCGGAATATAACGTTCCTTCCATTAGTATTCTTCCTCCTCCCCGTTTTCTTCACCCTCCCACTCCTCCTCCTCCTCCCCCTCCCACTTCTAATCTTCTTCCTCTTCCCACCCCTCCACCTCCCCTATTCCACCTCCCACCCCTCCACCTCCCCTATTCCACCTCCCCCCACTTCACCTCCCCCCACTCCTCCTCCCTCCACTCTTCCTTCCCCGACTCCTCCGACTCCTTCCCCCCCTTTGGAAGCGGAATGTGAGGCTTCCCTTATTAAACCATCAGCTCCATCTTTGGAGCATAACGATAATGTAATGGACACCAATCAGTACTCGGATTATGATTCGGACGGGGACTCATCACTTGCTTCTTGTGGCAGTGCTGAAGCATGGAATGATCCAGTTTCCCAAGATTCGGAGAGTGTTACCAGTGTTCCACCTGCTGATATCATAAAGTTTCTTCATGACACCTTTTGTAAGAAACATGTTAAAATTAAAAACTTTTTCCCTGACTTATCCGGCTTTATAATCTCTGCGAAGCTTTTGCTCCTCAAAGCCGGACAGCTTGGTGTGACGGAATCACAAGTGTATCGACTCCGGAAATGCATCCTTAAAGCAAAGAATGAGCTGCAGACACAGAGAGACTAAGTTTTTGACACACCCTAACTCAATGTTAGCCTATGGCCTTCTCTATAGCGAGTTTAAATATTAATGGGGGACGCTCCTCCATCCGTAAAGCAGAAGTTAAACAGTTTGTTGAGACAAATCACATTGATGTTTTGCTTTTGCAAGAAACAAGATGTAGCTCCTCTTGTGCAAGTGAATGGCAAAGGATAATGAGGGGAAAATGGTTTTTTAGTAGTCTGGAACACCCAAGGGCTGGGGTGGCTGTTTATTTACAACCTTCCTTTTGTAGTCCCAGTGTTGTTTTTAATGAGATTATCAAAGGGTATTTAATTTCACTCACCTTCACGCATAATGGCTTTAAACACACCGTACTGAATGTCTACGCACCTAGCGATAGCACAGAGAGACTCGCCTTTTACACACACTTAGAAACGTCTCTTGTACACATTGATTTTGATGGACTTGTCTGCTTGGGTGGAGATTTTAACTGCACGATGGACCCCACCATTGACCGTAATGGAGAGGAGCCGCACCCAGCAAGCGCAGCGCCTTTGTTGAGAGCCTTGTCCAAGTTTTCCCTGGTTGATGTGTGGAGAATCCGCAATCTTTCTCTCCGCCAATACACGTGGAGTCGGTGTTCAAAAGGCCACGTATCACTTGCAAGATTGGACCGTTTCTACATCAACAGTACCTTTTTAAATGTTGTGAGCAATATGGACATTATTCCGAGCGGCTTCTCAGACCATCACATGGTCGCACTTCGGATTCACCAACCAGTTCGGAATCGTGGTGCTGCCTACTGGACCTTCAACGCAAGCCTCTTGGATGACCAACTGTTTGTCGATGCCTTTGGTGTGTTCTGGAGAGCCTTGCTCCAACGTAAAACTTCCTTCCCCTGCCTTGGAAAATGGTGGGACAACGTCAAAGTGCAAATAAGATCCTTTTGCCAACAATATGGAGCCTACCACACCAAATATGACTCTGCCCTTCAATCCTTGCTTGCCAAAGAAATATTATATTTGCAGACCAACCTCTTGGCCTCAAATCATGAAAGAACTAACCTCTTGCTGGCGAAGAAAAAAGCTCTTCTTGCTGGACTTTGTGCAAAGCAAGCCAGAGGAGCGCTGATTCGTCTCCGACTGGAGAATTTGTGCTACCTGGACACCTCCTCTAAGTTCTTTTTGGACTGGAAGATCAAACAAAGAGAAGTCAGCAGATAACTTCAGTAAGGACAAAGGAAGGAAGGATAACACACAATCAAAAGATGTCAGAGCCTCACTCAGACACTACTTTACTGAACTTTATCATGCTCCGAAAATTGACAACAAAATGGTAACAGTGCTGACTTCTTCCTTACCTACCTTGTCAAAATCTGCAGTTCTACAAATGGACAAGGAAGTAACTTTGGAGGAACTCCAAGCTGCTCTTCAAACTCTACCCTCGGGTAAGGCCTCCGGCCTGGATGGAATTCCTGCGGAATTTTATAAAACCTTTTGGGACCTCCTCGGACCAGAACTACTTGAGGTTATAATCGACGGTCGACGATCAGGCTCACTGCCATTAAGCTGCCGGAGGGCTGTCCTCGCCCTTATCCCCAAAAAGGAGACCTTCAGCAACCACACAACTGGCGTCCCATCTCATTACTCTGTGCAGACTACAAAATATTTTCCAAGGCCCTTGCCAACCGCCTTAAAGCCATAATCGAGGAGATCGTACACCCAGATCAGTCTTACTGTGTCCCGAAGAGGACAATTCATGACAGTATCTTTATTGTGCGTGATATAATTGACATCTGTTCTCTTGAACAAAGAAATGTCGGGTTGGTGTTCTTAGATCAAGAAAAGGCCTTTGATACCATTGATCATTTTTATTTTTTCTCTGTTTTACGGGGGTTTGGTTTTGGGGAAAATTTTATCTCTCATGTGCAGTTACTGTATAACAACACTTTTAGTCTCTTAAAGGTTAACAACATTTTATGTCCCCCTTTCCCGGTTAATAGAGGCATTCGTCAAGGGTGCCCTCTTTCTGGCCTCCTGTACTCTCTTGCGATTGAGCCTTTACTCGTTCGGTTGCGTGCACATCTTCTTGGTTTCCTTCCTCAACCAATGGCGAACCCGTTTAAAGTGATTGCTTATGCAGATGATCTTTGTGCAATCGTTCGCTCGAATGATGACGTCTCAGCCTTGGTCCGTTGCATTCATGAATTTGGTTTGGCAAGTTCCACAAAAGTGAACTGGGGAAAAAGCAGAGCTCTCCATCTTGGTCCACAAAATGGCGCCATTCCTCCGACTCTTCCCGAGAAACTTAAATGGGAAAGGGATGGAATTCTTTACCTCGGCGTCTTTCTTGGAACTGAGAACTTCATTTTAAAAAACTGGGAATCTCTAATAATTAAAACTGAGAGACGTTTACGAAAGTGGAAGGGCTTACTTTGTCAACTCTCCTATCGGGGCCGAACCCTTGTTATCAACAACCTTGCAGCATCAATGCTTTGGCACGTTTTTATAGCACTGCAGCCCCCAGATTTGTTTCTTAAAAAATTACAATCAATTCTTATTGACTTCTTTTGGGGAGGAAAGCATTGGCTCCAACCTGGTGTGTTAAACCTGCCTGTTGCTGAAGGAGGACAGGGGCTGATTGCTATTACCAGCAAGGTGATGGCTTTTCGCCTCCTTTCGCTTCGCAGACTGCTGTACACGGACGTCTCG
>NC_140962.1:106076339-106196339 GCF_056783735.1 Eptatretus burgeri
ATTGAATTCCAAATTCGTAACTATATATATATATATATATATATATATATATATATATATATATATATATATAGATATATATATATATATATATATATATATATATAGATATATATATAGATATATAGATATAGATATATATAGATATAGATATAGATATAGATATAGATATAGATATAGATATAGATATAGATATAGATATAGATATAGATATAGATATATAGATATAGATATAGATATATAGATATAGATATAGAGAGAGATATATATATAGATATAGATATAGATATAGATATAGATATAGATATATATATAGATATATATATATATATATATATATATATATATATATATATATATATATATATATATATATATATATATATATATATATATATATATATATATATATATATATATATATATATATATATATATATATATATATATATATATATATATATATATATGACGATCACAAGGGGAAAACCAGATATGTCAGGATAAGTCAATTTTGAAGAAACTGAAAAACAAAGTTTCAGGACTTTGGTGGACTGTTTAATAACTGTCATATAGATTTCTTTTCCAGTAAAAGGAAGAGTGATCATTGGCCGATCAAATTAAAGCATATAGCATTTGCCAAGCTTCTGTGTTATTTAATTTAAGAGCAAAGAACGAATCAATGTTGCAAACTGACATCACTGGTTATTCCCTTGTTTTATAATTGCCATGCAATTTTAACCCAGGATGTGTGGCAAATTCATGCTTCTTGGTTATTAGCATACATTGACTTTGGTGATCACAGATTATTTTTTTTCAACATTAAACAGTCATTGTTTTGTTGTTTGATTGGTGTTCAACGCCATACTCAAGGGTATTTCGCTTATTTGACGACGGATTCTCCATTTCTTACACCGTACTCATTGATATGATGGAAAACCGGGAGGAAACCAAGGATAAACCAACCCCGCGATAGCCGAAGTCACCTCATGTGACTCCCTCATACACCTAAGCAGGTTGATTGGGTGGTGGGTACATCGAATGAGGCTGGGTACTCAGAAGTGCTAACCATTAAGCCACGGCGTGGGTCCCATAAAAGTCACAATAAAGTTTTGACCAGGCTTGAACCACGATATGCACCAATTACGGAGCCCATGATATAACCAAATAGGCCATTGTAGTGCTCAGAGTTTATGCTGTGAAAGTTTGACAACCTTTCATTTTTTAGTTTCTCAACTCTGAATATTATGGTGGAACAGTTAACATGAATGAAAGGGAGATAACCAGGAGTAAAGTACTGACAACTCTGGGTTTCTACTTGTTCAGCTTTGACAACACTTGTTTTTTCATTGCACGGCGAAACTTTATACCATATAAATTATGTGACACCCCTGGTTATTTGTTAAAGTAATATTGTGAGAGGAAACCTTATGTTGCCAACTATTGGCAGGTGCAATAACCCTGAAATTTATAAAAAGTGACATCTCTGGTTTTCCCCTTGTGGTCTATATATATATATATATATATATATATTTCTTTTTTTGTGATATAGTACAGGCATGAATAACGTTGATGCCAAATTTTATATTTCACAAGCAGGATTTTGTGTTTTTTAGACAAATCCAATCTCCGCTGCCTGATGTTGAATTACCATTTCACGGTGAGTGGTGTTATAAAATGAATTTGCCCGACTTTCTTTCCATATCAGTGATGGCAGCAAAATGAACCAAAGATGAGTGAGTGGAACTTGTTTTGAAGGTTGAAACGTCAGCCTCTTCAAACAGATCAATTGCTGCCTGCAAGTAAATGGCCAAAACAATTTGAACATTGACTGTAATTTACTCGATCTCACATGGTAATCAATTAATAAATAAATTATATTTACTATCAGAACACATTTTTATTCGTCGTTAGATGTATTTATTTTTTACAATACTAGCTGAAGTACCTGGTGTTGCCCAGGAAAATTCAATGCAATATGTTTTGAAATATTTCCTGGATGACAAATTGAGGAATGTTGGCCTTATGGTTTTGTATTAATTACCAATCTTTGCCATTGTAAAGTGCACTTCCACTTGTATCAAAATGCTGCACCTGCTAAGGATGCCCAACATGCTGCCCAGGAGGCTGCTTGTCTTGCACATTGATCCTCAAGCCGAGCCTGTGTCTGCTCTGTAGTCTCATCTGACCTGGAGGCTGCTTTTCTTGCACGTTGATCCTCAAGATGAGCCTGTGTCTGCTCTGTCTCATCTGACCTGTCAGCTGCTTGTCTTGCACGTTGATCCTCAAGCCGAGCCTGTGTCTGCTCTGTAGTCTCAGTTGACCTGAAGGCTGATTTTCTTGCACAGTTATCCTCAAGCTAAGCCTTTGGCTGGCTTGAGTCTTGAGTGACTTGGAAACTCTCATTTTCTTGACATCTGATTTGTTGCTGCCCATCAGGGGTCTTTTTTGGTGGTATTTGGCAGTGTTTATATTGCAGTTGAGGTAGGTTAAGATATTTCTTAACATAAGTGTTCCCTTGGGAGTTCAAGAAGTGCTCTGGCAGGCATCTTACCCTGCCGAACTTCATGATGTGGTATATTAAAGTTAAAAAAGCAACAGACGGATCATACAGAGACTGGGAGGATTTCAGGTATGGAGCAACGTACCAAGGGAATATACAGTTTCCATTATAAGCTTGCACACATAATATGACCTCAATATATGATCTTCACAATACATATTATATTACTCGATCGCAGCAGTGTAAGGCCTAGGTCACATTTGCTCTAGGGCGAGGATACGGCGGCCTTACGCCCTCTGAATTGACAGAAACGTGTGGCGGCTGCAGATAAACTGAGGTGGCCTCAGGGAGGCCCTTCGCCGTTTGGCTATATTTTACAGACCGTAGGGTCGCCGTGGAATTATAGTGCGGAGTGATAACTTTTTTTCATTTCGACGTTCGCCGTAGCAATTCGACAAGCCAAGCTATGACGTAGATGTGTTCCACGTCGACCATACGGTGGGCTTGCGTTATTCGTGCGGCTGCCGTAAGCTCTTCTCGATGAAAAATGAATTTTCCCAACCCCCAAAAAATTATGGCGGCCGCACTATTTCCACGGTCGCCGTATGGTGGCCTTGCGGTCTGTGTGACTACCTGCGGGCAACGCAGGGTCGACGCACGGTTCCCCTACGCCCGCTGTGCACCTACGTACGGCCTCCGTGGCAGTCTGCGTCGACCGTGCGTCCACCGTGAGCTACCGCTAGAGATCGGAGTATCGGTGTTTGCCTATACCGTGGTGCCCCCAGAATCCCAACTTAATTCGTTCCAGGAGGCTGTTCGGATTGCAAAAAGTTCGGATTCCAAAAATATTTTCCCAAGAAGAAATAATGGAGTGAATTAATCCGTTCGTGGACCCAAAGAAAACCCACTTTCAAGACACTTTCAACTGAAATTACCCATGTTTAAGATAAAATTTGATGAGTAAATGACCTTCGGTGGTGGTGTATTGGATGTAAATTGGTACAATCACCACATCCAAAGGTCCACACAGGCTCGTGCTTCGGCCTGGGTTCCGGTCGCTCGCGCACTCTGCGAGAGCGCTGCCCGCAGCTCATCAAACATGATCCCCGCAGAACCACAATCACTTTCATCAAACGCATCGGGCTGACGTAATCATGGATATTCCAAATTACAACCGGTTTTGCTGTGAAATTCAATCCTTGCCCGACAGTCCGTCACACCACGTGATCGGATTGCTTTTTTGTTATTAATTATGATTAAAAAAACGATGATTAAAAAAGATGATTAAAAATCATTAATGATGATTAAAAAAGATGACAAGATGATTAAAAACACAAACATCACAAATGAATTTGAAAACAAGAGGTGAGGCCTAAGTCACATTTGGCTCGGCGGCCAGAGGGTCTACAAAATGTACGGGCACTAGCAATTATAAAGCGGCCGCAGTATTTCCACGGTCACACAATGTAGCAGTCACATATGTTTTTAGCAGCGTCTTGCGTAGCGAATGCTGCTCATAGAGAGCTCGGCATTGTTCTTGTTCTTGTTGTTCTTCTTGTTCTTCTTGTTCTTCTTCTTGTGAAGACAAAACCTTAATCTCTCGGACTCGGCTCTTTTATATACAAGATCCGGATCGCCTTAAATACTGAGCACATGTACACATCCTCACATAGACAGTGCCTTTTGAGAGCATCTATCATGAACTTTTAAATATATTCGGACATTTGCTTTAAAGTTTCGAAAAATTGACGTTACTATTTAAAGATGATTCCATTTATCGTGTTGTAATTTCGTAAATACATTATATATTTCGTAAAAACATGATATATCTTAAATATGTAAATACATTATGACGGGTTTCGCTATTGGCTTAATGAAGGCACGTGACGAAATATCAGAAGTTGTTGTTGTTGTTGTTGTTGTTGTTGTTGTTGTTTTTTTTAAAAAAAATTTTTTTTTTTTTTTAGCCGACAAAACCTTTAGGTTTTGGACGCTGCTCTTGGACACATTTGTCCTTGTTATTTTTCGGGTAGCCACACGGCGTATTTATAAATTGTGGAGACCGAAAACATGGGTGTGCCGTACGGTCTTTGATTTGATGTCGCACAGTGACCTGAGGGCGTTCCTGCGGCGGCCATAGAATTTTGAAGGCAGACGCAAGGTGCCTGCAAGGCGACCGCAGGGGGACCCTAAGCCGAACGTGCGGCCAGACGGACGGTAATTGAATGGGTTAATTTTTTTTTACCAGTTGTTTTGTTTCGGCTTGTCGAATTTCTACGGCACGTAGAAATGAAAAAAGTTATAACTCCACGTTATAATTCCACGGCGACCTTGCGACCTGTAAAACATAGCCATATGGCATAGGGCCACCCTGAGGCCACCTCAATTTCTCTGTGGCCGCCGCACGTTTCTGTCAATTCAGAGGGCGTACGGCCGCCGTATCTTCACCGTAGAGCAAATGTGACTGAGGCCTAAAGTATCGATCGACACACGAGAGATGCTTTCACGAGGACTTCCACCGACGAACTGAATGAACAAAGCGCGAAGATGCGGCTCAAACAGGTGGGGGAGACACGTGAACAAACATGAACGCTACGTTGTGTTTGGTTTTTTAAAATGTATTAGGTTTTTAGGGCAAAATTTTCTCGAAAAAATTGTTCGGATTCCAATTTGTTCAAATAATGGGGCGTTCGGATTCTGGGGGCACCACGGTATATTATAGTTATAGTATATTCAGTTATATATACTGGTATATTTTTATTTCAGTAAAAAAAAGAACTGGTATATATACCCACTCGTTACCGTCCGTCTGGCCGCACGTTCGCCTTAGGGCCCCCCTGTGGTTGCCTTGTGGGCACCTTGCGTTTGCCTTCAAAATTCTATGGCCACCGCAGCGACGCCCTAAGGTCACCGTGCGACATCAAATCAAAGACCGTACGGCACCCCCACGTTTTCGGTCTCCACGATTTCTAAATACGCCGTGCGGCTACCCGAAAAATAAAAACATATGTGACTGCTACATTGTGTGACCTTGGAAATACTGCGGCCGCCGTATAATTGCTCGTGGCCGCAGATTTGGGAGACCCCACGGCCGCCGTGGCAAATGTGACCTGGGCCTAAGTAACATACTCATTCGAGGCCTGAACACGGAAGTGTTATCAGAAACCTGTGTGAAGCAATCTTTTTAATCGCAGATTGCACCACGCACGTGTGAGCACGTAACTATTAAATTTGTGTTTTTTGACAACAAATCATTACAACCTCAACATACGATTTTCACAATACATATTACTCGATTGCTTCTGGCTTAAAAAAACGCAAGCAGTGTATTAGCAAAAGATCCTTGTTAGTGCAAGACTGATCAAGGCCTGAAGGCCAATTATCTAATTTTAATATTTTTTTCATTTTTTTTTTTTTATCCAAACATAGCCCTTGACCTTCCTTTGGATGATATAAGAGGCCATGCAAAGTTTTGTTGCACTGGTTCCTGCAGGATGTGGATGCATAATGAACAAACAAACACACACACACACACAAACAAACAAACTTTCTTCTTTATATTTTAGATAAACCTTGTGGCTCCTGAATTTTGGGCCACCCTAATACATGTCAGTGGAAAATGGAACAATGGAATGGAACAATGGAAAAACAATGGAATGGTAAAACGTCACAATGGAAAAACGTCCCTGTGCATAATTTACATCTTTGTGAAATAAGAAATGAAAACAAACGCATCACGTTGTTTGGTCATATCAATATGTAGTGTTTGATAAACATGAAATTGAAATGAGAATGTCAACACGTGCAAGACATGTCTCCTAAGGGTCAAAGAGGTCAGTTAACAGCTCAGTATCTGATGTGACCATCATTTGCATTGATACACACTTGGCAACCGTGCCTCATTGAGGCCGAAAGATGGTTGAAGGAGGCTTGAGGGATGTCATTTCAAATCTGTATCATGGGCTGCTGCAGTCAGGCCAACGTTGCTGGCTGGTTTTGAAGACGCTGCAATCGTCATTCCATTTCATCCCACACATGGTCTATGGGAGAAAGATCAGGCAAAACAGTTCGCCAGGAAAGTGTGGGAATGTTCTGTGGTGCGATGAAGTCAGTGACCACTCATGCAATGTGAGGACGTGTGTTATCCTGTTGAAGTGTGATGTGACGTCCATTAAACTGCAGGAACGGGAGGACGTGAGGATGGAGAACTTCATCATAGTATCGAATACCTGTCAAATTGCCATTATTGGTCTCCAGCAGGGTTCTGTGATGTGCAGTGATGCCACCCCATAACATCATGCTTCCATCGCCGAACGACAAATGTTGCACCACACATGCATCAGTGTAACGTTTCCATTCCTGTAGATCAGTGTTTCCCAAACTTTTTTGAGCGCGACCCAAATCTGGGTGTGGTGAAAATCTCGCGACCCAAGCTTCAATCAGCATCTTTTTCCACGAAACATAATATCATAATAAAATCAGACAACCAGAGTGCCAATACATACTATATTAGTGCGAGAGGTGTAATTGCAGCTTCTTCTGCATGATGTCTTCGATGCGGGGCTCGATCTTGCTGAGCGCAATGCGCATGTCGTGGCCGGGGTCGAGGCGATTGCGCGCCTTGGTTTTGATGACCGTCAGCGCTGAAAAGCCTTGCTCGCACAGATACGTGGTCGCAAACGGGAGCAGAACATTCATGACTTCGGTGCCGATTATGGGCTTTTCTTTCTTGACCGCAGTCCAGAACTCTCCAAGTGACGCTTTGGCGTAGAGTTGTCAATGGAACTCGTCGTGATGCAGCTCGATGAACTCTTCCTGCAGTCCATGGACATCCTCAGACAGGTCGTCAACCTTAGCCTGGAACGGATTCCTGATCCAGTGCTGGGACGCCACATCTCTGTCCGGGATGTAGCGATCAAACTCAGTGATCAGGTTCTCCAAATGGTTCACCAGGATGGGCTTGATCGCATTGAGCGCTCCAATCTCGTCGTCCTCCCACTCCTCCAAGTACTCGTTCAATGACGGAAACGCCGCTGTTCTTCTGCGCTCCAGTTTCCACTTCCAGAGTAGCAGCTTTTCCTTGAAGGCCGACTGTTTCTCAGAGAGCGTGATGATGTTTTGATCCCTGCCTTGCATGGATGTGTTCAGTTCGTTCACTGAGGCGAAGACGTCGTTGAGGTAGCAGACTTTGAGCATCCAGGGCTTCTCGTGGAACCGGATGGCATGGTGATGGTTCTTCTCGTTGAGGAATACCTGCAGCTCTGTTTGTAGCTCCACTACACGACACAGGACCTTGCCGCGGGAGAGCCATCTCACACTGTAGTAAAAGAGATGTTGGAATTCAGACCCGAAGTCAACACACATCTTCTCAAACAGGCGAGCGTTCACAGCGCTGGCTTTGACGAAGTTGACAACGGCGACAACCTCCTGCATCACTGCTGAAAGATCCGGCGACAGATGTTGCGCAGCAAGGTTCTCGCGATGCAAAAGGCAGTGGAAAATTCTGATGTTCGGATTGACTTCCTTGACTCGCTCAGTGAATCCCTGTCGAACACCAAGCATCACGGGAGCGCCGTCGGTGCACAGGCTGACACAGTTTTCCCAGCTCAGGCCTTCTTCTTGTTGGAAGTTGTCCACGATGTTGAAGACATCGGCGCCAGTTGTCATCGTTTTCATTGGTGTGCAGAATAGAAATTCTTCCTCGAGGTCCGTCTCGCCCTCGTACCACCCGGAAATCATGAGCTGGGCGTCGTTTCTGACATCCGTCGACTCATCGAGTTGGTAGCTTCATTTTCCCACCTTCATGCGGGCCACCAGCTAGTCCTTTATATCTCGCGAAAGGTCGACGATGCGGCTGCGAATCGTGTTGTCGGATAGCGAGATGGACTGCATTTTCTTGGCCGCGTCATCGCCGCAGACGAGTCTGGCCATGTCCATGGCTGCGGGCTTGACAAGCTGTTCGCCGATCATGTGCGGCTTCATCTTCCTTGCGATGCGCTGCACAACGAGGTAGGATGCCAGCGTCGCTTGCTTGGTGCTGGATTCGTCGCCGGCTCAAACCAGCTCCGCTTCAGAGCCTTTCTCGGTGCTCGAAAAACTCACGATCCTTGTTGACGTTCTCCGCGTGCTTCGTCGCCAGATGCCTCTTCAGTTTGTTTTCCTTCAGCGATTCGTTGGACAGCACTTCGAAGCACAACACACATTGTGGCTTCACAGAACCACGATCACTGATAGAAGTGAAGCCCACATCCAAAAATGCTTGCTTGTAGGAACGCTTTGCCATCCTGCAAAACGAAATAGGCGACTAGATCAGTCAGTGGAGTCAGTGTCAAGGCTAACTGACACAAAATACGCAACGCAATGTGGAGCAGGAAACTGCGCTGCGCAGTCCAGCCAGCAAGGCATATCACACAAAACAGCGTCTCGACTTGTCGGTCAGCCAATGTGAAGTGACCGGACTGAGTTCGTCACCTCACGAAATTACTTCAGTTGCAGAGAGAGCGAGTAATTGGAAAGGCGAACTGGCGAAATGATTGGCCTGCAGTTAACCGTTTTGGGCGGGTACAAAGTACTGAATGGTACTGAACGGCAAGAGTAGGTAGAAACGGAAGTGTCGCTGCACGTCAGGCTAAATTATATAATTTGGGAAACACTACTGTAGATAAACGTGACAAGGGCCATCACGACTGTCAAGATGGAACCTCGACTCATCTGTAAAGAGGCTAGCAGCCCACTCTTGTCTCTGAACCTCAGACATTGTCCACACAAAGCTAAGCATGCATGTCGATGATGTGGCAACAAAATTGGACGTACTGCTGGTTGTTGTTGTCGGATGGTATGCTCACGTAACCGATTCCTGACAGTTCTGGCACTGATTGGTCACAAGCCAGAGATGCTGAAAGCTGTCAAACTTGCTGTCTGGAACCGATTCCAAAGGTGCATCAACCTGACATGGTTAACCTGCCAATGTGACATCACACTTGGTCGCCCAGAACGTGAACGGTCTCTGCTGTTGCCAATTTGTTGATAAGGTCTACAGAATCACTGCATGGTGTTCCAATGAACACCAACATACCAAGCCACAACATTGTGAGGCATTCATGTCTCAAGCATGCCAATGTCACGTAAACGTTCATTTTCTGAAAGGCTCGGCATCATGTTTATGACATTTAGACGTCAATAATAAATAAATAATTTCACAGCAGGGATGGTTCTCCAATCATCGTGCTGCATTGCAATTCGCTCAGTACCAGTGTAGCACTGTCACATGACTCAGTAAACGTGCATTGCGATTTGTACATGCAGTGCACAGTTTGCACATGCAAATATGGATGTTCATGAGTAAACTGGGATACATGTCAAGGTACATGTTGGCTGGCCATTATATTGCTGGGGTACATGTCAGTATCATTTTATGTCATTTTTATGGTGCACAGGAACTTTTTTCATGTATACATACAGGGTGTCCCAAAAGTAACCTTGGGATTTAGAAATTAAACAACATTTCTGTTTTTTAATAATTTATGATTATTTTTATACCAAAAGAAAATTTACAAAATGGAGATAAATTTGCTTTATTTATGAAAAATGATGCAGCTTAGATGTCCTCCATTTTCGGCTTCACAGAGACGAGCTCTTTCGACAGCATTTTCCATAACAGCGGACAATAACTCTGGCTGCAGCCCTCGAATTTCTGCACAGATGTTGTCCTTGAGCTGCTGAATTGTGTCGGGCTTATTGATGTGAACATGCTCCTTTAGGTAACCCCAAATAAAATAACCGGGAGGCGTCAAATCAGGAGAACATGATGGCCAAGAAATTTCTGAATTTTCGCGAAATTATTCGGTGTCCATGCTTTTTGGGTGAGAATAATTGACCGATAAAATTTAAAATACAATTCCACGATTTTGGTTCTTTGTGCAGTTGTGAATTTCTCCATGGGTAATTTACAAATGTTAATCTAAATTCTCAAAAGAAAAGAAAAACAAATTATTAAAAAACAGAAATGTTTTTTAATTTCTAAATCCCTAGGTGACTTTTGGGACAACCTGTGTGTATATGTGTATATATGTATATGTATATATGTATATGTATATATATATATATATATATATATATATATATACATACATACATACATACATACATACATACATACATACATACATACATACATACATATATCTATATATATATATATATATATATATTGTTGTGTCGACTTCAGGGCACCGGAAGCGAGTGCACTGGTGTCATAGCAGAAAAGAAATAAAGACACTAGCTGATGTGCCCTTGGTGTTGTTTTAAGGGTGAAACTAACATATGACAGGAAATAGAAAGGAAATGTCCTGATTTACAAACAATCAGATCGACCACGATGCATTACTACTGGTCCCTTGTGTCGTGCGTGCGCACATGACACTCACTTCAAACCCCAGGAAGGGCAATGCATCACAATACCTCTCCCTTTTAATTACAAATCCAACCGGTCTGGATGTTTATATACATGGGAGGACCCACGCAAAGGAGTTGTTGCAGGCACAGATTTAGGTGACATGGACAAACACACTGGACTGGCAGCGGGTACAGGTACAGAAACATCGGGTTGAGACACATTACTGACAACTTCAGATGTAGGCTCGGAAACAACAGTTGCATTCTCGGACAACGGAACAATAACTGGATGAATCACAGAATTTGCATCATCTTCCAACTCATTATAACGCTGCTTGATCTGATCCACATGTTTCCTAACTGTACGCCCATCTTTCAACTTGACACAAAAAACACGAGTTCCTTCCTTGCTAATAACAACACCTGGCAGCCATTTCGCTCCAAGGTCATGGTTCAGTACATAATCTGGATCGTATTTTTGACTGACGCTTGTTATCAACAGTTTCACCGAAGTCAGGATGAACAAGAGAAAGTGTGGTTTTGAGTTCTCACTTCATAAGCAATTCCGCTGGAGGCACTCCAGTTACGGTATGTGGTCTGGATCTGTAACCTAGCAACACACGTGACAAACACGTTTGAAGCGAACCTTGAGTAACACGCCTTAACCCTCGTTTGATGATCCGCACAGCACGCACTGCCTGACCATTAGAAGCGGGTTTAAACAGAGCAGAACGGACATGTTCGATACCATTCAACCACATGAATTCCTGAAATTTCTGACATGTAAAACACGAACCATTATCGCTTACCAACACATCAGGTAGACCATGAGTAGCAAACATGACACATAAATTCTCAATGGTGGTGGTAGAAGTGCTGATAGACATGATAGAGCACTCAATCCACCTGGAAAATGTATCAATGACAAGAAGGAACATTTTTTTTTCCTTAGAACGGACCTGCAAAGTCATTGAACTCAGCAAAACGTGGATCAGCCCATGATCAGCAAAATGTGAACTCACGACTCTCGATGCGGCAACTCAGCTTAATTAAACAGTTTGACACATTAAATCTCGTGGGTCATAAATGGGTGAAAGGTCGGCAGTGAGCCCAGTTGGAATGGTCAAAGCCCAGGGGATGGGAACAAATGGTGAAGCCGACACAGGCAGTCACGTTCAACACGTCCTCAGAATGTGAATCCCCGAATCACTGAAGCATAAGGGAGAACCAGATTCAGCCATTACAGCTGCACCACAGCTGCACCTTTAGTGATCTCATGAGTGTTTGTTCGATGACTAGATCACAGCTGAGGCCTGCCCAAAACTGGTTTGTTCGCCGGATCACATGGATGCCATTTTGAAACTTCTCATACACATCTGGGTGTTTGCTCTCCAGTTCTCATTTCTTGTCCGTAGAGATAAGTGGACTTCTGGTAGTTGTAGTGTCCAGCTGCTGCAAATATTGGCAAGGCATCAGCAACAGCTTGCAAGTGATCCTTCCAAGACCCAGTGCGATCTGCCTTGATCATTGCCCGAGCAGTATGGAGCATTTTCTGATAACCCAGCCACAGCTCACTCGTTTTGGATTATGCAGCAAGTTCATATTTCTTTTTTTTCCAAGTTCATCAGTGATCTTCACAATTACAGCTGATTCTTCAAGACTTTCAAAAGAGATGTCACCCGTTAGCAAGGACGAACACATTTTCTCAATCTCTTCTACTTGGAGCATGAATTCAGGATTTTCCTCCACTACAGATGCCACAATAATTCTATGTAGACACTTGCTCACCAGAAGATGGCCTCGGAATGCCCTCTGAACAGATTTTCCGGACAGCATATGAACTACAGCATTTTCACCGTACACCAGTTCCAGGATGTTTTTGAGTCCTGTTCCCGCCATCAACATGCCTATTGCTCCAAGCAGATTCATGAACGTGTGAAATGTATCCAGCCTAAGCACGATCCCCTTCAAATGGCTATTCTCTGGTGCAGCACTGATTATCTCTGCAGCTTTCCAGCACAGCGGTTGATCAAACGTGATCACAGGAGGGACATGGTGTCTGAAGGCCATGTTGGACAGGAAGTTCAAAGTGGACAGAATGCAAGCCTTGTCGCCTGGATACATATCAATCATTGGCAAATACAGAATGGAGGATGCGCCAGGATGTGTCTGTCCTCTGTGAAGGATGTGCATCATCCCCTGCCAGCCTGGTACAGTCTGCTTGAAATGGAAGGATAGCTCCCAGAAGATCTCGACTCTCATGTCACATACTCGGAGATCTGGGAGGTCTCGGAACTTGATGTTGCGAAGAACATTGGTTGCAAAGCCATATTCTTTGATATCAATTTTTGACATCTGTACAATGTTCAATTCTGAAATCTTCTGCCTTGTCACAAGATGACTTGATTTTCTACCAGGAGTCAATGCATCTATCATGCCCATTCCATGAAAGGTACCTTTGCCATCAAGGGTGATTATGTAGTGATCTACGTTGTCACCGGCAAACAACACTGATAGGTCAAATACACCTGTTTCTTCAATTAGCAAATCGGGTGTGACACAGCTTGCCGCATTCTTTTCAAACCGCAGTACTTCACCATATGACGAGCCATACCCCATATTACACAGGGTTTCCACAAGGAATTTTGACCGATATATGTGATGGACCTGCACAGCGAGATCAATCTGGAGTGGTGCAATGACAGCCCGAGGTCTCACTGCTTGTACAATGGCTTGTCCAATACTAGCCACTTTACGTTGCGTGTTTTTTCCAACGAACAGACTATTCAACACATTTCGAAGTGTATCTGGAAGGAATGCCAGTGCAGAGTCAAGTTCAAGTTCTTCTGATTTTGGGTAGTGATCAGTAACAGATGGTACACCGTTCTTGATCTCACTCTTGATCAGCCTTGCTGCCGTCTCAATTATGGCCTTCTTTTGTGCCTCTTCATCTCCTTCTCGCTGTGCTTCTTTGTAGAATGACCGGAGTATGTGTGATGTTTTCTCCCTGAATGTAACGATCATTTACGCCCTCTCCTTCAGCAATATAAATGGAGTCCCCATATCTTTCCTTCATTTTCTTCTTCAGATAGTAGTTGGTATATGGAAGAGAATTTTCATCCATAAGAACCTTCCATTTTGCCACGAAGGTACAAAGCAGTCATCTGTTCCTCATCATTAATCTCAAGATATGAACACATTCTGGAGAATGCCTGCTCTTGATCACTATCTATCAGACATCCAGATTTCCTACTTGTTGAATCTGGTCCACTCCGGAAGTACCAGCTGGAAGTGCACTGGTGCATCATGCCCAGTGCGGAAATGGACACTGCACTGATGTTGATATATGCCGTCAGCTGCATGAAGATCTCCACCATAGTACTCAATCCGCCCTTTCACTGTGAATGACCATTCATCGGACCGATTCTCACAGCACTCCAGAATGGTTTTGGCAAAGTCGTTAGTCTTGACATGACTGTAGTCAAAACTTCCAAGGTCCACTGTGGTCCCACAGAACAAGCAGTCAGATTTGCTGTTGAAAGGCCCGGTCAACACACGTGAACTTCGCTTCCTGGACGATTTGGATGGTCCTCGTTTCTTCTTTTGATTCGGGATGTCATGTTGATTTATATACCGTTTACGACAGTCCGTGTGTACCTTGCATCCAGCTGCCAAATAAACATAGTCACCTCTCTGAACACTGGCTGCATTGATGCCATCAGTGCCCTTCTGACGAATTTGCACAACGTCACTTCCATCCTCAAGCCTCTCCTTGCAAATTGAACACCGATCTTCGTGCATCTCAGGAGCACTCATTCTTCAAACCTGAAACACAGAAAACAAAACATTCAGGGAAAGAGCATTCGAAGAAAGGGATAGGCTACTCAATCAGAGCCAGGGACATTCCCCTGACATGTAATACATCACATATAATTACTGGTAAGAGAAGACTGAAAACCCTTTTGTTAGAATTTGATAATTGTTGGGTGATTGCCTAACAGAGGTTTGATTATATAGAGACAATTTATTGATTTTACGCCCTTCATTTTTTGCCGCCATCTTGGATTTCAGGTTAAATACTGATCAGATCTAAATTTTATTGACACCAGTGGATTGCTGATCCATTAAAACCATGGACCAGAACCAACAATTATGTTTTTATCACAATTATTGAAGAAGTTATAGCTGTTTTAGTTATTTCAAAGCCCGGTGGCAGCCATCTTGAAAATGATTGTTTAACCCATTTCTGGATGTCAGATTTTGGTAGACTTTTTTTTCTATTGATCAGTATATCCGGTAGGAATGAAAACCACTGAGAAACCTTTTGTTGCAATTTGTTGTGGGTTTGGTGGTTGTTTGTCATAAATTGACCCGACTATAGATCAAAATGGCGATGTTTATTTTATGCTTAAAAATAAATTGTTCTTTGTCGAAACGAAATGTTTGAGATTTTTAAATAAATCATTTCAAGAAAAAAAAAAAAGAAGATAGCTCCTGCGAACGAGACCACTGAGGCTGTTTGCATTGATCAAATTCTCCCGAAGAGAACTTGACTGAATCGGAAATTGATTTTTTAATATTTTTTTTTGTTGCCCGATTTGAACGAAACTTGATACTGCACACCGCAGGCGAATGGTAAGTAAGGTGGCCCTAAAATTTTTGCGCTATCCTGTCCCGTTTTGGCTGTATTTCAGGAACATATATACAAACATACATACATACTTATATTCAAGATAAAAATTTTAGTAATATGTAGATACCATACAGCACTGGATACAAAATTTTGCCACTGGAGATTACTAATCTCCCCACAGGAGTCCCCCACAGGAGCATGGCCTTATTTCGCCTTCCTGCTCTGAGTCGCCCTTCTCCCTCTATCGCTTCCTTTCCGTTGCTATTGACATTTAGGTTGTTGTTGTTGTTGTTGTTGTTGATCTTGTTGTTCCCTTGATCCAGAGTCTGGAAACATAACAGCAAATGTAACCTTCGCCAAGCACAATTAAATTAATATGCTGGTCCGTGACAATATACATCGAGATTAGACCCCGTTACTGCAGTGGGTACCAGAAAGCAAGTGCCCGCACTACCTCTTGCTCCATGCATCCTGACCAACAGGAAATGCCTGCCACACATTAATCAGTCCAATTTTATTGACTATGAGGAGCTTCTGCTCCACACCGATGAGGGCTAACAAGCCCAAACGTACGCGTCCATGGATGTTCCTTCTCTGGGATGGACTGGTCTATAAAATTGAGAATTAAATTATCTTCCCAGTGTTGGCTGCAGTACCATCTTACTGGGATGTAGGGGGCTGTAACTCTGCTCAGCAAATGCCTAATAGGCAGAGCCTCTGCATATATATATATATATATGTATATATATATATATATATATATATATATATATATATATATATATATATATATATACATACACACACACACACACACACACACACACACACACACACACACACACACACACACACACACACACACGTCACGTCCAATCAGATTTTTACAAATCTTACAATAAGTCTTCAAATTGTGCTGCCTGGAGTCGAGAACAAATGTTAATGTGACAGACTAAGCCATCTCTCACATTCTGAAGAATTTGTGGTGTGGTTGCTACACATTGTGTACACACATTGTGTTTGAGCTCTTACAAAGTTTCCAGGCATCCTTCGTATATGCGCGCCTTTAAAGAACCCCACAAAAGTTCCACTTTTTCCAAGGGTTTACACCTCATCGGGTCAGATATCTCTTGTAGTTATCTCAAAGACTAAAACATAAACATAACATAAACAACAGATAAAAATTCCCAATGGGTGTGACTTATGATTTATGACTCAAAGTGTGCAACATGGAGAGTGTTGCTTTGGAAGAAGCAGCTCTCACTCCCAGCACATGACGTAGCTGGAGGAGAAGCAGAGAGCGGGAGGGGTGGAGGAAATGTTGTGCACTGGGTTGATCCGTAGTAACAAATCCTCCTGTAGCCAGAGGTGAGAGACCTCAAAGAGCCACAGAAAGTGGAGTGAGGGGCAAAACAAGATACCCAACAGAATTGCCCAACTCAGAATAGCCCATAATGGAGAGGGTGGGTGCTGAGAGGGTACAGGACAGCCAGGCTCATCCAAAGTGCAGGGCCTTCAGCACAGCAATATAACCTTCTCCCCCTCCTTCCATCAATTTATTTCATCTTCCCCACAATTTTTACTTTGTTCTTCCTTCCACTGACCCACCATCCTTATCTTTTTCTCTGCTTGTAGATTTAGCATATGATGAAGAATAAGACAAAGTGTTCCATGCAAAGATTTTTGTTCTTCATGTCATCTTCATCAGGGCTCTATGTGGACATGCTATGCCCATAGGGGCTCAACAGGTTTGGTCATTTATTGCAACTAGAATAGTCTAAGAGGTAGATTGCTTTAATCAAAATTTTAGGTGTAGATAGTTCAGCAAGCCTACCCAATGTAAAAAGGTGCTGATTCCAAAAAAGCAGTCTGCTCGACCCCACATAAGACAAAATTGCCATTTTGGCCACTTTTTTGCCAGATATGTCCAAAATCAGAGATTTTTAAATGGACTGTCTGGTGTTTTCATTTTGTATATAATGAGCTTCTAAATCTTTTACACTACTATTTTGTGGCCAAGATCTGGCCAAGGAATAATAACCTGTTCAATGTGGTCAACCTTTGGCAGGATTTGGCCAGTTTTGGGAGAAAAACAGATATTTTCCATCGGAATAGTAATAAAATTGTATTCGATATGAATAACATGCAAAAATTCATGGAGATCAAATTTATAATGCCAAATACAGACAAAATACAAAGTGGTATTTCATGGCTACCAATGTTCCGTTTTAACCAAAATACTGTATGTGGAGCATATAGAATAACTTAAATACAGTAACCAAATCACACATTTTGAATTAAAACATATGAAACTATAAAGAGTAATCAGAGATTGCAGAACCACGCCAGAACTTGTTTTGTGTGGTGTTTGTGTAGTTTTTGTGTGGCGTTTGTGTATTGCTGTGCTACGTAATTAATAAGAGACAAAATTAGAACTGCCAGTTTAAAACTGCTGGCAGAGGTGATCGGGTATCAAGATGTCCCGCTTTGATGCAACCCCACTTTGATTGGACACCTGACTCTGACCCATGACAATTTTCATTATTATTCAATTTAATTTAGAATGGGATATAAAATAAATTCAATTCAAATCAAATGAGACACCAAATAAAATAGGTACTGCATTGGAATCATCAGAAGGAACCCAAGCAAGTAAAAAGCAAAGATGAAGTAATCAGGAGGAACATGGATAGAATTTGCATTTCAGCTGCTACTCCTCCACCCTCAAACCCATCCAGGCACAGCCAAGTGAGCCTTATTCATAAAAAATACAAAAGAACCCAGATCAAAAATCATTAATAATTCTGGCTGCCAGACCATGTGTCCAATCAAGTTGAAATTTAAAATATGTATTCCTCATCACAACTTGATCATAATTGTGAAGTTTCACATTGATTGATCAAGCGATTCCAGGGAAAACATTATTTAATATTTTTCTTCAATCCAATATGGCTGCCAAACCATGTGACATCAATTATTTCTTGACAAACTTGCACACCCAAGGCTTGGGGAACATTTATGTGAAGTTTCCCCTTGATCTGTCCAGCCCTTCTGGAGAAGACTATTTTTATACGTTTTAGGGTAAATCCAATATGGCTGCCAAACCATGTGACCTATAATGTCCTATGTGTAAACCTTTTGTTCCTCATGGATAGGCAGTCATACATGTAAAGACTTGCCTCGATCTCTTCAGACATTTCAGAGAAGACGATTTTTGAAGGTTTTTTTGACAACCAAAATGGCTGCCTAACCATGTGACTGATGACATCATCAAGTTGTTTTTTTTTTTATTTGTGGACCATTTTATCCCGAGACGATCCACAAAAATTTTCATATTGATCAGATGTAGCTTTCTACATATACAATTATGACGTCATAACGAAGGCACCTATGATGTCATTTAAAAATCACACTTATTCCTCATGAGTACTTGTCATTTGCCAACTTTCAATTCTTTCCTTTGTGCGGTTTCAGAGATACAGAGGTCCAAAATTTTTCCGTTTTTCCAACATGGCTGCCACACAACGTGACCTGTGACGTCATAATTAGGATTAGTCGCACCTATCATGAAAATTTCGTGTCAATCCAACAAGTGGTTGCGAGAAAAATACGAAAGTTTTGTGCGGACAAACAAAGGAAAAACAACTCATGGAGTCACATTTGGCGAAACGGAACAGCACTCGGTGGAGTGCATACCTCGGCCAGGCTGAACAGTTTAAAATTTGTATCCTACTGAGAGGTTGGATCTGAATCCAGACCTGAACCAAAATCGAATCGACTTGTTCTTGTCACCTAACCAACTCTTCCACCTCGTTTTGTCACAAATTTTCCACAACTTTTAGAGATATCATGATATACATAGTTTTTGGCCCCATCTCTCAATGGTGAAGAATCACTTTAAAAGATTCTCGTATCTGGATTCGGATTTGAAGCTTCACCTTAATCGAATCAATTGGTCGTTCTCAAACACCCAACCTGTCCACAAAGTTTCTGCGGATCCATCCATAACCTTTTGAGATATTGTGCTCCATATTGTTTTTGGCCCAATTTCTCAATGGTGAACAATCATTTGAAAAAAAATCTCGAATTTGGAACCGGATTCAGATCTTCACCAAAATCGAATCAATTAGTCCTTTTCACCCACCCAACCTGTCCACAAAGTTTCTGTGGAATCCTTTCATTACCTCTAGAGACATTGTGCTATATATCGTTTTTGGCACCCCATCTCTCAATGGTGAAGAATCACTTGAAAAATTCTCAAATCCATATCAGGATTCAGATCTTCACCAAAATCGAATCAATTAGTCCTTGTCACAACCTGTCCACTATGTTTCATCTGAATCCGTCCGTAACTTTTTGAGATATCATGCAATATCATTTTTAGCCCCATCTCTCAATGGTGAAGATTCACTTAAAAATTTAGTAATTCTCGGATCCAGATCCAGATTCAGATTTTCATAAAAATTGATCTATTCTTCCAGGTGGCACTCCCAACCTGTCCACAAGGTTTCATGTGACTCCATCCATCCTTTGGAGATATTGTGCTATATATCGTTTTTGGCCCTATCTCTCAATCGTGAAGAATCACTTGAAGAATTCTCAGATCCGGATCCGGATTCCGATCTTCACCAAAATTAAGTGTTGCTGTCCTTGGCCGGTCACCTAAATACAAAACAAAAAAAATTCAGAACGATTGCTTGAAGACTGGCCAAAAATCGTGTGACAAACAGACAGACAGACAAAGAGACAGACAGATAAACGCTACAGCCCAACGCACTTGGAAAAAAAAATTCGCCAACTAACAAACAGACATCAAATAAACAAACAAATGGACCCAAATGCAATACCCTCTCCTTCGGCAAATATCAGTGGGTTTACTCACGCTCTCAAAACCACATTCAGTTAGTCATCTCCATCATCATCACTGTCATCCTTATTCTCTGATTTAGAATCAGTAATACTGTCCTTGTCATCATCATTTTCCTCATCTCCATCTGCGACATCTTCCGGTTCCATGGTGTCAGAAAGCATAGTTGGCATATGATTGCTGGTAAACCAGAGTAGTAGAAAAACCTCATTAACCTCTTCCCAGCCTTGATCCGTGGGTTGAATATTCTTTGTTGGATCTTTTTGATGTGCATGCTTCCAGCGATATGCCACACAGTTGCAACCGTGCCAAATTTTTCACCAGAACATCTTTTCAGGGTAGAAGCATGTCCCTTTATTTTCTCCAATGGACTGTCTGGATCAGTCGGTTTGTTTCTGCAGGAAGATTTTCAACCTGGCCTCATTCACGGATGATAATGCTCCTCGACCATCTAGTGAACACATATTCTACAAGGCTGTCGCCATCAACAAAGGTGGTGTTCTCTCCAAGACTGCCAAGGCCTTCAACATGGAGAGCACTCTTTTCATCTTTCTTCAGTGGGTTCACCTTTACCTTCCTGAAGAAGGGTGGTGTGTAGTCACATCCTCTCAGATCATGATTATCTGTCAATGCCTTGCAAAGAATTTGACCAAGATTGTTTGCTCGCGTTGTGATGTGGACATACCTTCTCATGTTGTCACTCGAATGTCCAAGGTCCATCCACACATTGGCCTTGAGTTGTCTGGCATGATAAAGGAGGATGAGCATGATATCAGTGTCTGTTGCACGGACAACACTATTCTGTCCTCGTATTGCATTTGACAACACTCTGAGATGGTATACCAGGCTGGTATCGGCCTCCACGTGTGAGCATACACACTCAGGTGCCTCATTGTGTTCTACATTTCCCGATAGAGTTGCTGGATATTGACAACACTGCTCCTCATGTCATGTACAACAACAACTGTCTTGTTTTATGATAGGTGCATAATTGTTATCTTTCCATTCCTTTATCATTCTCAAAATTTGGTGATCTCAAGGCATGTCTGAAATCTTCAGGACATAACTGATCTGCACCAGTGAATTAAAAATTTGGCCAAACATTGGCTAGAATTGGCCATGATTGGTCACCTATTCATTCTATATTGTAAATACAACCTATATTATGTGATTCTGTACCATTTAAACATAAAGGTAAATCATCAGAACATGCAAAGACAGACAAACATAATTTAGCCAAATATGGTCATAATTTGGCCAACAAGTGGCCAAAATGGCAACTTTGTCTTAGGTGTGCCAATAAGACTACTTTATTTTGGAATTTGCACTCTTTTTATATAGAGTAGGCTTGTTAAACCGTCCTTACCTAAAATTTGATTAAAGCAAAGCCATCTACCTCTTGGAACAGCACACGTACTTCGTCCGGGAGCAACAGGAAGGGTCATGTTATTATATTCTCTGGTTTATATAGATTACAATAGATCTCGGCTCAGGTGCATTAGTCTGTGGTGGAGGTGAGAAGCATATAATGCCTCAAGGATGTCGGGATTCCTAAAATGTATAAAACAGTAGCGAATATTTAAAAAGGTAATCATTCCGTCTCTGATTTAGAATATTTTTTACTTCCGGGAGGGGTGCCCCATGAAACGCCATGATAAGCTATTTATACACGTTAACATGGCGTTTGTCCAAGGAGGGAAAACCCCTTGGCGAGAGGGGGATATTATTAGTATTAATATTGTTTTGTAATAACAATATTATGCTATTATTATTAGTGTTGTTATTACTTTTGTTATTAAAAGCGAATTTTGAAAAACGACATGATGAGTTATCTTGATACGGATATATACTTTAACACAGATTTTTCCCAAGGCAGAAAACCCCCTTGGGGAGGGGGGCAAATGAAGTCACTACAACAGTCATCTTGTGATCCTTCGTCCTGTCAAGTTTGGTTGACATTGGATAAGTACCGACCGAATGCATCACGGTCAAACAGACAGACAGATATCAAATTATGTATTTCAGTATGATCACTGATGAATACATGTCCATCATTTGTTTTTATTGAAATTATACCTTGTGGAAACATCTTCCTTTCATGACACTGCAACTAAGTTCAATACAAGGGAGAAATCGAGGGAACTTTTCATGTCCAGTAGAACCATATTAAACCGCTTGGTGATATCGGTCCCACACCTCGTACATGAGCTCATGCGAGGAGTTGATTAGTTTGGGAACAGAACCCTGTTTACATAACATTTATTGAATACTTTTACTATTGTGTAACATGTAGTCCGTGGTCTGGTTGGCTACAATCATGTGAAAATACGTCCTGACTTGCACTGTTGTAAAATAGTGTCATGTCATGTCTGTCAATAAAATGTCATGCAATTGTAAAATAATAGAAGCAGGTATGTATTTGTGCCTGAGGGATTGTTAGTTGCACAACAAAGGAAAAATGAAAATTTTAAAGTTTCTGAAAGATTATGGCATGATCCAAGTGTTTTCCTTGCAAGTGACTAACACAATTATTCTTTCAAATAACACGATTGTTTTTGTGTGGTTCACTGGCATAACCTCCTCAATGCACACATATGTTTGAATATGCATACATTAATTTTTTTCTGAAGAATAACAAAAGAAAAATTGTGATAGAAACAAAAAATTTTCAGAAGATTATTTCTTCTAGAATTTAAATGTGCTAAAGGAACGGCAGGTTGTTTGTAAAGCTTGAGAATAAGTGTTGGGAAAGTAGGAATGATCAATGATTATAAAGAATCCACACAAGATGTTTAAATGGAACCTTAACAGTGGAAGAGTGAAATATACTTGACTATCTCAGGATTGAACTTTAAAGGTGAACAATTTAAAGATGATCGCACTCGCAGGACTGATCGGTAGCTAACTTATGGATGGTGATTGCATACACACTATGTGTAGTGATCGTGATTCTGTTTGAGGGTCTGGTCAAAAAGTGAATGTTCTGTCCATGTTTGCTCATTCCTTATATTACAACCTCCTTCATTTCTAAAAATAATAAATATATAAAATAAAATGCTCTTGTGATGTCCCTTTTCGTTCCCCAACGTTCTCGTCCCCCAATATTCGTCCACCCACCTTTGCCTCGAACCTCCATCCTCCTCCCCACATCCCCCATCCCCACTCCACTCCTGTCCAACATCCTTGTACAAATAATGAAAATGGAGGCAAGGGGTCAGTGGAAGTTGGGTGAGAAACGTAAGAGTGATGTCTGAATTATACACGTTTTGTTGAATATGATAAATTCTTCGGAATACAAGGATTGCTGAACGATTAAAAGAAAAAGGATTCAAATTGAAAAATATTTTTTCAAACAAACACCCAAAACAATCAACTGTTTTCTGCAGTCAAAAGCAGAAATACATTTTTTAAGGTTTGAGTAATAAAACACAGAAAAGGTTAACCAAAGCGTCGGCCTTGCGACTATGCACTCCGAGCATCATCGTTCCATCAAACGAAGGGCAAGGTCAAACTACGGACAATGAGCGAAGATGAAGGCAGATGCAAGGGTCAGCGAGAGTTCATTTTGGGGACTCGTGCAGCTGGGTCGGACAGAGCACACACAGGGAGCATGACTGGAGTAAATGAGAACAACAGAGAAAATAAACACTTAAAGAACCAACTTAACTCCAAATAGAGCGTGCATCTGACTCATTTGATAACCCCTAAAATAACCTCAAATAAACTACTGTTATGGCCAGACCACACGACAACACATCATCCATGGAAAAAAAAAATACCCGGGTAAAATTAATTGAGAATGATAAGTTCCGAAATTAATGAATTGATCCACTCATAATATCGAGAGTAAGGTGGAGGTCAAGATCTCCCTTGTGTCTCGTCGAACCACGTCGGTCTTGGTTACATGTTCAGTATGCTTAACGTCTGTACCAGAGGGTTCTCTGGCTGACAATCTGGTGAGTAATTCCAAATGAAACGTGTTCAGTAAACTGAACCCGAGGTTGAGGACAGAGGACTGGGGGTGGGGTGGGAACTCAGACTCGAAGTGAGGCATCTTGTCTCATCTTGCTTGAAGATTGATAGGACCTTTCACTGCAGTGAATTCCAATCATGTTGATACAACAGTTGTGTTCTTGAAAACAGGATGTACACTTTGCTGCAAGTCGTTTCCTTGGTAAGCTTGGCTAAGTTGGAAGAGCACTACCAATCCTGGTTCCACCTTGTACAAAGAGTGATCAACAAAAATCGTTTTCTCATTATTGATGACGATGACAAAAACATTTTTCTTCGTTTTCTACAATTTTGAGTTTCACCATGTCGAAGTTTTTACCATGGGGCTGGTAGGGTGGTTTTGAGGTAATGCACACCTGCTTATAAACTGTTCTAGCCTGGGTTTGAATCTCGGCCCATCGACGTGAAATCTTTGCCCAGTTTCACAGGCATGGTCATTCATCAATGGATGTGCTTTCCCTCTGATGGACCTTAAACTGGCATTGTGTCTGCCAACATCAATAGGTGAATGTCAAAGATCCCATGGTGTCCTTTGCAAAGAGTAGGTCAGCTCTGACCAGCAACCTGAACATCCAAATCCCTGCCCCAACGAATACCACTCCCCTTCTTTGTTAGGGGAAGACACTGGTCGAGCTTATATGTCACATTTTTGGGGAGGCGACTTAACACAAATCTTGTTTATAATACATGTTCACCAGCATTGATGTTAAATTTTTTAAATTTACACATCCATTGCAAACTGCTCCTCCTCATTGGTGGTGGTCCATTTCGGATGACAATGAGATCATGCTCTCACTTTCCATCCCCCATATGAAACTGACAGCTGCAAAATGGGTGACGTAAGAGTCATGTGCTAAGAGCATTTGGCATGTTTGTGAACCTGTTATTGTGATTACACGGAACCTGCGTGGTAATCCACCAGTCAAACAGAAACCGCCCGTGGTGTTTTACATCCCACGGACGCACAAATTGACAATGAGCAATGGGAGTTGAAAGTGGGGGTGATCAAGGATGACAAAGGATCCCAGATTCTGGGTATCATGTTAATAGTACAAGATGTTTAAATTGTTCTTTTGCACTGGAAGAGTAAAGTAAACCACATACCTACACTCTTTTGCTCCCCTTTTCTCCCGTTTTGTGAAACCGCCTTTCTTCGGCTGTTCAATCCCAGTCTCCTCTCCGGTGCTTCAAGCTGGCTGTGTACTCATGTCATCCTCCTCCCTCCTGGCAATCTTTTCGACCTCATCGACCTGTTTATTGGGAAATTCATAGGGAATGGGTTACTGGAAGAAAAGGTTTGTCCTGGAGGAACTTGGGAAGTATTGATGGATGAAAGGGCAGCGGGAGCTGGATCCAAAGAAAAAAATTACAGAAAAGCCATTGACCTGCCTGCAATGAGCAAAGCAGGTTCCGTGCTTTAGCTCCTCCTGCTTACCTGAGTTTGTGTTTCTGAATCTTTTTTGAATGATAATATAATAAATCTGTCTCCATATATCTTCCAAACTCTTCCAAAATTTACAGACATTCATTATGATGCTGGAACTCACGTGTTGGTGAGCATAATTTCTTCATTCTCATCGAATTCAACAAGACTCTCACCTATTTCGTTTCCTCCCCTAATCCATACTGTCTGACTATGTACAGTGAATCTACCTTCTCCAAATATTACAGTTTGATCACCCTTCAAAACTTCGATGTCCTTTGTCCTTTTTAGTTTCAGTAGCACCTCCATATCTGGTCATAGCATTCTCCTCTCTCCTCCTCAAAGTTGTCGTTCATCGGAGCATGCACCTGGATCAAGCAAAGGCCAAACTGTTTGACTCTCAACTTAACCACCCTAACTGTGTCTGAGATGGGAGAAAATCTAGACTTTTTTTTTTTTGCTGATTGATGTTCTATAATTACTGCCTCTCCTCATCGATATTCTTCACCACCAGAGTGCATAACTTCAACTTCAATATGTCTGAACCTTCCACTTCCACTTAATCGAGCTTCACTTATTCCCAGAATATTTATCTTCTTCTATACCCTCCATCTCATTCTTCAAATTCTCAAGGTTTCCTTTTCTGAGCGAAGATCTGACATTCCATTTTACAATCTTTATGACCTCCATCGCCGATTGGTGGACGGAAATTGTTTTCACCACTGTCTGTCTGTGAGCAGGGTATCTCAAAAAAGGTGTGGACGGATTTGGACAAAATTTGGTGGACAGGTCAGTATCTGCCCATGACACGGACTGATTTATTAGATTGTGGTGAAGATCCGGATGCGACAATTTTTGAAGCAGTTTTTCACCATTGAGAGATTAGGCCAAAAACAAGATTTGACAACCCTTGGTGGACAGGTTGGGTGAGTGACAAGAAAAAGGCAATTCGATTTTGGTATGTGACAAGGACGAATGGTCCGGATGCAGATCCAGCCCATCAGTGGGATAGAAAACATAAACTGTTCATCCTGGCAGAGGTATGTGCTCTCTCCTGAGCGCCGTTCTGGTTTTCTTTCTGTTATTAAACCAAAATCCTTCCTGTAGGGTACATCTTGATTATGTTTTGGATTCACCTTTTGTGCATGAAACTCTCAAGCAGGCAAGACATCTCCAGATGTGAAGACCTCATTCACAATGATAAATATATTTAATTTTACATCCATCATTCAAGATAGTTTAGGGACAAAGTGTATTCATGGGCTGAGCACCCATAATCCTTCCTTCCAGTCCAGGTGTTTTTGGAGGACACCATACTCCTCCCCAGAGACTAATCTGCCCTCACTTTTTTCTTCTTTTTTTTGAGATTTGAGATCTTACACCCTTAAGGCCATTGGCCTTTGCCTGTAACCCTTGTTCGGGGCCTTTACCGGGTACTGTCGGCCAGAACATGCTGAATGTGGGGCTTGTTTGGGCAGGAATGATCACTCCCTGAACGAGAGTAATAAGCTACCTTTGACCCACCTGCAACACTCACCATTCCCAAATTAATTATGTTTTGTCGGAATACTTAATCGTAACCCCTTTTCTCAACTCTTTCAATTGTTTCTCATCTTTATAAAATTCCCCCAACTTATCCAATTGCTTTGCATGCCGTAATTTAAAAAATGATGTCCTTAATACAGGGATTCGCACACACAATCGGAACTCGGAGGTGATGTCAAGAACGCAATCTGAACGGAAACATCAATCTCTGAAATATGATGCAAACTATAAAACAACATAAGATCACTGTACAGGGTGTTCCGAAATTATCTTTGCTATTTGGAATGTAGATTTTTTTTAAAAACAACATAATTAATAGACATACAAGCAGGCAATTTGCACCATCTTGCAGCTCTCAATCCAAAGGATTTTTCTTGACATGTCAGTAGACTTCCACATATGCACCATTTGTGGCTCTCTGAATGAAACCTGGTGTTTGCTAAGTGGTTAGGGTGGCTGGCATGGGATCTTAGGGTCCTGAGTTTGTGCCCCGTCATCCGGTGAATTAACACCAGGTGGGTTGACTCAGGCTGTCATCCTTCCGAAGTTGGCAAAATGAGTACCACTGTACTGGTAATAGGGGCATTGCATCAGCAGCACAGCCATGCCCTCAGCCAATGATGCCACCTGCACCCAATGATGCTACCTGCAGCCTTGTGCTGCAAACAAAGGAGGAGGAGGAGGCTCTCAGATGTCCAACATTCGATTTCAGTCCACATCTGCCACATGTCCACAGTCACACATTTTTGGTGTTACTCGACACACACTGGAGAGATATTTTATAAAAATTACTGTAGTTGGGCTGCTAGATGGTGCAAGCTGCATGCTTGTATGTCTATGAAATATTTTTTTCATTTACATTCTTTTTTTTTTTACATATTTACATTATTTTGTATTTACATTACATGTCTATTAGGTTTTATATTTACATTCAAAATAGGCAAGATAATTTAGAAACACCCTGTACATTACTTCAACTCTTATGGTTTTATGACCCAAAGTTGTAATCCATGGTTCGGCTGACGGGATGGCCTAGAGGTACACAAACTTGCTTCGAAGCGGTCTTGCCTGGGTTTGAATCCTGACACAGCTATAAACTGTCATCCCAGTGTTTCTCAGGCAAGGTGATTCATAAATGTGTGTGCTGTCCATTGGATGGGTGTCCTGTCTTCCAGCATTTGTTGCTGTACGTTAAATATCCTTTGTGCAGAGTAGGTGAGCTATTGCTGGCACCATGGCCAAGTTCAAATTCCTGCCTTAAAGGTCCCCTGACATGCAAAAGTACTGAAATTTCATTTATATATGTCCTAGAGGAGTTTTTCATCGTGATTTCAGATCTGACAATGTTTTTTTCACAATACTCATTCTGTAAAATGTAAAATTTTAAAAAAAAACGTCTTCGGGAACGCCCCTAAAAATTCTCCTGAAAGGGGCATAATCCACATGACGTCACGTACAGTCTGTCAAAGGCTGCACGTTAATTACTCGGATTGGTGATTTACGTGATTCTATTGGCTTTCTGTGTGTTTCCACATTTGATTGGTCGACTCAATCGCTTCGTTCATTTCTGCTTTAAAAAAAATCGAACGTTTGGTTTTGAATAATGGATGACATGGACTTTGATTTGTCTGGTAACGACAGAGTGTGAGAGAAATGAAGGATTTTGGTCTGAATCACATGGAGAATTGTCGGATAACATAGTCGCGGGAGGTGAAGTACAGGCAGCTTTAAATGAAGTACGGCCTTAGCAGTTCGAGCCCGAAGCAGGACAAGCAGAGAAAAATGGCGATGAAATTCCCGGAGTTCATGATGATCGGGAGGACATCGAAGGAAGACTCGGAAATAACAACTGGTTAGACTAAATCCTATTCGTAATTCAATAATGTAAATTCGACTTGCATACTGCTTGATATCAGAAATATTTTAGTGAGGTGACGTGAACAGCGCAGCGCAGCAGACATGTTGCTTTGCGGCAAATTAATCACAAACGAGGCCGGCGCATGTCATCGGCCGTATCTCTCCGCGCATAAAACGAAGCAATCTCTCTGTCCGGATACGATGAAAACTTGTGTGCAGAACACACCTTGCGATACAATTGTCTCGAGTAGTCTGATAAATCTGACGTTCTGTTGCATTTTTATTTATTTTATTCCTACTGTCGTCATGTAGCGCCAGTAGAAAACAATGAAGAAAAGAGTATAATAAAATAAAGCTCCAGCACGTCAGATTTATCAGACTAGTCGGACGGACGACGAATTTATCAGACTAGTCTAGAATCCAGAGTTGACAAGTAACTTGTATTAGCATGCACAGAATGTATAAGTCAATGCGTAAGAGTCCCGAGGCTATGAGGCCGTGTAATAGGACAGATAAATTTGTCTTTCATAGTTGTGCAAACATATTTTTCCCTGTTCATTTATTACAGCATTTTGGCTAAATGTTAATGAATAGCAAGCCAATGGAAGCAGTGCCTTCACTTTAGAATAAACCCATGTATGTCGAGTGCAGCCATACCTGGCTTGCATGTATGTGGAATCGTACCTGTCCCAGCAGGCTGGTTTCAACGAACAATTCAATAAGCTGCAAAATGTGGGTGCAGGTTTTTCACATTGTTTGATTTTAAAATGATCTCCTTGCGCCTTTAAATGATGCAATATTAATCGTTAGTATTTTACTTGTATGTTCCTGTAAAAAAAATTTTTTAATGGAAACCTTCAACAGTCACATTTTATATTTTGTGGACATGGGATAGCCCTTTATTGTGCATACATGTATTGGATTTGTACACAACTACGACAAGGTAGTAAAGGGATAAATAATTGCCCCGTGATTGTTGTGCATACACGGCTCGGAAGCAGAATTTCTTGTCTCTGTGTGTGAGGAATGAGGGGTAGGAATGAATAGAGAGATGAATAGAGCCCGTGCTCAAAGTCACTGTCTTCGAAGTGGTCGCTGCAAATGACGCTCGTGTCGCTGGGGCCTTTCCAGTTTCCCCTTGTCAACTTCACTTTGGATGTCCATATTCTCCGACGATTATCATTTTTCGGGAATACATGAAGGCTTACACCGTCTTTGCTTGTATTTCTGCATCCTGCTACGATACATCTTGCAGGCATTTTCGAAAGTACGGCTAAAACTCTTTAAAACTTTCGCGAAACAATCACTGGAATTAAGACGATCACAGAGATTGCACTAAGATGTGCAAAATGCATTTGTACGTACTTTATAAGGCGTGCGACATCTCGACTCTCGAGTCAATCCACTCTGTGCGAGTTTCTGTATGTGACATAACGCTGCGATTCGCTGTAGTCCATTTTTTTTTCGGGGCAGGGCATAGCAAGTTGTGAATAGCTCTAGAAATTATTGAAATATTGCTCTAATTATCCCATTTTTGATTTAAAAAACAAAAACATTTTGCTTTCTTCACTAGGAAGGTCAAGTTAATATATAAATAACAAGAAAGTTTTGCATGTCAGGGGATCTTTAAGCAGCAGAGGGAATCGATTGCCTCAGTGGCAAAACTACACCCTCAACAAATGATGCTACCCTGCAGCCTAGTGCTGCATCCGAAAGAAGAATAAGAATAAGAAGAAGTCCATGCTTATGTTTGGACTTTGTGAGAGTTTTGCTGAATTAGGTGCACTACTGCAGTGAAAGGTTTTGTTGTTCTGTGCTTTACTGTATTGCTAATCGGTAATTAACCATCACCAACAAATGCCTCCCTTCCATCGGAAAGGTACCCATTCTCACACAAGTTCACAAGACACCCACGACTGAATTCATGGAATGAAATAACATGCACCTTTGTGAACTGACAAGTCGTATTTTTGATTGCCCATTGTTAGTGGATTAAACTCCAATCTTTTTTTTTCCAGTAGTGGTTGCCTGATAAGCCATTCAATGATAATAATTTATGCCATCCTGTGGAAATAACATTAAGCCGGCTGTTCCATCTCATATCCTTTACTTGTGGATGCGTAAGACCCAACAGTGTGCTTTGAAAAGAGTAAACGACTGTGTACTGCTTAGTCTGTTCTGCATTCAACTTCCTGCCTTGTCATTCCTCGCAAAACCACTTTGGTGTCAAAGACAAAGACAAAGACAAAGACTGATCATCATAAGCTAAAGACTGCATCAATCTCAAAAATACAAATGACTTCATTTAAACTTTGATACTTTTGGAAAAGGAACATAAGTTAGAACAATTCCAGAACAATCCCCCCCCTCCAAGATTATGAAATAATATATTGTGAAAGACGTCGTCTCCAAATAACTCCAAGAGGACGAATAGCCAGTCACTCCAGAAGTTCCCGCGGAATCCCGCACCCACAGTCATGCTTCCATACATTGAAGCCTGAGTACGAGCGAGTATCATGCCAGCAGTCACGCAACAGATTAGTTGGCCGAGCAGAACCAATGTTGCATGATTGCTTCCTGTGGTCTATAATCGCAATTAAAATCTGGCCAATCGCCGACAGCCTTACATCGCCATCAAAACGGACAGTATAAGTCAAGACAGTTTCTTTCCAAATCAGGTTTTTCTGGAACAGGGCACATATTTACAGTCAAATTCAATCATACATTTATAAGCACCTTTTCCCCTAAGCAAGCCTGGTGTTGGCTTAGCGGTTCGGTTGGCTGGCTTGGGATCTTAGGGTCCTGAGTTTGAGCCCTCGTTGGCCACTGAATTAACACCAGGTGGGCTTGACTCAGCCTGTCATCCTTCCAAGGTTGGCGAAATGAGTACCAGTGTGCTGGTAACAGGGGCATTGCATCAGCGGTATTGCTGTGCCCTCAACCAATGATGCAACCAGCAGCCGCAGGCTGCACACAAATATAAGGAAGGTCCCCTAAGTGACACACACACACACACACACACACACACACACACACACACACACACACACACACACACACACACACACACACTGCTGGATGCTTATTCTGTCACTTAACATTCTACGTTATTTGGAACCAAACATGCATCCTGTCTGAAGAGAGAGATGGGTGAGGGGCAAGATGGAGAAAGATAAGGAAAGAAGAAGATGGGGATGTGTTGAGCCCTCGCAGCCGAGTTAGCGCCACCCAAAAGTTCTGGCTATAGATGGTCCTTTGACCTGGACCGCCTCACCCTCCACTCTCCTTCCTCCCTTTGTGCTGCCAATGTACCGTGTCTGCGGCGCAAACTTGGTGCAGGTTTTGACATTGTCTGAGGCAAAATGTGGTCGGTGATGCAGCCAGTTGGCAGTAGTGTAGCGATCGAGATTCAAGGCGAAGGTGTGTAAGGGTGATAGGTCAAAGATGTGTGAGTGGCTGAAAGAGAAAGGGGAAAGAACATGAGGAAAAATAGGGGCAATACCCCTGGGTGCTCACCTGGTCGAATAATGATACTGAGGAAGAAGTCAGTCTGGGACAGAATAAGCAAAATCTACCAACGAACCAATGTTATAGCAAATACCTATTTTGGGGGGACACCCCCCAACCGCATAAATTCCCTTCAACCCCAATTTTTTTTTTAAATAGTATGAACAATCTTTGGTATATCACAGGTGATGAAGGTTGTGGTCAAGTTTCATTGGAATTGCACATGTAGTTTCTTAGAAGAAAGCAAATACACATTTTGGGGGGCAACCCCCCTTCCCCTGTATTCTCCTTCGACCACGATAAGCTTTAGTACATCATTGGTGATGAAGGTGGTGGTCAAGTTTCATCGGAATTGTGTGTGTAGTTTTGAATAAGAAAGCAAATACATATTTTGGGGAGCAACCCACCCCCCCAGTCCCCCCTCCCCCTGTACACCCCTTTAAACCCAGATTTTTTTAATGCCATGAACAATCTTTGGTAAATCTCGGTGATGAAGTTTACAGTCAAGTTTCATTTGAATTGTGTGTGTAATTTCTGAGAAGAAAGCAAATACCTCTTTTGGGGGCACCCCCTCCCCCCCACCCCTGTAAACACCCTTTGACCTCGATTTTTTTTTTAAATGGTTTGAACAATCTTTGGTACATCACGGTTGTTGAAGGTTGTGATCAAATTTCATCAATATTGCGTGTGTAGTTTCAGAGAAGAAAGGAAATACCTATTTTGGGGGTCAACTCCCGTTGACCCCTTAAGACCCAGATTTATTTTAATGCTATGAACAAACTTTGATACATACAGGGTGATGAAGGTTGCGGTAACATTTCATTAAAATCGATCTTGTCGTTTCAGAGAAAAATTTGCAAGTATTTGTGGACGGACGGACGACGCGCCATCCCATGAGCTCTCCAGAACTACCTTCCAGGTGAGCTAAAAATGAAAGATAAAGGGATGAAAGGAGCGAAAGAGAAAGATGCAAGAATGAAAAGAAAAGTGAAGGGGAAAGACAAAGATGAAACTGGACAGGTGGGAGTGTGGACCGCACGAGCTTTCAGACAGACTTTGTGTGTGAAGATTCCAGGAGACCGAACACCCAAGAAGGCAATGAAGACCCTTTGTGCCTGTCTGCTCCCTTCTTTATGCTCACTTCCCCCCATTCATGACCCCCCACTCGGTTCCCCACTCGGTCATTGGTGGCTTGCCGACACAGGGGGCACCTGTCATTCACCCGTCATTTGCACCTTCGTCATCCTTCTGCCGACTAACAATCTGGGATTGGGCGTGGTGTGCTGCCGGGGTTATCAGTGGGCATCCTATCATCCGAATGGTGATTAATCAGCCATCCTGTCATGCAGTCCTTTATTCGGTGCCCACCAGCCAGTTTGAGGTGGTTTTGGGGGAGGGTAACTGTTGTGCAGAAAGGCATGAAGCAGGCGATTGCTGAGCTCTAAGCAGGGAGCAGGTGATTGCTGTGTGGTCGGCAGGGAGCAGGTGATTTCTGAGCTCTAAGCAGGGAGCAGGTGATTGCTGAGCTGTAAGCAGGAAGCAGGAGATTTCTGAGCTGTAAGCAGGGAGCAGGTGATTGCTGAGTGGTCGGCAGGGAGTAGGCGATTGCTGAGCTGTAAGCAGGGAGCAGGTGATTGCTGAGTGGTCGGCAGAGAGCAGGTGATTGTTGAGTGGTCGGCAGAGAGCAGGTGATTGTTGAGTGGTCGGCAGAGAGCAGGTGACTGCTAAGTGGTTGGCAGGCAGCAGGCGATTGCTGCACAGCAAGCAGGGAGCAGGCGATTGCTGCACAGCAAGCAGGGAGCAGGCGATTGCTGCACAGTAAGCAGGGAGCAGGTGATTGCTGCACAGTAAGCAGGGAGCAGGCGATTTCTTCACAGTAAGCAGGGAGTGTGTTGCATGTGCTGTAAGCGTAGGAAATGAATGCAGACCAGGTTGTCGAAGCTGAAAAGAAAGTCTTAAATATCTATCTATACTTTCGCAATGCATATCTGCTCACGTAGATTTCAGGTACTTAACGAAACCATATACGACAAAATAACTAGGTTTATTACAAGTGAGGATCTCTATCTCTCTTCCCCCACCCCCTCCAAGTGCCCAAAACTGCAATAATGTTTTCACAAACATTCTGGTCACAACCAATCGGTTTCAATTCTGAAACTGGACGCTGACGTACTTTGGGAATACATCCACTGCTCCCTTAGCTCCAGGTGATGTAGCAGTGGAAGAAATGTACTGATAAATAGGAAATACGAGACCACCTCCTTGTCCAGGGCCTTTAACTCAGTACAGCACCCTGCCCTTCTGGCTAAGGTATCCTCATACGTCATCCATACTCCTTTACTCCTCTGCCTCACACACATCTTTTTCATCCGAAATTGCACTTTACCCCTGCTGGCACACTCCATGCTCCACAATCTCTTTGGAAGTCATGATATTCTTCTGATATTCCAATGTCCTCAAGGTAGCAGCATCCTGCTAATTCACTGCAATGACCTTGGAAATGTACTTATTCCATTTTGCTGACGAGTCAAAGCTGTTGCACGTAATTCCGCATCCGATGGATCATGAACACCACTGCATGGTGGACGGTGCTTCGAGTTGAAAAGAATCAATAGCGTATTACGCATGGCGACATGGTCTACGACCCACTCGGTGGAACACTCATTATTTCCGTAGCACCGGGACCTGAATGATCCCCGTGATATGCGCAGTGAAGTCTCCAGGCTTTCAGAAACGCACAGGGACGGACACATGCTCTTCTTTACATCAGACTTGGAAATTAATTCCTTTCCCATTTTGGCCACATCCGGATAATCCAGCCTTGGAGAATCATGTGGTAAATCTCTAACAAGATTAATGTGTTGAGGTTAAAGCAGGTGGGCTCTGCTTTGCAGAAGATGTGAGCGATGTGAATAATTGATGCAAAACCTACTTTACCCATGGGAATGGACTCAGGATTCCTGGTGTCCTTTCACGAACTACCTTTGCAGTTTTAACAACAGATCTTAACTAATTTTGTTGTTTAAACGTTCTGAATTCGACCGATAAATTAATCCTGCTTGATCTCAGAATATGTATATCTCCGACCGGATTGCCCTCTGGACACAGAAGAATATCTTATGCTATAGGTGTCCAATGGATGTGCTTACTCACCATGAGCAGCCAAGCCACACTCCAGTCATTATGCAACAAGCAAAACAAATAAATTGAATCTCAATCAAATATGCATTCATTGTAGAATGTACTTACTCACTTTGTCAAATGACTCATTCATAAAGTGACTTACTTATAGCACCCAGCTACACTTGGATGGCATCTGCTGATTCAGGTTGGGAGGATGGCACAGCAGTAGGACATTTTCCTTTGAGCGGTCTAATCTGCAGGGTTTGAATGCCGGCCTGATGATAAACCACCCAGTTTTCATCCACTGGATGGGACTTTTAGTTGGAGATCCACCTGCCGGCATTGGTTGCTGGAAGACATTAACATTCCACGGTATCTTTCACAAAGAGTAGACAAGCTGGCAGGATAGCCTCGAGGTGCGTGCACTCGCCTCTGAGCTGTCTGAGCCGGAATTCGAATCGCGACCCAGCAATAAATTGCCATCCTGGTGTTTTCCAGGCAGGGCGATTCTTCAATGTGTGTGCTGTTCCAAGGAAGGACTTTAAGCTGGGTTTCCCGTATGCTCGCATTAGTTGGTGGGTGTTAAAGATCCCACGACGGTATCCTTCGCGAAGAGTCTGTGAGCTATCGCCGGCGCCATGAACAAATTACAAATTCCTGCTTTAATGTACACGGAGCACTCACTGTATGAGTGGCACAGCCATGTTCTCAGAAATGATGCAACCAGCAGCTATGTTTTGCATGCCCATTAAAGAATGAATGAATCTGCCCTGTAGAGACCTGTTTAGATTTCGCAACTTCTCAAAAACACAGTATAGCCACTAGCGGCTTCAGTTGGGTCAAATCACATTCAAAATCTCACAAGCAAATCATTGGCACAAGAAACAAAATCTGACTTCATCTAGTCATTGGGACTTGCAAAAGCGTAATATCATCAACCAGAACAATATGGCTGCTGCTAGCTCAGGGTCGAGCAATTTTCAGTGGATTAATGCTGCTGACATTTCTGAATGTTACGAAAACAGTTTTAGGTGAATGCACCCACTCCCTGAATTAAAACCATATCATCATTACAACATATATAAGCATACATGACATCAGCGGCCTATTTCCACTTGCAAATTTGCTGGATTAAGAAGAAGTTTGTTGCACTAGTCTCTTTCTGAAAACCCCAAAACGCCATGATGATGCCAAATTAGCTCGATTCGCAGTTTTTTTTTTGTCCAAACTGACATCAGCCACAAACGCAACCTTTGTGGGGTCATTTCGATCTTTTCATTAACTTTGGATCAGAATGAGCTGGAATAACTTTCGATCTATTTCATTAGTTGAGAGTCTGAGACAAAGCAGATCGCAGTGCCCTCTGTGTCGTCAGTGAGTCCAAACAGTTGATACAAGGCTCACGCAAGCGCGGCAGAATGCTGTAACGTACACGTTAGTCAAAATACAAATGCTTCCTCCAACAAAGTAGAGATACGAACAGGACGAAGACATTACAGAATGCAAATAGAGGAAGTGATGGGAATGAAACTTGAGATACGGTGTTTTCAAGACAATAACAGTCTTGTAGTATGAAAAGGGCCAAATCATTGGGGGTTTTTTCACAAGTGGGGCTGTGTTCAGTGCTCTTGACAAAGGATGAAATGATGAAAATATTTTATGATAGGTCTTCATAGGCCCTGAGCCACCACCTACTGAACATAATCGTTTCTTGTGACTAATGGTCACTCCAAACTTGTTATGGACACCTCGAATTGTACTCCTGAAAGAACACAAAGTGGTCGAATATCAGGCTCGAGAAGTCAGTTCATGACAGACTTGGGCCAAAAAAACTTTCCCCGACAACCCCACATTCAAGGTGGGAATTATTGGGGCCGTTTACGTAAGATAGTGGTGGTGATGAAAGTAAATGAAGTTGTCCAAACACAGTATGCACAAAATTAATCAAATTGAGCTACATTTGGTTCAAATTGAGCTACATTTGGTTCTTCTTCTCTTCTTCTTTCATACCCAGCACATGGCTGTGGGTAGCATCGTTTGCTGTGGGTGCGGGTGTACCTCTGATGCGGTGCCCCCCTGTAAATTAGAACAGGAATTTGTAATTTGGCCAGGGTGGTGGCAATATCTTGCCTACTCTTCGCAGATACCCTAGGATCATTAACGTCCACCAACTCATGCCGGCAGACAGGACGTGGAATTTAACGTCCATTTGAGGGACTGCACTTACACATTTTGGTTTTTCTTCGAATTGTTTTTTTTTGGGGGGGAGGGGGGGAAATCGATACCTACACTTGAGTGCTTGCTGGTAAATAACATAGTTATTATGAAACTCACTTTGTATACATGGACAGTGCCTTCAGAAAGTATTCAAACCCCTCAACTTTTAACTCGTTTTGTTGTTACAGCCAGAATTTTAAATGGATTAAATTAAATTTTTTGTCACCGATCTACACAAAATACCCCAAAATGGCAAAGTGAAAACATGTTTTTAGAAATTTTTACAAGTTTATTGAAAATGATTTAATAGAAATACCTAATTCACATAAGTATTCAGCCCCCTGAGTCGATACTTTGTCGAAGCGTCTTTGGTAGCAATTACAGTTTTGTGTCTTCTTGGTATGTCTGTATCAGTTTTACACATCTTGATTTGGGGATTTTCTCCCATTCCTCCTTGCGGATTTGCTCAAGCTCTGTCAGGTTGGATGGGAAGCGTCGGTGAAAAGCAATCTTCAAGTCTTTCCACAGATTCTCAATGGAATTCAAGTCTAGGCTTTGGCTGGGCCACTCAAGGACTTCCTCATTCTTGTTCTGAAGCCATTCCAGTGTTGCTTTGGCTATATGCTTGGAGTCATTGTCCTGGTGGAATGTAAATCTTCACCGTAGTCTAATAAGGTATTTTGCACTCTGAAGCAGGTTCTTTTCAAGGATTTGCTGTATTTGGCTCCATTTATTATTGTTCCTTCTATCTTTACAAGTCTCCCAGTCCTGCCACTGAAAAGCATCTCCACAGCATGATGCTGCCACCACCATGCTTCACGGCCGGGATGGTGTTAGATGGGTGATGAGCTGTGCTTGGTTTCCACCAGATGTATTGCTTTGCATTCAGGTCAAAGAGTTCAATTTTCGTCTCATCAGACCACAGAATCTTTTGCCTCATACTCTCAGAGTGTTTCACGTGCCTTTTTGCAAACTCCATGTGTGCTGTCATGTGCATTTTTCTCAGGAGTGGCTTCCATCTGGCCACTCTCCCATGAAGCTGAGATTTTTGGAAGGCTGCAGAGACTGTTGTCCTTCTGGCAGATTCTCCCATCTCAGCCAAGGAACTCTGTAGTTCTATCAGAGTGGTCATTGGGTTCTTGTTCATCTCCCTGATCAAGGTCCTTCTTGCTCGGTTGCTTATTTGGTCAGACAGCCAGCTCTAGGAAGAGTCTGGGTAGTTCCATATTCTTTCCATTTCCTAATAATGGAGCTCACTGTGCTCTTGGGAACTTTGAACACTCCAGAAATTGATTTATACCCTTCCCCAAATCTATGCCTCCTCACAATTCTGTCTTGGAGTTCTACAGACAGTTCTTTGGACTTCATGGTGGAGTTTCTACTTTCACGTGCACCGTCAGCTGTGGGACCTAATATACAAAGGTGTGTTTCTTTCTAAATCTTGTTCAATCAATTGACTTGGCCACTGGTGGACTCCAATCAAGTTGTAAAGACATCTCAAGGATGATCAAAGTAAATTGGATGCACCTGAGCTCAATTTGGAGTGTCATAGCAAAGGGGTCGAATACTTTTACTGAAACAAGACATTTCAGATTTTCATTTTGAATTAATTTGTTAAAATTTCTGAAAACATGTTTACATTTTATCATTTTTGGGTATTTTGTGTAGATCAGTGCCAAATTTTTTTTTATTAAATCCTTTTTAAATTCAGGCTGTAACACAACAAAATGTGCCAAGTGAAGGGGTATGAATACTTTCTGAAGACACTGTATGTAACGCCAATGTTTTCCCCTTTTCAGGGAATTTATTTGTTTATTTATTTTTGTTGTCGACTCTGGTGTTATGGATAGAGCATCCGCTCTGATTGTGGGTGGTCAGTGTTTCGAGCCTTGCCCGAGTCATCCCAAAGAGTTCAAAAAATGGTACATGCTACTTCCTTGCTTGACACTCAGCATTGAAAAACGATAGAGCACAGACAAACAACCATAGGTTGGCAATACCATTGCAGGCTTTAATGGGTACAATGGCCTCCTCATCCAATGAAGTTCCTTTTAAGGAAACTCATATTAATATCTGACATTATTACATCTTAAGTTATCAATTGTATTTTCCTTTACAATAACTTTAACATGTTTTCTTCTCCAATAACTGAAGCCAGAGGTGTCCAGGTATTGCTACGGACCGATGATGCTTGCCGTGTTTAGTTTGGCAGTTTTTATGACAGGTGGTTGTCCACCACACTCCCAACTCCTTTTCAAAAATCCTGGATCCATCTTTGAAACCTGTTTACGTTCCATAACTATTGTCTTGTCACCACTGATTATGATGAGTGAGGATATCGTAAACAATCATCAATGTACCATACGTACTCTTTGCAGAGCGTTGGTGCTGCTGAAGCAGTTTATTGGCAAGGGTTATGCTGGGTGGTTTGAAGTTGCCTTTCGAGCAGTCAGTCGGGGCGGGAATTTATAATTTGATCAGGGTGCCGGAGATAGCTCATCTCCTTCTCGTGAAAAACACCATGGAATCGTTAATGTCCAGGAATGAAAAGTAGTGGTAGATGGGTAATCCTGCGAAACACCAGGGTGACAGTTTATCGTTGGGTCAGGATTCAAACCCAGGCTAGACAGCTCAGAGGCTTGTTAGTATGTGCACCGATAGCTATCCTGCTAGTGAGGATGTATCACTGGTCAATCTTAACGCCATAAGGCTGTCGGCCAGCAGGTAAAGGAACGAGGGATGGAGCTCAAACGCATGAGAGTTCCGAATGTGGAAGTTTTTGTAAAATCTGCCAAGTCCTACTTCTAAGGAACACAAACAGGCCCATCCAAACTGCGTTGTCTACAACAAAAGCTGTACACAGCCAGCATGTTGGATCAGTGCATTGGCCTCTTTAATCAAGGCAATAGATGGAATTTGTTTTGATTTCTCATGTTAATTACCTGTGTAAGTAAACATAGCAAGTGAACTATAATAGCAGTTATAGAGTAAGAGTGTAGATCACATGATTTGGAGTAATGATCCAAATTGCAGCAATGACAAAAACGTCTGAACGTATGCATCCTGTACCTGCAGAGAGGTTGGGTTCCTTATGAAATGTCATGTTTGTGACGTCAGCATAATGATCAAACTAACATGTAGAGCGGTGCGGATCTTATGGCTGACAACATCATTCGTATTATGACGTGCCATACTCTATAGAGAGCGTCGCTTCTCCCAAAGCAGTTTCTTGACTAGGCTTACAATCCTGCATGGCTCACCATCCCGACACCAGGATGCTGGAGATCACTCGTCTACTCTTCACGAAAGATGCTGTGGGATATTTAACATCGACCAGCTAATGCAATGGAGACGTCCATTCGAGGGATGATGAAAGCATTGATGTCTCGCCCTCAATGTAAAACACCAGGATGATAGTTCATAGCCGGGCCGAGATTCGAAGCAGACGAGACAGCTCAGAGGCATGTGCATACCTCTCGGCTATCCTGCAAACCCACCTTTACAAGGTTGCTCGGTCAGGAATTTTTCCTCCTCCTCCTCCTCCTCCTCCGAGTTGCATGCCATCTTGTCGCTCTTGTGTCCGACGTACTTTGACAAACATTCATAAGCAATGGCTGATATTTGATCTGGGTTCCCGCATCATGAGCAAGGGGTTGGGAGCACTACCAGACCAACCCAGACTGTGATGGACAGTCGACAATTAAGTTTTTGGAAAAGAATGTCAAAAAGGTTAAGCAACAAACAGCTTGTCTGACTAAGTCATTGTCTGACTTGCTCAGGAATTGATAACGAAAATTTTAAAAAATCGATTTCCCATTTCCACCTTCAAGTGGGGCAGACAAGTAGTGGGGCAAACAACTACAGACAAGTAGTGGGGGCAGATAACAGCAATTTTTGAGAGGAATCGTGCAAATGATGATCTTCTTCTTCTTCTTCTTTCGGCTGCTCCCGTTCGGGGTCGCCACAGCGGATCATCCGTATGATCCGCATAGTGATTTGGCACATGTTTTACGCCAGATGCCCTTCCTGACGCAACCCTGGTCGCCTCTTACGACACAGGGATATGGTACTCCTATTTTAACCGGGGTATACACCGGCCCAGTACACTGGTACTCATTTCGCCGACCTCGGAAGGATGACAGGCTGAGTCAACCGTGCAAATGATGATACAAGCATTAAATTTGGCACATTTGTTCTCCAGGGGATTCCAATCAAATCTGCCTGATTGGCCATTTGAAAATCCAAATTTTGAAAAATTTGAAGAAAAAAAAAACTTCAAAAAAGTCAATATCACGAATCAATGTTGGATGCTGGCTGAGATTGGTGAATGTTTCAGAAACATCATCAAAGACATTTCAAGTCTGCCATGCAGTTTTCTTCCCTTTACCGCGGAAGGCAGACACGACGTCACATCCAGTGAATGCATCGAAGTATGGGATTCCTCTGGCTTTCTCAGGCCCTATTGCAGAAACTACCTCATGGACTGGAATCCATCGTGCCTTGGCACCTTGGCCAAAGGCAATCCACATGTTCTCAAGACCTAGTTCCTGTAAGGATGGCAGTTCAGATATTGCTATGACTAGTACGTCCGTGTCATCAGCCTTAATGATAATGGACTTGCTACCATCCGTCGTTGCATCCCTGGCGTGTACAAATATTCGAGTGTCAGCTTCTTCATGACAACATGGAGACACAGCATCCAGTGAGTTCCTTGTGTTGCGAATGGCATCTTCTCCTTTTGTGACAATGACTGTGCTTGTCGTCTGTGCTTCACACATCTTTTCCGCAAGGAAGTGAAACAGCTCAGTCTTGTTGCTGTCATCTCGAAGAAAGCTTCTCCAGTTACTTGGGGTCTTACTGGTTCCTGTCACTCTTCTTCTGATTCCTTGCCCCCTTTTCGACCTTGCCTCGGACTTCAGACTTGACTTCTTGTACACATCAAACACTACGTCCACCCTCTCGTACCTGGCACCATAGGATTCCACTTTTGGGATGACATCTTCTTTAGCATAGTTATCAAATATCTTTGAAGTGCGTGGAGGTAGGGCATTGATAAGTGCTGAGCCATCAATGTTGACTGCATCTCCCCTTCGTTCTCTGTCTGGGATGTTCACTTGCACTTCAAGAATTTCAGCCAGCTGTGACTTCAAATCTTTTTGACGTTTTTTTTTTCCCTCAAATTTTTCAAAATTTGGATTTTCAAATGGCCAATCGAGCAGATTTGATCAGAAAGCCCTGCAGAACAGAAATGACAAATTTGATGCTTGTATCATCATTTGCATGATTTTTCTACTATCGACTACACTAAAGGAGGAGAAGAAGGCCATTTGAGCCAACCATCTCATGTTGCATTTCATAGCACACAACTTGAATCCAAGACAACATGACGTGAATGGACGTGGCGATGTGACAAAGACACCCAAGAAGCACATTGTAGGAAAGGATTACAAAAGGTGTTACCTCTGTTTGTGTTCATCAACAGCACGGATTTTAACCACGGTCCTTCACGGTATGGATTTGAGTGTCCAACAATTGATTGGGATTCTAAAAACAAGGAAACGTTTCATTGTCAGGTTCTCCATGGTCACAATCAATGGGAGGAAAGTTTCTCATCATCATCGGCTGGAGACGAGATACGAGAGGCGTTCAAGAAGTTCTACGAACGAGCTGCTTGCATTATTCGTGAAAGACTGTCTGTGTTTGTCTGTCTGTCTGTGTTTGTCTGTGAGAAGGATATCTCATATAGTTATAGACGGATTCAGACGAAACTTGGTGTGGAGGTTGGACGTGTGTCAAGGTCGAATTGATTTGATTTTGGTGAAGATCCGGATTTGGAACCGAAACATTTTTAAAATCTGATTTTAACTGATTCTTCACCATCGAGAGATAGGGCCAAAAACGATATTATAGCAGGATGTCCCAAAAAGTTGTGAATGGATGTTGACTGCCTGGTGTTGGCTTAATGGTTGGGGTGGTGGACTTGGGATCCTAGGATCCTGAGTTCAAATCCCTCTCGGATGTTGAATTAATACCAGGTGGGGTTGACTCTGCCCGTCATCCTTCCGAGGTCGGCAAAATGAGTGCCAGCTTGTTGGTATCCTGTGTCGGAGTGGTGACCCGTCCATGATTGTGCCCAATAGCCAAGGAGACTGCTTAGGCCTAGGTCACATTTGCTCTACGGCGAGGATACGGCGGGAAACGCAGGGTCGACGCACGGTTCCCCTACGCCCGCCGTGCACCTTCGTACGGCCTTCGTGGCAGTCTGCGTCGACCGTGTGTCCACTGTGCGCTACCGCTCGAGATCGGAGTACAATAGAGGTGTTTGTCGAAACCGTGGTGCCCCCAGAATCCCAATTTAATTCGTTCCAGGAGGCTGTTCGGATTGCAAAAAGTTTGGATTCCAAAAATATTTTCCCAATAAGAAATAATGGAAAGTGAATTAATCCGTTCGTGGACCCAAAGAAAACCCACTTTCAAGACACTTTAAACTGAAATTCCCCATGTTTAAGATAAAATTTGATGAGTAAATGACCTTCGGTGGTGGTGTATTGTATGTAAACTGGTACAATCACCACATCCAAAGGTCCACATAGGCTCGTGCTCTGGCCTGGGTTCCGGTCGCTCGCGCACTCTGCGAGAGTGCTGCCCCCAGGGCAGCTCATCAAACATGATGCCCGCAGAGCCATAATCACTTTCATCAAAAGCATCGGGCTGACGTAATCATGGATATTTCAAATTGCAACTGGTTTTGCTGTGAAATTCAATCCTTGCCCCAACAGTCCGTCACACCACGTGATCGGATTGCTTTTTTGTTATTAATTAAAACACAAGATGATTAAAAAAACAAACATCACAAATGAATTTGAAACCAAGAGGTGAGGCCTAAGTCACATTTGGCTCGGCGGCCAGAGGGTCTACAAAATGTACGGGCACGAGCAATTATAAAGCGGCCGCAGTCACATATGTTTTTGGTTTGGCAGTGTTGTCGTCGTCGTCGTCCTTCTTCTCCTTCTTCTTCTTCTTCTTCTGCTTCTTCTTCTTCTTCTTCTTCTTCTTCTTCTGCTTCTTCTTCTTCTTCTTCTTCTTCTTCTTCTTCTTCCAAAACCTTAATCTCTCGGACTCGGCTCTTGTATATACAAGATCCGGATCGCCTTAAATACTGAGCACATGTACACATCCTCACATAGACGGTGCCTTTTGAGAGCATCTATCATGAACTTTTAAATATATTCAGACATTTGCTTTAAAGTTTCGAAAAGTTGACGTTACTATTTCAAGATTATTCCATTTATCGTGTTGCAATTTCGTAAATACATTATTTATTTCGTAAATACACGATATATCGTAAATACGTAAATACATTATGACGGGTTTCGCTATTGCCTTAATGAAGGCACGTGACGAAATATCGGAAGTTGTTGTTGTTGTTTTTTTTTTTTTAATGAATTTTTAATTTTTTTTAGCCGACAAAACCTTTAGGTTTTAGACGCTGCTTTTGGACACATTTGTCCTTGTTATTTTTCGGGAAGCCGCACGGCGTATTTATAAATTGTGGAGACCGAAAACATGGGGGTGCCGTACGGTCTTTGATTTGATGTCGCACGGTGACCTGAGGGCGTTCCTGCGGCAGCCATAGAATTTTGAAGGCAGACGCAAGGTGCCCGCAAGGCGACCGCAGGGGGACCCTAAGCCGAACGTGCGGCCAGACGGACGGTAACGAATGGGTTAATTTTTTTTTTTTTTTTACCAGTTCTTTTGTTTCGGCTTGTCGAATTTCTGCGGCGAACGTAGAAATGAAAAAAGTTATAACTCCGTGTTATAATTCCACGGCGACCTTACGACCTGTAAAATATAGCCAAACGGTGTCGGGCCACCCTGAGGCCACCTCAGTTTCTCTGCGGCCGCTGCACGTTACTGTCAATTCAGAGAGCGTACGGCCGCCGTATCCTCGCCGTCGAGCAAATGTGACTGAGGCCTAAAGTATTGATCGGCACACGAGAGATGCTTTCACGAGGACTTCCACCGACGAACTGAATGAACAAAGCGCGAAGATGCGGCTCGAACAGGTGGGGGAGACACGTGAACAAACATGAACGCTACGTTGTGTTCGGTTTTTTAAAATGTATTAGGTTTTTAGGGCAAAATTTTCTCGAAAAAATTGTTCGGATTCCAATTTGTTCAAACAATGGGGCGTTCGGATTCTGGGGGCACCACGGTATATTATAGTTATAATATGTTCAGTTATATGTACTAGTATATTTTTATTTCAGTAAAAAAAAGAACTGTAGATATATATACCCACTCGTTACCCTCCGTCTGGCCGCACGTTCGCCTTTGGCCCCCCCTGCGGTCGCCTTGCGGGCACCTTGAGGTCGCCTTGCGTTTGCCTTGAAAATTCTATGGCCGCCGCAGCGACGCCCTAAGGTCACCGTGCGACATCAAATCAAATACCGTACGGCACCCCCACGTTTTCGGTCTCCACAATTTATAAATACGCCGTGCAGCTCCCTGAAAAATAAAAACATATGTGACTGCTACATTGTGTGACCGTGGAAATACTGCGGCCGCCGTATAATTGCTAGTGGCCGCAGATTTTGGAGACCCCACGGCCGCCGTGGCAAATGTGACCTCGGCCTTAGGCAGCACCAACGCTCTGCACAGAGTCAGAGTATGGTCCCAATGGATGGATGCAGTCTGACTAACCTTTGTGGACATGTTGGGTGTGTGACAATGAAGAATTGATTCAATTTTGATTATTGAGATCTGGATCCAGATCTGGCCCATCAGTGGGATACAAAACATAAACTGCTCAACCTGGTGCAGTATGTGCTCTCCTGAGTGCAGTTCTCGTGTTGGTTGTATATTCTTATTTATATTTTTTCATCGAACAAGGGGAGAGAAACCTTGGCAGGTCCTGGACTGTTGTGAGTATTGTGTTGCTTGAACTTTTTCAATGCCCGACGGATGTGATCCACATCCATACCGACTCCTCATGCAAAGAGATGCACTGCAAGGAAACATCGACGCCAAAGAAGGCCATTTGGCCCTGCATGCCTGTGCCAAGTCTACTTCACACTCCATTAACTTTAACCTGTCAATTTGCTTTTCGACGTAGTATACTGAACAAAATACTACCCTGTTCTCGTCTTCACAAGAAATACAGTCTGTATACGTCCGTAACCGGAAAACGGGCACGACAGCCAGCTTAACATACCCGTTCGAAGGATGGAATGCTTCAAGATGCAGCGTCACATGCTCTCAGGAGGGCGGTTTTTCATGGGATTCGACTCCACAGAGGAATTAAGCCACGGTCAGATAGCCGACCGAGCTCAGGAGTGCTCCCATCCAAGTACTGAGCGGCCTCAACCCCTCTGATCAAACCGGGCGCGTTCGAGCAGGTGAGTTGCTGGCTTTGTCATTGATTCAGGATACTTTGTTGCTGGAAAAAGTTGCTCCAACTTGTTGAAACATTGATATTTGAACAAACAAAGCAAATGCAAACTGCCCATGTGGTTTGCTATGCAAATGGAGATCAGTTTGAATCACAGTAAACTATGCAAACTGATTCAAATAAATGGGGGTCGACCAGTTGGGAACCAAAGGAGAAAATTCGTACAAAACATTGAACTGCAGTTTGGTAAAACATCTCAACCCATTCGATAACTTGGTCGTCAAAGGGTTGTACATATCAGGAAACCAATGCAGAAACACCATTTGAAGATCAACAGCTATTTAAATCAAAGCGAATGAAGGTGTTCAACGAGAGCGAGGCCTGCCCAGCAGGTGAGACCCTGCTCCTACCTTCAGGACCAACGGATGGTCTTTTAATACCCGACACCATGCATAGTCTGTGATGCCTCCATTTTGACTTGTATGGGTCTTCTCTTGAACGATAATCAGTTCTTTTTGAGAAAACCAATCATTTATTTTGTGTGTGTGTGTGTGTGTGTGTGTGTGTGTGTGTGTGTGTGTGTGTGTGTGTGTGTGTGTGTGTGTGTATGTATGTATGTGTATATGTATGTATGTATGCATGTATCATTCCGAGAGCGAGTTATTAAAACTCCAGTTTTCAGCGCCTCACCTGTCCAAGCTCGTTCACCGATTTCCTTTTGTTTGGGGGGAGGGGGCGGTGCTAGTATCATTGTCCCGCCTTCTAACCTAGCTTGTGATTCCCTACTCGACAGTGGGCGGAGCTGTAAGCAAGGTCGAGCTTGAGACGAGCACGAGTCGAGATTAGAGTAGCTAAAGCAGTTTGACGAGCGGAGCTACAGGGAACGAGTTGCGGAAACATCCGGGCAAAGATATGCCGGAGCTGCAGGTAACCCAAGGCAGGAGCAAAAGGAGCAGCAGAGTGTTGGAACCTCTTCCCGTCAACATTCTCAGGGAAGTAGAAATCCAGGTAAGACATCTCGGCATCAATCTTCTTCTCCTCCTCCACTCGAACGCTTTGAATGACTTATTTTTTCAACATCCCAATGTTCTTTGTTTGTTTTGCAATCCGAGCATAATTGTTTGTTTTTTCTCGTTATTTTTTACACATTCCTCTGATTATTTAAATATTTTTCACTCATTTTAGCTTCTTTTTATAAACCGTGTTACCTTTCACAACAATGAACATGAACGCTAAGTGGTTATGGGGTGACCTCATAGAAAGCCTTTGTTTATAGAAATGTAATCCCATTACTCGTTCTCTTTTTTTGACCCATTACATAAGAGGATACCTTTTGTGCACCAAATTAATTGTCTCAGTACGTAAAGCCCCAAACTTGCGAATTCACAAAAGTTGTTTGCAGTCTTCTAGGAATTTCGCATCAATCTTCAATAAAGTCTTCAAAACACCTGATCTATATTCTATAAAGTCTTCAAAACATCCGATCTAAATTCCATAAAGTCTTCAAAACATCTGATCTACATTCTATAAAGTCTTCAAAACATCTCATCTATAGTCTATAAAGTCTTCAAAACATGATCTATATGCTATGAAGTCTTCAAAACATCTGATCTATATTAAATAAAGTCTTCAAAACATCTGATCTATATTCTATAAAGTCTTCAAAACATCTGATCTACATTTAATAAAGTCTTCAAAACATCTGATGTATATTCTATAAAGTCTTCAAAACATCTGATTTATATTAAATAAAGTCTTCAAAACTTCTGATCTATATTATATAAAGTCTTCAAAACATCTGATCTGTTTTCTATAAAGTCTTTAAAACATCTGATCTACATTCTATAAAGTCTTCAAAACATCTCATCAATATTCTATAAAGTCTTCAAAAAATCTGATCTATATTTTATAAAGTCTTCAAAACATCTGATTTATATTCGATGAAGTCTTCAAAACTTCTGATCTATATTATATAAAGTCTTCAAAACATCTGATCTGTTTTCTATAGAGTCTTCAAAACATCTGATCGACATTCTATAAAGTCTTCAAAACATCCGATCTATATTCGATAAAGTCTTCAAAACATCTGATCCATATTTTATAAAGTCTTCAAAACATCTGATCCATATTTTATAAAGTCTTCAAAACATCTGATCTATATTTTATAAAGTCTTCAAAACATCTGATCTATATTTTATAAAGTCTTCAAAACATTTGATCGATATTTTTTAAAGTCTTCAAAACATCTGATTTATATTCGATGAAGTCTTTAAAACTTTTGATCTATATTCTATAAAGTCTTCAAAACTTCTGATCTATATTCCATAAAGGCTTCAAAACATCTGATCTATGTTCTATGAAGTCTTCAAAACATCTCATCGATGTTTTATAAAGTCTTCAAAACATCTGATCTATATTTAGTAAAGTCTTCAAAACATCTGATCCCTATTCTATAAAGTCTTCAAAACATGTGATCGCTATTCCAGAAAGTCTTCAAAATTTCTGATCAATATCCTATGAAGTCTTCAAAACTTATGATCGATATTCTATAAAGGGTATTATCGAACAAAAAGTGAGATTCAGTAAAATTAACCTAAAAAACCTTGTATGTAAACAAGATTGTTACAGATTGGAAGCAAAGAGCAAAGGAAAATGTGATTGAAAAGGCTCCTCGGGGAACTTGTGTGCGCATTACATCAAGGTCGTGGATAATGAGACACAATTGATACAACCAATGAGGCCACTGAGTGTATCCTGAGGCAACAGTGTTATGAGGCCACTGTGATGTTAATCGGAGCACACGGCATGACATAATGGACCGATGAAGATGATTTCACATTTGGAAGTGTGGATGAAGTACATCTAAATCAGTAGAAGCACTCAGACAAATACATTTCTGTTCGCACAGACGTAACGGGGAGTGCGGAGCCTGGAAGTGTGGATGAAGTACATCTAAATCAGTGGAAGTGCTCAGACAAATGTGTTTGTGCTCACACAGATGTATCGGGAGTGTGGACTACTCTCTGGGTGGCTGCTTATAAAAGGGTCGTTCGTCTTGGTTGTTCTGGAGGTCGAACAGCGGGTAACTGTCGCCAAATCAGGCAATGGTCTCGCTTCGACAAATATGTTTGGTCTGAAAGCCGAGGAAATGAGAGCACAGAGCGACGATGGAAATGGAGATAAATGTTGGGAAATGTGCTTGGAGTAAACTTGCTCTGCACACGAAGGTGGGAATGCAGGCAGCGGGCTGGAATGCTGATGGTGGAAATGTAGGCCACAGAAGTAATTAAGAAATTGTGCTGAGACCCCCTGTTGTTTACTCATGTCGGGTTCAAGAGGGCCAGGCGAATAAACAAGCTCGGAGCCTTTTGTCTATTAGCGTGGTCTTTGAGGCCGAGGTAGTAGGGTGGAGGGGTACGAAAGTGGAGCTGTGCTGTTCAGGATTGTTTGGGAGAAGCAGGTGCCCCTGACAGGTTCGTGGCCTTGATGGAACATGGAGTTTGAAGTATTTAGGGAGGGCTCACTGACTTGATTGCTGTAATCCTGGGCCTATCAATCCACAAGCATCACTCTCGAAAAAGGAGATTGATGGTGTGTGTGGATAGGCTGGCACAGAAATTCAAACTCTGGCTTTATCCAACTTTCCTGCTTTCATGATTCGTTATCAGAGCGGGTGCGCGTACGTGTGTGCAGGCACGTGCCTATCAGTCTGCCTGCCTGCCCACGCATACGTGCAGACACTGAGATGTTCTCATGCAATACCACTTCATTTTTTCCTCTCTCATGACCTCAGTACATGGGGAGTTCTGAGGTCCAGCTGAATGGGTTGGACAGGTGTTTGGACAGTCAGAGTGGAATTTGGTGACAGTCAGTGGGTCAAGTCTCGGAATCTCTGCAGAAATATAAACTCTGGCATCGTTAAACAAGTATTTCGCACTTTATCTCTCCAGTTATGGCATTCATTTGGCATCAGTCTATTTTTTCTCCCCTTTGTGGATAAAGTAACTTTGAATGATGTGATTCACAGTGGGTCATACTTCTGTCTAAATTAAGATAATGATTTGCTCCATCACTGGTTAAAACTAAACAAATGCAAGATGTATGTACCAGGAGAAAAAGGTTTTGCTAAATCATTTGAAACATCCATTTGATGATAAAGATGTCTTGCACTTTAACACGGGGGAAAACAAAGGAGCATGGATCCTTATCGCTTACTCCACATCCAGCAATTCCTGCATGTTGCAATGTGATTAACCAAGGGTTAAGAACTTCTTCTGATCAGTTGCACTCACTTTACTAACTTACTACAACAGTATCTGAAAATGAGGAATGATTAATATTTCATCACGCACATCCGCTGTGATCTTTGCACTTGAGAACCGTACTTGTATAACTAGAGAAAGTGAACTTTGTCACGTGTGCTTTAAAAATGACGCGTAAGAAATAATTAAAATAAAAAAATAAATAAAAGACAAAATGATTGGATCAAAATACATCATTGATTTGGATTCAGAGGAGCTCATTTTGGTTAATGGACTCTATCCCATCACCTGTATATATTTGAAAATGTTTTTCTTTAAAGGTGTTTCATCTTTCTCTTTTTGGCCTTCTTTCCCTCTTTACATTGTGGAGTTAAGCCAAGGTTATGCAAGTATCTGTCTTCGGAAGTGGACCTTCTACAAAACATCTGATCTATATTTCAAATATTATGCTCCGGTCATTTTTGGCCCCATCTGATGAAGTGAAGATGTAATGGTGAAGAATCATGAAAAAAATACTTTTAATTCTTGGATCCGGATTCAAATCCTCACCAAAATTGAATCAATTAGTCCTTTTCATACACCCAACCTGTCCACCAAGTTTCGTCCGAATCCATCCCGAACTTTTTGAGATCTCCTGCTCACAGACAGACAGAGAGGGGTGAAAACAACCTCTGCCCACCCTTCGGTGGTGGAGGTAAATACAGGGTGTCCCAAAAGTCATCTCGGGATTTAGAAATTAAATAACATTTGTTTTTAAAAATAATTTATGATTATTTTTATACCAAAAGAAAATTTACAAAATGGAGATAAATTTGCTTTATTTATGAAAAATGATGCAGCGTAGATGTCCTCCATTTTCGGCTTCGCAGTGACAGGCTCTTTCGACAGCATTTTCCATAACAGCGGACAATAACTCTGGCTGCAGCCCTCAAATTTATGCACAGATGTTGTCCTTGAGCTGCTGAATTGTATGGGGCTTTTTGATGTGAACACGCTCCTTTAGGTAACCCCAAAGAAAATAATCAGGAGTCGTCAAATCAGGAGAACGTGATGGCCATGAAATTTCTGAATTTCGCAAAATTATTCGGTGTCCATGCTCTTTGGGTGAGAATAATTGATCAATGAAATTTAAATTTAAATTCCACGATTTTGGTTCTTTGTTCAGTTGTGAATTTTTCTGTGGGTAATTTCCAAATGTTAATCTAAATTCTGAAAGAAAAGAAAAACAAATTATTTAAAAACAGAAATGTTTTTTAATTTCTAAATCCTGAGGTGACTTTTGGGGCACCCTGTATAATCATGGTTTCCGTGTATTTATCAAACTAACAGGAGAGATCAGTGATAATGTACTCGTCTTTGAGTTGTGTCAATAGGTTTGATTTCAAGCCTGATTATATATTGCCATCCTTTTACTTTGCCGACAGTAGAGCATCAATCTCCTTCTTTCGTATATCGCACGAGGCTGGGGGGCAGCATCAATAGCTGAGGGCAAGGCTCTTCCACTGATGCAATGCCCTCTGTAGGTCAGAGCAGGAATTTGTAATTTGTTCATAGTGCAGGTACATACTCATCGCAAAGGACACCATGGGATCTTTAACATCCATCAACGAATGCTGGCAGATGGGACGCCTGGTTTTACGTCCATCCGAAGGACGGCACACACATGATGAATCAGCAGGATGACAGTTTATACCCGAGCCAAGATTGGAACCCAGAGCAGATGGCTCAGAGGCAAGTGTATGTACCTCTCAGCCATCCTGGCAAACCAGAACATCAATGACTATGCCGTTCAGATATCAATGATCACTTTAAAAGGGGCTAGCTCTCTCATCTCCAAGGCCACTCATGGCTCACAGACTTCCTCTCCTGTCGCAGTCAACGTGTGGCCCTAAATGGAGTTCTTTCATCCCCTCTTCCTGTCCAGGCTGGAGTTCCTCAAGGTAGCCTTCTGGGCCCTGTTCTTTTTCTGGTTTTCATCAATGATCTCTCCGACTCTCTGGAAAATCCTCTATTTCTCTTTGCTGATGATTCCACACTCTGCCGTACCATCTGTCATCCCTCAGACCGGCAAGCAGCAGCTTCTTCACTCACTGCAGATCTGGGTAAAATCACAAACTAGTCCAACATGTGGGACATGTCTTTCAATCCGGACAAATCTCACACTCTCACTATGTCTCACCGAAAGGACCATTTAGGAACCCCCCGCATCCACTTTCTCAACAATCCTCTGGAAGAAGTCCTTTCTTTCAAGCTTCTGGGTCTCACTATCTGCCATGACCTTTCCTGGGAAAGCCACATTTCAAAACTCGCCTCCAAAGCCAGTCACCGACTGGCAATCCTCCATCATGCAAAGTCCTTCATCGGCCCACCTGAACTCCTGACCACTTACAAAGCTTTCATCCGCAGCCTGATGGAATACTGCTCTCCCCTCTGGGCTGGTGCTCCTGCCTCCCACCTTTCTCGGCTTCACGCTGTGGAAACCAAGGCATTTATTGGCATCTCCCACAATGAGGCTGAGTCTTTGGGCCTCTCACTCTCTCACCACAGGCTGGTCGATGGTTTTTCTGTCTTGTTCCGACTCCTCTCCAGCCTTGCCCCCCCCTGCTCTCTCTGCGATTTGTCCCCACCACATTTCCGCAGGGCGCTCAAGGTCCGCCAACAACCCCCTTCTGGTAAAACTACCAAAATCACGAATCACTCACCTTCACACTTTCATTCCTCTTTTTTCCCACCTTTGGAATAAACTCCCTCACTCTATTCAATCCCATTCTTCCCTCCAGACCTTCAAAACAGCTGTTCACCACCACCTCTTATCATCCCCCATCCAAATCCTCGATCTTTTCTACCCCCGATAATCCACCCAAGCCCACCTCCTTCAAATTCCCTGCTTTCCTTCCTGAAAGTCCCTGTAATGTCCATATTGTATTCCCCATGTTCTCCACCACATCCTTCTCCCTTCCACAGATCTCCTAATGTCTCTCTTCCCCACTGTTTTATCCTTCCCACTCCCGCCCCTCTTGTCTCATCTCCCCCTTGCTGTGCATTGTGTGTTAGCTCTCAAACGAGCCTCGACAAGGTATACAAAAAAAAAAACATAATCTGCAAATACTTCGCTGGGAGATGTTAAAGGTCTCGCAGTGCATTGCAAATAAAGTAAGCTCTTGTGCACTGGTATCCTGACAATAATTCAAAATCCCAGCCTCCTTGAAAGAGTCATTGCTGACATTGGTGTCAGAACACTCACGGCTGACTAACGGAGGCTGCAGAAGCACCAAGCTTTACACTATCGAAAGCAAATTGCTTCTATTTATTATGGATCCCCTTGGTAGGTGGAATTGACAACAATATTTGTCCTGCTACGTTTTTGTATGGCTCAAATGGAAGACATAGGCATACACATGAGGGAGCCAGGTAAAGAATGAGTTGGTCAGAGTTTGAAGAAGTTTTTCCACTTGTGCAAACTTCATGGTTTAACAAGAAAACAGGACACAAAGCACAAAATGCCAGCCACACCTGTCTTGGATTCGCCCATGCTTGTTTCAATATTTGTCTTCCTACATGGGCAGTCAGAGGAGAGGCCCACCCTCGATTATGCAGATGGCAGCACTTGCTGCATGCAGTTTGTGCTGCCCATTCCAACTGCATTCCCATAAAACGAGGCCATTATTCAAGGCTCTATACAAACACACTGTACTCTGATTAGCTTCACAGGCCCAGCCTGTATTTTGGCCCAGTTCCCAGCTTTGAAAAAGGTTGATGGAAAGGTCAGCGAAAGGATCTACTTCGAGGTCTGTACGAATGTTTGTTTTGAGATTTTAACACTTTGAGTTTGGTACAAACAGCTGGTTGAGAGAGATTCCAAGTTCCGACTCGTTTCTCAACCCGGAATGAGCTGACAATCATCTTTAAAAGGACCTTTTTGTTTAGTATTTTAATGAAAAAGGATCGGATCATGTAACCCACAAGGCCATGTTATGGTAAAAAGAAGAAGCAAGCTTGTATGTATATTAAAAAAAAAACATTTATCATGTGATGTACTGGCATGAGTCCAAAGATTTACTTGCTTGTGTACGGTCTGGAGCCAAGAGTCTGCAAAACAAAGCTTTGGCCAAAGGCCATAAAGATGGTGAAGCCTCGAACCCATCATGCCCCCTTTCTTACAGGTGGCTTTTTGGGTTACAATTCCTCTTTCATACAGGTGGCTTTTTGGGTTACAAACCTCATTTTGTTTGTTTGTTTACCCCCTACCCCCACCCCCCCTCCCCTACACACACACACAACCTCCCCTTCCCATGCTCCCAATTATTTGCTACTCAGGAACCAAGCCGCAAGCGTGTTCGATCACAATCAAAAGTCTCCAATTCCTTGGCAAACCTCATTTCCCCCGTTCGACATCTGGGAAAAGGCTTACAGGTAAAGGCACGATGAGGGCGTTTAATTTCACCTGGACTTTCAACCAAGATTGTGGCGTACGTGAGGAATCGCTGTCCTTGCTCTTGACTTGGGGGTGTGCATGTCTCTCACTTTCCGATGCTTCATTTTATCCAATTTTCATCAAAATAAAAGACCTGACTGCCATATTCTTCCATGCTCTGCAATCTGGAAGTGTTGTAATTGCTTCCTCCATTCAGTTTGAGCAGTTTGCTTTGAGATAGGTCATAGAGATTACCGTCTAAAGACTGTGATTGAGTACAAACAGGTGCGCAGGTAAACTCTTTGTCTGAACTCCATCCCATACCTAAGTCTCTGCTAATCTGTATAAATAGCGATGTGTGTGTGTGTGTGTGTGTGTGTGTGTGTGTGTGTGTGTGTGTGTGTGTGTGTGTGTGTGTGTGTGTGTGTGTGTGTGTGTGTGTGTGTGTGTGTGTGTGTGTGTGTGTGTGTGTGTGTCAGTTATTACTGTAATTACACTTTCTCACGTTGACACTTTATTGTTCACACCCCAAACTCCCAACAATTGTTACATTTCCTGAGCACTGCCACCAATTTGCATTTTAAGTTGTATTCCAATTACTGCGTATCATTTCCTGGGACAAATGAGTAAGAACATTGATTATGCTTAAACAGGCAAGCCACACAGAGGTCGGGTCAAGGTCACATTGTTCATTGGAGAAGGTTCAAGATGACACAGAAATGGAGAGTCGTTTGGCATCTGTGTATGTGAAGTGGCATAAAGCTTAGTTTGGCACTTGCTCACCAATAAGCTATCAAGTCTGGGTATGATGCCCGACTGGGAAAGAAGGCTCAGAAGGCTCAGTTTATATGTTGAACTGAAAACTGCTGTTTTTGGTGCAGTGCAAACAGGAGGTTCTCCATCTTAATGCATGCAGTCCTCTGAATGGAGACCTAAAACTGGCGTTCCCACAGGCCAATACATGCCTGTACCCGAACCATATTCTTTGATTGAGATTAGCACGATATACAGCCAGTGGGAGTGCTGAGGTTTTGGTATAGCATGAGCATTATGGCCTTTACACATACCTTAAGTCGGCCCTAATTTGCAATAGCTTGCGCTGCAGTGGAGTGTGATTCTCGTATTGTGCAGAGTTATTATTGTGGTCAATAATTGAATCTATTTTATTGCTGAACTTTGCTACATCGTGGCTCAAGTGAAATCAACTGGCTACCATAATTCTGGGTGGAAATGAAGTTGTCAAACATTTTCAAACTCTCTTTCCCAACTCCACCACCCCCACCTTTGCCCCCTCACAGCATTCCATGAGTTTCCGTGGTGATTCACGCCCTCACCAAGCACTCTTGAGCAGCCCCAGTCCAGGCACACCTCCAGGGCCCCGCACGGCCAGTCCCGCCCGCAAACGCGGCAGCCTTCTTTGGAGTGACATGTTTGGTGCGTGTCCGGGCAGCTGCCTGTCTGCTAAAGCGATTCGCCGACAGGAGGTGCGCTTCTGATCAGATTCCTTTTTGATTGTACACCTTATAGCCGAATATAATTCTTTGTTTTTTTATATTTCTCTAGTTAAGGCAGGATTAATTAATTTATTTGTATGAAAAGCAGTGATACTGTATTAGTTGAGTACTAAATTCATGAAGGCGAGGTTGCCAAATTGTTTGGTGCCGTGCTTGCATGCAGGCCATTTTTGAACTTTCACAAGGTGAACAGGACCTCGTTGATGATCTCCGGTTAGCCAAAAAGGTAAGAATCACCAACATTCATTCAAAGATCCCAAAACATCTTAAATGGGGATTATACATATGGAGTACTGAAAAAGGAGTGAGGAAGGTTGGATCATCATCAAGTATGCTATCGCTAAATTATCTTGTCAAGATGATGGTGGGATAAATTGTGAAAGTGAAGAAGTCCGAGGAGGAAAATGGAGGTTTGTTAATTGCTTGCCAAATGTGATTGTGGTTTGGCGAGCTGAACCACATTTGTCTCTTATTTGGTACGAGCAGCCAGGGCTGCTGAGACGGTTGGGGGGGGGGGGGGTGGACATCAGGTGTATCACTGCCCCGGGATCCATTGAGGGTTTGGGCCCGAGCTTCTCCCATATATATTTTTTTTAACAGCACAGTGAGCCTCCTTGTTGGCTCATCCTCACTTCCTCGTCGTTGTGTGCATTGTTCTAGAAAGGGTTATATCATAATATCATCGTACTGCATATGATAGAGCATATATTAATGGAGGAACACATAGAATATCAGTCCTTTTAACCTTTCACATGGATTTTAGAGCAAAAATGTAATGCTCGGGTCCCTGGGGTCCCATTGCATGCATCAGAGGGTGAAAGAAAGTTCTTTTAAAATAATAATATAGATAGATAGATAGATGGATAGATAGATATTGTGGAGGGGGTAGCAGGCCTGTGAGGTCATTTTCCTCATCACCTTTGCTAGCAGCATTACCTGGTATTGCCTGGTCTATTTTTGTGGGAGCCTAAAACACTCCCTACACCCACGAAGGAATGGGGTCAGGGATTATTTTATATTACCTTTCAAATAGCTACAAATGCTTAGGCACTATCGAGTGATTAAAAAATAAAATTTGACCTTTTTATGCCCCTGTTGACGAAGTCACCGGTGGCATGTTTTTGGGTTGTCCGTCCATCTGTACGTACATCCGTTCATGCTAATTTTCTCTGTTTTCTCTGCAACTGCGAATCCAATTAACACAATTTCCAACACAGGTGTGATTATACATGTAGAATGTTTTTATGATGATTATGATGTCATAGGTCATGGGGTGTGGCAGCCATGTTGGAAAAAAGGAAAAACTTTCGATCTCTGTATCTCCAAAACCGCACCATGAGAAAAAAGAAACTTGGCACAGGGCAAGTACTCCACATGAGGAATAAGTGTGATTTTATTTGATGTTATAGGTGGCTTCATTATGACATCATAATTGCATACGTCGAACACTCTATCCAATTAATATGAAAATTTTTGTGGGTCATCTTGGGCTAAATTGAAAAGGAGAAAAAAAATTTGATGACGACCCCGGTCATATGGTTTGGCAGCCATATTGTTTTTAACATAAAAACATTCAAAAATATTCTTCTCCGAAACGGCTGAACAGATTGAGACAAAACTTTACAGATATGATCGCCTACTCATGAGAAACAAAAATGTCTCCACCTATAATGTCATATGTCACATGGTTTGGCAGCCATATTGGATTTACCCTGAAACTTTTAAAAACAATCTTCTCAAGAACAGCTTGGCAGGTCAAGGGGAAACTTCACCCACATGTTTCCCAACCATTTTGGATACCAGAGTGTTCACGATTAATTAATAGGTCACATGGTCTGGCAGCCATATTAGATTGAATGAAAATCTTTCAAACTACCTTTCTCTTGAACCACTTCATCAATCGACATGAAATGTCATAATTATGATCTCGTCGTCATGGGGAATATATATATATATATATATATTTTTTTTTTTTTTTTTTATTTCAACCTGATTGGCCACATGGTCTGGTAGGCAGAATTATTTAATATTTTGAATCTAGGTTCAGGCATTCAAATCAAACTTGGTATAAGTATTATAATGATGTAATAATGTGGGCGGAGGCATATCTGGCAATGTCGCAATGTCGAAGAGTGCCCTTCTAAGATTGTCTTTTTAATTTCCAGGGTTTTTTTTTTTTGGCCTAAAACATTCCCTGACACTCACTGATGAACCAACCTCCTGAAGTTTGATGAATATCCATTCAGCAATCTCTAAGAAAAATGATGATAGACACACAGACACACAGACACACACACACACACTGACAGACAAACGGCTCTCTTATAGTATAGTTTACAAGAGCAAACTTCATTTTTACAATTCACCTCACATCAGGTAGCTAAAGGTGTAAAACAACAAAATTCAGATCATTCACAAAATTGTTTAACAAATTATTTGAAATTATATTAGTCAAAATTAAGCCCCCTTTAGATTCTGTGCTCGTGTCCCATTATGTAAGCATGAAGGATCCATTTTAAATGTTAACAAAATAAATACCTGTGTGCTGCTTACAAGTGTGCAAGCATTCCTTTTTAGTGAAAGGAAGTCCATGTACACAGTGGCCACAAAATCCCAATGCACGCAGTTAGAATTCAGTTTGAATTTTTCTGGGTGCTTCCCTCCATTCTCTACACAAATTTGAATTTTTCTCCATGTTCTTCTGCACATCTTCCATGTTGAGGGTTGGAGGTCATAAAAGCAGCCCCTGGTAGCTGTTTTGAGGTCTTCTCAAAAGCTGTTTTGAGGTCTTATAGTCAAGATGCTAGACAAATGACAAATTCCTGCCACAGTCAAATGTCTAGTTGGACCACCCAGTTACAGAAAGACTTGGGCCAGAATCGTTCACTCGGCGATCCCACAAGATGATGGGAATGAGTGGGGCCAATGAAGTATTAGTCGACGGACCATAGATTGAAAGGCAATTATGTTATAGAAATAAACTGAACAACGTTTCTTCCCCCAAAACAGTGCAAATGTGATTCGTGTATGCTGGCTGTGACCCCTTGAGATTTTGGTCCTTGACTGCCAATTTAAATTTGCTATTTTCTAGGCTTACCACGATCCGATGCTCAAACTCTCCATTATGACAAAAGAGGAACTGGCCCAGATTTTTGGAGCTGCCCACTCGTTCATTCCTCTGCATGAAGGTAAGCCATTTATTCATCCTACACACATATGGTGTGAAAAGAAACTATGCTCTACAAAACAATCTTTGCCACTGCTCAAGTCTATGGCAATGCAAAGCTGTGACAGCTCCAGGCCATTACAGACAATAAATGTCTTTGGAAGACAACATGGTAAACTCTATGTTTGATCTGCATAAATTAATTTCTGAATTACAAGGCTCGATCTCCACTCTCTGACGAGCTCAGAATGGAAATGTTGATTAGCTCCCAGACGAATGAAATAAAAGGACTGCCTCTTGGAATATACCAGACTCGGCGTTGTAATGGTTTGTGTGTCCACTTTGAGTCTGGGTTGTCGGTGGTTTGAACCCCCGTCAGTCATACCAACGACTTTAAAAATGGTACGTGTTGCTTCCTTGTTTGATGCTCAGCATTGAAAAGGGATAGAATACAGACAAACAACCATAAGTTGGCAACCATTGTGCGGATTTTAATGGGCCGAATGGCAGCCTCCTGTGTTGAGGCTCCTTATACCATTAAGCACCAGTCTTAGACGCATGCTCTCTGTGGAAACACCTTTTTTAATAAAAGTGGAGAGTGTGGAAGCAATCTTTTTTTTGTTGTTGTTGCTGTACTTTTACCTTTTTCAAGTAGGTCATATTTTTCAGATAGCAAAAGCAAGGCACATGTAAATACCAAAGTATGTGGTCACACACAGTCATGACCAAGCTTGTAAAAGCAATTCTCATTTACACTAACCCTTCGGCCAAAATGCATGATGTTGTAAGTTGATGGTTTTGCCTTTAAGCTTAAAATGTACAGTTTTGGCTGGGCTTACATATTGCATTAGGTAGGATAGGATGGTACAGAGGAGGGTGGACTTGCCTTTGAGCTGTCAGGTCGGGGTTTGATTTTTAACCTGATAACCTCAAACTGTCGGGATGGTATTTCATGGTCATCAATGAATGCACCAGCTCTCAGAGGGACCTGTCTGCTTGCATTCGCTGGTGGGCGTTAAAGATCTCACTGTGGGCGTTAAATATTATTTTGACAATGAGTAAGGTGTCTTTTCGCCACTCCCCCCCCCCTCAACAAATTACAAATGCCTCCCCGACTGACTTCTGGGAAAGCAACAGAAAACCACCCAGCATAACCCTTGCAATGAAACTGCTTCAACAGCAATGATGCTCCACATCATCAGCGATATCAGACTGGCCTGAGAACCAATCGCTTGAAAGAAAATTAGATGGGAGAAATTGTCAACCAAATTAGTTTGACAACAAATCGTAAAGTCTGCAGACCAGCATTTTAAGCAGTCATGAAAATATTTGTACCTGAAGGAATAAGATATCATTTGTTCAACCGCATATTGACCATTTTCAGGCAAAAAATGTGGAGGTTTCTGTTTGCATAATACGTACACAAAAAGTATAATTGTTGATCCTCTGCCATCTCTATATACCCCCGTTTCTTTCCACCCCCTCACTGCCATCTCACCCCAACCTCCTTTCTTTTATGTGTTTTTTTCTTCTCCCTCCTCCCAGAGACTTCTATTCTCCTCCTCACCTTTCATTTTCTCAATTTTTTTTCCAAGTCTTATTCTGATGCCTCCACACCTGGGATATGTAGATGGCTGCAAATCTTATGAACCGGGTGCAATTCTGGCACATCCATCAATCCATTGGGACCATACTCTATGCAGAGCATTGGTGCTGCTAAAGCAGTCTCCTTGGCTATTGGGCACAGTCCTGGATGGGTCACCACTCTGACACAGGATACCTGCAAGCTGGCACTCATTTTGCCAACCTCAAAAGGATGACAGGCAGAATCAACCCCACCTGGTATTAATTCAACATCCAAGGGGGGGTTGAACTCAGGATCCTAGGGTCCCAAGCCCACCACGCTAACCACGCTAACCATAAAGCCAACACCAGGCATACAATTCTGGTACACTAATACAAATAAACAGAAAACGTTGTTGTTAACATTTATTTATTTCAAGCCACAGACTTACTGATCACCCCTTGTATCTCCCCTCTGGATTAAAAAATTATGAAACAGCTGAGAGACATTGCCTTTTGTTTTTGCAGCACTGTTAAACAAACTAGCAGAGGCTAGAAAGCCGGATGGTTCGATCGATGAAGTTGGACAGCTCCTCCTCGATTGGGTGAGTATGAGTAATATCCAGAGGAATGGTTGATTGACATTTCATGTCCGTGTCTCCAATGTCTATCTCCAAATTCCTCTGACATCCTCATTCCATCAGCTGAACAGACGAACACAGTGTTGTTATGTTCATAGCACATTATTCTCTGCACTTGTTTCACTGTTCCACAAAGCTTCTGATACCAGCTGCTCCATTCCCGTTCTGAATTACGTAGAAAGTGACCAGCTTGTCTGAACAATGTGTCCTTTCATAATCCATGCACAGTAGGCTGGGAGTCAATTACGAGAGGAGCTCACAGGTTACATGATTTTAGGAAGGTGCAACTATCCCGTTGATGCAGTGCCCCCTGAAAGTGATGGCAGTAATTTCTCGAATTTGTTCAGGATGATGGTGATGACTCACCGACTCGTTGTCGAAACACACTGTGGGATCTCTAATATCCACAAGCGAATGCTAGCAGACGTAACCCCAGCTTAATGTCCATCCAAGGCATGGCACACATTGTGATGAAACACTCCACCTTTGAAACACCAATCCGACAGCTTATACAAATGTGTGATATAATTCAACAATCTAGAACAAGTTGAAGCTGAAATACAACTGTATCAACTTGAGACCCTTGGAGGAGGTTGCATTGAATGGTCACAAGGTGATTGTTGTGAAAATTGATGACAATCTTAATATTCAGTTGAGGGAGAAATACATTATTGTGTTGCAAACCAGGAGTATGCTACAGCCTCAGTGGTCCTGATAACCATCTTACAAGAGCGACCAAGTGGTTAGACCTTTAAAGATATGATTCCTTGACTTACACCCCTTTTACATGCAGATGTTGACATGACAACGAGACCAGAGTCACACTGGCCAGGAACTCATGAGTATTTATGTGTTCCAAACCCTCGTGACTGCTAAACCTAGTAGTAACCATGTGCTGTCCACAAGGCTTAGGTCAAGGAGCAGCTGAGCAAGACTTGGAGTGAAGGTGTGGAGGGGGCTGTCATTGGGCACTTATCTTTTGACAAGAAGGGCAAGATGGCTAGCAGTGCTAGTGACGATTGCTGCTTACTACATAAATGCGAACCAAGCTGGAAAGGCCAGCCTCATTATTTCGCTTGACGTGCATGGTTCCCCTGGGCCATTGGAAGAATGGAAACACATCAAGAGACAGAAATTACACATTGTTGTGAGTTTTCTTCAACAGTACAAAATTTTCCTTTCAAATTAAAATCGGGAAGGATAACCACCGACGGTGTTGACATTTTTGTGCATCCTTTGAGACGTGGTGGGCCGGCGGTGACCTGTCATGGCTGACTTTGTTGACGATGATACATTTTCCAAATTATTTTCTTCCCGATGTTTTGTGTTCGATTTAACACCTTTGTTGCGTATTGTTGAGATGGAATATGGTTTGAGACGGTTTATCCCTCTGCGGTGACAAATGTTTGACGGATCTTAAACCCTTCTCTCGTAGAAATCACTGCTGTACTTTGCTGCAGTGAAAGTCAAATTTAATGTTCTGTATGAACTTTCAGAACGTGAATGGAACTAATTAATCCCTGAACCCCCTTTTCCCTCATCCTTGCACCCATATAAATTGCACAAACTGCCATTTTGTCATTTAAGGCTCTGATTAAAAAAAAAACAGCAACACCTAATTCACACTAATAGCAGCAGTCTTCTATGTAGTTGCTTCCATCACACATTGATGACCATATGCTTAACAATATTCGTAATTAAATAATAGTTGACAATATTTTCCCCCATATTTATTAACTCGTAAGGTACCTCATGAAAATATTACAAACCTTTTTGTAGCCTCCTCCAGACTATCATCCGAACTGACAAACTAAGAAAGTCAGGTGTAACCGACAGATGATGAAGGATAGTGGACATAAAAAGCAGAGCATATTTTGTAATGAGAATAGTTTCATGGAGTTGCATTTTTGAAACAAAGAAAACAGTATTCTTTTATTATTATTTTTTGTCTAAATAAATCTGGGCTTTTGGAGAAGCAAAACGACAGAGGGCAGTAGTTTCATTTACTGATGGAGGATAAAAGTGGAACAGGGAGACAAAGATGTTGCTCACGAATGGGTGAATGGTAGAAGGGAAAGGGCTTTGAGTTTGTGGAGGGGTAGGGGGAGGTGAGGGTATAAGAGAGCTGAATTGAGAATAAAAGAAATCAAGAGGTGATGGGCAACGTCCTTGAAAGATTGGAGGAAAAAGCATGAGAAAGCATATAAAGGGAGTCTCTTCATCAGAAGAAAGAATAGAGGCATGAAAGAATCAAGGTGAGTCCTCAGCTTAGACTTGGAGGGAAAATAGGTGTGGGATTCTGGAATGACACGTGAGACACGGGCTAGATAAAGGTGGATGTAAGAGCTCTAGGGCAGGAAGAGTGAGGCATGAAGTGAAGTGATATCGAAAAACGAAAATCTACACACTCATTTGTGATGGGTGAGAAACTGACCCTGGGACGAAGGTCTACTCTTTGCAAAACATACAATGAGATTATTGAAATGCACCACATAAATACAAACAAGAAAACTGGCTTCATATCCCTATATGAAAGCACCAGGACCAGGCAACTGATTGGACCACATTCCATTTGGGAATCCAACTGAGACTGCGGAACTCAATGACGAGAATGCTACCTCCTGAGCAAACCTGACATCACCAGGAAAACTCGGAGTAATAAATTGCTTAACAAACTGGAAAGTTCATGGAACACCTTACCCTGCGCAGTCTTGTGAACTCTTCCAGGAGAAACTGATGATTTTGAAACTATCTTTGAGAAAAACCTACACGAAAGAAACATCTTTTGGATGAAGTTATCTCTGTGGTTGCATCGCTAGACACCGCCGTTTTTGTCTGAATCTTGGTCATTCCGCTCTCAGAGTGCAGAGCAAATTTGATTGGTCAAGATAAATTTTGCCAAAGTACTGCTAAACTGAAGGTTTTTTGGAAGTGACAAGAAGGCGATTTGTGTTCTACAGTGTTCAAATATATAGTTAAATTGAAGTAAAATAAACGTTTTAAAGACTGGAGGAAAAAAACAAACAAACACTGAATCGGAATTTTACCGCTATTGATGCACCCTCTTTTACACGTTCTTATTTAACACATTAAATCAGTTCTTCACGCCTGTTGTTTGTCCTTTATGACATCACTAAAAACAATAACTTTCTTGCTTAGAATGATTTTCAATTTTGCTTGATTGCCAGAGTGAAGCGATTGCTTTCCCATGGGTGTGCATGTGCACTCGGGATGAGATTCTGTACAATTTGCCAAATTCAGAGCCAAAGTGTACAGGAGGGCCTTGCCGTTCACTGGGGTTACATTCTTGAAAATTCCCGTGAAACACAAATCCATGATGCGAAAACTTAAGGGGTAATGCGGAAAATATGGTTAGTGACATCAACTTTAAAATTTGTCACCTCTTTTTGCCAAACTGTACATTTAATCAATATGTTTGTTCATTGTTTTTGTGCTATTTATTTTCATAAATATAAGGGTTATTAGGAACGCAAGATAAAGTAGTATTTTCCTGCATTAAGAACATAAAATAAAGTTTATTTTCTTGAGTTATTAATATCATGAAACTTACCTTTAATGGTAATGATGATAAACTTGATCGATCCAATAATGTGATGGCGATATTGATGATGGTGACGATAAAGATGAGATGATGACGGCGATCACCTTCAGTATCCGCTAAATGTTCATGGATGCATCCAGCCTTCTCTCATATCACGGGTCTGCGAAGAGACACTTTTCTCTGAGATTGACCCTCAACCCAAATATTAAGTGATTTTTTTTTCCATCTTTTCAAAGATGGGATCACGGTGACTCACAAAAGACACTTTAGCACTTGTAGGAGCACCCTTGTTTTGCCCTCACTTTTCTTAATGTATCTTGATGTTGACTCGTTGATCCCATAATGGCTCGCAACAGAAGCCAAACTCTCGCCTCTCGATTAATGTAATCGATCCAATAAATCCACTTTATCGATAAGAGACATCACTTTTTTCTGTCTCTTTTCAGTAGGCTCACTCCCACTTGATTTTCTTTTCGATGATATTATTACAATGGCACACAAAAACGAGATAATGAGTCATATAGTCACAAAAACAGTACGGTGTAACTTTGCAGGATGCTGGGCACAGGCAGACTGTTGTTGGTGAGGGAGAGAGAAAATGGCACGTGTATTATTCCACAGTGCACCAGCGCTATACTCGTGGGTTGGAGTGCAAGAGAAAATACATCATGCAATTATTCGAGCGTGTTGACTGCAATCTGCAAATCTTGCCTCAATAAATTCATTGCGATTTAACAAATCTGCAAAGGGGAAATCTGTGAACGACAAGACTCTCCTGTTCTGCTAATCTGCAGGTTCGTGTTCCGATTCATGTTCCGTTTCATGCGTCGACAGTGTTCGAAATATAAAATTCAACTGAAATTAGGTAGTTCCTAGATCATCGACTGATGTCTGTCAGACAGACAGAGTAAACCAATTGCGTAACCCCGCTTTGCACTAAAGATGTGGGATAATGAATGTGGGGGAATGATTTTGAACATTTAATACAGTCAGATGTATGTTTTTCTTTGTAATTGTTTCCATCAATCTCAAGCTATGTGTTTTTGGAAATATTAATTATAAAGCAAACATTACTGGCATTTGGCAAATAACTCTCCTTTGCTTATCAGAGCCTTGAGAATTCAGTAAAAAAAAAATGACCGTTTTTACAGCCATTTTTCCCTGCTGTGCAGGGGTTGGCTTTTTCTTGAGGCAATGTTTTATGGCCGGATGCCCTTCCTGACGCCAACCCTGGTCGCTGCCTTGAGAATTCAGTGTAAAAACTAACTAACCAACCAACCAACCAATCATTGCTTGAGCCACCCTCGGATGGCAGAAAATCCATTTCACAGGATGTTTGTCCTCGGATGAACCCTGAGCGAAGCACAAGATCTCGTGTGTCACACACACAAAGTGATATCAAAACAAGTTAATATTAGCAACAGCACAAACCAAGCTGTCAGCAAAAAGAAAAGAAAGGAGGAAAAAGCAGATTATTAGAAGCTTTTTGATAAGTTTCCACATAAACACTCACTAATCAGTTGGACAAGCGGATGCAGGGAGTAATCATTGTACTTGCGGAATAGATAGAGAACTGGCTTAGGAACAATTTGTGCCAATATTGTTTGAACCATTCTCTTGCAATCTCTCTTGCAACATCATGGTGTCTCAAGAGACCATCATGGCAGCTATATACCAGGAAGTGGCATGTTACACACACACACACACACACACACACACACACACACACACACACACACACACACACACACACACACACACACACACACACACACACACACACACACACACTAACAGAGGTGGATACTTTGAAACCAGGTAAGTCTCCGTTCCATCGCCTGAAGCCCACCCACGTGTGGAGATAGCAGTCAACAACAGCAACTTTCACACACATACACCTGTACACGACGGTGGTTACTTTGAGACCTGGGAAGGCTCCGTTCCATCCTCTGAAACCCGCATATGGAGATAAAAGCCAACAGGAACGGTTCTCATAAAGCAATATGGTAAACCTGAGGGTTTAATCAATGCAGAGTATTTTTTTTTCCTACTCCTTAAAAAGATAGCGTATAATTTCTAATATGTACATTGCAGATGGCTCAGCTTTTATTACATTTCCTTTAAAAGATATCTTGCTCTAGGATGCAACACCCCTGCCACACACATTGCATGGCAGCTTTAATCGGATGGAGCCGATCAAACGGAACACGAAACGGATCAAGCGGCAACATTCTTGTGCTGAGCCACTGTCCTACATTCAATCACAAAAAAAAAATTAATCAATACGATTATTGCTTGATGTTCAAAGCTTGCCAAATGTCATTGTTTGATTTGATCACATGATGAACTTGTGATGGAAGTTGAGAGAAATGGGAATGGCATGACAAAATCTCATCGTCCAACACTCAAGTTGTTCACTTTTGTATAATCGGTTATGCAGCAACATCTTCTCTTGCTTTCTTGTTCTATCCCAGCTTCCGAGACTGAAAAATTACAAAAACTACTGCAGCAACCAAGCCGAAGCCAAAGCTTTGCTCGATCATAAGAAGCAAGACCCCCGTGTGGACGACTTCCTCCGACGATGCATCGAGTCACCATTCAGCCGGCGCCTCGAGCTCTGGAGCTTTCTTGATGTTCCACGTGGGCGTCTTGTCAAGTATCCACTGCTCGTACAGGAGATCCTAAGACACACGCCACCCGAGCATCCAGATTGGCAACTGCTGCACTGTGCTGTAAGTCGACACCACCCTCCCTCCGCTCTCCCTTCCCCTGGCAGCGATTCATTTCTTCTCATTTTGCAATCAATAGCTTCCTGAGATGACTTGCAGTTGTTTAATCAAAGTTGGTGAGGTTTTACCGATCATACGCATTTGTCAGATGGTGAAGTGGGCACCCGGTAAATCTATGACATGGTGACAAATGACCGACGCGCAATAAGCCTGTGTAACGCCATGAGCTGTACAACGCACAAGGTAATCACTGCACAGGGAGGAAATAAAAAAGGAAAAATCAACGAGTTCACAAAATATCATTAATCATTATTTTCCTCTTCCACATTGTTATAAATGTTTGCCCAGAATATAATCTTTTGACGTCAATAGTTTGATGAGTGTGGACTAAGGACTAGATTATTGGTCCATTTGAATGAAAAATTGATGTCCTATGTATCTTGTCTTTGCAGCTCGGTGTAATACGGGGCATCCTGGCAGACCTGAACAGGGATGCAGGAAGGGCAGAGTGCCGGTTTTATTGCCAGCGGTTGGTACACGCAGCGGTAGATGGACACAAAGACGATGTCGGGACCTCGGGCATCCTACACTGTCATGGAGAGCTACGCAATGCTCGTGGAGCTGTAGGTCCACATTCCTTCCACGTCCTCACCATTATCAATACACACTAACATATGGAGGACTATATAAAGCAATTATTAATTTTCAGCAGCAGGATCAATACTTAATCTCATTATCATTGTTGCCACAATCATTATTACCCCACGCATGTGAAGCGAAAAGCGAGGTTAAGCAATTGTTTCATGTCCGTCTGTCTGTCTGCAAATGTCAGTTTATGATTGAGGAACAACTTAATTTCCGTGGGGGTTTTAATGGCCACTAGCTAATGCTTGCAGATCGGACCCCCAGCTTAATGTCCATCCGAGGACATCTCGCACTCCACGCACCTCGCATTGTTAATTCAACACCCTCCCTGTGAAACACCAATCTGACAATGAAGTATCAAGTTTATCAACGTTGTTATCATTTCCATGATCAATCACAATCTGTTGTGGTTTTTTTTTTTTTTTACACTGTGCCACCAATGGAATTGATAAGTCAGGATGAACCCATGTTCGTGGAAAATGCTTCTTGGGGATCAAAATACTGCGACGGTTGTGCTGTCATGTTTTATCTTTATTCTCATAATCCATGCACCTGTCTTCACTCCCATCGCTTTCACTCCCCGTCCACCCAATCCCCGACAGAAACTGCATGCCTTCTTGTTTGCCGAGGGCCTTGTCCTAACTCGACCTGTGACTCGGCCAGAGGGCCTGGCCTACCAGGTGTGCGGCCGACCATTACGCCTCGTTGAGCTTGATGTTATTAACATCCCAGATGGGGAGGCGCGTCTTGGAGGCTCTTTCCGAGGAGCCTTTGGGGACAAAGGTGCGTCCTCTTGGATGATCATCTTTCCCTTTTCCTTTTCTCATATTCCCTTACTCATCAGTACTCAATTTTTTATCGCCATCCACCAATAATCACCACCGCACCTTAAGAATACTTTTCCTGCATGATTCACCTTTGCTCTACTCACACTATTCAAGTTATATAAATAACACCATCCCACAACTAGCACATGACTGTCGCCAGGCCAAACGACAAAATCCTACTGCTGAAAAGTGATCCGTCATAAACAACTTCCTTATTTCGACACAGAACAAACTCTCATTGGCATGTCACTGGGCTCGTGTTTTGAATCCCTGGCCTTGCAGACCAATGAATCTTGAGGGGTAGTCGAGATTCTTCAAAGTAATATATCAGTTCCAGCGGTTTACCCCCACCCTGTGGGTCGATATTTAATTGTGAATTTGAAATGGAGTTCAGCTTCTTTGCTGAAAGCAATGATTATTCGGATGTAAGTGATAGTTTTATTCAACTACGTACTTACATGTACTCATGTTGTACTATGGACTGACATCTTGCTGAGGAGAGAGCTTGGACCACACATGTACATTTGGCCGAAATTTGCTCTTGCCCGACACTTTCTTGCTGAGCTTTCTGTGCCCACATGCTGAGGATAGGGGTGGAGTTTGCATCAGGCAAGCAAACTCAGTGTATGTATGTATGTATGTATGTATGTATGTATGTAATGTACGTACGTAGGTATGCTCTGTTACAAAGCATCGGTTTTGATGAAGCAGTGAATTGGCAATGGTTATCCTAGGTAGTTCACCATTGCTTTCCCAGCAGTAGTTATTGACAGGAATTTGTAATTTGTTCATGGTACTGGCGATAGTTCGCCTACTCTTCGTGAAGGACACCGTGGGATCTTTAACTTTCGCCAACGAATGCTGGCAGGTGGGACACCCAGGTTAACATCTATTTCAAGGGATAGCACACACATATTGATGAGTCACCCTACCTGTGAAACACTAGGATGACAGTTTATAGGTGGATCAGGATTCGAACCCTGGCTAGATAGCTTTGAGGTGAATGTGCCTCACTCTATGCTATCCTTACACACACGCGCACACACACACACACACACACACACACACACACACACACACACACACACACACACACACACACACACACACACACACACACACACACACACACACACACACACACACACGTACTCTATACTGTACATAAAATTTGAGATAAATAAACATGAGTCTGTCTTGACCGATTGGAAGTGTCTCGTTGGTAAAATGTTTTGAATGCCCCCATGTGGTTACCATGTGTGTCATTTCATCGTAATTTTGACACCGAGTAGATTTGGGGAATTTGGCTACTTAAAAATCATATTAAAATACAGAGTGCCTGTTCGTCTGTCCGTCTGTTCACTTGTAGGCTCAAACAGCTTGGTTGATCTCCATCAAATTTTGCGCACGTGCCGAGGGTACCCGGTGTCAGGCCATGGGCACAAAATAATACCCCCTCCCCATGAGGGTGTGTTGACAGCTTTTGATTTTCGACTGTGCACATGGCACAGCGCACATTGTTTACCGACTCCTGCCAGAGGAAGGGAGGGGGTATTACTCACCACAGATACAAAATAAAATTACTCCACCATCCCGCTTCCCAAGCTACTCTCAGAGGGAGTGGGTGTTTCTCTTAACGATAATTTTTTCTACTTTATCCCATCCAATGTATATAAACCATGATTCCATGACATATTTGGTCCACCCCGTTGCATCACTTCGAAGGTAAGAATACATTATTCATTAGATATTTCATTGTGTACAGTGATCTTTTCAGTTGACTCGAAAACCATTCTGAACATTTATCATCAAAAACAAAAGTTTACAGAAGACGCAAAAAAAAGCCTTTATATTATCTTCTCCGTTAAATTGAAGAGCGAACGATATTGATGTCCCTTGTAGTGATTATGCTGGAGAGTAAAAGTAGTGCTGATCCAGCAAATGTCACATGTCTTTATTTTCAATTCGATGTCGGTACGTTGCCCACCAATCCGTTGCCACTGAGCTTTTTTTCCTAAGCCTTGACACTGGAATTCAAAAAATGTAATGGCACTAAAATGTATCCAAAAACATCAGAAACATCTAAAATGCACCCGAGTTCAGCACGTGATATTTTGTCCTTTCTTGTGCAAGTCCTTGCCAAGGACGTTATTGGGTTCCAGGTTTTTTCTGGCCCATGAACTTCCGCAACACATGCTAAACAGCATGTTGCTTTTGACAGCATGCGTTTCCCCACCCTTCTCAGACAAATAATGTGCCCCAGCATATTTTCCCGGGTGGCAATGATTGTCTGACGCTACAACTCTTTGGGCCACCTTTCTGACACCATTGTTGACGTGTCTTTTAATGATGTTATTTAAGTCCTACACAGTCAGATTTTAATGTCAACCCCCCCCTTGGTGCAACGTTATATTACCTTGATTTTGTCACAGCATATTCACTTTGTGAGAAAGTGCTTACCGGTTTGGCGCCAAACTGTGATCTCACCTCAGCAAGCTATAATTTAAACTGCAATGATCATTTTGCCAAGTTGTTTTCGGATGATGACAGCTCCTCGATGCAAACTAAATGTGTAAGAACTGTGGCTCACTGTAATATTATTATTATTATTATTATTATTATTATTATTATTATTATGCACCCTGCTCTGTACAGAGCGTCGGTTCTGCTGAAGCAGTGTCTTGGCTCAGTTTTCAATCCTGGACGGGTCGCCACTCCAACGCAGCGTACTTGGCTGAGTGTGCAGGAATTTGGAATTTGTTCTTGGTACTGTTGATAGCTTGTTTAGTCTAGGCGAAGGACACTGTGGGTTCTTTGACATCCACTAATTCTTGCAGACGGGACGGCCAGTTTAACGTCTATCCAAGGGACGGCAACACATTGATTGCCTTACCATGCCATGCTTGTGAAACACCAGATGACAGTTTATAGCCGGGTCAAGATTCAAACCCAGGCTCGACAGCTTAGGGGCAAGTGTGCATACCTCAAGGCCATCCTGTCAGCCACCATTTTATTTTACACAGCAAAATTATCACCCGGTCTCCAAACTATCCACTAAGTTTGACAGCTTGTTATCATTGGAATTCCTTGGTGAATGAGTTTGATTAATACTCAAGCTCGACTCGGATTCTGTTGACCAAACAATTTTTTTTCACCCCATCACATGTCCACGTGGGATAACACCAGCATTTTGTTAACCCATTACTAATTGAACTACCAAAGCTGTTCTTTCATCTTCATTCCTCTATCTTTGGAACTGTCCCACCTCTGACCATTTTCAGTCTTCCATTCAGTGCAAGGAAGGTGATAAATGTGTGCTGCCACAAACTATGTCTGTCTTCCCTTACCTGTCCTTGGTTGTTACTTATTTGGCTTTTTTTTTTCTTTTTTGGACTACTCTGCATGTTCTGTACTGTTTCCCAACAGCCAAAAACTGCTTCCGTGTTGGCCAAGGCTCTGTGGCACAGCAGACACCGCTTACCTTACAAGCTGCCGACGTATTCAACAAGCACAAGTGGCTCTGTGCCCTTCATCAAGCTAAAGCCTGCATTCCAGCTACTGCGGCACCTGCAAAATGTGCGAGACCGCCATTCCTACCTCTAAACAAGAGGAGTTTGGTGGTCAGTCCAGCATAAGGTCTCGGGTTATGGATGAGATGCCGATATTCAACGTGGCAGCTCAGGGACCCGGAAGCAATACAGGCTTAGATCGGTACGTCTCGAGTCAAGAACAGAACTCCATGGTGGTTCAAAGCTGATATGCTGCAAGTTTCTTTTTTCTTATTCATTATTTCGTTTATTTCATACATCATTATGGTGGTATTTAATGTTCTTCAAAAGTCATTGTTACTCCAATTTTAGGGCCTTAAAGTGGTTTAGCCTACAGATATTCTTCACCTCCTTAATTGTCTCCTTGGCATTGTTTTTTGTATTATACTCCATCACCAAATGCACATAAGTTGAACAGTTGCTTGTACAACGCATGTGTTATTACAAATGGGTCGCTAGCACCACTTTTTGTACATTGAGGTTCAAAGTTAGTTCGTCTGTATTCGACATTATGTTTGCCCTATATTTTTGCTTGGATTCCTCGTCATATCTTTAAAGTTTTTGTATAATAATTACCATTCGCGATGGCTGTACACTTCTGCACAATTCATGGATCTGATGAGCTCCAAAATTACAACCCAAATAGGTACAGAAGGTCATGTTCCTGTGTGGGGATGGGGGGGTTGAGGGGAAACCGGAGAAACTTTATTGGTTCTCTTCGAGTTTATGCAAAGTAGGTGATGAGTATCCCTAGAGGATTACTGGGACCACAACTCCATTTGTAAAGTCAAGAATGGGAATTTAAACGGTTCCTCTGAAGGTACGTCAGAAGGAATCAGTGGGATTTAAGGATGGGTATTTTGGTGGCCCAGCATACCTTTGTGTCTTTTGACACCATCCATTGTGACTTTTTGGCAAGAAGCTTCATCAAATTTTATCAGCTATTTGCATACATGCCTGGTGTTGGCTTAATGGTTAGGGTGGTAGGCTTTGGATCCCAGGGTCCTGAGTTCAAATCCCACTCAGCTGTTGAATTAATACCACGTGGGGTTGACTCTGCCTGTCATCCCTCCGAGGTCGGCAAAATGAGTGCCAGCTTGCTGGTATCCTGTGTCGGACCCATCCAGGATTGTGCCCAATAGCCAAGGAGACTGTTTAGATAGCACCAACGCTCTGCATCGAGTATGGTCCCAATGGATGGATGGATTGATTTGTATAGGGTATTCATTTTCAAACTGTTAGTAGCAGTCATTGTATGAGGTGGCTTGGCCAACATCTCAGATCTATCGATTTACAAACAGCAGGAGGGTTGGGCGATAGTACCTTCATCAGAAGGTATTTGGTCACCATAATTACACCAAGATTAATACTGCTGCCGCACTAATTTACAAGCCCATTAAAAAGTTTCAGCTGAACTTCTAACCATCTACATAATACATATGCATGATGAGAATGGGATTTAGACATATTGGGTGGGTTGTGGGGGAGTAAGAGAAAAAAGGTGGATGGGGGGGATGGATTAAAAGTCCATCATTTGTGCATACATTTGTGCAGAATTCCCTCATTGCTAGTTACTTGCTCATCTCCAACCACCTGATAACACAAAAGCTTTATATCTGAGAAAAACCGGAAGTCCGTGACCTCAAACACGCTGTAGAGTGATGTTGCAGGTCTTTCAGCAAGTGTGCAGTCACTTGTAGGAAATAGGTCAAAAAAGCAACAGCTTTTTATAAATGTAAGGTTCTGCAAAATATAAAACAGCTACTTTCCATTTCAAGTCGGGTCTTGGAAAAATACACCACAGCCTCTTGACCTTGATCAAATTAGGTCAACATCGAGTCATTAGATGAATGGCGTTCCAAATTGCAGCTCAAAATACTCCGCTCATGCAAAATGATAGTCATGCAAGGGAAGCAGAACAGCAGATATTCCACTTTATAGCTGCAAAATATTCGATGTCCTGTATTTCTTTTTAAATACAACTAAAAAAATCACATTGGAATTTGTGGAATAACATTTCGGCGATTTTGCACATCCAAATTCACATTCGAATAACCGCTTTGATTCAAATTCTACATGCCAACGTCACACAATGGTGACCTTTATGCATATGGATGGGTCACAAAAGTCAATCAATTTTATTAGTCTTAAGAACAGATTGTTTCATCTTAGTTTGTTGAATGGAAATCCAATGAATTAATTTTTTTATGTACACTGTATTTGTTTGTTTTGACCAAGGAATGGATTTTATTTAAAGTGGGTTTACGCAAGTGCTTAGATGGTCAGAGTAAGTTGGATGGAATGTGCAGCGTTTGGCTGTGGCAAGTGCAAGGGAAGTTGGTTTTTCTTTTTCAAAAGATGGACAGCAGAGAGGTTTTGAAAGTTGATGGATGGAATGATTCCGAATGATAACGAGAAAGGTTGGTTACAGAATATTTTTGCAACGACGAAATATTTTTAGCATATGAAAACCAAAATAAAGGAAGCATGTTATTTAAAAAAAAAAAAAAAAAATTTATCTGTGTGAGGTTTGTGGATATTTCAGAAGTTGGGTACCGTACATGTTATTTTATGTGGGAAAAGAAAAGAGAACATGAATTTGCACTTCCAAGGAGTATCACAATGTCATCATCATCACACCATTTCAAAGCCTTTATCCCTGAGCAGGGGTCAGCTTTTTGCGGGCTCCAATCATGGTACCCTTTCTTGTGACTTTTTTACGGCCGGATGCCCTTCCTGACACCAACCATTCGGCGCCTTCGACCCTGCAGAGATAATTACCAGTATACTGGTGCTCATTTCACCGACCTTCGGAAGGATGACAGGCTGAGTCAACTCCCCTGATGCTAACTCAGCGGCCAGCGGGGCTCGAACTCAGGACCGCGAGGATCCCAAGCCACCACCCTAATCACTAAGCCACACCAGGCTCAAGGAGTATCACAATGTATTTATTGCAAAACGAGCTCGGTTGCACAGTGCGACGTAGGCCAGGTGTTGTTGACCGATGTAGGACCAGAAATCATGTTGTGTTGCTCAACAACAACAACAACAAAAAATGCTCAAATTAGATTTCCTTTGCACTTGTGTTCAGTTCATTAAGAAGGGGGTAGACAGGAAGTCCCATTGCCCTTTGGATTTCAGGAGTCAAAAATATTGGTCTGGGAATCGGCGTTTTGCAGGCAGAAGATCGAACTCGAACTACAAGCTGCATGTGGCAACATCTCGAGCATTCCAGCTTGGTTCGTTTCAAATGCCCTGAGAAACGGTGTGAGTTTGCCACATTTTCCTTAAAGTTTTCCAATTGGTAAACTGGCATTATTCCAATCTGAAATGGGAGACAAACTACTTTTTCAGCATCACTAGGCAATGGGGACATCATGTTTACCGTGAATTCATGAGTATGAAAATTAAAAAAAATCCAGTTAATGCACCTTCAAGATGTGCATGCAAGGAAGGTAATATGTATTTTGTGCATGATGCATCACTGAATGCCAAACCAGTGATTAGTAAAGTGCATCATAGCTGTGGTGCTGCATTCAATCAACAATCCAAATATACAGTGGATATTGAAACTTCTGCCTGAGTGAGCATGGATGGCCTTTACAAGCATTGGTGTGTGCAGATTGATGAAATTTTCACAGCAGCTGTATCAGACTGAGACATGCTTCACCTACTTGTCCATCTCATATCTGAATAAGCCAGGGTGACCCTAATCTTGTCCGAACGTGATGTTTGGATGACCTCACAAATATGTCTGAAAAAAGAATAATTTGAAAGGAACAAATTGAATTGGCACAGGTCAAAAGGTCAAACTGTGTTGGCAAGGAACAAGGTGCAGGAAAGGACAATCACTGGATATTTAACCAGAAACAAGGTACTGGAGCACAGGAGAGGGAAGAGGCAGTTCTGTGAGCCGGTCGAGTCTCTGAGGTCCAACTGTGTGACGAACGGCAAGCCGACACAGCTGCATCATCTGCAGGGGCTGGCCTGTGGGCCATGAAAACATTGCTTTCGCATCTCTCAATCATACCACTGTTACTTACACAATACTGAGCCATCAAATAACTTCCTTGCATTGTAAAATTCAAACATGCATGAACAAATTGATGGCTGGACAGCCTGCTGGCTAAAATTGAGCAAGAAAGGAAGAAAAATTAAAAACTAGGTCTCTCCAGCGGTCAAACAAGATGATAAAAGCTGCAATTTAATTATGGTGTCAACAGGGGGTGCATTCTTTCAGCAGCGTGCATTCTTTGAAAGGAGACCTTAAGCCAGAAATTTAATTTCCTGACAATCATTTGAAGGTATTATAGATTCTATGTGGTATTCTTAGGAAGAGCAGCCTATCCTCATCATGGGTTATGAAAGTGAACAAAATATCCACACTTTTGCTCTGACCATGGCACTATCAAATAGGCTATAGAAGGTCTATATTTAAATGTGAAAGCACCACAAATTAGAATAGCTGCCCAGCAGACTCAGTTTCGGTCTGATGGACGGCGACCATGTCAGGTCTCAATAGATGGATTGCAGTGAAGCGATGCTCTCTCCCTGTTGTGAGGATACTTTTCACGTAACACACAATGCCTGCACATTCCCGGATAAAGATCGCTCAGGTGACATATCAGACCCAAGCCTTGCCTGTTGAACAGCGATACGAGTTGGTGGTGCAGTCATTTTTGAATACCTGTCGAGCCATGTAAGCTTAAGCTCATCTCATTGCAGCAGAGACTGAATCGAGAAACCTTAGATTGGTCAATCATTTGAATCTCTCATCCTCCTCCCATGAAGCACCAAGCCACACTACTATCAATACTCACACTCGTAGAACAGCAGACGCTGAGCGCAGGCTGTGTCCGGTGAGATGTAGTCACGCGGCGTGCGGCCACGGTTGTCTCGTGCATAAACATTACCACCATAGGACACCAGTAGGTCAATGAGGTCCGGACTGAGTGTCCTCGCTGCATGGTGGAGTGCCATCTCGTGTAGTTTTGAAGCATTCACATTTGCTCCTGTACCCAGAATGGCCCCACCACAAATGTGACTTACACATCTCTCCATCACCAAACACTCCACGGTTGATGTGGACATTTTAGAGACAGTACACTAAAGTTTCATGAGAAAAGGTGAGAAGAAGAGCGCAGGTAATATAAAAGATTAGGAGGAGTAGAATCCAAGACTCCGAGGAAGATGTAAGATCGCAAGATTAGGCACTAACCCAGACCACAATCTACATTAATTTTGAAGATGTATACATTGTTAATGCATTCATTTTTGTCTTTCAAAGCATGACAAGTACAGAAAGATAAACAATGATAAGGCCTTCCAAAGAAATTAAAAGGCAGTCTATCCATGTTTACACCATAACCTCAATCAATTCAATGATTGCACTACAATCTCACCCACTTGTACAATCGACCCAAGAGACAGCAATAGTACAAGGACAGCAGCAAATGCAAAGCTTTATAAACAAAGAAGTATGAAGCGAGAGTTATTGAAGAGGCTTGGAGAAGCAAATGTGAAAAAAAACGAGGGTGGTTCAAGGTTGATGTGGACATTTTAGTGTTGAACGTATAAAAATAATAATCAATGCAACACTTTCTACAAAAAACAACAACATTGTGCATTGATCTTGTCAATAGTGAACAAGTCAAACAAGAAGTGATGTCAACAATGATCAAAGCATTTTGGATAAAAACAAGATGGAGATCAATGGTCACATATGTTGTGGAACAGAGGTATATCAGTAGGTTCCTTGTGAAGGAGAGTATCAAAGCAGCTGAAACTAACAGGACACCGTCTGCACAATTTGGTAGTGCATGCTTTTCATGTAGTTAGTTGTGTGTTCAAATGGCACAGTTGGTAATCTCACTGATATTGAGCATTCTCACTGCCACCCAAGGATATGTTAAGTGGTGAACAACTTTTTTTTGTTTACAGGAGTGAGGCCAATGGAAGAGCCAAGAGCAAGGCAGAACTGACAGTGGGACAAACATCAAGGGAATTAAATGAATAGGAAGAGAGAAGAGGCAAAAGGGAAGAAACACTGGAACTAGTAAGATGGTTCGGTTAAGAGAGGTTAATGGGGATAATAAAGATCTTGGGTCAGACTTTGGGGATGACGAGAGATGCTGGTACACCGCTTGCTTGAAGCCCTGGAGAGAAGAGTGAGACAAAACAACCTCTGAAAGGCAGCTCCATAGATGGGAGAAGTAAGGAGTAAAAGAGTGGAGATGTGCAGTCAGCCTGAATTTTGGACATTTAACCAGGAGGTAGTTCCTGGAAGAATGCATGCATCCGGAGTAGATAGGGAAGGAGGACTGAGACAGCAGAGGGAGCAATGTTGTAGAAGAGGCATTTAAAAAAAAAAAGACCAGCGACCTGCCTGCGGTGATGTGAAAGAAACAGACCCCATATGGAGAATGTTCAAATAAATTTTGATAACTTTAGATTGGAAATCTAAAGCTCTGATTTTCTCTGATTTTCCAAGGAAAGCATTAGCTCAATGGAAGATGGCGAGTCTGTGGTTGGCTGTGGAGGCCAGCTTTGCACTGTGGTCAGCCAAGGAGAGGTCATGGTTGATGGTGAAGTCTCGTTTCCAGATAAGCAGCTGCCCTTTGCCGAGAAGAAGGATGGGGGTACTGTATGACTCAATGTGGTCAGGTCAGGTCAGGTATGGGAGCATGCGCCAGAGCAGAGTGTCGCCTGTAAAAAGGAAGAGAGGGTCTTCCAGAGCATCGAAGAGGTCATTTATATAGATGAGGAACATTGGGCCCAAAACACTGCCTTGGGGAATTCCAGCTTTCACTGGGAGAGGGGAAGAGAGGATTCCATCGATGGCCACATGTTTACGACATGAGTGAAAGTCAGAAATTCAGGAATGAAGGTGGCGAGCATTAATCGTCATTTGCTGGCATTCTCTGCAGACTGGAAGTTTCATCCCTAATTCAGATAAATGAAGAGAGACATTGTGACGGGGATAAAATGAAGGGTTATTGAAAACACTGAGGAAAGTCATGCTATAGGCTTGGAGGGATGGTCCACGGACCGAGCTTTTGAGTGATCAACCGATTTGGAAATAAATTTAGGGAAGAAGAAGATGAGGAGATCGAGATGAGGAAGAAAAAAAAAAAGACGAGGTTTTCTTGTCAGATATAAGAAATGAAACTTTGACATCATTAAAAACTTTTAAAGTAAGAAGCAAGTTAGTTATATTAGGAGGTTATGAGAATGAATGGAGGAACGAAATAACAGAAAAAATGAGTACGTGATTTTTCATGTTAAATAAAGGTTGAAAAAAATTTTTTTTTAGATCCTCGTGGAGGATCTCTAAGTCTTACTCACGTTGTTGTTCTTCAACTTCTTCTTGTGGACTTTTTTGTTTCACAGCCTACAGTTTTCATCGAAACTTCCTGAAACTTGGCATATATATGTAAAAATACCCTGCACAGACAGGAACCATCTCCGGTTTTGAAAATTCCTCCTAGAAAAAAAGTTATGATGTTAAAATATCTCCGCTAATGGAAATCGCCTCAAAAATTATCTCCGAAACCAGGAAAGCTTTTTGAATTCTGTTTGCGGGAATCAAATAGGGCATTCGCACAGATAATTTATCGCAAACCTGATACATCACAATGACGTCATATTCGTTTTTATGATGTCATCATTAAGAAGACGAGGATCTTAGCTCATTTGAGCTTGTTTTTTTTTTTAAAGAGGAGGAGGATGTAATATACAGGGTGGGGGCATTTATATCTGACAGTTTTATTATCCTTATAACTTTTTTGTTTCTACACCAAATAAAATTTCTATAAAACATAGGCACATGCCATAAGTTTTTAAAATCAATTTTGATTCTTTATTTCTTAAAAATTACATCAGACAAATGGGCTCCTTTCAAATTTGTGCATTCACGACAGCGGATCATCATATTGTTCATTACCACAAGCAATGTCTCTTGATCAATGGAGCGGATGGTTGCAGTGATGTTTGCATTTAATTCATCGATCGATGTTGGATGTTCCTTGTAAACTTCGCCCTTCAGAAATCCCCATTGGAAGAAATCTGCTAGAGTTAAATCTGCCAAATCAGTGTGCCTCATCTGTCATGATGACCTTGTTTGTGAAATTGGCATGCTCATTGCATTAGAAAAAAACTTTAAAATTTAGAAGAAAAAAAAAATGCTCATTGCATTTAATGTGCTCCATCATTAAAAAGAAAAAAAAAAAAACTTTCTAGTATTATCTGTAAAACAAAGAAAACAATAATTATTTATGCCAAGACTGCTTCTGATTAGAAAGATTGCAAATGTGTCATATATATATATATATATATATATATATATATATATATATATATATATATATATATGTATATAAACGCCCCACCCTGTAAAAAGTCGTGAAGTGTGAAAGTAGTACACAAAAGACAAAATAAATAATACGTGTCAGCCCTAAGTTTAGTAATAGCATGATTTCAAGCTGGGACCTGGAGAGATAATGCAGAAACACACAATCACGATTTTCAACAAGACACAACCAACTAGGAATACATCAAAGTACAGGAATGGTTTAAAAACACAAATAACAACAAGGGTATGAAATAACAACACAAAGACAGAACAGATCCAGTGAGCTAATCTTAGCTTTCATGAGCTTTCACAAGGCAGATAAAAACCAAAATCCACCACATCAGACCAGAACTGGAAAATTTTGGACAATTGCCAGATTTATACAAGTGGAATTGCAGCATGATTGGGTGATGTCAGTGTTGGATGCATGGAAACAAGAGTCTATTCTCACTCGTAACTCAACAAGGTGAGGGCAAGATGGATACCAAAGGAACTCTACCCTACCAAACAAACGAACATGGGTGCTCGAGCAGAAATTGCTGGGGAAGTTCTTTCTAAATCATCTACCATATAATCCACACTTCTCACCTTGTGATTTTCTAATTCTTTCTTCCACGTAAGGAATATTGGAGTAGAATTAAGTCCACAAATTACATCATCAAAGCACATATTCTGAAATGGCAGTGGACACTATGCAGGTGGCAGATGGGCCAAGTATCTAAGTCTGGTATGGGTAATGGCTTAAGAAATTAGTGAAGTCTCATCAACTCAACTGCACCTTTTGATTTTTGAGAACAAAAAAAATCCACGTGAACCTTGAAAATTTTGAGCCTTGCGGAATAGTACAACAACCAAGGATACACGGGTTATCGTATATAGCAAAAAGTGAAACAGTTTTAAAGGGAATGAATGAACAATCACAATCTGGTATATCTAGACCGTGATTTAATTGAATATCCTCACTTAATGTTACAGATTGTATTGAACAGACATGGACAGGGACTAATGAATAAGCACAGATAGAAACAGTAAGCAACACATACCAAACTACATACCAAACAGTAAGCAACACATACAAAACTACAGTAGAATCTGGATAATAAGTGTATGAGCTTATTATTAGATTTAGTGGAATACATATGCACTTGTTTTTCAAATGTGCTTATATTTAAAAATCCATGACATGCGCTTTAGTATGGTAAATGTTCTTCAAATTGGCTGCGTAGATGTCAGTTTTTACATCATTGCAATTTTAATTGTCCATACCTCGGAAAGAAATACTACATACACTTTCAGTCCTGGAGCACGTATCTGTTCAAACTCCGCAACAAGTTTGTTTTCCATTTCCAGGTAAAAGGCCCGTCTTCCACTCCATATTTTCTTTGAACCTTTCTCAGTCTGAACAATTATTTCCTCATTCGTCACCATTCGTATCAAAATCCATGTGTGAAGTCTTCATTTCTTACAAGAGTTGGAAAATGCGATAATCTCAATCTTCTTTTCACGGGTGTATGATCGACGCTTCACTGGCGTGTCCATTTTGATTGTGATGAAAAACGTTGTTCCGATCTTTTATCATGAAGGGTCATAAAACAACCTTATATGACACTTTATTTTAAAAAGACGTTGCTTTGAATGTACAACTCTTGTGGGTACTAGTACCAGATGTGTAAGAATTTTTCTTTCATTAAGCAGCAGGACTTAAAGTTTATGTGCAAATAAAACACGAAATACTGTCGTGTTTGAGGTGATATTTTCAGTTTTCAAAGCCTTACGATGACGTTTATATAAACGCTTATTTTTAATGGAGAAATAAAATCAGAAGGTTCATGTGCGCTTCTTATCTCCGTCACCGAAGGTGAAGGAGGTTATGTTTTCACTTCTCTCTGTCTGTTTGTTACTTGCAAAATCGAAGATTTTTCACATATATTGGTCAGTCGATTTTGTTATTCTGTCTGTTTGTCTGTCTGTCGGTCGGTCAATCGCCTTCAGGTCACAATTATAAACCGATCGTCATGAAACTTCACAAAGTTGTAGAGGTAGTCTCAACTGAGAAGCCTATTGATTTTGCGGTCAAAGGTCAAAAAGCACAAAGAGCACAACTCAAGAGCACAATATTTGCAAAAACATATTTTGCAAGTATCATGCTCTTGATGAGGTCAAATTTCTAAAAGTCATTTTTCATCCGATTGACTTGAAAGTTGAACAGGATTTGCATAGTGCATTACTGAATTGGGAAACTAACCATTTTTGAGATCTAAAGGTCAAAGGTCAACTCAAGGGCAAACATCTAAAATCAATTTTCAACTGAAAAATCGTCAATTTACACCCAATTAACATGACATTTGAACAGCAATTACACCGTCCATCACTGAATTGCAAAAACAACTATTTTTGAGGTCAAAATGTCAAATGTCAACTCAAGGTAAAACTTCTAAATTCATCAAATTTCATCTGAAAAATCGTCAATTTTCATCCGATTAACCTGAAAATTAAGCAGCAATTGCACAGTGCATCACTGAATTTGGAAACCAACTATTTTTGAGGTCAAAAGGTCAAAGGTCAACTCAAGGTCAAACTTGTAAAATCATCAATTTCAATCTTAAAAATAATCAATTTTCATCCGATTGACCTGAGCTTTGAGTAAGACTGTCAATATTAATCTTAATTAAATGGACAAATTGATGTATCCATGGCAACCTTTGGAGAGGGGTGTAGATCTTGCAAGTATCATGCTCTGCACATCTTTTCCTTGTTTGTTTGTCTGTTTGTGTTCAGGATATCTCAAAAAGTTGTGGACAGGTTCAGTGTGTGACAAGGACAAACTTATTAGACTTTGCTGAAGATCCAGATCCAGATCCGGCTACTAGAATTTTTTTAACATTATAAATATATGTGGGAAAATTACAGGCTCAAACAAGGAATCAAACCTAGGTTCTCTGACAAACTGTACCAATGCACTGCCATCTGAGCTATCTGGTGGACATTTCTATATGTGGAAAGAGAGTGGCATTTCTATCCGTGGAGGAATTGCGTCACAAAGCCAGTGGGTCCACCAGATAGCTCAGATGGCAGAGCCCTGGTATAGTGTGCCAGTATAGTTTGCCAGAGAACCAGGGTTCAATTCCCTGTCTGGGACTGTAACTTTTCCACATATATTTATAATGTCTGTTCTGTCCTGTTCATTTATAATTGGAATTTTAAGTGATTCTTCACGATTGAGAGATCGTGTGAAACCGATATATAGCACAATATCTCAAAAAATTGTAGACAGATTCAGACGAAACTTGGTGAACAGGTTGGGTGTGTGGCAAGGACGAATTGATTCGATTTTGGTGAAGATCCGAATCTGGATACGAGTATTATTTAATTTTTTTTAAAGTGATTCTTCACTATTGAGAGGTAGGAGCAAAAATGATATGTAGCATATTTCAAAAATATATTGGGCCGATATGCTCTCATGGATCAGGCATTACGTGGCGGAGGTATGCGCTCAACCGAGTGCCCTTCTAGTTTTTCATATGCGCTTATATTCACGAATACGCTTATTAACCAGATTATACTGTATACTCTGACTACAACTGATAAACATATGAGGGACATTCAAAATGTTCTTCTCTTGAGATACTCACAATAGTCCAACAACAAAAAAAATTATTTACAAATTATATCATCCATCTGTATCTGTATCTATTGATATAAACAGTATATATATATATATATATATGTATATATATATATATATATATATATATATATATATATATATATATATATATATATATATATATATATATATATATAATGGGCTAACATGCTTGGTGTTAGCTTAATGGTTAGGATGGTGGTCTTGGCATCCTATGGTCCTGAGTTCAAATCCCACTCAGCTGTTGACTCGGATGTTGACTCAACAGTTGATTGAAAGAAAGGATGGGACTACCTGATTGGTGGAACCACAGAGCATCATGAATAATCATTAGGTGGAAATGAATCACCAACAACTGGTGGAAACGTAATGCTAATTCGCTGGGGGTGGGGGGTGTGTAGTTTACATGATGACAATGTTAACTGTGGTACAGTTGTCACACAATCAAGCCATCATCATCAAAACAGACATAAAGTTCAGACAAATTACTTCTGTCTCCAAAGAATGGGATTGATTGACCTGATGAATGTGGCCTCCATTGCACAAAGGTGAGCTAAACTGCGTCCTCCACTCAGGATTTTAAACCAGCCAATACTATATTGCTCTGCACACTGAAGATTATTCAGTGAATGGTAACCAATGGCAGAGGCGCATGTCATACTATGTACATTCTTACAAGCCTGAGTTGGTTGTCTGTTCGGTTGACTGACACCATCTGATCCTCAAAAGGGACGTTTTGCTCAATGGGATCCTTCAATCTCAAATATGTGTGGCCCACATACTTAGCGTCACACAGGCCTCGAAATTCATAAATAATCTTACTTACATGAGAGGTGGGCAGAACATCTTTTTAGACTGACGGAAGCAACTGGCGGGTGGTGAAAATCACTTGTGGTTGAATAGCACTCATGGTTGAACTGTCCCACTGACAGAAGTGATCAAAATCTGCACACAACTTCTGTATCATCGTGACTTGACAACTCCACAGATCTCCGAGTCCGTCTTCATTGAATTAATGAATATGGCGACCCATTCCGTCGAGTTCAGTTTCAATGATTCAATGTATACTTGGATGAATATCAATGGTGAAGCGATGGGATCCCCTCTAGGCCTCGTCTTAGCAAACATCTTTGTAGGTTACTGTAAAAAAACGTGCCTTTGCAGATCCACATCCTGGAGTTCAACCCCCTTCCATCTATTAATCGGTACGTGGATGACATATTTGTTGTCTTCGAGTCAACCTCAGCATGTAAAGTCTTCTTCGCGTACCTGAACTCTCTCCATCCATCCCGAGAGTTCACCTTAGAGATGGAACACTCCAGCATAATTCCCTTCTTGGACATCTTCGTTAAGAAATTGGCCAATGCTTATAAAATCAGTCTACCACAAGTCTACTTTTACCAGACAGTATACTAGGTGGGACTCTTTCAGTTCCTTGAGATACAAGATTGTATTGATTGGTATCTTGGTCAATAGAGCAAGAAAGATCTGCTCCACAGATAAACTCCATGCTGAAATTGAGACCATCAAGACTATTCTTCTTAATAATGGGTATCCTGAACAGATCAACAATGTATATATATATATATATATATATATATATATATATATATATATATATATATATATATATATATATATACACACACACACACACACAAATTCCTGAACTCACCAAAGAATCCGATAACACTGGTTTACAAAAAAAAAAAAATTCTGAGACAAGCATGTGAATAGGTGTTTCTGACTAATTTTGATATGCTGAATTCAAATTTCTAAACAGTTTTGCTCTATCACTTCCAGTTTTTTTGCTTTCACATATTCCATTTTTATATTATAATGTATATATTTATAATATAATGTGTATTTTTTTAGATTTTTTTATTTTTATATATTTAGATATTTTTGGGTCTAAGGCTATATGTATACATGTATGTACATGTATAATGTATATCTCAAAAACTAGAGGTGATGAGTGAAAATGGATTTCGCATCTGATATCAGCACCCTTTATTTAGGTTAGAACACCTATTTTCATGCGTGCCTAAATTTCTTTGTAAACCCGTGTAATCGGACCTGCTAAATGTCCCGTATTCCTGTGTTTACCTTGGAAAGGCAAAGTGTCTCAATGGTTTAAAAAACAGATCAGACGGACAGTATCCCATTCTTACTATACTGTTCAACCACGAGTGATTTTCACCACCCGCCGGTTGCTTCCGTCAGTCCAAAAAGATGTTCTGCCCGCCTCTCATAAAAGTAAGATCATTTACGAATTTCAGTGTCAGTGTGATGCTCGGTATGTGGGCCATACATCTTTGAGATTGAAGGATTGTATTGAACAACACATCCCTTTGGGGATCAGATGGGGTCAGTCAACTGAACAGAGATAACCAACTCGGGCTTGTAAGAATGTACATAATACGACAACTATTCCCTGCACCTCTGCAATTGGTTACCATTCACTGAATAATCCTCGGTGTGCAGAGCAATATCGTATTGGCTGGTTTGAAATCCTGAGGAGAGGATGCAGTTTAACTCACCTTCATGCAATGGAGGCCACATTCATCAGGTCAACCAACCATGTTCTTTGTCGACAGAAAGAATTTGTCCGAACTTGATATCTATTCTGATTATGATAGCTCGACTGTGTCACAACTGTACCACAGTCAACGTTGAGTCATCATGAAAACCACACCCCTCGGCGAATTAGCATTACGTTTCCGCCAGTTGTTAGTGATTCATTTCCGCCTAATGATTATTCATAATGCTCTATGGTTCCACCAATCAGGTAATCCCATCCTTTCTTTCTCTCAACCAATCAACGTTGAGGACATTGCATTGTAACCTTATAAACTAGAGGGGGAGCACTCAGGAGAGTGCAAAACCTCCACCGCCAATACTGCTGGGTCACTCAAGTGAACCTTATATCTTATTCATTAAATATGATGTCAACAGTGCTGACAGTTATAGTTCTTTTCTCCAACATTTTTTTTTGGGGGGGGGGGGTTGGAAATCACTTAAAACATGTAGAAATGCAAAAAAAAAGAAATCGACATTTTGTTGAAAAAAAGTTGCAAAAAAATTTTTTTTTCTCTAACAATTACTTTTTGGGGGGGTTGGAAATCACTTAAAACATGTAGAAATGCAAAAAAAAAAAGTTTCTCTATTTTTGGGGGGGTAACAATTTTTTTGGGGGGTTGGAAATCACTTAAAACATGCAGTAATGCAAAAAATAAAAATTCTCTAACAAATTTTTTTTTGGGGGGGGGACAAAGTCCAAAATTTAATGGCATGATCCTTGGACCATACCTAACCCCCCACCAAGTTTCGTCGAAATCCGTCGAGGAGTTTTTCTGTAATACTGTTCACAAACAAACAAACAGAAAGGGGTGAAAACAGTAACCTCCATCCATCTTCGAAGATAGCGGAGGTTAACGAGAGTTTGATGGTTCTTCTTCGTCTGCTTGTGGTTTTATCCTCAGGAGTGCAAGTCGAAAAGCTTTGATAATGTCTATTTTATTGAAATGCATATTCAAATTTTGTTGTACTAATTGAATGTTTATTTGTTTATTGTTTTTTTTTTATTCTCACCATCCCTTTCATCCCTATGTCTGTAATCGTGTCGGCCTGCAGCAGTCGGAAAAGATAAATTTTGGTTGCATGTTTTATGTTTATCATGCATCTTGTATCATGATTGTTCAAGTTGTGCCAAATGCTGTTAGGAATGGCCACCGTTAATTGATTTCTTTATATTTGTGTTGAACCATTGCATTCAAAAGCAAATGTGTGGATATCTCTTCTTTTTCCCACCACTGCAGTTAGCGTAAACAGAGATGAAAAGGATCGGGGGAAAAAATCCCACATGGTAAAGCTCGCCTCAACCACTCGGGGAATCTGGAGTGAAGCCCACTTGTTTAGGCTGCCAAAGCTCAGTGGGGCCTGGCGGACTGAGCACACGGCAGTGTTGTCCTACTTATCTACATATTGCATACACAAAGAAAGGGGAGGGAGTAAATTGAGAAACAGATGAAAAGAAGTAGGATACCAGCAAACCAGAAAAGCAACTTCAAATGGATTTGGTAAGAAAAATTTATTATTGTTTTTATGTTTCCCATGTTGATTGATCAGCCTGTTGATTGTGATTTAATGAGACCTATTTTGCCACCCACAATCAAATTATGTCTGCTACCTTGTTGAAATGTTTAATTTATTTGATTTATGCTTACGGGGGGGGGGGGGGGGGCAAACTGTCCAAGACTCACTGCATATGAATATTCAATGTTTTGGAGCTTCCTTCTTTCACTAACATACCCAATTTAAAAATTGAGCTTTTGGGTCATTCCATGTCAAATCATCAAAGAATCTGCCATCATCTCTCAGATGTTTGTCAAACTTTGGGAACCAATTGGGACCCATGAAAAACGGCAAGAACTCAAATATTTTTAATAACAGCCTCTTAATTAGTGAAATACAGACTAACGAACTTTGGACTAATTAGCACGACGTCGCGAATTCAAATGGCCATATCTCTAAAAGTATAACACCTAGACAGCTGGTTTTGGTGTCATTTTAAAGGTATTTTCATGCCCTATGAATTTGTCTGGGCAACATTTTCCTACCTCCAACCACAAAAAAGTTATCACAAAATATAAACTTCAATCGTGAATCCCCAAAAATTGTATCCTTCAAATTTCCTCAAATTCATCCCAGAGGTACCTTATGATGTCAAGAAGCTTCCACATAAATTTTGTGATGGGCACTCCAAGAGTTTCTGAGATATGAGCAATAATGTACATGTACGTATGGCATGTAGGTTCGAAAATCAGCATTTGTAATGTATTATACAATCAATAAGTGAGTTCAAGAACACAGTGTTCACTAACCTGACTTAGGCTTTCAATTTCCTCTTCAATGCAGCAACAGCAGCACTTGTTTCTTCCCCTCAGGCCCAGTTGAAAATGAAAGTATATGATACTTCAAAGCAATTGATGGTCGTTCCCTGTGTTCCCTGTCATGGCTAGGTTAGAATGATTGTATAATACATTACAAATGCTGATTTTCGAACCTATATGCCATACGTACATGTACATTATTGCTCATATCTCAGAAACTATTGGAGTGCCCATCACAAAACTTATGTGGAAGCTTCTTGACATCATAAGGCACCTCTGGGATGAATTTGAGGAAATTTGAAGGATACATTTTTTGGGGATTCACGATTGAAGTTTATATTTTGTGATAACTTTTTTTGTGGTTGGAGGTAGGAAAATGTTGCCCAGACAAATTCATAGGGCATGAAAATACCTTTAAAATTACACCAAAACCAGCTCTCTAGGTGTTATACTTTTAGAGATATGGCCATTTGAATTCGCGACGTCATGCTAATTAGTCCAAAGTTCGTTAGTCTGTATCTCACTAATTAAGAGGCTGTTAGCAAAAATATTTGAGTTCTTGCCGTTTTTCATGGGTCCCAATTGGTTCCCAAAGTTTTACAAAAATCTGAGAGATGACGGCAGATTCTTTGATGATTTGACATGGAATGACCCTTTTGCATTGTTTACCATCGACACAACATGTCACTGAACAAAAACATTTAAACTCTCTACAAGAAAAGAGGCACTTGTGGTAAATAGTATGGATCACGTGGATTTCATACACGATAGAGTACGTTTCAACATACGGTATAATGTCTTGTTCATGTTACGAGCCCTTTTAATCTAAGGGAGTGCCACCATTCTCTAGGTGATTGTTTCCGTGTATCCAACACTGGCATCTAATCATTCTGCAATTTCACTTCGAGTAATCTGGTGAGTCTGAAATTCAACACATTTAATGTTTATTCAGGTGACGGTGAGAATGCTCAAGATCACTCACCATTTCACAGCCAAGCACACCATTTCGTGCTGGATGGAAGAGTGTGATAGAACACCTTGGGTTGGGGGTTCAACAGACAGGAAAAGTGGGGAGCAAAAGAATTGGGGTGTGCAGGAAGCCAGGATTTGGAAAATTTAACAAGGAGTTGCTGGAAGAATATGTGCATCCTGCAGTAGTGGGGATGGTCGGAGAGCTGAGAGAGCAGAGGGAGCTAAACCAGAGGAGAGAAACCGACCCAAGTGCAATGTGAAAGCAATAGTCCTTGTACTTCTGCCTTATTCATTTAAATTCCACAGATTCCAGGACAGATATGGTGCTGAGATCCCACCCCATATAAATGATACCCATTCTACAGCTAGCTAAAATGATACTATGTAGGACACAATGTGGAATAATCGGCAAAAAGGAAGGGAAGGGTTTCCAGACCATCGGAGAGGTTGGTTACATAAATGAGGAACCAGACTGGGCCCAAAACTACTTTGGGCAACTCCAGGCTCTACTTGGAGAGGGGAGGAGAGGGTTCCTCTGATGGCAACACATTGATTGGGTTTTTATTTTTATTTTTATTTTTATTTTGTATACCTTGGTCGAGGCTCGTATGAGAGCTAACACACAACTCACAGCAAGGAGGCATGAGACAAGAGGGGCGGGAGTGGAAGGGACAAAACAGTGGGGAACAGACACATTAGGTGAACTGTGGAAGGGAGAGGGATGGGGATGGGACGGGGAACATGGCGAAGAGAAGATGGACATTTCAGGGACTTTCAGGAAGGAAAGCAGGAGAAATGAAGGAAGTGGGCTTGGGTGGATTATCGGGGGTAGAAAAGATCGAGGATTTGGATGGGGGAAGATAAGAGGTGGTGGTGAACAGCTGTTTTGAAAGCCTGGAGGGAAGAATGGGAAAGAATAGAGTGAATGGGTGAATGGAGGAAGTCAAAAATTCAGGAATGAAGGTGGTAAGTAGGACAGAAAGTGGCCTCGTATGCAACAGGCAGGGAAGAATCCCAGCCGGTATTGAATGGTCGAGATGTGTCCAAGGAGATAGTCCTGGCCTCTTCTTTGAAAATCAAGGCATCCAACCATTATTTATAAGAAATCTAAGTCTTGGTTGTCCAGCCAGGACTTTTGAAGCTTCCAACATTGTCCCGTAGCACATTTTCGAAGAGAAGTACCAGCTGATGAAAATACGGCATTCCCACCATCCTTGGAAATGACATTCCCACCAACAAACAACAACGAATGCCAGCAGACCATTTATGAGTTTAATGTCCATCCGAAGTACGACACACTTATTGATGCAATGCCCTTCTTGTGAAACACCAATCTGACAGTTTAAACAGTGCCTTCAGAAAGTATTCACACCCGTCGACTTTTGTCACAGTTTGTTGTGTTAGAGCCTGAATTTTAAATGGATTAAATTTTAAAATGTCACCGATCGAAACAATATACCCCATTATGACAAAGTGAAAACAGGATTTCAGTAATTTTTACAAATTAATTGAAAACTATATTCAGAAATATCTAATTTACATAAGTATTCAGCCCCCTGAATCAATACTTTGTAGAAACACCATTGGCAGCGATTACAGCTTCGAGTCTTCTTGGGTATGTGTGTATCAGCTTTACACATCTGGATTTGGGGAGTTTCTCCCATTCTTCCTCCAGATTTGCTCATAGTGGAGCAGCATAGCAAACCTGTTGTGCATTTTGTGATACAAGCACCAAATTTGGCACAAATGTACATTAATATGTTGCGAACATTTTCAGATATTGGGCCACTTGAAATTCTCTCTTTATATCCGCCATATTCGATTTCAAAATGGCCGCCACTTGAAATCTACATTTGCAATTATCTCTGGACGTAATGCAGCTATTGACTTGATTCTGGTATCTAAATGTATGTTTTTTGGCGCAAGGAATCCAATGGTACCATTTTCAACTTAAGATTATCTATCACAGTCTGTTATATAATTTTATTTGGAAATTATCTCGGCAAATATTGGATTCAACACAATACTTTGAAAAGAATGTCTTAGTTCTGTAAATGTCTTAGGTATAATACTGACATGCTACATGGTCTAGTATTTGAGGTGAGGTGTACTGGTATCTGAGGCTAGGTATATACCGGTACTGAAGAGATGTGTACATAAACAGTGTCATGTTAACAAGTTCAGCATTGCCACAAGTACATGTATGTTGTTGACTCATCGTCATGTGCAGTCCCCTTCACACACACAGAGGGCTGTGCACTGAAGGGCAGCCTTTTTGCACTTGCAGCGCCTCACACACCCTTTCTTGCACTTGCAAGAAACCAGCTCAATGCAGCTGTGAGCTGCCTCAGTTAGCCTGGTCTAGTAAGGTGTGTACTGTCCTTCTCCTTGACCAACCCCAGTTGTTTGGTGGAGGGAGCTCTGGTGCTGGCAGCAGTATCTGACCCCACACATGTCCACCTTGATACACTGCCCTCTTGACATGTTCCTCCAGAGCTGCCTTCGTTGGAGGGATGAGCTGCACATTGTTCTTCCTTGCGAAGAGTTTCCTCCTGGCCTTGTCAATGTCTGTGCATTTGCTGGTTCGATCATACAACAGAATCACGAACCTCTCGATGATGCGCATTGCATCGTCTCGGATGTCACGAGGTGCAGAGGACAGCAGCAGCAGCGCCTCAGTGAGTTCTGGCAGTACCGTCCAGACTGCCCACGCAGTCTTCTTATCTTGCCATGTCTATGAAAACTAGACACAGTGTCACATCCAGTTTGAGCGTGGAACATTGGCAGTGCACGAGCCTTCTCTCGTCCCAATCCAGCTGCTATTTCGTGTGCTGCTCTAGCCTGTTCCGAACTCTAGCCTGTTCCGAACTCTCGCCTGTTCCGAACTCTAGCCTGTTCCGAATGCCAGCCACAGTTCGTCTTCTGGTTGCAATTCCTGTGCCAGGGACACTGCCAGCACCACAACATCGGTGTCTTCAGTCCGGATGAGTATTGCATGGTGTCCATGCTGGACTGCGTGAGATGCATGCAGCAACATCCGACTGTCAGCTTCTTCATGGTTACATGGGGCGAGTGAGGTCAGATCTGGCAGTAGTGGCTTGCTGAGCACTGCCTCTCCATCAGTAATGACGAGTTGCTTGTCCTCCTGGTCAAACCATTCCATGAGAGCTGCTGAGAGTAACCTGAACAGCTCGGTCTTGTTGCTGTCCACTCGTAGGAAGTTCTGCCAGTTTCCTGGTATGGCTGCGGCAGCCACCACACGTCTCCGCACACCTTGTCCCCGCTTTGCACGTGTACTACCTTTCAGTGAATCAGCAAGGTAAGTATCCCAGACCAGATCCAGGCATGACACTGTTTGCAGCTTCGTGGACATATATGGGATGAAGATCTGTTATGCATACTCTTCAAAGGTCTTTGATGCAGCCGGCTTCAGCATCTGGATGATGGCTGCTCCATCAAGCACAATACAGGTCATGACAGGAGTCTCTGTCTTTGCGTCGGAGACTTGTTCCAAGCATGTGAGGAGATCACTCTTGGTACCAGTGCAGAGGCTTCCACCATCAGACAATGCAGGAGGACATGCCTGATTCTCGTGACAAAAGAACTCGTCAAGGTTTCCATCCCTCGTCTGGCAGCCAATGTACAGGCGTGCAAAGAGTTCACGGTCATTCTTGATGGAGGCGAGCTGTTGCTGACCTATGCTCTGGCTTCTTGGAGTGGAAGTGCTGAACACCTTCAGCTTGTTACGAGGAATTGGTGCGTCCACTGCCTTTGTTCTGTCCAACAGACACTCTGGTGAAAGCCTCGAACTGCTCTTGGCCAATCCTCTTCGCATTCATCATGGTCTCCACAGCAGCAGGATCTGCGATCTCCTTTGTGTCCAGTTTGACTACATCCTGACTCTCCTCCTCGAATGGGTTGCCCATCTCCTCTATGACACCGACGAGAGAGCAAACATCTTTCACAAATGAGGCCTGTACACTTGGCGTCTGATCATGATGACGTGTGTCTGCTGTTTGCCGCCTCCAGTGTTGGTTCCCATCCTGGAATTCTTCGATCACCCTGGCAACTTCTGGTCCCGCAACCATCCAGCGACGGAGGGCACTAGGGTTGTCAGTGAGCCCAACTGCTCCACCGTCTCCTTTGATGCAGGCATTATTCTGCTCATGTGCCTGGTCAATCGGGATTGAAGAGAACTCCCTCTGTGTTTTCTGAATGGTGAAGTGGCTTTCCCTGAATTTCCTGGCTACATCTGGGTGTTTGATGGTGAGTTTGGCCATGTCCTTCAGTTGCACTAGTATAGTGGGTGTAGTGGGTGTGATCCAGTGCATGGAACCAGGGGACCAGCTCTGTCAGAGCATCGAGGTACATCATTAACGATCCCTGCCTGAGAGAACGCACATACACTAGAACCAACAGTTCTAGTTCCAGCATGGTTGCCCAGTAGTGAAACTGGGGGATGTCTTATCCTCTCTGGCAACACCAGTCTTCAAACTCCAGAAGGTCCTCTGCATCCCTGGTTTCTCCCAGACAGTAGTGGTTGTAGGCACGGTGTTGCAGGATGTACATTGCTGCTGCAGTCACTTGATGTGAATTTATATTTTAGACTGCCAGTATGTATGAGCTTGTCTGAGTTGTTACTCGTGATTTAGTATAGTTTTTTTTTTATTTATATTTACAGAACTAAGACATTCTTTTCAAAGTATTGTGTTGAATCCAATATTTGCCGAGATAATTTCCAAATAAAATTATATAACAGACTGTGATAGATAATATTAAGTTGAAAATGGTACCATTGGATTCCTTGCCCCCAAAAACATATTTAGATACCAGAATCAAGTCAATAGCTGCATTACGTCCAGAGATAAAGCAAATGTAGATTTCAAGTGGCGGCCATTTTGAAATCCAATATGGCGGACATAAAGAGAGAATTTCAAGTGGCCCAATATCTGAAAATGTTCGCAACATATTAATGTACATTTGTGCCAAATTTGATGCTTGTATCACAAAATGCACAATTCTTTTGAATATTTGGGCTAAGCCGCCCCACTATCATGCTTTGTCAAGTTGGATGGGGAGTGTCGGTGAACAGCAATCTTCAAGTCTTTCCACAGATTCTCAATGGGATTGAAGTATGGGATTTCGCTGGGTCACTCAAGGACTTCCACATTTTTGTTCTGAACCCATTCCAATGTTGCTTTGGCTGTATGCTTGGGGTCATTGTTCGGTTGTAGCGTAAATCTTCACCACAGTCTAATGAGGTCTTTTGCACTCTGAAGCAGGTTCTCCTCAAGGATTTGCTGCTGTATTTTGGCTCCATTCATTGTTCCCTCTATCCTTACATGTCTCTCAGTCCCTGCTGCTGAAAAGCATCCCCATAGCATGATGCTGCCAACACCATTCTTCACAGTGGAGATGAGCTTTTCTCAGTTTCTGCCAGACATAGTGCTTTGCATTCAGGCCAAAGAGTTAAATTTTCGTCCCATCAGACCACAGAATCTTTCGCCTCATGCTCTCAGTCTCTCATGTGCCTTTTTGCAGACTCCATGCGTGCTTTGACGTGCCTTTTTCTCAGGAGTGGCTTCCATCTGGCCACTCTCCCATAAAGCCTAGATTTGTGAAGTGCTGCAGAGATTGTTGTCCTTCTCGAAGGTTCTCCCATCTCAACCAAGGAACTCTGTAGTTCTGCCAGAGTGGTCATTAGGTTCTTGTTCACCTCTCTGACCAAGGTCCTTGTGTTAATGTGAAGATGAGTGACAAAATATTTAAATTTAATCCATTTCAAATTCAGGCTGCAACACAACAAAATGTGAAAAAGTCAAGGGGTGTGAATAATTTCTGAAGGCACTGTAGTTGGGTTGAAAAATCAAAACAGACGAGACAGCTCAGAGGCAAATGCGATACCTGTGCACCATCCTGTCTGAATCTGCTGGTGGACAATATTATATCTGCTGGTGGACCATTCTGTCAGGTCAGGTTCGATCTGTGACCTGCTACAGGTACCATGTAAACCTGTACTAACCTGTTCCATGGTCGGGTTGTCGGCGACTCAACCGTCTCCCCCACCAGGTTTTCTGGTGAGGAGGGTGTTTGGATATGGACACCCAGCAGGATTAAAAACAAAACCTGTCAAAGGGCGGAGGAGCTCCTTGTGAGCCAACGGCCATCCATATCTAGTGCCCAACTGTGTCTGCGGACGTCCTCCTGCAGTTGGGTCACTTCTTATTAGGAGGTTGGTGGCAGGATTTGCACTCCGGCCACCGTAAAACCCTTCATTCCGCAAAACGCAAAAAAATCTGAAAACCCACTCCGTGGGAGTACCTCCTGTGCAGCTTCCCTTCGCAGGGCAGCTCACCGGATGACGGGATTGGGAAAAGCCTTCGGGACCCCCAATCTTTGATGATAGGAGGGAAACCACGGGGTAACATCCCTGGGTCAGATTGCGGGAGAGTGTGTCGGAGTGGTGCTGAGGTGTCGTCCACCAGACGGCGGTCTCCTTGGGTTAACCTGAGGCGGTCCCTTCGGGTGGGTGCCTGGAATGTCCTATCCCTAAGAGAGGATGATCACCTGTCTCTGTTATCATCTGAGCTCAAGCGTTTGGACATCGGGATTGCAGCTCTCTCTGAGGTTCGGAGACCGGATTGCGGAGAGATAATGGTGGGTGGTTACACCGACTATTGGTCTGGTCGCTCTGATGGTTACCATACCCAAGGAGTTGCTGTTGCTGTGTCCATAAGCTGACCCCAATGATAATTGAGGTAACACCAGTCAACGAGCGTATTATGTGATTAAGGATTCGTCACTCCTTAGGTGTCATTTCCCTGGTCTCTGTTTATGCTCCGACTGAGGCGAGTGATCTCACCATGAAGGATGCATTCTACGCCACACTCGAGTCTGTGGTTAATCAGTGCCCCAGACGAGATACACTTCTAGTCTTGGGGGATTTCAATGCATTGACTGGAACTGATAGGGATGGTTATGAGATGTGTGTTGGTCCCCATGGGTCAGGAACTATGAACCAGAATGGCACTAAGTTCCTTGACTTTGCAAGAAGTCATGGACTTAGGGTGGCTGGTTCATGGTTTCAGCGCCCACAAGCTCATCACTGGACTTGGTATTCCAACGCTGGCGGTGTGGCAAAGGAGATTGACCATGTCCTCATTGACGGTCGTTGGAGGATGATCCAGAACTGCAGGGTCTACCGGAGTGCTCAGTTCCTCAATACTGACCACAGGCTTGTTGTAGCAACTCTAAAGCTGCACCTTAAATCCTGGAGAATGGTACCATTCCAGCCTCGGCTGGATGTTGCCAAGCTCAGGGATGAGAGAGTAGCTGAGGAGTTTGCGAACAGGCTGAGTGGACACTTGGGGGGTCTGGGTGCTTTGGGGGGTCCTGAAGAGTTGTGGAGCGCCTTCAAGACCACCGTCCTTGATGTTGCCGGTGGATGCCTTGGAGCTCACCACAGGGCAAAGAAGAATTTTGTCTCTCAAGGGACACTGGATACCATTGACCAGAGTCGCAGGGCCAGGCTGAATGGCAGAGCTGAGCTGTTCAGGGAGCTGAGGCGTAAAACTGTACGTGCACTGAGGGTGGACAAGGAGGCCTATGTGCGAGGAATCTGTGAGGGGGTAGAGCATCACCTGTGGACAGGTGATTCTCGTCCCGCTTACAGGGGAATTCACGCATTACGTTCATCCAAGCCCATCCCTCGGAGCACTACAGTTTGAGCAGAGAGTGGTAGGCTCTTGACAGAGGAGTCTGAAGTGAAGGCCCACTGGGCCGGTTACTTTGAGCGGTTGTACCAGGCTGATCCCCCAACTGTCGAGTTGGACGTCAAGGGTGTTACAATCCCTGTTGCTGACCCTCGAATCAACTGTGGTCCACCTTCGCTTGTGGAAACACGGGCTGCGGTGAACCAGTTGAAACGGGGAAAAGCTCCAGGGATCTGTGGCATCCATGCCGAACTTCTCAAGGCTGGTGGAAATGCTGCACTCGTGTCGTTGCATGCAGTTTTGTGCTCTGCCTGGAACACAGGCATCATCCCAACTGACTGGAAGAGGGGCCTTGTTGTCCCTCTCTGGAAAGGGAAGGGTGATCGCCAAGACTGCAACAACTACCGAGGGGTGACGCTGCTCTCAGTGCCGGGCAAGGTCTTTGCTCGGATAATACTTGATAGGGTTCGCCACCATCTGCTTGAGCACCAGCGTCCAGAGCACTCAGGCTTTACACCAAAGAGGTCAACGATTGACCGTATCCTTGCACTTCGTGTCCTCACCGAACGCAGACGAGAGTTTCGGCAGGGGCTGCTTGCAGCCTATGTTGATCTCTGTAAAGCGTTCGATTCAGTGAATCGGGATGTCCTCTGGAGGATTCTTGGTCTTCGTGGGGTGCCACCAAAACTGATCGATCTGATGTCTGAACTCTACTCTGGTACTGAGAGTGCTGTGAAGTGTGGTGGTACCATCTCTGACTTATTTCCAGTTGTTACTGGAGTTCGTCAGGGATGTGTACTGGCCCCCACACTTTTCAGCACTTGTATGGACTGGATTTTAGGGAGGATGTCGGAGAGATCAAGTTGCGTTGCGTCATTTGGGAATGTCAAGATCTCGGACCTTGATTTTGCAGATGATGCAGTCATCTTTGCGGAGACTTTAGACATCCTCTTGGGGGCCCTCGAGGTGCTGAATGAGGAGTCGGAGCCGTTGGGATTACGGGTTTCTTGGGTCAAAACTAAGATCCAGGCTTTCGGTGACATCTTGGATGCTGCTGTCCTGTCTGTGTCTGTTTGTGGTGAGGATGTTGAGGTCATGGAGAGATTCACTTACCTTGGCAGTAATATTCATGTCTCTGCTGGCTGCGAGTCAGAGGTCAATAGACGTTTGGGTCGGGCCTGGGGAGTCATGGATTCACTGGATCATGGGGTGTGGCGCTGCCGGTACCTGTGCGGGAGGACGAAAGTCCGAGTCTTCAGGTCCTTGGTACTTCCAGTCTTGCTCTATGGGTGCGAGACTTGGACTCTGACCAAGGATCTGAGACGGAGACTTAATTCCTTTGGTACCAGGTCTCTTCGGAGAATCCTTGGCTATCGCTGGTCGGATTTTGTGTCCAACGAGCGGTTGCTGAGAGAGACTCGGATGAGATTTGTTACCTGCATAGTCCGTGAGCGTCAGTTGCGGCTGTATGGACATGTGGCTCGTTTTCCTGACTCTGATCCTGCTCACCAGATTCTCTCAGCGAGGGAGTCTCATGAGTGGAGGAGGCCAGTGGGCCGACCACGTGCCTCATGGTTGCAACAGGTTGACCATCATCTCAAGGAGATGGGGATGGGCCTGGCATCTGCCTGGGGGATGGCCAGACGGAAGCCCCTGGAGTACCGGCGGAAAGTGGACGCAGCGACGCGCTGTTCTGGCACATGCTCCCATACCTGACCTGACCTGACAATATTGGTAGTGGTCGTATAGCAGCTTAGCTGCCGGGGTAGCTATCATTTCTTGAAGCGCGACTGTGTCGCTGATGCAGTGCCCCTCTACCAGTACACACACTGGAACTGGTACTCATTTCGCCGACCTCGGAAGGATGATAGGCTGAGTCAACCCCCTGGTGTATTAATTCAGTGGCCGACGGGGCTTGAACTCAGGACCCTCGGATCCCAAGCTGTCACCCTAAACACTGAGCCAACACGAGGCTGTGGACAATCTTGACAAAGATGTGGTGAAGGTAAGACAAAGGTGTGGTTTAAGCTGCGAAAGACAAAATACTGTCGGACCCTGACATTCACGGTTCTGCTATTCATGGACCCCACATATTTGCCATTCATAAAATGTGAGCTGCTTCTATATTCACGGGCATAATCTTGGTTTGTTTGTTTTTTGACGGGATTTTTGATTTACCCTTATGAATCACAAACCGCTGGGAACCTATCCCCCTTTTCCCCATTGAAACAATGCCCCGACATACACGGATTCGACACTTGCGGCATTTTTCAGGAACGTATCCCACACGAATGTTGGGGTCCTACAGTACACGTAACAAGAACCGACAGCAAAATATTATTGTTGATAAGTAGCAACTAGATCAGAAACTCTGCTCCATATATGTTATATATTCGCTCTTGCTGTTAATAAGAAATGATAAAGCAGAAATAAGCTCAGTGGCATCATCGTGCCCCCGCAAGCACCGATGATAACCCACAGCCAAATGTGGTGCTGCATACGAACGATGACTGCAAGCAGGAGTAAGCTGGATAAAAATGTGATGCGATGAAGTAATGACAATTCTTAATTGAGAAAATGTTTGGATGAATTCTGAAGGTGGATTAGTGCTTCACCCAAGATGCCAATGAAGCTGCAATAGCATACTCAGAGTAGAGTATCCGACCGTTGCTCCTGAAGAGGTACTGTCCGTGCATATTACCTGCATCTAAAAGGACCTTCGCACAGTCATGGTGCTGTCCGTAGCAGGCAACGTGCAGCGCCGTACCCAGGTGGCAATCGTGTGCTTCCAGGTTGGCTCCCGCCTGGATGAGAAGTTGCACACACTCCAGACTGCCTGAGCGACCGTAAGGAATAATGGTCCGTTAGAAAGGGTTTGCAGATTTGTTGTGAAGGTGTCTTGGCAGCAATCAGACTATTCAACAAGTATGTTATATTTACAACAACTTTCTACTCCATATTACCATTATCGTGCGGATCACATCATTGTTGCAGGTACGGTTTGTTATTACATAAGCATCAAATAAAAATGAACACTGAAAAGTAAATGGTCTTATTTTCCCTTGTAATGTAATAGATTTACCCATTGGGCTATCTGAGACATCCCTCTACCATGTGCCCACCAGCGAGGCAGGCCTCGTGGAGTGGGGAAACGGTGAAGATGCTCAGGTTGACCTTGGCACCGTGGGCAAGCAGTAATTTGGCGCAATCCAGATGCCCGGCCGAGCAAGCATCACACAGTGGTGTGCTCCCATCGATGTTTCTCGCCTCGACCTGCCAGCATCATCAACATCAGAATCACTCTGTATTCCATCATTGTGGTTTTGACATGGTGAGGAAGTCGAAGACAAATAAGAAGGGATGACAGGGTTATCGATGGATGAGAAGAGGTTGGGGATACAAGAGAGGTTTATCAGACTCATTGGCATAATGGTGAGAGCATCCACTCTGAGTCTGGGAGATCAGGGGTTCGAAACCCAGCTGAGTCACACCAAGGAGTTTTTAAAAAAATGGTACGTGCTGCTTCCTTGCTTGATAGTCAGCATTTACAAAGGGTGAGAGCATGGGCAAACAATCATCGGTTAGCAATAACAGCACATGTTTTGACTTCATTGTGCCTGATCATTTTTTTTTTCTCATCAATTTTGGCCTGATCTCTCAAGGATGAAGAATCACTTTTTAGAAAAATCTCAGACCTGGATCCAGATCCAGATATTCAACAAAATCCAATCAATTCGTCCTCGTCACACGCCCAACCTTTCCACCAAAGCTTGTCCGAATCCGTGCACAACTTTTCGAGATTGTCTGTTTGTGAGCAGGCTAACAGACAGACAGACAGACAGACAGACAGACAAGAGTGAAAATATGACCTCCATCCACCTTGGGTGGTGGAGCGCATGAAGGAAGAGGAGCTGGGATAAGACGAAGGCAGCAAGGCTCACACAAACAAGGAGGTGAACGAAGTAGACTGAAGGGATAGTGGACGATGGACGAGATGGACGACCGAAGCGGGTCATACTCATACCTGCGCTCCGGCTTCGAGGAGTAGTCTTGCACACATGGTGTGTCCGCGCTGGCTGGCCTCGTGGAGCGGCGTCACCGAGTCTGCGGTCATCATGTTTACGCACAGACCGCTTTGGATCAGCGCGCGTACCTGCAGCACGCGACCAAGCACGCACGCCTCGTGCAGCGCCGAACGGTCAGCCCAGAGCCCTGAAACACCGGCGGCAGCGTGTGTCACACAGGGATTCGGCCGCTCAACCCTGAAACACCGGCGACGAGTACGATCAGCGATGACGTTCCGAGATCATCGCTCCTCCTCACTCTCACCGATATCACCGATGTTGGTTGGTCGTCCGACGCTCATTTTTGCTGCGTGCGAGTCGTCTCTCAAATCGCGCGGTGTTCGTGCGCAGTGACGTCATGACGGCATGTCTCAAATCGCGCGGTGACGTCATGACGGCATGTCGTCTCTCAAATCGCGCGGTGTTCGTGCGCGATGACGGCATGTCGTCTCTCAAATCACGCGGTGTTCGTGCGCAGTGACGTCATGACGACACGCATCACGTTAAGGCGTCGTGTTTGACGGTATTTACGTACAAAAGTGGGACCAAACGTTATCGTTATCACCAAGTACAAAACTGCAATCGATTAACCTTCAGGTTCCAATTATTACAGCGCGGCGACATCGCGCTGTTTTATAATTGGCTATTCTGTCCTGTGTCTTCTGTCACACTTATTGTTTGGGTGATGTGGGCGGAGATTGCTGGGTGAATTGTGGGCGGAGATTACTGGGTGAATTGTGGGCGGAGATTGCTGGGTGAATTGTGGGCGGATATTGTCGGGTGAATTGTGGGCGGAGATTGCTGGGTGGATTGTGGGCGGATATTGTCGGGTGAATTGTGGGCGGAGATTGCTGGGTGGATTGTGGGCGGATATTGTCGGGTGAATTGTGGGCGGAGATTGCCGGGTAAATTGTGGGCGGAGATTGCCGGGTGAATTGTGGGCGGAGATTGCCGGGTGGATTGTGGGCGGAGATCGCTGGGTGGATTGTGGGCGGAGATTGCGGGTGGATTGTGGGCGGAGATTGCCGGGTGGATTGTGGGCGGGGATTGCCGGGTGAATTGTGGGCGGAGATTGCCGGGTGGATTGTGGGCGGGGTTAATGCGGAAGAGCGACGTTTTTGTGCTGATTATGATGATTATTCCTCTTGCCAGAGGAGAGGGAATTGCATTTGTTTGTCTGTTTATCCGACAGAACGTGAGTATATGTATTAATTACATAAATGACCCTTTAGAAACCTAAGCACCTTTAATACCATCAAAACCCCGAAGACATTTAGAACCCGAAGACACATCAAGACCCCTAAAACCCTCAAGACCCCCGAAGAAACTTGAAAACTCCTTTAAGACCCCTAATACCCACCAGAACCGTAAGACCTTTAAGACCCCTAAAACTCCTAAAGACTTCAAAGACCTTTTTGACCCATAAGACCCGTAAGATACCCTGTTGACACCTTTGACTTTTAGATGTTTTAAGACCCTTCAGACCCCTTCAGACCATTTCGACCCTTTAAACCTTTTCAGACCTTTCGACAAGATACACCACACAAAGTCCCGGCGACGGTCTGCAATCTCTGATTTCTCTTTCTTCTTCTTATTCTTTTGTGGGGTTGGCTGGGGAAATTTAGACCCAAGTCTTTCACGAATGAGCTGGCCAACCCGACGTTCGACTAAGGTTAAGGCCGCAATTTGGAATTTGTTCAGGATGCCGGCGATCGCTTGCCAACTCTTCATGAAGGACACCGTGGGATCTTCAGCCTTCACCAATTGATTCCAACGGACGGGGCACCCGGTTAACGTCCATCCGAGGAATGGCACACACATTGATGAATCACCCTGTCTGTGAAACACCAGGATGATAGCATTTAGTGGGATTGGGATTCAAACCTCGGGGACTATAATGGTCTTAAAAAAGGAATAGGTCTGAAAAAGGTCGAAAGGGTCTTCAGGTCTAAGGGCTCGAAAAGGTCTGTAAGGGTTTAAAGAGTCATAAGGGATCTAAATGTCTTTAAGGGTCGATGGGATCTAAGGGGTCTAAAGGGTACATTCCAACAGTTGTAAGGGTCTAAATAGTCTTTGGGTTCTAAAGGAACGAAAGGGTCTCAAGTAACTAAAGGGTCTATAGGCGGGTCTAAAGGGTGTACAGGTGTAAGAGGTCTATGAGGTCTGTCGGGGTTTAAGGGGTCTAAGGGCTGTGGAGTCCAAAGAGTGTAAAGGGTATGCTCCAACAGTAAATGAAGAGGTTAAATGAAGAGGTTAAAATTAAATAACTATGTGAAACATTGTTTTTTGTTGTTGAAATTTAATTGACATTCCATTGAGATGACGGAATCTCACGTTATGTGATGGACGTATAAACATTGATTACATTTTAAGTTAATTAGCCAATTATCTCACCACCTGGAGGGACATTTTAAAGAGGACTCCATTCGTTTGGCTTCATCCGATGTCATGAATCATCATGCCGAGTTTCAAAAGGCATTGGGCTAATTACCTTCGCATTCTGTGAAAGGTTATGTTTTGGTCGGCGTGTATTTATTTATTTATTTCTTTGTAATCTTGTGATTCGTATAATTCAAAAAGTATTAAACCGAATTGCATGAAATTTGGTGGGATGATTGGTTATTAGCCAGGAAGCATTCGATTAGATTTTGGGATCGTTCGGGTCAAAGGTCAAGGTCAAGGTCACGAAAAGGTCAAAATCGTCTTTTTACGATAACACGGTCAATTTTTATTCAATTTGCATGCAACTAACGCCAAAATGTTCAGAATTCAATGCCTCATCTTGTGATATGCAATATGACACAATGACGCCCATACTCTTGTTACCGGTTAGGGGTCAAAGGTCAGGGGGGTCACGACCTTGAAAAATATGCGGTTTTTGTCATAACGCGGTCAATTCTTGTCCGCTTTACATGAACCCAGCACCAAAATGTTCAGAATTTAATGCCCAATCTTGTGACACAATGACGTCATAACACGTGTCACCGGTTGGGGTAAAATGTCGGGGGGGGGGTCACGCCCTTGAAAAATATGCGGTTTTCAGCATAACTCAGTCAATTCTTATTCGATTTGCATGAAACCAGCATCAAACGAGATTACCTTCTCTTGTTGAAACGTTGTATTCACCGAACTTGCGAGTGAAGACTCGTCAAAATGACGTGAATTGATTGTTGTTTAGTCCGTAGCCCCCGAAAGTCGGGGGGGGGGTCATGACATTATAGATATGTGGTTTGTGTCATAAGACCATTCATATGAAACCAGTTCCCCACACTCATACCAAGAACAAAAAAAGTAGTGGCGGCGAAGGTATGCGCTCTATGAGTGCCCGTTCTAGTTGTTTAAGTAAGACGTGAAAAAAATACTTATAATGTAATTAGTCCATGGGCCCAGGCATATATCGGTACCATCTGGGAAACCAAACTTTAGGGCTACTAAGTTATTGGTAGGGACTAGATGATTACTTCAATATGTGATAACCATTCCAGAAGAGCAGCTTAGTGTATGTATTTTGCATTTTTACCATTTTACCATTCTGAGATATTGACGTTTTGGGGGAAAATCACACAATGGACTATTGACACATCCCATGAAGGTAATATCATTCAATAAGAGCAAAGGATATCCAGATTTGTTTGCCTTCATTATGCGGAGGGTGGGTACATTCCAGAGATGATAACTACCAATAAGCTGCCAGTCTGCAATGGTTATCACATCAAAATATGATATATATATTATATATATATATATATATATTATATATATATATATATATATATACACCAATTCAAAAATCATAACGAGGATTGGTTTCCTTAGATGGTACCGACAAGTAGAATTTCTGGCCTGGGCCCATGGACTAAATGGGAAGTAAAAGGCTTGGGGTGGAGGGAGGGGGGGTTATACTTCGGAAATGAGAATTAATGACAGTTGTTAAAAGTTGAAAGGTTTATCTTGGCACTCCGGCTTGTTTATTGAGTTTTTTTTTTTGTATTCGTTATCTCGGCTCAAAGACGAACAAAACGACAGAGGGCAGCAGGTTTACAGATTGGCAGGGGATCAAATGGGAACAGGGAGACAAAGACATCACACATGAATGGATCAGTGGCAGAGAGGGAATGGGAAAGGGAGAAGTGGGGGGGGGGGGAGGGGGGCAATGAGAGTAGATTGAAGATAGGTGTGGGTATTGCGGAAAGCATGAGGTGACGACTGGCAGCACTCTCGAAAGACTGTAGGGAGGGGCAGGATACAGGAGATACAGAAGTCTGTTCCACAGACGATGAAAATGGGGATGAAGTAATCGAGATGAGAGGTCAGCTTAGAATTTGGAGGGAGGAGGGAGGGGGTAACCAGGTGTGTGATTCTGAAAGAATGCGTGTGATTTGGGGAGGTTGGAGAAGGACGATTGGGCAGGAAGAGCGAGGTCAAAAGTGAAACAATAGAAAACTGAGTGTTCAAGAAACTGCCTGCAATGGGCAATAACAACACCTTGGGACTTGACCTTCTGCCAAGATATGTCAATAACTCGGAGAGCCTTGGACTTTATCGCCTTTAAAATATCAACATTGGAAGCAGCTGCACCAGCCCAAAATATGGACCCACACTTGAAATTATACTTCCCATGAAGACCTTGTACATTATAATGAGCTTTGAGTGGCTCAAACTGGAGAGCTCATTGTAGAGTACCTATCCATTCGCATGTCTTCTAGGCCAGCTGTTTGGTGGTGTGGTAATTCCCAGGATAACTTCAGAACTTCTGATAGATTATGTTTGAAGAACTCCATGGACTGTGCTTTATCATCCATGTGTTGGCCAGAGAAGTAGGCTTTTTGAAGTGTTTTTGGAGGATAAAAAATGTAGTCTCATGCAATATAGCGAGACGAGAGAGTGCAAAAAATGCAACACAGTGATAGTGGGGCCAGTGGGACAAGTCAGACACACAAGTAAGGGAATGAATGAATGGGAAACTAGGATTGAGAGGAGAGTAAGAAAATCGTTAACCTGTAAGTCAGAAGATTGGTTTTGGGGTGTTAAGGATATAGAAAATATAGTGTGTATGGATGGGGGATTACATGCGAAGATGGTAATGTATTGCCAAAATGAAGCCCTGGAAAAAAAGAGTGCAATGGAACAGCCGAAGGAAGGCAGTTTCTCAACGGGTGAGAAGAGGAATTAAAGAGTGGAGGTGGATGGTTTTATAGTCAGGTCAGGTTCGATCTGTGACCTGCTACAGGTACCATGTAAACCTGTACTAACCTGTTCTATGGTCGGGTTGTCGGCGACTAAACCGTCTCCCCAACCAGGTTTTCTGGTGAGGAGGTTGTTTGGATATGGACACCCAGCAGGATTAAAAAACAAAACCTGTCAAAGGGCGGAGGAGTTCCTTGTGAGCCAACGGCCATCCATATCTAGTGCCCAACTGTGTCTGCGGACGTCCTTCCTGCAGTTGGGTTACTTCTTATTAGGAGGTTGGTGGCAGGATTTGCACTCCGGCCACCGTAAAACCCTTCATTCCGCAAAACGCAAAAACGCAGAAAAATCTGAAAACCCACTCCGTGGGAGTACCTCCTGTGCAGCTTCCCTTCGCAGGGCAGCTCACCGGATGACGGGATTGGGGCAAAGCCTTCGGGACCCCCAATCTTTGATGAAAGGAGGGAAACCACGGGGTAACATCCCTGGGTCAGATTGCGGGAGAGTGTGTCGGAGTGGTGCTGAGGTGTCGTCCACCAGGCGGCGGTCTCCTTGGGTTAACCTGAGGCGGTCCCTTCAGTGGGTGCCTGGAATGTCCTATCCCTAAGAGAGGATGATCACCTGTCTCTGTTATCATCTGAGCTCAAGCGTTTGGACATCGGGATTGCAGCTCTCTCTGAGGTTCGGAGACCGGATTGCGGCGAGATAATGGTGGGTGGTTACACCTACTATTGGTCTGGTCGCTCTGATGGTTACCATACCCAAGGAGTTGCTGTAGCTGTGTCCAATAAGCTGACCCCAATGATAATTGAGGTAACACCGGTCAACGAGCGTATTATGAGATTAAGGATTCGTCACTCCTTAGGTGTCATTTCCCTGGTCTCGGTTTATGCTCCGACTGAGGCGAGTGATCTCACCGTGAAGGATGCATTCTACGCCACACTCGAGTCTATGGTTGATCAGTGCCCCAGACGAGATACACTTCTAGTCTTGGGGGATTTCAATTCACCGACTGGAACTGATAGGGATGGTTATGAGGCGTGTGTTGGTCCCCATGGGTCAGGAACTATGAACCAGAATAGCACTAAGTTCCTTGACTTTGCAAGAAGTCATGGACTTAGGGTGGCTGGTTCATGGTTTCAGCGCCCACAAGCTCATTGCTGGACTTGGTATTCCAACGCTGGCGGTGTGGCAAAGGAGATTGACCATGTCCTCATTGACGGTCGTTGGAGGATGATCCAGAACTGCAGGGTCTACCGGAGTGCTCAGTTCCTCAATACTGACCACAGGCTTGTTGTAGCAACTCGAAAGCTGCACCTTAAATCCTGGAGAATGGTACCATCCCAGCCTCGGCTGGATGTTGGCAAGCTCAGGGATGAGAGAGTAGCTGAGGAGTTTGCGAACAGGCTGAGTGGACACTTGGGGGGTCTGGGTGCTTTGGGGGGTCCTGAAGAGTTGTGGAGCGCCTTCAAGACCACTGTCCTTGATGTTGCCGGTGGATGTCTTGGAGCTCACCGCAGGGCAAAGAAGAATTTTGTCTCTCAAGGGACACTGGATACCATTGACCAGAGTCGCAGGGCCAGGCTGAATGGCAGAGCTGAGCTGTTCAGGGAGCTGAGGCATAAAACTGTACGTGCACTGAGGGTGGACAAGGAGGCCTATGTGCGAGGAATCTGTGAGGGGTTAGAGCATCACCTGTGGACAGGTGATTCTCGTCCCGCTTACAGGGGAATTTGTGCATTATGTTCATCCAAGCCCATCCCTCGGAGCACTGCAGTTCGAGCAGAGAATGGTAGGCTCTTGACAGAGGAGTCTGAAGTGAAGGCCCGCTGGGCCGGTTACTTTGAGCGGTTGTACCAGGCTGATCCCCCAGCTGTCGAGTTGGACGTCAAGGGTGTTACAATCCCTGTTGCTGACCCTCGAATCAACTGTGGTCCACCTTCGCTTGTGGAAACATTTGCTGCGGTGAACCAGTTGAAACGGGGCAAAGCTCCAGGGATCTGTGGCATCCATGCTGAACTTCTCAAGGCTGGTGGAAATGCTGCACTCGTGTCGTTGCATGCAGTTTTGTGCTCTGCCTGGAACACAGGCATCATCCCAACTGACTGGAAGAGGGGCCTTGTTGTCCCTTTCTGGAAAGGGAAGGGTGATCGCCAAGACTGCAACAACTACCGAGGGGTGACGCTGCTCTCAGTGCCGGGCAAGGTCTTTGCTCGGATAATTCATGATAGGGTTCGCCACCATCTGCTTGAGCACCAGCGTCCAGAGCAGTCAGGCTTTACACCAAAGAGGTCAACGATTGACCGTATCCTTGCTCTTCGTGTCCTCACCAAACGCAGACGAGAGTTTCGGCAGGGGCTGCTTGCAGCCTATGTTGATCTCTGTAAAGCGTTCGATTCAGTGAATCGGGATGTCCTCTGGAGGATTCTTGGTCTTCGTGGGGTGCCACCAAAACTGATCGATCTGATGTCTGAACTCTACTCTGGTACTGAGAGTGCTGTGAAGTGTGGTGGTACCATCTCTGACTTATTTCCAGTTGTTACTGGAGTTCGTCAGGGATGTGTACTGGCCCCCACACTTTTCAGCACTTGTATGGACTGGATTTTAGGGAGGATGTCGGAGAGATCAAGTTGCGGTGCATCCTTTGGGAATGTCAAGATCTCGGACCTTGATTTTGCAGATGATGCAGTCATCTTTGCGGAGACTTTAGACATCCTTTTGGGGGCCCTCGAGGTGCTGAATGAGGAGTCGGAGCCGCTGGGATTATGGGTTTCTTGGGTCAAAACTAAGATCCAGGCTTTCGGTGACATCTTGGATGCTGCTGTCCTGTCTGTGTCTGTTTGTGGTGAGGATGTTGAGGTCGTGGAGAGATTCACTTACCTTGGCAGTAATATTCATGTCTCTGCTGGCTGCGAGTCAGAGGTCAATAGACGTCTGGGTCGGGCCTGGGGAGTCATGGATTCACTGGATCATGGGGTGTGGCGCTGCCGGGACCTGTGCGGGAGGACGAAAGTCCGAGTCTTCAGGTCCTTGGTACTTCCAGTCTTGCTCTATGGATGCGAGACTTGGACTCTGACCAAGGATCTGAGATGGAGACTTAATTCCTTTGGTACCAGGTGTCTTCGGAGAATCCTTGGCTATCGCTGGTCGGATTTTGTGTCCAACGAGCGGTTGCTGAGAGAGACTCGGATGAGATTTGTTACCTGCATAGTCCGTGAGCGTCAGTTGTGGCTGAATGGACATGTGGCTCGTTTTCCTGACGCTGATCCTGCTCACCAGATTCTCTCAGCGAGGGAGTCTCATGAGTGGAAGAGGCCAGTGGGCCGACCACGTGCCTGGTGGTTTCAGCAGGTTGACCATCATCTCAAGGAGATGGGGATGGGCCTGGCATCTGCCTGGGGGATGGCTAGACGGAGGCCCCTGGAGTACCGGCGGAAAGTGGACGCAGCGACGTGCTGTTCTGGCACATGCTCCCATACCTGACCTGACCTGGTGGATGGTAATCTTCACCTTTTAGAATTTAACCAGGAGCGGATTACAGAAAGAATGCAAATGTCTTGGAAGAGCTTGGGAGATTTGAACAGAATTTGTGCTTCTGCACCATGGCAAGAGATGCCAATGATGTTGAACGCTGTATCAAGGAGAGGCTGATGGTATGTGGGGGCACCAGCCCATCGTGGAGAGCAGTTTCCCTTGAGCGACTTAAATTCCTTGTAGGCTATAAGTTTAGTTCTGATGACTTCCTTCACTGAATGTGGATGAAGTTATGTTTTCACTCCTGCTTGTCTGTGTTTTTGTCTGTCTGTGAGCAGGATATCGGAAAAAAAAACTTATTGAAACTTGATTGACGGGTTAGGTGTATGACAAGGACGAATTGGTTCGATTTTCCTGAAGATTTGGATCTGGATGCTCGAATTTTTTCGTGATTCTTCACCATTGAGATACAGGGCCAAAAACGATATATGGCATGATGTTTTAAAATGTTGTGGATGGATTCAGCCGAAACTTGGTGGACAGGTTGGGTAGAGGTGACGAGGACAAATTGATTAGACGAGCAAGTTGCCCGTGCCCGCACGGGATTCTAAATGGGGTAGAGATTGAGAAGGCAAAAATGCAAATGGCGTCTCCTGTTATCGAGCCGGCAAGCATGTGCAGTAGCTTTTTTGATGCCTTGGGTCCGTAATAAATAATTGTATTGGTGTCAAAGCCAGTGAACAATTGCAAATTAATAGTATGATTTTGGTAAAGATCAACATCCGGATCCAGACATGAGAACTTTTTTAATTTTTCAAGTGATTCTTCACAACTGAGAGACAGGGCCAAAAACGATATTTCGCACGATATTTCAAAAAGTCGTTTCTGGGTTATGACAAAACTTGGTGGATGAGTTGGGAAGGTGACAAGAACAAGCTGATTAGATTTTGGTTCAGGTCCAGCTATGCAGATCTGCATACCTCACACTCATCAGCACCTGGTGCTTTTCCATTTGCCAGCTCTTTCAAGGCTCTGCATACCTCAAGTTCTATCAATATTGGTTCTTCCTCATAATCCCTTTCTTTGAAGGTTGCCATCATTTCACTATCTTGTTTGAATTGAGTTTCATTATATTCCTTCCATCTTTCTTTCACCTGTGTTTTTTTTATCTGATTTTTTCCTGTTCTACTCTGAAGGACCCCAATTTGAGACCTAAACTTTCCTGTTATCCCTCTCATCTTTTAAAAAAAATCTCTTGTTTTTCAGCTCTGTTGTCATTTTATATCTCTATACATGCTCTTTGAAGTATTTATCTTTGTCTTTCCTAGCTTGTCGTTGGAATTCGGAATTTAGCCGCTTAATGTCCTCTCTCGATGCACCTTTGGTTTTCAGCTCTCTCTCTCTCTCTCTCTCTTCTTCTTCTCTTCTTTCACCAATATTTATTCCTCTTCTGACAGCCATTTAGCCTTCTTATCTCTGCCTGCTTTTGGGATGTTGGTTTTTGCCTCTTCTTTTACAATATCATGAACCTCTTGTTACAATGAATCTGGCATTCTCTCAACTGGCAAGTCCAGCTATGCAAAACCAAGTCCAGCTCTTTTCTTTTTTCCATTCCTTTTTTTAACCTTTTTTACATATTGCATGGATACATTTTTAAGATCATATCTGGTTAGAATTAAAAAAAAAAATTCACCAAAGTTTTCAATTTGACTCCTAGTTTGCCACAAGGAGTTCATGATCTGTCCCACAGTCTGTGCCTGGCAGAGTATTGGCAGGTTGCACAGTACTTCTCCATCTTCTATTGATTAGAATGTTGTCATTCTGATTTTGATGTTTCCCATAAGGTGAAGTCGATGTGTATAGTCTATGCTTAGGTTGTTTGAACCATGTGTTTGCAATATTACAAGCTCATTCTCCACACAGAACTACAGCATTTGCTCCCCTGGCTCATTTTGGATACAAAGTCTGTGCTTTCCTGCAATCCCTGGTGCTCCTACTTCTCCAATTTTTGCAATCCAGTCTCCCATAACACTGGGGAACAATTTTTTTCTTATGATCTGTTGCATGAGATTTTTCAACTTATTCTATATATTTTTTCAAGGCTGATTTTAAATCTTAAATCAGTTTTCCTCCACATGCTCTAGTTTTCATGCAATTTGAAACTTGCGATTTTTTTCAAAAAAGGAGGACACCCATTGCTATTTGCACTCGGGATAACTTTCACAACTAGGGGTGCGATTTCGGACGTTAGTGGAAATATACGATGCCTAAACTGCTAAATAACTATAGACCATATTCGTTTTGCTGCTAACGATTTGCTCATGATATATTTGACATCAATTTTCTTCATCTTTATTGATATTTATTTATCTTTATTGATATATATTATTTAAATCCTTTATTGATATATATTAAATTTACGAAATTTGGTACACATATCAAGCAAGTGGTGAACTGGTGCCTTTTGATATTTTCTAATTGATAGGTCACATGGTTTGGCAGCCATGTTGGATTCAAGAAAAATATTAAATAATGTTTTCTCTGGAATAACATAACCTAACGAAGCAAAAATTTGCAACTGTCATCTTCCATCATGTCTGCATGCAGAGTAAAAATTATGACATCACAAGTCACATGGTTTGGTGGCCATCTTGGATAGAAAAACACACCTCATCCGATTAACACGAAACTTCACACACGTATTCCACTGGAGGATTGGAGGCAGAATGTAAATGTATGATGTCATAGGTCACATGGTTCGTCAGCCATCTTGGATTGAAAATTCATGAATTTTAAAAATCTTCTTCTCCAGAACGGCTGGACAGATTGAGGCAAAATTTCACATACACTTTCCCCAAGACATCCTTTCAGAAGTTTGTTAATTTCTAATTGATAGGTCACATGGTTTGGCAGCCATATTGAATTTACCCTAAAACCTTCAAACAACTTCTCCAGAACAGCTGGTCAGATCAAGGGGAAACTTCACATACATATTGCACACGCTTAGCGAATATAAATTTGTTAATCCTCATTTACTATGGCGGGGGATATCGAAGACTTTGTCTTCAACAGATGCTAGTTATCTTTTATCTTGTGGGCTTGGACTGTATTGTCTTGCCAATTGCTTTTGGAGATGCGCTGGCAAGCGCACACTTATGTCTTGACTGTTATTCAAAGAAGGATATTATTAAAGAACAGTTTATCCAAGAAGGCCTTATTATTCACCACGTTGAACATCTGGAATAAGAGTTTTGGTTCACACAGGTGAACTCTTAAACAGCAAGGAGTTCACAGTGGGCGCTCATTCTTAAACACGAAGTTGTTCACCGGGTGCAACAGGGCATAAATGGGCGGCGTACAAGTGGGGGGGGGGCACCAGATGCGCCATGGGGGGGCATTGCACCCAAATTCCCCTCCCGCCCTCGCGACGGGCCTGCAACTAGGCTGTCGCTGCCAGAGCTCCGGTAGGCAGTGCAGTGCTGGATAAGGATGTTTGAAGCAATCTGATCAAGAATGTCACCAGAAGTCCCCACCAGGGAGGGGGTGGGGGTTCCTTTTGGAGCACTCTGTCCTTCAAAAGGGAACGTTCTTCCGATTGGCTAGCTGTCCCCTCTGCCCTTGGGTTATAGGAGAGAGAGACAGAGACAGAGAGAGATGCCGTTGTGTACCGGTATCCGAATGACATCGTGGTAACTGGTGAGGGTTCGGTTCGTTCAGAGAGGATAAGAAAAATCGATGAGAGTGATACGCGGATACGACACAGGCATGATGGGCCAAATGACCTCCTCGCAACAGCACGTGTCCATGAAATCGATTTTAAGACTTCGACATGTTTTATTTATTTCCGATCGTTTCCGGTATTGATTGATATGATGATATAGTGTGTTAAAGGAAAAATAATAAATAAATAAAAATAAACTTCTCTGCAGCCGGTTTTCAGCTGCAAACGAAAACGTTTTTATCCCTAGCAGTAAACATCACGTGCTCCGAACACACCGTTGACGTTTTTTAATTAGGTCATAGCGGAACATAACACATCGAAACACGTTCGCCCTCACTGACAGACGACACGCAACATGGATTACAGATGATTCCCTCCCCCCTGCGTCGCTCATCGATCCGTCAAAAATGAAACATTAAAATTTCGCGGTTTTTATTTAATGGGGGGTTAACAAATCGTATCAGATAAATAATCTCTGGCGATTCGCCAGTTGTGGAGGTTGCAAGGCTTCGCTGTTGTGTTTGACGGCAGAATGCAAACATCGCGACGTGAAGATGGCGACGCGATGTCAGCACGGTAAGTAAAACGGGAGACAAGAGCTAATGAGAGTTGCTTTCTTTAAGCAAAGACGATCCAGACACGTTTTCCGACCACGTGGTGGAGCTGACTGTCTTTTTTTTATTATTCTTTATTTATTCTTGTGCCAACGCGCGTGCGAACGTCTTTGCGTCACTGCGGAAAGGAAAAGCACAACGCGCCGACGTCATCACGGCCGCGTGTTTTGCGTCACGCTCACGGTGCGCGTGTTTGCGTCCCCAAAGTGTCAATAAGCATTTAACACGCAATTAGCGTTCGCTGCTCGGGAGTATTTCCTCCTTGTTTTCCAATTTCTCGCCCCCTGTTCCCCCTTTTGAAGTGGAACCTGGATTGAGCGAGGGTTCCCTGTGAAGGAGAGGATTTAATAAGGAGCTGTCGGTGACGCGAGGGTCGTAAATCGGCGATGGCGCGAACATTGCGGGAATTGGTTTTTTTTTTCTAGAATTTCCCGCTTTTTTAATATTTCCCTTTCGCACGAATCATGCGAGTTCACAACTTCGGGCCGACTTCTTAAGGGCGGACACTGACAGGGTCCGTGGGTCAAGCAGACGAGACGTGGAAAAAAAACAACCCCCGGACGATCCCTCCACCATCTCGCTTCTCGGTCTCCACGATCCCCCCTCCCCTATCCACCTCGCCCACTCCCCCTCGGCTCGGCCCCTCCCTTTGCCCCCCGCCCGGTGATTTCGCGAGCGGCACACGGCTCTCCAGGACGAGGCAGGCGTGGCGGGAGCGTGGCGTCGCGAAAGCAGGGAGAGAAGCCCAGAGCTGATAAGTCAGAGGGAAGCAGAGGGGACGCCACACCCGAGGAGAGAGAGGATGACGAGGTTCGGGTCGGTGGGTGAAGGGTGGGGGGAACACGGAGAGGGCTCCAAAAGGAACCCCCACCCCTCCCCTCCTCAGACCCCCCTTTTCCTCAGACCCGACTCCTCCCTTTCCCTCAGACTCCCCCCTTTCCCTCAGACTCCCCCTTTTCCCTCAGACTCACGACCCCTTTTACTCACTCACCCCCCCTTTCCCTCAGACTCACGACCCCTTTTACTCACTCACCTCCCTTTCCCTCAGACCCCCTCCCCCTTTTCCCTCAGACTCCCTCCCCTTTTCCCTCAGAACCCCTTTTCCCTCAGACTCCCCCTTTCCCTCGGACTCCCCCTCCTCCCCCTTTCCCTCAGACCTCCCCCTTTCCCTCGGACTCCCCCCTTTTCCCTCAGACTCCCCCTTTCCCTCGGACTCCCCCTCCCCTCCACCCCCTTTCCCTCAGACTCCCCTCCTCCACCTCCTTTCCCTCAGACTCCCCTCCCTCCACCTTCTTTCCCTCAGACTCCCCCTCCACCTCCTTTCCCTCAGACTCCCCCTCCACCTCCTTTCCCTCAGACTCCCCCCTCCACCTCCTTTCCCTCAGACTCTCCCTCCCCTTTCCCTCAGACCTCCCCCTTTCCCTCGGACTCCCCCCTTTTCCCCTCAGACTCCCCCTTTCCCTCGGACTCCCCCTCCCCTCCACCCCTTTCCCTCAGACTCCCCTCCCCTCCACCCCTTTCCCTCAGACTCCCCCCTCCACCTCCTTTCCCTCAGACTCCCCCCCTCCACCTTCTTTCCCTCAGACTCCCCTCCCTCCACCTTCTTTCCCTCAGACTCCCCCTCTCCTCCACCCCTTTCCCTCAGACTCCCCTCTCCTCCACCCCCTTTCCCTCAGACTCCCCTCCCCTCCACTTCAGACTCCCCCTCCCCTCCACTTCAGACTCCCCCTCCCCTCCACTTCAGACTCCCCCTCCCCTCCACTTCAGACTCCCCCTCCCCTCCACTTCAGACTCCCCCTCCCCTCCACTTCAGACTCCCCCTCCCCTCCTCCCCCTTTCCCTCAGACTCTCACGCGGAAGCGCGATTCCAGGACATCGCGTCACGTGGTCTTAATGATAATGTAATAAGTGAAGATGTGTTGAGAGGGTGACGCTTCCGGGAGGTGGAGGGTGTCGGACGACGTGTTGCGTTCCGGTGAAATGGGAATAGAATGAGGAAGCGACGACGACGTCGCCAGATCGGTTAAAAAAAACCAAACAAACCGCTGCGATGGCAAAAGCCTCGGATCGGCCTCCCGGCGGGACGTCCGGGGTGGGAAGAAGAACGACCCGAATCAGCACGTGTGGGGACAAGCCCGGGGTGGAGAGGAGAGGGGCGAGCGCGAAGCCTTGTGAGTAAACTTCTCTCTCTCTCTCTTTCTCTTTCTCTTTCTCTTTCTCTTTCTCTTTCTCTTTCTCTCTCTCTCTCTCTCTCTCTCTCTCTCTCTCTCTCTCTCTCTCTCTCTCTCTCTCTCTCTCTCTCTCTCTCTCTCTCTCTCTCTCTCTCTCTCTCTCTCTTTCTCTTTCTCTTTCTCTTTCTCTTTCTCTTTCTCTTTCTCTTTCTCTTTCTCTTTCTCTTTCTCTTTCTCTTTCTCTTTCTCTTTCTCTTTCTCTTTCTCTTTCTCTTTCTCTTTCTCTTTCTCTTTCTCTTTCTCTTTCTCTTTCTCTTTCTCTTTCTCTTTCTCTTTCTCTTTCTCTTTCTCTTTCTCTTTCTCTTTCTCTTTCTCTTTCTCTTTCTCTTTCTCTTTCTCTTTCTCTTTCTCTTTCTCTTTCTCTTTCTCTTTCTCTTTCTCTTTCTCTTTCTCTTTCTCTTTCTCTTTCTCTTTCTCTTTCTCTTTCTCTTTCTCTTTCTCTTTCTCTCTCTCTTTCTCTTTCTCTTTCTCTTTCTCTTTCTCTTTCTCTTTCTCTGTGTGTGTGTGTGTCTCTCACAACCGCTTCGCGCACGTGCGGAGGCTCTTTTACATTCATTACACTTTATCACTCGGTGTTTACACCTGTGGGTATGATCGTGTGTATTATACTCGAGTTGCTGTAAAACAGTCAGGTGGTCCTGGTGGAGCCTTTACAGGTGTTTGCATGTACAGTACACCGTACACGGATCCGAGCACGAAACCGAGGAGGCTCGCGCGTGTTTGCGTGTCGCGCGCGCTCGCGCCCCTCCGTCCGCCGCAGGTTGTTGAGCGCCGCGGGTCACGTGGTCACCTCCC
>NC_140962.1:106201339-106206339 GCF_056783735.1 Eptatretus burgeri
CAGATGGGGGATAACATGAGATGTTGGTGCACAGTCGGCTTGAAAACCTGCAGGAAAGAATAGGATTGTACTTCCTCAGGGAGTTTATTCCACAAACAGGCAAAGCTTAGAAAGAAAAAGTCCAGGTATGCAATAAGCCTGGATTTTGGGCATTGAATGAGGAGGGGGTTACTGGTAGAATGCATGCACTCCTGGCACACGATCATGTGTGTCAGGAGAGTGCATGTGTCCTTCCAGTAACCCCCTCATCGTTAAACTCCCAAAATCCGATCTCTAAAAGCACTTGCAAATTGGATCAAGCCACCATTGTACCAACACACTCGGCCTACTGTTGGAAAGGCTCTCATGGTACTGTGTTATGTTTGTAAGGTAGATTAAGGAATTTCATCAGAAAGATAGGATTGTATAGAGTTGCTTGGTCCGTGTACGTGTAGGAGATATCTTGATGTAAACTAAGTAGAGAAACTGTGAGCTTAAGTGTTACATGTCACCATGTTTGAGGGGGGGGGGGTGGTGCTGTGTCAAATTAGGTAGGGATTATGGATAATTTGTCCCAGTATGTGATTGCCTCCTGTGACCTTTTCCTATGGTTTCGCATTTCAAGACCTGCGATTAAAAAGGTCTTTTTAATCTGCGATCATGTCTTTAAAACAACGACCACTGAGCTGCACGTCCAAACAGGCAGAAAGCCCCAACTCCAGGGGGTGATGGCTGGCCAAACCACACCCCCAGAGTGGATGATTGATGGGCGTGACGTGAGAGAGTCAAGAGAAGAGCGAAGTTAGTCAGAGAGTCTCATGTTGGGTGACAAGAAGACAGTCGAGATGAAGGCTCTGAGACATACAGAAACGAGAGAGGCAGGCTCGGCGGTTGAAAGAGAAGTGCATTGTGGCTGGCTTTCCCTCGACGTGGTGAAGAAGACCACGATTCTTGTGCTCGTACTGAGTCAAATTGGCTCGGGAGTGGAGCAAGATACTGGCCATTGACTGTTGGCTGGGTCGCATGAGACTAGCCTCGAAGCGTCGTGTTGTGCCATCGGGGAGAGAGATAGGTCATTCTGCAGAGAGCAGCGGCGTCAACAAGTGCGATCGATGAAAGAGGTTGCACGGCGGTTTCTGAGCCCTGGCGTTGAGTATTTTCCTGCGCAGTGACGAATTGGTTTGGTGACCTTCAAGCTTCCGAAACTCACCTCTGGGCACACAGATAAGTGCTGGGATAAAAGAGGGATTCTTTTTCTTTGTTTATCTGCCCCCTTGTCTGTATTTAAGTCTGTGTGGAGGTGTCTCGACCTGTCCAGGATTGTGCCCAACAGCCCAGGAGACTGCTTTGGCAGCACAAACTCTCTGCACAGAGTATGGTCCCAGTGGAAGGATGGAGGGATGGAGGCGCCTCAAAATTAGATTTTGTTTTACCTCACGTTCTGTTTTTATGATTACCTTTAGAATTATTACCATTGTAAATATTTGATTTATTTTCATTAAACCCCATATTTCTTTAAGTTGCTTGTGTCTGTCTATTTGTCAATGGGTTTGAGATAAACCCCCTTGTGCTGTGCTTTCATCTGCTCCGTCCTTGCCGCTGTTTCTTTCCCGCGCACGCCATAGTCTCCGAGAATCTCGGCTATTCACCTCTCAGGGAAATCATTTGGCCATCTGTCCAGGTAGGGGCTAACCCCCTTGGATGCGACAGTATTATTTTTATATCAACAAGTGCATGTAGCCATTGCCTCCAAAGAGTAATGTGTTCTCAGATAAAGTGTCCCCATGTGTGCAGCAACAGAGCTATGTGAAAGTTTGTATCACTCCATGGATATTATAGATTATAATCTGACAGCTCCATGACAATTATAACTATCAATTGAGCATTATTGCTGTCCTTACAATTCTCTCACAATACTGCTGCAAATGCCAGGTCCCTCCTCCCACCACTTCCCCTCCCTCATCCCACCCCCTTCCCCTTCCCCTCCCTCATCCCACCCCCCTTCCCCTCCCTTCTCCCATTCCTTCCCCTCACTCATCTCACACCACCCCTTCCCCTCCCTTCTCCCACAAAGGAATTTTCACAGGGTGTATATTAAAGTGGACATGTACATAATAACTTCGAAAAATAATATGTTTCGGTAATTTCCCCAGTGACCTCCTGACTAATTAATTACATACGAAGGCATTTCACTCTACCAAGCCGATTTTCGTCACCTCTAATCTATCAATATATATTGGTACGGCCCCAGGATTCGAGATTCGCCATGAGGGGAAGCAGTTGAGTTTCTCCTGAACACCTGGTCATGAGGTCACCGACCACCGATAACTCCGTGGTCCAATGGGCTGCAGTTCTTATACAGCCGGAGTCGCTTGACTTTGACTATCAGTTGAGCAGGGTTACGCTTCGATGTTTCCGCGACACCTTTATATTGGCACAGCAACCTAAAGAGAGGCCATGCCCTCTGCAACGCACCTAGTGATCTGCCAAGCGAAACAGATGGTGCAGCACCGGATAACAGAGCAAATCACGTGGGGTACAACTTCCTGTCTAACTTTGCTTGTACACTGTGTTGGACCAATGAAGGAAATGACAACGGAGACAGATTTGAAACTAGAGGGGGAGCACTCAGTGGAGTGCAAAACCTCCGCCGCCAATACTGCTGGGTCACTTAAGTGAACCTGATATCCTATTCATTGTAGGTCAAAACGGATCAGACTCCACTGAACCACGATTGAATAAACTAAACTAGATCGACGCGCATGTAGAAATGCCAAAAAAAAAATCGAGAATTTTTTTGGAAAAAAAGTTACAAAATTTGTTTTTTTTTTCTCGAACAAATTTTTTTTTTTTGGTTGGAAATCACATGAAACATGTAGAAATGCAAAAAAAAAATTTAAAATGTTTTTTTCAAAATGGCCGCCATAGCGGCCATATTGGACTTTGGACCAAGTCCAAAATCAAATGGCATGATCCTTGGACAATACCTAATCCCCCACCAAGTTTCGTCGAAATCCGTCCAGGAGTTTTTCCGTAATACTGTTCACAAACAAACAGACAGGGGTGAAAACAGTAACCTCCGTCCATCTTCGATGTCGGAGGTTAATAACAACCAACAATTATTTATTTACACATACACACGAGCAAGCAATCATTTAAAAGCTAATATCTGCAGGCAAGAAAGCAAAAGGCACAAAAAGCAGATTTAACCATTACACGCATTCTTATACAATCATATTTACATAAAGGCAACATGGCTATCAATCAATACGGGGAGAAGAAGAAGACAATAAGACCTGAGAAGAAAACAAAAGTAGTGAGAAAAGAAAAGTAGGGTTGACTCTTTCCCTCACTTCACACAGCCCAACGGGGTTGTGCCAGTCCAAATACACTGGGGGAGGGAGGAAGGTTGGGGAAAATTGGCGGTATAGTGGCGATGGGATGTGCAGCTGTGTGTTTGAGGCATCCAGAACAAGCAGGCAACTCCTCTCTGGTGTCCCAGATATGCCAGTTGCAAGCAACTCTGTTTCTGCTGGGCACCCGTGCCCAGCCGGCTGCTTCCCACCAACCAAGCTGCGTTCTGGGCCTTCCTCCTCCTCTCCATCTCTCCAGTGCACTATGAGTTTTGTACCTCTTTTCATATTCTGCGCACACCTCTGCCCCTCACTGGACAATCCTTTTGGCATCTCTGTCCGTCCACACTCTCAGCTTTTTCTCCTTCTCAGGATATGGCTTCTTCCGTCTCATGCGAACTTCCTTCCCAATGGGGATGGGGGTCGAGGGGCGGGGTCCATGATGCAACCACCGGAAAGATCCCATTTCATTTCGTGGTGATTGCCACGAGCGCCCCCAGTTCCTCCTTTCATGTGCGAAGGATGCGGAAAGCTCCCCCAGCCATTCCCTGCACTGCGCAAAATGTTATTTGTACTGTACGTACTGTTTGCATGTGAGAAGCGCGTACTGCAGGCCACACATATCAAGTGTCGTGCTTTGTGCCATGAATGTGTGAAATATAATAATGCACAAATGGAGTGGCAATGGACCAAAGGATGAAGGATGGACTGTTGACTTGAGGTTTGGTGAAGGGGTTTTTTGGGGGGATTGCTGAAACGGACCGATGGTGTGAAGGAGGGATTGCTGAAAGGAGTGGGGGGGGGGTGAGGGAGGTGGTGATGAAAGGACCAATGGGGTAAAGGAGGGATTGTTGAAAGGAGTGGGGGGTGAGGGAGGCGGTGATGAAAGGACCAATGGGGTAAAGGAGGGATTGTTGAAAGGATCAGTGGGAAGACGGACCGATGGGGTAAAGGAGTGATTATTGAAAGGAGTTCCGGGGGGGGGGGGGTGAGTTGAAATGGACCGAATGGGCACTTAAAGAAAGATTGCAAGGAGCAGGGAGGGAACACTTCACATGAGGGAAACACAAACTAACCTCAACGCATGCCCCCACAAACCCCGAGGCAATGGGCAAGGGTCTACCTACGCATAGACTACAGAAATAACTCATCCTTGAGTCTCCTATGTGTACATGTTATGTATGCTCAGTCCTGGGGTACGTTTCCAAAACCATAACATTACCCCGTCCCCTTACTCGACTCGTCCCGAATATGCCAACTTTTGTGCACATATTCGGTGTAGTTCCCTCTAATACGGTTTACCTCGCCCATCCCCTGAGTGCGACAATGCATACATGCCCCACCTTTGAAAATAATGAAAACGAATGCGTTGGGTTCCTTTACTCCAACACATTCACACGAGATGGTTCTAAATACATGCCAGGTGTGCTTAAACATTTTTAGCTTATCTGGAATTCCAATTCCAGATAAGGTATTGCCATCGCGCACCATCCGTCCATTCGTCTACTTTTTCGACCTCTCCGGCCAAACCACTGGGCCGATCAGGCTGAAATTTTGCAGCAACGTTTCCATCCTGACTGGTAACAGGAATTGCAAAGTTCATTCTGGTCACATGACTTTAAGTAGGTCAAAATTGCCGACTTAGTAAATTTCTTCAAAAATCTTCTC
>NC_140962.1:106221339-106243839 GCF_056783735.1 Eptatretus burgeri
TCCCGCTCTCCTCGCTCTCCTTAACACATTAAAGTCGTGCTTATTCAGCTTTCAACAAGCAAATTCTTTTCACAATTTTTTTAAAACAACTCACTCTTTCACAAATATTACAGTTAAAAAGCCACCCAGTTCGACCCTCATCTCGCTCGTGCAAATACACTCCTTGACTCCCACGCTCGTACCACCTCGACCCCCATGTCCTCGAACAACGTTTTGGAAAACAGCCAAGCCCCACACTCTTGGTTGGCCAGTCCCTCGCCATGCAGGGCCGACCCACAAAGGAAAACCGAGCTGAGACCACAGGCACAAGCAGCAAACGTACCCCATACCGCTGATTCACTCCACAAAACTGCAACTCCAAAACTCCAACACAAAACTGCAACTTCAAATTGTCCAATTCCACAACTACCACTTCAACTCCAAAACCAGAACTGCTGCGCCCAAGCATCGTTCTGACCTTGGGAAACTCTGGCACTGCCCTTTTGTGCTGTGCATCCTGGTAATTGGCCATCCGCTTCTGTGGGCATGCCATCTTCTGGGCTGTCCTGTCCCACAGGGTAGTCTCAATAAAAGTCTTACCTCCCCCCCCCACCCCCACTCCTCTCTTCAAGGCTCTGCAGCTGAACTCCCTGCCATGGCCTGCAGTGCGCCGGCCAAATGCTGCCAGTCTAATGTGGAAACTTGGCGGGTAAAAAGACAGGCAAAAGGATTTGGAAGCATCCGGGTGGGCAGGTCTCTAAAACGAAGCATTGGGAAGAACTTCATGGCAGCACAGGTCAACACGTTTCTACCCCTTCCACTCGGTTCACTTTCTGGCCCTCATGGCCACTCTTGCCTGTCACCTGTACCAACTCCCCGACTCAACTGCATACCCCCAACGTGAGTCGTGGCAGTGGGAAAATGTACTGTTATTCCAATTAGTCACTGTGGAGGTTGGTCATTACCAGCAGTGCCTGTTGCAGTAATTCGTCCCTTTTTCATTCAGCAAATTACTGCCTGGGCAACCTTCGCAAACTTGAGGGCCCATTAATCACAGCGGACTATCTGTAGATGGTTTTGTGGGCTTCTCTGGGCCTTTCTCAATCTTGCTTTCAATTTAGTGACAAAACTTTCCACAGATGCTTTGGTTGGTTGTCCGGTGGCAGAACTTGAACCTGGTCCACACTTTTTACCCGCATCCATTGATCTGCCCAACATGGCAGTTCACCACATGCTGAGCTGTCCTGGAGCCTCAGGGAGAGGCTGCAATACCACATACAAGGGCAGTCACCTCCTCAGGCCCCTCACTGGCTCTCGGCGATGCTGCCACCAAGGGGTGGCCCCGCAACAACCTTCCCTATTGCTCCTATCATTGCACCATTACAGGAACCCAGAAGAGAACACTTTGGTCCCCTGGAAATCTTACTCCCCCCCCCCCCCTACTCCTGGGTTTGGCAACCCCACTGACACAAGATTACATATAGCTCAGGCGGCATCCCAATATAATGGAGACGCCCCACAACATCGCCACCACCAGGCTTCGAGTGAGGCCCTGGGTGTACCACACCCGTGGTCGGACCCCACGTGCAAATCCTACCAGGTTATCCCCCTGGTTGCCTGGTGCTATCCTCCTCGCTGCCTGTTGCTATCCTCCTGGCTGCCTGGTGCATTCCAATTTTATTAGATCCTCGTGGAAGATCTCTAAGTCTTACTCACGTTGTTGTTCTTCATCTTCTTGTGGACTTTTTTGTTTCACAGCCTACAGTTTTCATCAAAACTTCCTGAAACTTGGCATACATATGTAAAAATACCCTGCGCAGACTGTAACCATCTCCGATTTTGAAAATTCCTCCGAGAAAAAAAGTCATGATGCCAAAATATCTCCGCTAATGGAAATCACCTAAAAAATTATCTCCGAAACTAAGCAAGCTTTTTGAATCTTGTTTGCGGGAATCAAACAGGGCATTAGCAGAGATTAATTACCGCACATATGAAACATCACTATGACGTCGTACCAATTTTTATGACATCATTCCTATTTTTTGACATTTTTTGTTTCACAACCCAGAGTTTTCATCTGATCTTCATGAAACTTGCCATGTATATGCAGAAAGCCCACGCGCAGGCAGTATCTATCTCCGATTTTGGAAATTCTTCCTAGAAAAAAAGTTGATGTCATAATATCGCCGCTAATGGATATCGCCTATACCATTATCTCCGAAACTAGGCAAACTGTTTGAATTTTGTTTGCGGAAATCAAGCCGGGCATTAGCACAGATAATTTATCGCAAACCTGATGCATCACAATGACGTCATACTCGTTTTTATGACTTCATCATTAAGAGGACGAGGATCTTCACTCATTTGAGCTTGTTTTCCTCAAGGCTGGCCTCATAACCCGTCCCCCTCCCCCTCCTCCCCCCCCCATGTTCCAAATTCAGCCTGGGGATAAAATCCCTCCTAGGCTGTTCGAATATCAATTTCACTGCCTCGGGTGCCCAAATGTGGTGGGGGGCAATGGTCCTATGGCTCTTGGGCCTGTTTGCCCCTCCCTGCAACCGCTGCTGGCCTTGAGCCTTGATCTTGCTCTCCTGTCCTTCTCCAATTGTCACAAGAGACCAACTGCTTATGATTCTCAGCACCTGCATAACAAAAATACAAGTCATTAAAATGAAATAGGGCTCAGGATGATCAACAATGGCCTGCTCTTCTCCTATAGTTACACAATTCTCATTTATCACCAACCCCCACTAGTGTCAGCTCACACCCTAAGTGCGGCGAGTTGATTCTGAGCATCGAGCCGAGCCCCAAGTGGTCCGATTCAAACACCCTGGATATGTGACCCTCACCAGCACCCCAAGGGATCCAACTCAAATACCTTTGGTCCTGATGCGACCCTCACCAGCACCAGATGTATATATCAACATAGCATATGGATCTTGACCTCCAGATCTTGTAACCATAAGGCATGTTCTTCAGTGTGCAATGCCAGATGATGGCAAACATCTATCTATACTACAATATAGTGATTCTGCTTTCTCGGTAAAGAAGCAAGAATTGGAAGTAAATATCTATGAACAAAGGAGGGAAATAAAGGTGAAGTAGAAATGTACTTACTGTCCAACATAACAATGTACGTAATGTAGACTTTTTGGTTGACCAAATTTTACAAAACTTCAATGCGTGACCGTCGCAGTTTGGTACATTAATCTCTGAAAATTTCAGGACGGTCGGTTGAGCGGTTTGGGCTGGAGGCGAGCGGGCAGACAAACAATCAAAAAAAAAACCAATGTCACCTGCAGGGTGACCCGTATCTTGCCAAAAGGTGACCACGTGTGACTTCTTTAAGGTCACACTGAGGTGAACAGAGCTGCTATCCACCAGGCGCGACTCCTTGAGGAATATCTGCCTACGAGAGATTCCGATGAGAATCCTTCTACAGAGTAACCATGAAAAATATGCTTTTGCCTCATAACGTCACCAAATGACGTCATAATGTCTCAAGCTTGACATATCTAGAAAGCACTCATCGAGGCGTTCAATTTGAGGTACTACACGATATGGTTCCTAAAACTTGAAAATTTGACCTTGGGGTCAACTATGTTTGACCTGAGGCGCTAACCATGAAGGTCAAGGCCAATCGCCACCAAAAATTAATCAGCTGAGCGCCAGATCATGAACTATATTCCCATGAAGTTTGAAGACGATCCGATCAAAATTACTAAAAAAATAAGGGTTTCGTCAACTCCCCTGATTTGCGAGAAAGTGACCTTGACCTTTGACCTTGACCTTCAAAATTTTATGCGCTGAAAGGGACCTCTTATAGGCCTCTGATATGCGAAGTTACAAAAATTTCCAATGATAACTGTGCTCTGCAGAGTGATTTATACGTGATTACAGACCAAAAAAAAACAACATTTGAAGGTCAAGGCCAATCGCCACCAAAAATTAATCAGCTGAGTGCCAGACCATGAACTATATTCCCATGAAGTTTGAAGACGATCCGATCAAAATTACTCAAAAAAAATAAGGGTTTCGTCGACTCCCCTGATTTGCGCCAAAGTGAACTTGACCTTTGACCTTGACCTTCAAAATTTTGTGCACTGAAAAGGACCTCTATAGGCCTCTGATATGCGAAGTTACAAAAATTTCCGATGATAACTGTGCTCTGGAGAATTTTTTATACGTGATTACAGACAAACAAAAAAAAACAACAAAAAAAAACATACAAGTTGACTAACATATCTTGCAAAACTTCGTTTTGGCAAGATAATGAAAAATCGCTCATGGAGTGACAACTTGGCAAAATGGCACAAATAGAATGGTACTCGGTAGAGCGCATACCTCTGCCAGGTGGAACAGTTCACGTTTTGTATCCCACTGATGGGCTGGATCCGAACCAAAATCCAATCCGATTGTTCTTGTCACCTGTCCAATTCATCCACCTTGTTTTGTCACAACTCGTTCACAACTTTTTTAGATATAGTGATATACTTAGTTTTTGGCCCGATCTATCAAATTTAGAAATCAGGCCCGTGTTGACCTTTTGACCTAAAAATTAATTGGTAGTTGAATTCAGCGACCTGATATGAAAATGCTCTTCAAATTTCAAGTCAGATGAAAATGGAGGATTTTAGAAAATTTGGCCTTTTGGCCTATTTTAGCTTTTTGGCATATGTTTACCTCAAAATTAATAGGTTGTTGAATTCAGTGACCTGATATGCAAATGCTCTTCAAATTTCAAGTTCGGAATATTAAAATTGAGGATTTTAGAAATTTGGCGTATGTTGACCTTTTCACCTATGGTGACCACAAAAATTATCAGTGGTTGAATTCAGTGACCTGATATGTAAATCATTTTCAAATTTCAACTCTATCGGATGAAAATTGACGATTTGGAAAATTTAGCCCCAATTGGCCTTTTGGCCTATTTTGACATTTTGGCCTATATTTACCTTCAAATTAATCGGTGTTTTAATTCAGCCATCTGACATGAAAATATTCTGCATTTGAAGTCAATCGGATGAAAATTGAGGATTTTAGAAAATTTTGGCCCAAATTGGCCTATTGGCCTATGTTGACATTTTGGCCAATGTTTACCTCAAATTAGTAGGTGGTTGAATTCAGAGACCTGATGTGCAAATGCTCTTCAAATTTCAAGTCAATCGGATGAAATTTGAGGATTTTAGAAAATCTGGCTCAAATTGGCCTATGTAGACTTTTTCTGTCGACCGAATTTTGTGAATCTTCAATGCGCGACCATCGCAAGATCGGTGACATTAATCTCTGAAAATTTCAGAATGATCGGTTGAGTGGTTTGGGCTGGAGGCGAGCAGACAGACAGACACACAAACAAACAAATGAAAAATCACTCAGGGTGGCAACTTGGCAAAACTGAACAAATAGAATGGTACTCGGTGGAGCGCATACCTCTGCCAGGTGGAACAGTTCAGGTTTTGTATCCCACTGATGGGCTGGATCTGAACCAAAATCGAATCCACATGTTCTTGTCAACTCTCTAACTTATCCACCTTGTTTTGTCATAACTCATCCACAACTTTTTGAGATATAGTGATATATTTAGTTTTTGGCCCTATCAATTTTAGAAATTAGGCCTGTGTTGACCTTTTGACCTTAAATTTAATTGGCAGTTGAATTCAGCAACCTCACATGAAAATGCTCTTCAAATTTCAAGTCAATCGGATGAAAATTGAGGATTTTCGAAAATTGGCGCAAATTGGCGTTTTGGCAGATTTTGACCTTTTGGTCGATGTTAACCTCAAAATTAATTTGGTGGTTTAGTTCAGCAACCTCTTATGCAAATGGTCTTCAAATTTCAAGTCAATCTGATGAAAATTGAGGATTTTAGAAAATTTGGCCCAAATTGGACTTTTGGCAAATGTTTACTGCAAAATAAGTAGGTGGTTGAATTCATTGACCTCATAGGCAAATGCTCTTCAAATTTCAAGTTAATTGGATTATAATTGAGGATTTTAGAAATTTGGCCGATGTTCACCTCAAAATGAATACTTGGTTGAATTCACTGACCTGATGTGCAAATGCTGTTCAAATTTCAAGTGAATCAGATGAAATTTGAGGATTTTAGAAAACTTGGCACAAATTGGCCTATGTAGACTTTTTCGGTCAACCGGATTTTACGAAACTTCAATGCGGGACCGTCGCTGGGTCAGTGACATTAATGTCTGAAAAGTTCAGCATGATCGGTTGAGCGGTTTGGGCTGGAGGAGAGCGGACAGACAAACAAACACACAAACAAACAAAGAAACAAACAGAGGCGATTAACGTACTTGTCCAATTTTTTTTATTTTTTTATTTTGCCAAGTAACAAACAAATAAACCAATGTCACCCGCAGGGTGACCCGTATCTTGCCAAAAGGTGAGCACGTGTGACTTCTTTAAGGTCACACTGAGGTGAACAGAGCTGCTATCCACCAGGAGCGACTCCTTGAGGAATATCTGCCTACGAGAGATTCCGATGAGAATTGTTCTACAGAGTAACCATGAAAAATATGTTTGCCTCATAATGTCACCAAATTACGTCACAATGTCTCAAGCTTGACATATCTAGAAAGCACTCATCGAGGTGTTCAATTTGAGGTACGAAACGATATGGTTCCTAAAACTTGAAAATTTGACCTTGGGGTCAAATATGTTTGACCTCAGGTGCTAACCATGAAGGTCAAGGCCAATCGCCACCAAAAACTAATCAGCTGAGCGCCAGACCATGTACTACATTCCCATAAAGTTTGGAGACTATTAGATTAAAATTACTCAAAAAAATAAGGGTTTCGTCGACTCCCCTGATTTGCGACAAAGTGACCTTGACCTTCAAAATTTTATGCGCTGAAAGGGACCTCTATAGGCCTCTGATATGCGAAGTTACAAAAATTTCCAATGATAACTGTGCTCTGCAGAATTTTTTATACGTGATTACAGACAAACAAAAAAATTAAAAATAAAAAACATACAAGCTGACTAACATATCTTGCAAAAACTTCGTTTTGGCAAGATAACAAGCAGTTATAGAATGGTACTTACGAAATCGTCAACTTGACCTCTGACCTCGTCTAATAAAAGCTGTCTCTGGACAAGGTAGCGACGCAAACCAGAAGTTTCTACGATGATTCTGTACCAAACCATCAAAAATCGTAACGTCGACCGAAGCAAAAATCTCCATTTCTCCACGCAATTATTTAATATTATTTTATCAGTCACAAAACCGTAATATTCGGCCATCCACCAACAATGTTTAAATAATCCGACGGCTTAGCGAGTCAGGCATGCGACAATAACCTTTATTGGGATAAAAATGACTTTTAAACACCATCTTTATCGAAAACACCGTCAGCGCGCACACGCAAAACCTTTACGTGACTCAACGACGCGTCTGCTCGAGCGCGCTGCACCACGTGACGAGCCGTGATGCGGAGAGTGAAATATTTTTTATACAATCTTAAAACGTCTCCAAAACATCCGATTTTTACCAGAATGTCGACAACCGAGTGTTAAGCGTCCTCAGCGATCGCGAAAATTGAAGTTAAAACGAACTCGTAACGTCGAGCGAAGCATAAATACTCCATTTCTCCACATGAATTTACGGAATTATGTTTGACCACACTGTGACCTTGACCTTTGACCGATTTTGACCAAAATATAATCAGCGCTAGCCATCACCCTCCTGAATCACGTGGTGTAATTTGACATTGGTAGCTTCTTCCGTTCTCGAGTTATCGTGCCTACAAACAAACACACACACACAAACTGACACACAAACAGAGGACGGAAGTCATCGATATACTTACGAAATCTAAAGATTTCATAAGTAACAAACACACAGAAAGGGGTGAAAACATAACCTCCTTCACCTTCGGTGGTGGAGGTAATAAGACGATGTCTGTGTATCTGTTCCACTTCATGGATTGTGAAACAGACACACGACATTCTCTTATTTTGAAATGGAATGGAAAACGGCTTGGCTGACCTCCACCAAACTTTGCATTCATGATTGGAGCACCCAGGGTCAGGTCACAGGAACAAAATAATCCTCCCCTTTCCCCCCCCCCCCCGTAAGTGTGGAGAGATGACGCGATTTTTTTCCCCCTGCACACGTGGAATAGTGCACGTGGTTTAACCACTGTCCTTTGGGATCGGGTATTGCGGGTGGGAAATGATGCCAATTTTAAAAACAAATCCTCTTGCTCCCAGAGTGAGTGGGCACGACTAATAATAAAATAATTGTCAGTTGTTTCAGCTGCCTTATTAGGAGAGTGTTCCATCAATGGGAAACACGGATCTAAATTGCTTCCAGCATCACACGAATGTCGGCATCAGATATCTTGATATTTTTTGATTTCCGACCAAAATACAGTAATCTAAGGCATACCATTTAATTAATTTTTTCTCATTCCTTGCTCTTATTTTATTTACCTACAACACAGCGTTGTTGACCTCTTTTACCTCTTTTTTTATTGACCTCTTTTAAAGGTTGTTTTCCCTCCATCTCTGTCTTTTTTTCCTCTCTATTCCTCCTTCCCCCTATTGAGTTCTCTTTTTCTCTCCACATGTTTCCCCACTCTTCTTTTCTTCCTTTCTTTCTTTCTCCAAATTAAGTGATAAAAAATTTCTCTAATTTTAACCTCATACACCACACAACATTAAAATAAATAAGGACTTTGAGAGTTGCCTCCATGCATTGTGGTCTTCAGCACAGTGGCTCTTCGGCAGTGCGAAATGTGTATGCGGTTTGTGTTGGCAAGGCTCGATTATCGCGACTCGCAGACAAACATCGCTGTGTTGCTCTCTCCAGTCCCCGCCAGTAACCTCTCTTGCCACCAGTGACTCAGCAAGAGTGCATCGGCACTGCAGTGCAGAGGTGAAGGCAGGGTGAGGCTCTGTTTTAAAATCATTTTCATTGCACAGATAACAATAATGCTTTTGTAAACCTTCTAAAAGATTGATTTATATGTTTCAAAAAACCCCTCTGTATTCTCAGGCTGCGTCCCATTTGCCCTCTGAAAAAGTAACAGTGAAGAAATGTGTGCAGGGGAGGGGAGGGGGGAATTTGCCAAGATGTTTTGCGCCGTATCGAACGAAATGTGAACTCGCAATAAAGATTTTCTTTCAGGAGGGATTATGGTACTGTGCTCTCAACAATCCGGTCCTTCCTGTCCCATGCACCACGAATGGTTGTTGTGCAAGAATAGTCAATCATGGAACGTTCATAAACAGATCAACTTTTATGAAATCATTAAGATGGGCATTTAATAGCCGTGTTTGATTTGTCTCGCCTTTGCCGTGTATCTTTCAGAAGTCCCATTGCTTTACGTGCCATTATGTATCTTTCTCTTTTCCCAACACCTTCTCCGTCCCTCCCACCACCTCCCCTCCACATTCTTCCTCCAACCTCACTCTTTTCCGCAAGCACCGTTCTATCGTGATGGTGGCAGGCATACTTCCTGGAATTGGCTCGTGTTGACGCACTGTCCGTCGGACATCGTTATTCTCCATACATGTCAGAAAGGAGAATTCTCAAGTCTTAGACCTATTATCAGCCCAAGCCACATGTAGTCAGTTCTGAGATTCATGATTGCATTTGGCAGACTGGACTAAGGCAGCAATGGCATCTTGGAATGTATCATCTTCATACGGGAAATACAAATAGCTGCATTGGTCTGTGCTTAGGGACTCGAGCAGTGGCCAATGGCAACATACAACTTGCAATGGCCAACAAATACCAGAGCATATAAAGCACTAAAAACAAGCTTTTGTTGTTGCCACCAGTTTTTAATGTCTTGTGATGTTTTCCATAGTGATCAAGTCCTGCATAGTGTTCTGTAATAGGATCACCTCCTGGTTGGCTGGAGCTTTCCTTTAATCACAGCCATTGCCTAATCATTCACTCTTGCTCTTTGAGTGAAAGCATACATGTGCATTGCAATCTCTTATGCTTCAACAACGAAAGTCTTCGTTGTCCTCTCTTTGCCCTCACTCCTCTCTTTCACAACCTTCCCAACAACCATGGTTTGGTGACTCGCTTGTCAAGGTGGTACTGCCGGGAGTGGTTATGGCAGTTAAACTGCCATTACAGCACCATAAACGGTGGGAAGAGTCTGACAGTCAAACAAATTTTGCTTTTGACGCCCAGCGACCCAAAGAAAGGGGTGCAATTTGCATGTTTGCGATGCATGAGAGACGCTGTTCTTGAGGCTTTCCTTTGAAGCCATTGTGAGTCACCCGTTACTACTAGGCCCTGTCACAGCCTGCCATGAAGTGGAACTCATCCAGGTAATTATCGGAACACTTGAAATAGTTTTGACATAAAACCTTGTGTACACTGATGTGTTTTTTCAAGGTGGATCAAAGTGTAAAGAAAGTGTGTTCCTGCAAATAAATCAGACAGCCGAACGAGGCAATTTTTAAAATTTTTATTCCAGAATCAGACATTAGATGTCATTACTACTGACCTACAATAAAGCACATCCTGCTCGTTAATATAATATTACGACATTTCCGGTAGTCCAGGGATTATAATCAGCAGTGACAGAGCTGAGGAATGAGGTGAATGTAGTTTCATCAACTATGTTATACATTTGTTATGCAAACGACAAATGCCCCAACCATTGCTCGCCAAAATTTCTGAGAAATCACTTTTCCTGTCTGTTTTTGTGGTCACAGATAGCATCTAACGTCATGTACTTGTTGCTTGTGGCTTTGCGTCACTTGACGTGAACCATTTATTTTTATCCATTTCTACCCATGAATTGTATACTGTTAGTATTCAAAATGAAGATGGCATTGCTGATTATCCTGGTCTTTCTATCCTTCGTTGCGTAGGCCGTGACAATCAAATGTAATTGCCACTTGTTTGAGGCTGACCTTCAGTCAGACAGAGAAAGAGGAAGAGCTGTCCAAAGCTAAGATTCCACTCATTTGCATGTAATTGAAGCAAGGGTGTGTAGTGTGAACATAGTAGTGTTTTGCATTGACATTTACACTGATCTCTAAAATGCAAGAACATGCATGGCCTGTAACGGTGACTCATGTTGCTGCTTATTTTATTTTCATCAATCCCCATGTTATATTGTGCAAAGTTATCTGGCCTGTTTGGTATTTCCATCTGAACAAATGAGTTAGGGGTAGCCACATTTTGTATTGAAATTGCACATATTATTCATGTGTTCATGTTTCCATTTCATACTAATGTCCATCATAATTGATGTAAAAGTACACTAATGTCTTGTGATGTCTTTGTCCTGCATATGATTTATGCACAAGCTCTTCCCGAAGCCTTAATAAGCCACCTTAGGTTCTGCGGACATGATCCCACTTGGCACCGGGGTCCACGGAGAGGTCCTGTGGCACAGGGTCGGGACTGGTCGGGACTGTCATAAAAGAGAAGAGTGTGGAGGGGGTTATAGTTTCTACATTTTACATCAATAAGCCACCGTATGATGTTGTAAACCAACAAGGAAGTGTGCAAGTTGAGCCAAGTACCAGCATGGATAGATGACAGGAGCTTCAAGCTGCCAATTTAGTTAGCTCACCACCTGTGCAGCCTTTTTATGATCAATCAATCCCATAAGAGAATGTGTAGGTTGTATTACCGTGACCGGGCCACTGATGCAGTGCTCACTGTGAAGGAATGCACAGGATAACTTGTCATTACCAACCCAGTGGGCCAGGATTTGAATCTGCAACCACAAAGATCACACAACAAAGGTTGTCAATTGAACCAACCCAGAGCCCACATTTATTCACAAGAATTGGTAGCATGTTGGAAAGCTGCTGTCTTAAACTGGTAAATTGTGCTGAGATGCACTCAGCTAGTCATTTGTCTTATTGTCATTAATGGTTCATTGTTTTGAGGATAGTTTTTTGAACAAGATGTCCTATACCTGCCTACTACAAACCTTTGCGACAAGTGTGTTGGTCCATGAAAATTGTGCTCCAAAAAATTATCGTAAAACATTTTTTATGACCTCCGCAACTGAAGGTGGACGGAGGTTATGTTTTCACCCCTGTTTGTCTGTCTCTTTTTCTGTGACCAGGATATTTCAAAAAGTTATGGAAGGATTCGGACGAAACTTGGTGGACAGGTTGGGTGTGTGACGAGGACAAATTGATTAGATTTTGGTGAAGATTTGGATACTAGAAGTTTTTAAAGTGATTCTTCACCATTGAGAGATGGGGCCAAAAGCGAAATAAATAACACGATATCTCAAAAAGTTGTGGACGGATTATGAAAAAACGAGGTGGATGAGTTTTGGCGGTGACAAGAACAAGGCGGTTAGATTTTGGTTAGGGTCCGGATCCAGATCCGGCCGATCAGTGGTCAACAAAATGTACTGTTCAGTCTGGCGGAGGTATATGCTCTGCTAAGTTCAATTCTACTTCTGTATATTTTTTGCCTCTTCCTGCCCAAAATGCAGCTTTTTCTTAAACCCAACTCACTTCCTGTCATTGGTATCCTCACTTCGCATGCCAGCTCCAATCTCGTGGGAGCATTTTCAAAAATGGCGTCAAAGCGAAAGGCTTGTGACTCAACAAAGTCCAATTTGTGTTGTAGTATATAATACACTAGTAAAGGTGCCCCTCTTCGACGGGTGTCACTGGCAACATCTATCTATAATTCCAGCAGTGTGTGTGTGTGTGTGTGTGTGTGTGTGTGTGTGTGTGTGTGTGTGTGTGTGTGTGTGTGTGTGTGTGTGTGTGTGTGTGTGTGTGTGTGTGTGTGTGTGTGTGTGTGTGTGTGTGTGTGTGTGTGTGTGACCGCTGTTTCTCGACAACCTCTGGTCCGATCTAATTGAAACTTGCCAGGTATATTGCTGGGGACCTGAGGATGTGCCTTTTCTGGGTTTGATATTAATCGGACAAGTGCTTCCCAAGTTATGGCCATTTATTTACCAAACCGATGGGAAGACACGTTGTTGCGTGGGCGTGGCCGATGGGGAAGGGAAGCACAGCCACGTTCCCCATTACGGGTTACAACGTACGGGCTTCCGGAGAGTGATGACTTCGTGTATTCTAATAATTTCTCGATTTCTTATGCGCATTTATAGATAAACACAATGGCCCAAGTTATGATCGTTTTCATATTAGACAGTGTATAAATTTTGGGAACATCAGAGTGCTGGTATGCTCCGAACCAGGAAGTAAATTTTTTTTCTCTCTCTTCTCTTCTCTTTTTGTTTTTCCTTGCCCACGACATTGCGAAAAGGTAAAATACGTTGGCGCTAATTGAATAATTGGGTATTAAAAATAAATTGCGAATAATCGTGACTGCGAATAATATCGAACTTCCGGGTCACGCACGTATGGACACGTGAGAGCGAAGAAACGGCCTGTGTGGTTTATTTATTTATTATTATTTATTTATTTATTTATTTTTTTTACGGGCACGTACTATTATGGTAAAAGACAGATAGCATGAATGTATTTTGAACAATATATTATATCATTTTTATCCATTGATTTATGAGGATGTTCAATATCACTGTTAGGATCAAGGCTTGGACTTGGGGGGGGGGGGGGGATGCTTGCAACAGAATTTTCATCAGAGGAGTGACTTGAGGAGTCTTTATATTCCTTGTTATTATTGGCATCTGCCATCACGATGAAACTCTTACTTGTGAGACGGTTGAAGAAGTACTTTTACGGAGCGGTAGACTCAAGGCTCACTGAAGCACTGAAGGCTCGAAGGCTATTTCTGTTGGTTCAATTTTCAAGGATCAAGCGGCCATTGTTGTTCAATTCAAGTTGGGTTGCCAGATTTTTATGTGCACGTGCTCAATCCCGCACCCACCCGGAAAAGACCCAAGTACACTGTCAGTACTCACCTCCACACTAAAACGATGATCATAATTTTGGGTTTAACCGTAACTGACCGGGCGATACTTTGTTGGCAGTTGGTCCGGCTGGGCAGCGGGTATCGGTCGATGAAAATTTCAAAACGGCAACCATGTATAAAAAAAGCAAAGAAATACTTTGTACTTAGTCAGAAAGTCATGGTTTTGTGAAGAAACTACGGCACATGGAAAGTGCAAATTCGTCAGGTATGAACTCAACTGTTTTCTCCCTAAATGCAGCGTGATTCTATGAGCCGAACTCATCTTAGTGGTCCTCTAAAAAAAGGGAAACATTTTTATTTCTTTTTTGTGCAATAATTCCTCCCATTTTGCAAATGGAGTTTTTGAACTGTTTAACTACCATAATCATCAAAACGAATTTTGAGGGGCCTCTTAAGGATGACAATAATATCATTACTATATATGTCAAAGCTTGTTTCATTTCATGCAGTAACAAAAATCTGATGGTGGAACAAAAAAGGGGTGTGCCGAAATATTAATATAGATAATATAGATACCATGATGGATTACAGTAGCTTCAAGCTGCCAATATGGTTAGTGCACCACCTGTGCAGCCTTTTTAAGATCAATCAATCCCACACAGCAAATCTTTATGTTATATCACCATTATCAAGGCATGGTGTTGCCAATGATTGCCACTGGCTGAGTGTTCTCCAAAAGACTGCACAAGGTGTCAAAAAAAAGAAGTTGGACTTCCCACTTGAAACATGAAGGCTGCTAGTCAGGTTTAAAGTGTTTTAATCATCTTTAAAAATAATAATAATTAAGGATGTGTGTGTAACTAAAATTAAAAATTCTGTAATGTTTTTGTGAAAAATCTTGCACAAAATAACAAGAAAAAGAGCAATCAGAGATTGCAGACCCATGCCAGGACTTGTTTTGTATTGTGTTTGTGCAGTTTCGTGTGGTGTATTTTGTGTACTGGTGTTACGTAATTAATAAGAGACATAATTAGAACTGTCACTTTATAACTGCTGGCAGTGATGACCGGGTACCAAGGCATCCTGATTTGATGGAACCCCGTTTTAATTGGACGAACACCTGACTGACCCATGATATTTATTATTAGGGTACCAAGTCTAATGGACTGGGTAACCTATTGTTTTTCTTCTGTTTATGAATATTTCTTTTTCCTCCGGCAATTTGCAGGTGTTTTCGCATTAACAATCATTTTCTCAGGAATGGTAAGTCCGATCGACACAAAATTTTCACCATAGTATGTATCTTTTTTGATAGCATACCCAATTGATAATTATAACATCATAGGTCACGTGGTACGGGTGCCATCTTGAAAAAAAACGAAAAATTCGCAATCTCTGTGTCTGTCTGGATGTGTGTGTGTGTGTCTGGAAAAAATATTCGCTTCATCCATCTATAATTCCAGCAATCTCTCTGTCTGTCTGGATGTGTGGGTGTCTGCGACCGCCGTTTCTCGACAACCCCTGGTCCGATCTAATTTAAACTTGCCAGGAATATCGCTGGGGACCCGAGGATGTGTCTTTTCAAGGTTTGATATTAATCGGACAAGTGGTTCCCAAGTTACGGCCATTTATTTATCAGCCAATGACGGGACATGGCGCTATGACGTCACTATTGATGTCAATTTAAAAAATATATATATTTTTTGTACATACGAGCACGCACCTACGGGCCCGCACTAGTCTGTCTATAATTCCAGCAATCTCTGTGTGTCTGTCTGTATGTGTGTGCTTGCGACCGCCGTTTCTCGACAACCACTGGTCCGATATAATTGAAACTTGCCAGGAATATTGCTGGGGACCCGAGGATGTGCCTTTTCAAGGTTTGATATTAATCGGACAAGCGGATCCCAAGTTACGGCCATTTATTTATCAACCAATGACAGGATACGGTGCTATGACGTCACTATTGATGTCACAAATAATTTTTTTTTTTTTGCACGTATGGCCACACATGTACGGGCTCGCACTAGTACATTTTAATGAACTCCCCATGGAGAACATTTTTCGTGATTTTTTTTTTTGTGATGTCATCGGTGAAGTAATATCCTGGTGAAAATTTGACAGGTAGAACGCTGCATGGTAAAAATCTGAAATTTCTTGAGCGTCAACTACACAATTCACTGTGGAAAAAAATTATGACCTCATCAGTGACGTGGTTTGGCAGCCATCTTGTTTTGAATGTATATATATATATATATATATATATATATATATATATATATATATATATATATATATATATATATATATTTTAATCTTCTCCAGAACGGCTGGACAGATTAAGGCAAAACTTTACACACACATACCGCATGACATCCTTTTGCAAGGTTTTTTTAATTTCTAATTAATAGGTCACATGGTTTGGTGGCCATATTGAATTTACCCTAAAACGAACATCTTCTCCAGAACGGCTGGTCAGATCAAGGGGAAACTTGACAAACATATTGCTCAAGTGTGGAGAATATAAGTTTGTTCATGATTTATAGTTCACATGGTTTGGCAGCCATGTTGGATTTAATAAAAAAATATTAAATAATGTTTTCTCTGGGACCACTTAACCTATTGAAGCAAAACTTTGTAACTATCATATAACGCCATGGCTACTTACATAGTAAAAATTATGACATCACAAGTCACATGGTTTGGTGGCCATCTTGGATGGAAAAATGCACCTCAACCGATTCACACGAAACTTAACAAACGTGTTCCCCTCCCCCATTAGAGGCAGATTTTATAATTATGTCATAGGTCACATGGTTCGTCAGCCATATTGGATTGAAAAGTAATAAATTCTTAAAATGTTCTTCTCCAGAACGGCTGGACAGATTTAGGCAAACCTTCACGCACACTTTCCCCAAGACATCCTTTCACAAATTTGTTAATTTCTAATTAATAGGTCAAATGGTTCATCAGCCATATTGGATTGAAAATTAATAAAATCTTAAAATGTTCTTCTCCAGAACGGCTGGACACATTTAGGCAAACCTTCACGCACACTTTCCCCAAGACATCCTTTCACAAATTTGTTAATTTCTAATTAATAGGTCACAAGGTTTGGCAGCCATATTGAATTTACCTTCAACATCCTCTCCAGAACATCTGGTCAGATCAAGGGGAAACTTGACAAACATTTTGCTTAAGTGTGGAGAATATAAGTTTGTTAATGACTAATTGATCAGTCACATGGTTTGGCAGCCATGTTGGATTTAAGAAAAATATTAAATAATGTTTTCTCTGGAACCACTTAACTTATCGAAGTGAAACTTTGCAACTATCATCTACCCTTATGTCTGCAGATACAGTAAAAATTATGATGTCACAAGTCACATGGTTTGGTGGCCATATTGGATATAAAAACGCACCTTGTCCGATCAACACGAAACTTAAGAAGCATGATCCGCTACCCCATTGGAGAGAAAAATGTATTATGTAATTGGTCATGTGGTATGGCAGCCATATTGGATTGAAAAAAAAAATTAAAAAGTCTTTTTCTCTGAAACGGCTGAACAGATCGAGGCGAAACTTTGCAGGTATGACCGCCTATCCATGACGAACAAAAAGTTCCCATGTTCTTTTGATATAGGTCACATGGATTGGCAGCCACATTGGATTGAAGGAAAAATATTAAATAATATTTACTCTGGAACTGTTGAAGCATTGAATGTGAAACTTCAGAGTTATGATTCACCCATCATGTGGAATGAAGGATTTCAAGTTCAACTTGATCGGCCACATGGTTCAGCAGCCATATTGGATTGAAGGAAAAATATTCAATAATATTTACTCTGGAACCGCTGCATAAATATATGTGAAGCTTCACAATTATAATCTTGCCGACATGGGGAAAGTACATTTTAAATTTTAACCCGATCGTCCACTTGGTTTGGTAGCCAGAATTATTTAATTGTTTGAATCTGAAAACTTTTGGAATTTTTTGTTTCCTCACTTGGCTGCACCTGCCAGCATTTGAGGGGACTGGAGTAGCAATTCAATTGATACCGATGATGGCCCCAGGAAAAATGGTCAACTGTGTACATAATAAATGGATGGAACGTGGCCTGTTCCTCGGTCCATAACTTGTGAATCCCGCGTCGAAGAGAAACGTGTGGGGCCTCATTAGGCGGTATTTGTATCGAAGGCGGACGTCTGGGTACCTGGTCATCACTGCCAGCAGTTATAAAGTGGCAGTTCTAGTTATTTGATTGAATTTAGAATGGGATTTAAATAAATTCAATTCAAATCAAAAGGAAGACCAAATAGGTACAGTCCTGCATTGGAATCATCAGAAGGAGCCTGAACAAGCAGAAAGCAAAGATGAAGTCATCAGGAGGAACCTGGATAGGAATCACATTTCAGCTGCTACTTCTCTACCCTCAAACACTTCCTGTAACAGCCAAGTGAGCATGATTCAAAAAAAATATAAAATAAAATAAAAAAATAAAAAAGAACCCACATCAAAAAATTAAATAATTCTGGCTGCCAGGCCATGTGTCCAGTGAAGTTAAATTTAAAATCTATATTCCCCATTACTACTCGATACTAATTGTGAAGTTTCATGTCTATTGATTAAACGGTTACAGAGAAAACATTATTTTATATTTTTCTTCAATCCAATATGGCTGCCAAACCATGTGACCTATCAATTATTCCTTTACAAACTTGTACACCCAAGGCTTGGGGAACATTTGTGTGAAGTTTCCCCTCAATTTGTCCAGCCGTTCTGGAGAAGAAGATTTTTTTTAATTGTAGGTTTTATGGTAAATCCAATATGGCTACCAAACCACGTGACCTATGATGTCATATGTGTGAACATTTTGTTCCTCATGGCTAAGTGGTCATACGTGTAAAGTTTCGCCTCGATCTGTTCAGCCACTTCAGAGAAGATTTTTGAAGGTTTCAAAAAACCAAATTTCCGACAATATGGCTGCCGAATCACGTGACTGATGACATCATTTATGTTGTCTTTTTTTTCTGTGGACCATTTTATCCCGAGATGATCCCGAAAAAAATTCATACTGATCAGATGTAGCGTTCTACATATGCAATTATGATATCATAATGAAGGCACCTATGATGTCATAAAAAAAAAATCACACTTATTACGCATGAAGAGTACTTGCCGTGTTCGAAGTTTCAATTTTTTTTTCTTGGTGCGGTTTCAGAGATACAGAGGTGCAAAGTCTTTCCGTTTTTCCAATATCGCTGCCATACCACGTGACCTATGATGTCATTATAATTAAAACATTCTACATGAGTCGTCGCACCTATGGTGAAAATTTCGCCTTGATCCGACAAACTGTTGTGGAAAAAAAATATGAAAGTCTGTGCGGAGAAACAAACAAACAAATGAAATTGCTCGTTGAGCAAGGAATTGCCGGAATAACTGTCATATCTCCATGATCTCTGAAAAAACAAAAACCTGGAAATCAATTTGGTTCTTATAAGTCGATAGTGTTACTGTTTAATGAGTTATGGCACTTAGTTTGGTCATGATCATAACTTGGAAGTCAATCGGACTTGAAATGGCGTTTTTAGCGCAATTTGAAATTTTTGACCCGACCCCCCTGACATTCGACCCCCGACCGCAAAGAAGGGTGTTGGTGTGATACCCCAATGAGACATATGGTTGGATGCAGTATCGGAAGATGCACATTTTGGATTTGGTTTGAAGTCGATACGACCATTTTCGCGAACGTTATTGCGAAAATAAGAATTTCGGTTTTTCGGTGACCTTGACCTTTGACCTAGATTCACCTAAAACCACAAGTGTCTAAGTTGGACCATGGCCGACGTCTGTACCCAGTTTGGTCATGATCGCTGAAACGGTGTGGCTGCTACAGGGTAAACAAACACACAAACAAACAGACAGACACACAGAATGACACACACAACTGACCAACATAATTGCCAAAATCCGAAGGATTCCGGCAATTAACAAACAGACAGATGAACAAACAAATGGACCCAAATGCAATACCCTCTCCTTCAGCAGCGAGGGTGAAAATGATTGTACGCGAATAAGTAAATAGGGCCCGACGTCCTTATTTGATTTTTGGTTTGTGCAGTGGGCTGTTTCTTCTTTGTCATCCAGTGATTGTAGGTTTGTATCATAAACTTACAAACCACCCGATGTATTAATTGTCTGGGAGAATGGTTGTTATTCGATTTAATTTCCCAATTCATATGCGTAATTGTGTGCTCACCTTTGAGTTGGTTAGCCTGAGTTATATCCAGGAATTCCACAGGCTGTGGGATCAAATCTGACGGCAGCAACACGAAGGTTTTTTTATTGTAATATTTTGGAAGCAGCAAGTATCAGGACAGTCACCACATCATCGCTAGATTGCAAGGAAAAACCAAGACTGCAAAGGAATGACCTTCAGCGAGAGTAATATTCCCTTCTGGTCTGGTCTCTGAGTGTTCTCATATGCCTAGGGCAATTTTGATTGGGTGCTGAAATGCTGCCCATAATAAGACAGCACCACCCATCAAAAATCTTGATGAGTGTTTATTAATTAAAGAGGCGAGGTTACATCATGATATGAATCATCATACTATAATTCGAGAAGTGTCTGTGTGTTTGTTTTTGACCTCTATGTGCTGATGGATGGAATGAGTTGAGAACTTGGTTGCACTTGGGGAGAGAGGAGAAGGTAGTTGGCAGTAAAGATTTTAATTTTTTTTTTCAATTTTTTTTTCAAAAATTCAGTCCCAGGGGTTCAGGGTGGAGGGAGGACCCAAATTTGCTCCATATGTATCATATACATATATATATATATATATATATATATATATATATATATATATATATATATATATATATATATATATATATACATATGTCATTCCCGATGAGAGGGGGCATTACAACTCAGACTAAAGGCCCAGTCACACCTTGACGTTTTAGCCAGCAATGGCAACGTATTAAAATTTATGTAAAACGCTGGCTTACGTTGAACTTTTGATGTTTTTTTTTAAAGATCAGGACGTATTCATAGCGACTTGGTCTTATGTATAACGCATTGGTAACGGACACATAACGTTTCGTTGTGTTATAGATAACTTATACCAACGAATGCTGAACCTGTTGTCGGCCTACACAACCGATGCCCAACGATAGTCTAACTTAGGCATAGTGCGTTGCACGCATCGCCGACGATGTCGTGACGTAGCCTATTAAAAGGCTGACGCACAACGATTCGAATCATAACTGCCGTAGAAATGGAAGTGTCAACATCGCGGTCACACCTTGGCGATCTTGCCAACGTATGCCGACCTAAGAAAAATGTGTCTAAAACGTTGGGGCACGTCAAATACGGTATGAGTAAGTTTGGTATACGTGAGTAGAACGCTAAAGTACGCTATCATACGTCGTAGTAAGTAGAGTACGTCAAGAAATTTTAAACATGTTCGAAATTTTACGACTTACTCGGCGTATGACACACGTTCCGCATGCGATGGGGATAAGTTTTACACACGATATGTGGACGCTTACACACGTCCACAAAGGCTACTTATAAGCTACTCATAAGTCGAAACACGTCGCGGTAATGTCTTTTTTACGCGAAACTTATTTCTAACTTATGTTTGACGTGCTTTGAACCAATTCTTTACGTAGTCTCAACACACATCGACGTATGTAGACGTATTCCAATGACGTCTTCCGTTCGACAAAAAAAATAAATGAACGTGTTTCTAACTTACAACTGCCATACAAAGACGTGTTCCCAGCGATTTTGGGAATTGGTATATAAAAATGCTGCTCATAAAAGGGGAACCCAACAGTGTTTTCGAGTCCTTTTTGAGTCGATGTCCATGTCAGCAGTAACAGTATCAGTATCAGTATCAGTATTAGTATTAGTAGTAGTTTGTTCATGTTGGCAGTAGTAGGTGAGTGTGAGGGGGAGGGTGTGGGTTATGATGGATCGTCCTTGCGTTTAACGATTTAAATGATAAACTCAACGATTTAAATGGCTGCATCTCCACTATTGAAAGTAGACGCTTGCGCTCAACTATTGGATTTTTTTTACACTCAACGACTTTTAAACGGTACCACTCAACTATTTTCATTGTTTACAATGAACGATTTAAATTGCTGTCACTCGCCTTTGTTTTTTGACGCTGGGGTTTGGAAATTTGAAGCGTTTCTTCTGAACGTGTTAAAACGCTCAAACTCGACTATTTTAAATAGACGCTGCCGATGGACAATTGGAATCATAGCCAAGTTAGACATCGAAGTGTGAACATCCTCGTCATGCCGAAGAAAAGTTTGAAGAATGCTGCAAATAAGTGTCCTGGCCGTGGACGCTGACGCAAGGACGATCCATTATACCGACGTCTTTCAGCCTATGAGTAACTTAAAAGTAACGTCTGCCGATGTGTGGCAACGATCGCGTAACGTGCCAACAACACGTTAATCATAGGTTAGAAATAAGTTTCGGGTACGCTAAACATTACCTCGGCGTGTCTCAACTTATGATTAACTTACAAGTAGCATGTGTTGACGTCTGTCAACGATCGCAGACCGTGCATACAACTTGTGGCCAGCGTAGCGGAACGTGTGAGTCATACGCCGGCATACGTCGTGAAATTTCAAGCATGAAAAAATTTGAGGACAACCAAAAAGTACAACGTTTAAAGCCAACGTACAACGA
>NC_140962.1:106253839-106268839 GCF_056783735.1 Eptatretus burgeri
AGAGGCTGGTACTCATTTTGCTGACCTCAGAAGGATGACAAGCTGAGTCAACCCTACCCGGTGTTGATTCAGTGGGATGACAGGGGCTTGAACTCAAGACCCGAACATCTTAAGCCAGCCACCTTAACCATTAAGCCAACACCAGACTTACCTAATCTCTGATCATCACTTTATATTCCCTCCCAGTCACTCCACTTTGGACATGATGCTGCATCTTTCTCAACAATGGATGGAGGCCCTGAATGTGAAACATGAGCTCAGGATCATATGTCTCTCTGGACATAACTGGGGCATTTGACAGTCTGCAACCCCACTGTGCTGGCCAAGTTTTCTGCCTGTGGCATCGAAAGTCACCATCATTTCTGGCTTTCCAACTTCCTCCATTTACAGTTAGACCTCAAAGGAATCCTGTCATATCCTCTCCCATTAGAGGCTGGAGTTCTGCAAGGCAGTCTCCTGTGCCCAGTGTTGTTTCTCGTATACTTAAATTAACTCTCCGGTCTCCTTGGTAGCCATCTTTATTTTTCCAGGTGACTCTGCTTTATGCCATACTGCAACGCATCACAACTACAGAATGGCAGCAGCTACCTTCCACTCTGATGAGCAGCAAAGGATCAGATACTGGTCTGACAAATGGAATACTATGTATTATTCAATCCAGGCAGTATATTGTCTTTTATCATGAACAATGATCTCTCCTCTCCTTTGACTCTCTCTTCCAAATTCTTTTCCATTGGGGAAGAATGGCACACTTTGGGCAATGCCTGTGTTGGACAGCATGCTTCACGCTGTGCGTTTGGTCACGCTGGACAGCCGAGGCTGCCCAGTCCATGCTCCAAGCTGACTTGTCCCCAAGGCTGCACTGAGGTGTTGACTTGCCATGCTTCTTCCCCTTCAGACTGATATGGCCAGAGTGACCAAATGAGAGAGAGACATAGAATGTACCCCTTGGCTGATGTAACTGGGACTTAACTGTTGCACGTCCTGGCCACTGGTCTTAATACTGCTGCTGCTTTTAGTATGGCACCATGGCAGAGCCAGGGCACTCTGCTGATAGACTCAGAATATAGAGAGGCAGATTCACAGGTTGATATGGAATTTCTACCTAAATAATAAATAATACCTGACTTCACGCACATTTTCACATTCTGACAGGATGAGGGACATGACAATTTTGCCTTAATATACCGAAAAGCATGAACATCACATGGGGGAAGGGGGTCTTACTCCTTTGCTCCCATCCACATACCACTGCCCTCTCCTCACATAAGTTCTGTTCTCAGTCCCAATGGTCTCCCAACCCAGGGAGAGGATGTGCAATTCATCTGGCTGAGAGAGAACACCAATGGGGGGGGGGGGTCCATCTCTACACCTACATCTCCCACCCCACTTTGTTGATCTTCAACCCTCTCACTACTGTTGGACTGCCATTGGTTGCACTGTCCCAGACCGTACCAATCCCAGACTGCAACATTTTTGGCTGCGTCATACTCAGCTGCATCACCATCAAATGCACCACTGTCAGCAGCACTGGAGTTTCATCTGTTGATGCTGAGCCTACCTCTCTCACTCCTGAATAACTTTCCAATTGACTCCAACTAATGTTGATCCTTCAGTCCTGCTGCAAGCTTGGCCTTGTCCTTCTCCCTCCTGACACCTATCACCACATTCTGGTTTGCGAAAAATGTCATCAGCTGTTTCAAAGCAGTGTCTGTCAGACCCATGGCTCTACCCCCTGACATTGGAGACATCACCTCCCCTTTTTCCAACTCACACATTTGTGAGGATGCCCTTTTGTCATCCTTCCCTCCCCTTGTTCCAACTCACACATTTGTGAGGATGCCTTCTTGTCATCTTTCAAACTTGAGATTTTCAAATCTAAAATTTAGAAAATTACATAATTTATACATGAAGTAAACTTTAATTTGCACAAAACAACACTAGGCCAACTTCTATATTTGAACTTTCAAACTTGTCTCCCTCCTCTAAAACCTGGGAGTGGCTTGTTTAGTCTGTCTTTGGAGTTTGCACCCCCTCCATCTCTTCCCCCAAATGCTTCAATTCTGTGCTGTACTTGCTTCGAAATCTTGTGTGCACAACCCCTCACTCTCTGTACCCATCCTATCCAATCACACCGAACTGCTCCTGGACTGTGTATTTTGCACCTTGAGAATGTGAAGACGTTTCTGGCAGCCATAGACACCGATTCTGCAACTTGACCAGATGGCATCAGCTCATGTGTCCTAAAATCCTGCTTTGCTTGCGCATCCTCTTTTTGCTCTGTTCACCCTATCATTTGCCCTTGGTTATCTTCCATCTGCTTGGAAGTCAACCAACATCACCACATTACAAAAGCAAGGTGTAAAAACTGATCCCCTTAATTACAGACCTCTAAGCTTGCTTCCAATCATCAGCAAGGTCATGGAATCAATCATCGCAGTTGACATCAAACCTTCCCTTTGATCCAATGGCCTCATCTCAGATCACCAATTTGGATTCAGGCTCCTTGAACATGCTGCTTTTGTTCTCCCAACAATGGATAGAGACCCTCAATGTCAGACAGGAGATCAGGGCTGTCTCTCTTGACATATCTCGAGCATGTGATACAGTCTAGCACCCTGCCTTGTTCTCCAAACTCTCTGCCTATTGCTTCAAAGGCCAACTCCACACTTGGCTTACTGACTTCCTCTACTCTCATAATATCTCACCTACTCTTCACAAAAGACACCCTGGGATCTTCAATGCTCACCAACAAGTGCTGACAGACATGTCATCACCATCCATGCATTGCATGGTGCACACAACGAAGCCTTGTCCTGCATGTGAAACACCAGGATGACCATCTGTTGCTGGACCAATATTAAAAAGTAGAGTCGACACTTGTGTGCATACCTCTAAGTTATCCTCCCACACCTACCACAGTTATCCTAACTAGTAACTATATAACTCATTATATTAACTAGCACAGTTCACCACCCTATGGGCAATCTTGTTCCAAAAATGCAGCACGTTCTTCCGACACATCCCCTTATTTGGGTGGCATATAGGCTACAGACCGCTGCCTCGATTGCTCCCAAAATAAAAGATATCCCGGATTATGTTCATGAAGCAAAAACATGCGTACTGCTTACGTGCACACATATATATATATATATATATATATATATATATATATATATATATATATATATATATATATATATATATATATATAATGCATAGTGGTTATAGAGCTTGGATAATTCCAAATGCACCCCTCCTGTCCCCAAAGAAAGAAAATGCCAAAATGGGAGAACAAAACATCTTTTCAAACCTTGATGGAATCAAACAAAATTTCCATGTGCACAACTTGAGGGTGCACTCATTAATTCCTGAAAGTTTCATCTTCTGAGGTGAAATCCTCAAAGATAAGTATATGAAACATACGTACAAACATGCTGTTGTGTTGAGCGCCGATTAACATCTTAGCTCCTTTAACGGTATTTATTCTCAAACAAATATAACCAGGGGATGGTGTCTCGACGGAGGGTATGATGACTGGATGAGGAAGGGAAGAAATTGATTCAATAATTAATTATATACAATGAGGACGACAAAATGTGGCGTTCCGTAGTCCTCATTGTATATTATATACAATTAGGACTGCGGACTCGAGCATAGACGGTGAAAGGGAATGAAAACTGGGTTGGCCTTAGCTCTGCTGGTGGAGATGTCAAAGCAGGTGGTGCCAAAGCAGGTAGGTGCGAACAGGTGAAGAACCAGGGTGTTGAAGCAGGATGAGGCAAGGAGAAAGACAAAGCAGTAACATGAATCAGGAACAGGGAGAATGACCAGATGAGGCAGGGCACGAGCAGGAGGAGGCAAGCAAAACCGTTCCTCTTCAGGGTATCCTTTGATACCCTACAGAATAGATATGACTCGTCTTTTTCTGATTTCCGATTGATAGAGTCAGTATTTTTGCAATCAAAAGTCGTCCGCCTTATCCGTCTTTTCAAGGGAAAACCGTTATTAAGTTATTAAAAGAAAGATGGAGGAATGGTTTTACATTATCATTTCTCATGACCACCCCGACATTGTTCACATAATTTTTTGAGTAATATCTCCACATCCATTTGCATTTTTATCTCTGCCACCGAATGTGGATGGAGGTTACATGTTCACCCATCTGTCTCTTTGTTATTTGCAAAATGGAAGATTTTTCAAGTATATTGGTCAGTCGATTTTGTTATTCTGTCTGTCTGTTTGTCCGTCTGTCTCTTTTTCTTTGTCTGTTTGTCTGTTTATCGCCTACAGGTCACAATTTTGAACCGATCTTCGCGAAACTTCACCACATGGTAGAGTTTGTCGTAAGGAAGAAGCCTATTGTTTTTGAGGTCAAAAGGTCAACATAGGCCAAAGGTCAACAATAGGGCTGTCATTTTATTTTTTTTCAGAAATTTCAAGGGGCTAACCCCAATTTAGGTTGATATTTATGAGAAAAAAAATATGAACCCGAAAAAAAATATTTTTGGGGTTGCTCCCGTCCATTGAAATTTGAAAAAAAAAATTCATTTTATATTTTTCTTTTTTTTAATCTTATGCCAAAATGACATTAACATGTAATGTATGATGTTTTCTGGTGCATTAGAATCTGAAATACTGCAGAAAAATATTGTTGAACTTGGCAAGATTTTTCCAGTCCCTCTCAGTGAAACTTGAAAAGACTAAAAAATCAAGATTTTACGTATTTTTCACGTTTTTCGAACTCCGCAGTTTGCAGACAGAGTCTCTGAACAGACGGGACAAGAGCTCTAGTTCATTGGAGCATCTTATTAGAATGCCACTTAGGCAGGAATTTACTTCACTTTGGGTGCCGCCACCACATTCATGAACTCATCCTGGAAGCGGCTACCGTGGTGTGCCTCGGTCCTTCCACAGGACCAGATATTTCGCTATTCAAAAGGCTTCAAGGGCAATGGTCGTACGTTGATCAAACAACCTTCAGAGCAGCACAACCTATCGAGAATCCTGGAGAATTTAATATTTTAACAAAAGAGGAAATCATTGAGTTCGTGAACGACCAATTGAAAGAACATCAGCACAGAGAGGACTACAGGGAACTTTTAGAGTTATGTATTGTCTTTGTAGGTGGTGAGCCTGAACGAGGCTTTCACTTTCGTCATCCGGGCGCCCTACATAGAGTCAGGTGGATGGCTGAAGCTATCTTTGCCCTCAAACTGTACTTGTTTCGCAGGCAGATCAAGTTGACAAAGAGAGAAGAGAAGGGCCTACTTGATCTGAGCCACTTCCTAGTACAAATCTACGTCAAAGCGTGGTTTACTGCCCCAAATTCCATCTCGGCTCGTGCGAACGACCTGACATTGTTAAAGCGAATGGATAAATATTCCGAAGTGAACGTTGATATATCTAAGGCAACGGTGAAAAAGTTGCTGGGACAGCTGTGGGATTTATCGGTAGAACTGATACCATTATGTCTATTTGACCAAAACGTGTCAATTGAGACAAAAATGAAAATATCTCAAACTCGAAAAGAACAAGTCGATGACGATGATGAAGCACCGAAAAGAGCCGTTGTTCACCAGAAAGATATGATGCGCCGAAAACTGGAAGATTTCGCATCTCCGTGAAGCAGAAGTTTTTTTGATGTACTGCATTTGAACTCTGACTTTCTGCACAAAGACCCGGATCAATGGGAAACTGAAGATAGTTTCGTACAGAGCCGTACTATCGTCAGCAAGCTGAAAGTTGTGAATGACTGTGCAGAGCGTGGTGTAGCCCTGGCGACTGAGTACAACAGTCTTATTACGTACGATGAGGAGCAAAAGCAGTACCTATTACAAGCGGTAACTGATCACCGAAAACGATTCCTGGACTGTAAGAAATCAACTTTGAACAAGTGAACTATAGCTCTTGTCCCGTCTGTTCAAAGACTCTGTCTGCAAACTGTGGAGTTCGAAAAACGTGAAAAATACGTAAAATCTTGATTTTTTTAGACTTTTCAAGTTTCACTGAGAGGGACTGGAAAAATCTTGCCAAGTTCAACAATATTTTTCTGCAGTATTTCAGATTCTAATGCACCAGAAAACATCATACATTACATGTTAATGTCATTTTGGCATAAGATTAAAAAAAAGAAAAATATAAAATGAATTTCTTTTTTTTTAAATTTCGATGGACGGTAGCAACCCCTAAAATATTTTTTTTCGGGTTCATATTTTTTAATACATTTTTTTTCTCATAAATATCAACCTAAATTCGGGTTAGCCCCTTGAAATTTTCGAAAAAAAATAAAATAAGTACAGCCCGAGTCAACAACGTAGTTGAGATTTCTAAAATCCTCAATTTTCATCTGATTGACTTGAAATTTGACGAGGATTTATATTTCAGGTCACTGAATTCAGCGAGCCAATTATTTTTGAGGTCAACATGGACGAAAAGGTCAACATAGGCCCAAGGTCAAGAACTAAAGTGGTATTTCTAAAATCCTCAATTTTCGTCCCATTGACTTGAAAGTTTAAGAGAATTTGCAAATCAGGTCCGTGAATTGAACCACCAATTATAATTATTTTCGAGATCAACATCAGCCAAAAGGTCAACATAAGCCGAATTTCTAAAATTATCAATTTTCATCCGATTCACTTGAAATTTGAAGAGGAGTTGCATATTTGGTTATTGAATTCAACCACCAATTATTTTTGAAGTTAAATTTGTTTTATGGATTTTGCGAGTATCGTGCTCTGCACGACGACATCTTGTTACTTACAAAATCGAAGATTTTTCAAGTACAGTATATTGGTCAGTCGATTTTGTTATTCTGTCTGTCTGTCTGTCTTTATTGCCTACAGGTTACAATTCTAAACTGATCGTTATGAAACTTTACCAAGACGTAGAGATAGTCTCAACTGAGAAGGCTATTGTTTTTGAGGTCAAAGGTCAAACGTCATCTTTTAGTCAAATTTCTAAAATCGTTATTTTTTCATCCGATTGACTTGAAATTTGAACAAGTTTTGAATGTTGCATCACTGGATTGGGAAACCAACTACTTTTGAGGTCAAAGGTCAATTCAAGGTCAAACTTCTAAAATCATCAACTTTTATCTGAAAAATCATCAATTTTCATCCAGTTGACTTGGGAGTTGAACAGGATTTGCACATTGTGCCACTGAATTAGGAAACCAACTATTTTTGAGATCAAATGGTCAAAGATCAACTCAAAGTCAAACTTCTAAAATCATAAAATTTCATCTGAGAAATCGTCAATTTTCATCTGATTAACCTGAGAGTTAAGCAACAATTGCAGAGTGCATCACTGAATTTGGAAACTATTTTTGAGGTCAAAAGGTCAAAGATCAACTCAAGGTCATACTTCTTAAATCATCAATTTCAATCTGAAAAATAATCAATTTTCATTGATTGATCCGAGATTTGATTAAAATTGTCAATTTTAATCTTAATGAAATGGATAATTTGATGTATCCATGAGAAACCTTTAGAGAGGGGGGAGGGGGGATTTTGCAAGTGTCGTGCATTGCACGACATCTTTTTCTTGTTTGTTTGTGAACAAAATATCTCAAAAAGTTGTGGACGGATTTCCATGAAATTTGGTGGAGGGCTTGTGTATGCGACAAGGTCGAAATTAATAGATTTTGAAGATCCAAATCCGGATGTGGATCTGAAATTTTAAAAGGTGATTCTTCACCATTGTGAGATAGGCCCAAAAACGACATATAGCAGGATATCTCAAAAAGTTGTGGACGGATTCAGACGAAGCTTGGTGGTCAGGTCGGGTAGGTAACAAGGAAGAATTAATTCGATTTTGGTGAAGATATGAATCCTGAATTTTTTTTTAAGTGATTCTTCACCAATGAGTGTTCGGCTAAAATGACATAGTAGGATATCTCAAAGTTGTGAACGGATTCGGATGAAACTTGGTGGACATGGGTGTGCAACAATGAAGAATTGATTCAATTTTGAAGATCCGAATCCGGATCCGGATGTGATAATTTTTTTATGTGATTCTTCACCATTGAGAGAGAGGGCTAAACTAATATATATCACAATATCTCAAACAGTTGGGGACAGATTCGGGTGAAACTTGGTGGACAGGTTGGGTGTGTGACCACGAAGAACTGTTTCAATTTTGGTGAAGATCCGAATCCGGATCAAGATACGACAATTATTTTATTTATAAAGTGATTCTTCACCATTGAGAGATCGGACTAAAAACGACATATAGCATGATATTTCAAAAATGTCGTCGGTCCGATATGTTCTCATGGATCAGGCATTATGTGGCGGAGGTATGCGCTCTACCAAGTGCCCTTCTGGTTTTTTTTTATATGTATCTATGTCAAAGTGAGAGGTGGTATAATGAAAGCAGCTCACACAAAAAGGTGAAACAAAATTATGTCGTGTAAAATATATATTGCACAATATTTTAGGCGGATGAGGCACTGCACGACACCACGGGGCCCAACGCAGGTGGGTGGGGGCTGAACTTTGTACGTCTGTCGATGTATTCAGTGACAGTGCAGGTACGTTTGCCATATATCGCCATGACTTACAAACGAACAACCAAGCAGCTTGTAGAGCGCTTGCCAAGTAACTTAAGCACTCAAGCAAGCACTCCAACTTAACGGTTGATAAAGAACGGCCAGCTTGGCAAGCGACAGCAAGCTGATTGGAAATGGGACACACCAGTGACAGTGCAGGTACGTTTGCCATATATCGCCATGACTTGAAAACGAACAACCAAGCAGCTTGTAGAGCGCTTGCCAAGTAACTTACGCACCCAAGCAAGCACTCCAACTTAACGGTTGATAAAGAACGGCTAGTTTGGCAAGCGATAGCAAGCTGATTGGAAATGGGACACACTCGCCAAAACAAAAAACATATTTCTTAGCATTTTCAAATTTCACTCCAAGTTTCTACACTTATTCCACATGTTCCGATCCTCAAATCCAAAATCACATTTTGATTATATACTTTAATTATTCGGTGACAGTCCATCATGGTAAATGAAATCACATAATGCTTGAAATAGCTCCAATCTCCTAATATGAAAACCATAGCACATTCAAAAGTGATGTATACAGCAATTTGAAGGTATCAAGATCAGTCATTCCATGATATGAGTGAGGAAAATGAAAAAAGAGAAAATTGAGTGCTTTATCATTAAGGAACCATTGCAGCCTGTTCCACGTCGAGGCATTGTTGAGTAGGCTGAAATAAATGGTGGCTTCAGTCTCCAGTGAACTGACAGAGGGCTGGCCAAGATAGCATGCTACCATCTTTGTAAGACTTTTCTTTCATGATGAGCACCCCCTAAATTATCTTCAAAAGTGGTGTTCAAATTCCCCAACCACCCAGTTTTCATTAATGCATTCCTTTGGAGTTCCCTTAGTATGCATGCAAAGTTTGGTGCTGATAAGTGTCGAGGTTTTGGAGTGGTGGAGACGGGTGGGGAAGAGAGACGGGGGAGAGTGGGAAGGGGGAGAGAGGAGGGAGGGAGTGTGAGGAGGGGTGGAGGAGCAAGGAGGGAGGCAGAGTGAGGAGGGGTGGGGGAAGGGAAGGCAGCGAGAGGTGAGAGGAAGGGAAAGCAGATGTGCGGTGGAGCATTAATTACGATTCATACTGTCTCATCAAAATCCATCTGCATAGAATAACAGTGAAGATGGAAACAAAATAATGTCTGAAATCCATCTTCTACCGGTCATACTATAAATACTACCCAGAGACAAACACCGCCCAGACGTGTCCGGGGCCAAGCCGTTTGAAGACAAACACCGGCCGGACACATCCGGAGACAAATTCCCGTCCGGACATAAACACCGCATGGATACATTTGGAGAGAACCACCTCCAGACACGACCGGAGACAAAGTCCCATCCAGAGACAAACACTGCCCGGACACGTCCGGCGCCTGGACAAGTCTGGAGACAAACTCCATCCAGACACGCACGGAGACAAACTACGTCTGGACACACACGGAGACAAATACGTCTGGACACACACGGAGACAAACTATGTCTGGACACACATGGAGACAAAGTATGTCCAGACACGCATGGAGACAAACTACGTCTGGACACACACGGAGACAAACTACATCTGGGCACACACGGAGACAAACTATGTCTGGACACACATGGAGACAAAGTATGTCCAGACACGCATGGAGACAAACTGCAGACAGAAACACATCCGGAGACAAACTCCGTCTGGACACGTCTGGAGACAAACTCCACCTGAACATAAAGAACACCTAGATACGTATGGAGACAAACACCGTCCAGACATAATCACTGCCCCGATACGTCCGGAGAGAGATGTGTGGGAGGGTGCTGCTACGTATTAGGCGGGGGCGGAGCGAGGACGAGAATGGGACACAGAGAGAACAGAGAGAGAGGTGGGGGAAGGGGTTAGCAGAGAGACAATGTCGTGCTTTCACCAGATACACACACACACACACACACACACACACACACACACACACACACACACACACACACACACACACACACACACACACACACACACACACACACACACACACACACACACACAACAGCTGCCAATCGTCATGTGACAGGTGGAAATTTTTTTCGCTCTGTAATTAAGAAAACATGTTAATATGGCAAACGGCTTGGAAATTGGGTGTTATCAAATATATTTTGCTTTGAAACTCACAAAGAAATCATATAACTTTTGAAAATCATGTACCTCCATCTTATAGCAACTGCCGACTGTACCTCCCGGTCGGCACACGAACTGTACCACTATCGCTATCGGGTACTCAGCAAGTGGCTTAAGCACTCAAGCAAGCACTCCAATTAAATGGTTGATAAGGAATGGCTGGCCAGGCTGTGGCTGCATACTATTTAGGATCCCTTTAACGTTAAAGCCGGTCTTCACCGTGCCCGCACCAGTTAAAGAAATTAAATGAATTCGTTCAAATAATGACTTTATCCATAAAAAGAGTTGCTGTTTAACGTAGAACAATCCTGGAGACATTGCAAAGTTTAATCTTCCTTGAAATAAACATTGCAGATAATCCACCACGGCGTCTGTGCACGCGTCACGTGGTACATCAGTTTGCGGTCTGTGCAAATGTTATAACTTTATTTCAAAACGTCCGATTTTCACCAGATTTACTTTGATTCCCTGAAGAGTACTTCACGAAACCTCCAAAAATATAGACGCACTTGGCAGATGCTCTGGATAAGAAGTCCCTCTGGGGGACAGGGTGTGAGGATGTCAAACAGTGAATGCATTAAAATATTAAATCATATCGCTCAATGAAGCTGGATAATTTTGGCACATTCTTAAATATTTTGTTCATTTAATATAATTCTCCAAACAGTAGAAAAGGATATGTTTAATGCTTTGGAAATTTCACATTTTCTTGTGTATGTATGGGGAGGGGGATAATAATAGCAATAGCCTTGCTTGCTTAAAGTAAATAGGTACAGTATATAGGCTTAGTTATAAGACTTGTTATTTCTTTCAATTATCAGATTTCACTCAGGATTTAGACCCTTATTTCGTCCGGATGATATCCGATTCTCAAAGCCAAAATAATATTTCGATGATATACTCTAACTAGCCCATGAGAGTCAATCATGGAAAATATAATGTAACGTGCATGAAATGTGCACATCATATAATGCATGAAATCATTCAAAGTTCCTAATTTGAAAACTGTAGCACTTACAAAAGCGATGTATGCAGCAATTTGTATCTATGATGAACAGGCATTCGATAGTGAACGTGAGGAAAGTGAAAAAAGAGAAATATATCGTTAAGAAATTGTTGCGGCCTGTTCCAAGTCAATTGGCATGGATGAGAAGGCCAAAAAAACATGGCGGCTTCAGAACCCAGCAAGGTAACCCAGGATACGCCTTGAGACCCCAGAGAGCGAGGTGGCCGAGAATGGCGCCTGATAAAAGATATAATTAAATAAGGCTGTTAATTACCATCAAAAGGGGTGTTTTAATTAACCCAAGCACCCAATTTTCAGTCGTGCACTTCCTTGGAGTTTCCTTAGTATGCATGCAAAGTTTCAAGCTGCTAGAATTCATGGTTTTGGAGTTATGGAGGAGACACACATACTGACACACACACACACACTGACACACACACACACACTGACACACACACACACACTGACACACACACACACTGACACACACACACACACACACACACACACACACACACACACACACACACACACACACTGCCATTTATTTGATTGGTTGGCATTTTGATAAACTGGGCAGAAGCACAAGGTGTAACAGTGAATGTAGAACACTACCGCATGGATGTCATCATCTGAGGTATACAGTGTGAAAAAAGGGTCTATCTATTCTAAGTGACTCCATCCTCCTCCATCATAATGCTGAATGCCATGTTTAAAATAATGCAATGTCTGATCTATAAGAATCCTTAAAGGGCAATGTTTTTTGCATCCACTGAATAGTTTAACACAGCCATGTCTAATGTATTTGGGATACTTGAAAAGGTAGGCTTCTGTGCTGGGATCAAAATGTGACCTGACTGTTGGATGAAGTGCACTGAAGATGAGGCAGATGTTGTAGTTGAGGCAGATTATGTTGTATGAGTGTGCCATAAATAGAGCTTGGCAATTTGTGGCCGACTACACTGACTATGTAGGTGGGGGTGACACAACTTGTGTGGTGACCCTTGTACACTTCACTGAGTGCTTCCTTGTTCCTGGATTTCTCAACTTCCTTAACCCTGGTGTTGCACCGTAGCAACTGCAGATTAATTTTTTTCTGCCTCTTTTCTTCTCTCCATTTTCTCCACCTGTATACAGTATTTCCAGACATACATTCCCACTTTTACTGCTTGGTTTTGTCACGTGAATTCACTTTTATGTTTTGCATTGGCATTTGTACAAAATGCTTCTTTGTTCATGTTGTTTGTTACGACGCAGTGTTGTTTTAATGTACTGTCCTTATCTTCTCTTTATTGTTAACATTTTCTTTGCAGTGAGTCTTTAACAAATGTACACCTTCAAATTATAACCCTTGCTTGTCAAAATATCCTGACTGGAAATGCAGAAAACGTCTGATTTTTTCATCCTGAGCTTTGCTACTGTTCCAATGAATCATTACTTCGAGAATTTCTCGATCCCTTCTGCCTTTGATAATAACCTTTTGATGCACTGCCTTCTTTATAAATATTTTCAATGTGAACATTAAATATCCTTTGGTATTTTTCATAAGAGTGAGTCTTGAGGTCAATATCCTTCCTAAATTCTGGGTTTATTGTGTAAGACTGACCATCTTGTCCCCATTATGATTCTATTCAATGGTGGTAGTAGTGGTGGTGGTGGTGGTGGTGGTGGTGGTGGTGGTGGTGGTGGAGGCCCATGCTCTTGGCAGAACATCAGAGTGCTCAGGAGAAGTCGTGAATGTTTGCATCTAAAAAAACAGTTGGGGACGGAGAGCGGCTCTGTTGCAGCATGCGGAAGGTTCTGGCCCGAGCAGCCGTGGGAATCAAACCCATATCAATGAGAGCAGCGTAGCAAGGCTTTACAAACTCCACCACAAACTAACCACTGAATCGTCTCCAGTTGTGTAAATAAATGCTCATGATAGTGGATTGACATCTTCATGAAAAGCACAAGTAAAGCTCGTGTTGTAGACAAAGAAGGGCAATGCACTCACGAGGAGGGGATGCTAAGCCAGCCATCTTATCCATATTATTGGCACATGTATCCCTGTGTGTGAGTGCATCCTGGTAAATCTCTATAAATACAGACAAAACTGTGAAAATGGAGAGAGGGGTTGGTTGGGGGGGGGGGGGATGTTGGTGGATGAATATGAAGTGACACACAAAAAAACACATCACTGCTGAATGCTACGTCCATGAACTGGAAGAGTATCTTTCTGTACTGCTTCTGACACAGAATGCTTTTGGAGCCTTTTCCTTTACTTCCTCACTTTATTTTTGTTTGCCTTTTTGGAATTCTGAGTGTTTACATCATTACTGCCACCCTGCAGAGTGTGACATTCAGTCAGTTGAGTTGTAATACCTTGGGGATGTTTATGTACCGTTGCTGTTTTGTGCTGCCAGATTATTCTCATTCAGAGGGAGGGCATCTCTTCACAAGCTATAATTATAACAACGGATGTGAAGTAGCAGCACACACTCCGCTATGCAACGCTTGGCCGTAGCCATTAGGCAATCACATGAGCTGAATGCTGTGCATTTGAACCGAATAATTGACAGCAGCCATTTTGAAATTGGCTAATTTTCAGTGAATGTGAGATGAAATGAAAGGTTAAATTGTGTCATGCAGCAGTGTGGGTGAATGGAAATGGGAGGGTGTGGGTGAAAATAAAAAACAATTGCTTCAGGAGATTTGTCTCAAATGAAAGTAGCCTTTGCAGCAATGCCTTATGATGCAGCTGCCAACACTCGCTTGTTGCTTAGCTTTGTCAAGCCGTTGTACGGTTCTAGTATGCCTTAAAGTCTGTCCAAGCATGTGGCTCACAAGTGTGCTTTTGGTCATAGCTGATGCCAGTGACCAAATGAGAGGAGAGATAAGACTGAAACCATTCTTTAGTCCAGGAGTAGGGAACCTTTCTGAGTCGGAAGCCTGTAACTGCTATTGCTGAACTTGCTGCCAGCTGGTGATATGCATGATGATGTGTTAGTAATATAAACAACACATCTGTAGGCGGATAAGTGATGCAACTAATCATTGTCCACCTCTCCTTCCCATTTCCATATCCAGGTGATGCATGACGTGATTGTCGGGCACCGAAGGGAGTACTCAGTTTTTACTCCGTTTGTTTTCTTATTTGTCCGGGTGATATCTCAGCCATCCTTTGAGCTAGGAAGCTGAAATTTGGGGACAAATGAAGATGTTTGGCAAAAAACGATATTTTTTTATTTTTTGATTAATCAATTAATTGATTGATTATTTAATTATTATCTGTTTATTAATTCCTTATTTATTTTTTTCTCA
>NC_140962.1:106271339-106308839 GCF_056783735.1 Eptatretus burgeri
TTTCTTTTTCTTCCTTGTTCTTTCTTCTTCTTCCTTCTTCTTTCTTCTTCTTCCTTCTTCTTTCTTCTTCTTCCTTCTTCTTTCTTCTTCTTCCTTCTTCTTTCTTCTTCTTCCTTCTTCTTTCTTCTTCTTCCTTCTTCTTTTTTCTTCTTCTTCTTTCTTTTTCTTCTTTCTTCTTCTTTTTTCTTCTTCTTCTTTCTTCTTCTTGTTTCTTCTTCTTCTTTCTTCTTCTTCTTTCTTCTTCTTCTTTCTTCTTGTTCTTTCTTCTTCTTCTTTCTTCTTCTTCCTTCTTCTTTCTTCTTCTTCCTTCTTCTTTCTTCTTCTTCCTTCTTCTTTCTTCCTTCCTTCTTCTTCTTTCTTCTTCTTCTTTCTTCTTTCTTCTTCTTCTTTCTTCTTCTTCTTTCTTCTTCTTCTTTCTTCTTCTTCTTTCTTCTTCTTCTTTCTTCTTCTTCTTTCTTCTTCTTCTTTTTTCTTCTTCTTTCTTCTTCTTCTTTCTTCTTCTTCTTTCTTCTTCTTCTTTCTTCTTTTTCTTTCTTCCTCCTCTTTCTTCTTTGACTTCTTTCTTCTTTTTCTTTCTTCGTCTTCTTCTTTCTCCTTCTTCATCTTTCTTCTTCTCCTACTTTCTTCTTCTTCTTTCTACTTCTTCTTTCTTTTCTTCTTCTTCTTCTTTCTTCTTCTTCTTCTTTCTTCTTCTTCTTTCTTCTTCTTCTTTCTTCTTCTTCTTCTTTCTTCTTCTTCTTCTTTCTTCTTCTTCTTCTTTCTTCTTCTTCTTCTTTCTTCTTCTTCTTCTTTCTTCTTCTTCTTCTTTCTTCTTCTTCTTTTTTCTTCTTCTTTCTTCTTCTTCTTCTTTTTTCTTCTTCTTCTTTCTTTTTCTTCTTCTTTCTTCTTCTTCTTTTTTCTTTTTCTTCTTCTTTCTTCTTCTTCTTCTTTCTTCTTCTTCTTTCTTCTTCTTCTTTCTTCTTCTTCTTACAAAACCTTTCTGGGGGTGAGAATAGGGAGTGAAGCAGGCAAGGAGGCTACATGGAGGTACCTGATGCCCTAAAGGCACCCGATGCCCTGGAGGCACCCGATGCCCTGGGGAACTTGATGCCCTGGAGGCACCGGATGCCCTGAGGGCACCTGATGCCCTGGGGCCACCTGATGCCCTGGAGGCACTCGATGCCCTGGAAGCTGGCATAGCAAGGAGATTGACTGGTGGAATGACGCGGCTCTTGGACACATTTGGCCTTGTTTCTTTACAACAGACATGTTTACACACATTTCTTTCACGAGCTCTGACACCCGCCCTTATTTTTCCTCAGCAACATTCTTTTGCGAGTTCTGACGTGCTCCCTTATTTCTCCTCAGCAACGTTCTTTCGCGAGTACCGACGCCCGCCTTTTTTGAGAGCGCACGGGTCGTCATGATAACCATGCGCAAGTGGGGTGGGGTGAGCTTGGGGCGGACTGCACCCGCTGAGACGGCCGGCAGATATAAAACGAATTGGAGGTCCGTTCTGAGACGAGAGAAGTAAGAGGAGGGAGAAGAGAAAGAGAAAGAAAGCGAGAGAGAAGTAAGAGGTGGGAGAATAAAGCGTAATAAGCGGGTGTAAGCGCGCGAGGGAAAAAGCGTGCAAGCGAGGAAGCGTGCAGGCCCGCAAGTGAGAAAGCGAGCGTGTGGTGCGCGTGTGGGTGTCTGACCAGCGCCAACGAGACAATTCGTCCTTCCCAGTGCTTGAGCAAGTGAGCGTGTGGTGCATGTGTGGGTGTCTGACCAACGCCAACAACGAGACAATTCGTCCTTCCCAGTGCTTGAGCAAGCGAGCGTGTGGTGCATGTGTGGGTGTCTGACCAACGCCAACAACGAGACAATTCGCCCTTCCCAGTGCTTGAGCAAGCAAGCGTGTGATGTGCGTGTGTGTGTGAGCAGCGCCGACGAGTGAGGCACGGGTCGGTCACCGATGGACCGTGTGGGTCACTGAACGTCACCAGTTTCATGAAGTGTGAGAAGCTGCCCGTGTTGCAGCACCAGGGCCTAAACCCGCGATAGACTATCTCTGTGCCCTCCCAGACGTCAACTGGCGTTCAAGTCTGTTCGCGAGAGGGTGCACGGCAAGGCTGGGTGCTGGCGACGGGCATGACACGCACGCACACATTTCAGGACGTTTTCACTTCACGGACGACTACTTTCTGGTGAGCGAGACGATTCTTCTCTCCCCCCCCCCACCTCCCCCATCCCCCCCCGAATGATCTTTTGGGTACCCTTGTCTGTGTTTAGCAGTAAGTAAGTCAACCCCCTGATAAGCATCTGCTCTGTTTCTTTCCTGTCCTTTTGATTGATTTTGCTTGAGTAATTATTCATTTCGATTGCATTCATTTCAAATCGAATTTATTCATTTATTTACCTCAGAAAATAAAAAGTTATTTTTATTTATTTATTTTATTATTAATAAATCATTTGTCGACTTCCAACCTGTCCGTGTTTGTCCTTTCCGTCCATTGGTCTCGCATTGTCCGAACAGAGATAGACTGGGAGGTAATTACCACAGATTTGACCAAAAATAGTCGGCATGCACCTGCGGTTAAAACGCTCGGCCTCCATAATTAAAATCTAATCAAGATAAGATTGGTGTTTTGCTGAAGGCGCGCTCCCTGCTCAGGTAACCACGTGACCTCTAGTTAAACGGAATAATTAGACGGTGGACACTGGAACTCATGGTTGACTGGGTGGCGTTCGTGGTTCTAAAACAACCACCGTACCACAACGTTAATTGTGAGCGGTGGCCCCAGGTGCGGCTCTTCCGAGGACAACTGGGGATTAATCCCTCTGAGTGACAAGCTGGTGTCCCGGTACCCGTGGCTGCAACACCATATGTATATATATATATATATATATATATATATATATATATATATATATATATACACACACACACACACACACACACACACACACACACACACACACACACACACACACACACACACACACACACACACACACACACGTATATCGGGCCTGTAGAAAGTCTATACCCCTTTCAAAATTTTCACCTTTTTTGCCCTATAGCCTGGAATGAAATTGCATTAAATCAGACTTTTTCTACCTTCACTTACACATCATAACTCACAACTTCAAAGTGAAAAACAAATTCTTCAAATTTCAGAAAATTAATGAAATATACAAAACTGGAATATCTTGGTTGGATAAGTGTCCACCCCCATTATAATAGCAATTGTAAATTTGCTCAAGTGTAACCAATCACCTTCAAAATCACACCATGTAAATTGTCCTCCACCTGTGTTGTATTGTAGTGATTCTAATTATTTCAGAATAAAATCAGCTCTTCCTGTAGGTTTCCTCTACTAGGTTCTGAATTTCACAGCAAAGACTCAACCATGAGCAGCAAGTAGCTTTCAAAAGAGCTCTGAGATAAAGTTGTGGAAAGGCACAGATTAGGAGATGGGTACTAAAATATTTCAAAGGCCTTGAATATCCCTTGGAACATGATCAAGACAATCATGAAGAAGTGTATGGCAATTGGTACCACGAAGACCCTTCCTAGATCAGGCCGTTACTTGAAACTGGATGACCAGGCAAGGAGGAAACTGATCAGAGAGGCCACCAAGAGGCCAATGGCAACTTTGAAAGAGTTCCAGGTCTTAATGTTAAAGACTGGTCACGATGTGCATGTGACGACAATATCCCAAACACTCCACAAGTCTGGCCTGTACTGTAGGTTGGCAAGAAGGAAGCCCTTACCCAAAATAGCCCACCTTGAATCCCGTTTGAGGTAAGCAAAAAAACACTCCGGAAATTCTGAAGCCATGTGGTGAAACGTTTTGTGGACTGATGAAACCAAGATGGAACTTTTTGGCCTGAATGCAAAACCTTGTGTTTGGTGCAAACCAAACACAGCGCACCACCCAAATAACACCAGCCCTACTGTAAAGCATGGTTGTGCAGCATCATGTGATGGGGATGTTTCTCATCAGCAGGAATTGGGGTACTTGTGAGGATGGAAGGGAAAATGTATGGAGCAAAATGCAGAAAAATCCTCGAGGAAAACATGCTGCCCTCGACAAGAAAGCTGAAATAAGGACGGAAGTTCACCTTTCAGGATGACAACGACCTGAAGCACACAGCCAAAGCTACACTGGAGTGGCGAACGAACAAAAAGATAAATGTCCTTGAGTAGTCCAGTCAGAGCCCTGACCAAAATCTAATCGAAAATTTGTGACATGGCTTGAAGATTGCTGTCCATCAACATTCCCCATGCAACTTGACTGAGCTTCAACAGTTTTGTCCAGAAGAATGGGCAAATATTCCCCAATCAAGATGTGCAAAGTTGGTGGAGACCTATCCCAACAGACTCACAGCTGTAATTGCCGTCAAAGGTGCTTCCATCAAATATTAACTCGGGGGGGGGGGGGGTTTACAATTATATCCGACAAAGATATTCTAGTTTTGTATTTTTAATTAACTCTGAAAATTTGTAGAATTTGTTTTTCACTTGGAAGTTGTGGTTTACCATGTATAAATAAAGGTGGAAAAAGTCTGATTTAATACAATTTAATTCCAGGCTAAAGTGAACAAAAGGTGAAAAATTTGAAAGGGGGTTGTAGACTTTCTCTATGTATTGCATGTGTATGTATGTATAATGTATATATACATGTATACATCAAGTTTAACACCAGATCACGTGTAAGTAAAAACAAGAAAGAGCAGAGCATCCCATCAATGATGTGATTTGACATTTGTTTTTGCTTTTGCAAAATAAAATAAAAAATAGCTCCGCAAAGTGGGTGTAACCCCTCAGCCCATGCATTGTACAAGGAAGCAGTGATATCACGATGATGCAGTCAGTTAGAACACGTTGGACGTCATATCGAAAATCAATCAGAATTCAAGATGGCTACCGTGGCAGCTAGTGAAAATCGCAGCGCGCCCATTTTTGAAAGGAACTTTCCTCTACCCAGCCCCAACACACCCTGCAAAAATGGATTTAATCGGACAAGGCATTCTCCTCGAAATCGACGGAAACCAATTTCAAGATGGCTGCCATGGCGGCCACACTGAAAATCGCAGCGCGCCCATTTTCAAAAGGAACTTTCCTCTACTCAACCCCAACATACCCTGCAAAAATGGATTTAATCGGACAAGGCGTTCTCCTCGAAATTGACGGAAACCAAAAGTTGACAGACACCCGGACGGACGCCCGCCGGACAACGCCTGTGACGACAATACCCCTTTTTCAGCCCAATTCGGACTGAGGAGTAAAAAGCACTCCTTCATTTGACCTCGAATACCAGCACCTGACCGGAAATGAGATGTATCGAAATATAAACCGGACACGTGCCGAGGAATCCATGTCAATTGTGTCTGAGGAAGCCGGCTGTGAAGCTGGCGAAACATTGCCTGTTACCTGGTCTGCTCTCTCTTTTTTGCTCAAATTAGCAGTTGATCAAGTTTTTTACTTTTGGTTGGAAGTGCTGTCTGCATCTTCCAAAAAAATTTTTTTTTTTATATTCTTTATATATATTTATGTATATATATATATATGTATATATATATATATATATATATATATATATATATATATATATATATATATATATATATATATATATATATATGTATATATATATATATTTATACATATATATATATGTTTGTGTATCCATATGTATGTGTGTATATATGTATATAATAATATATACATATACATATATACAGTATGTGTGTGTATATATATATATATATATATATATATATATATACAGTATATGTATATATATATATATATATATATATGTTTGTGTATCCATATGTATGTGTGTATATATGTATATAATAATATATACATATACATATATACAGTATGTGTGTATATATATATATATATATATATATATATATATATATATATACACACACACACACACACACACACACACACACACACACACACACACACACGACGACCCGTGTACCTGTGGGGTTCCCGTTGTGACCGCGGTTGATGAAAAAATCATTTAAAGAAAAAGAAAAGATAGATCCAGCGAACTATACTGCTGAGGATGTTTGCATTGATCAAATACTCTCGAAGAGTACTTGACTGAATTGGGAATTGATTTTTTAATATTTTTTTTCATTGCCCGATTTGAACGAAACTTGATTCTGCACACCGCAGGCGAATGGGTGAGTAAGGTGGCCTGAAAATTTTTGCGCCATCTTGTGCTGTTTTGGCTGTATTTCGGGAACATACATACATACATACATCTATACATACATACATACATCTATACATACATACATACATATATACATTCAAGATGAGAGTTTTCGTAATATACTAGACGACCCATGAACCCGTTGGGTTCCCTTTGTGACAGCTATTGATGAAAAAATCATTTCAAGAAAAAAAAAGATAGCTCCAGCGAACTATACCGCTAAGGTTGTTTGCATTGATAAAATACTCCCGAAGAGTGCTTGACTCAATCGGGAATTGATTTTTTAATAATTTTTTCGTTGCCTGATTTGAATGAATCTTGATACTGCACACTGCAGACGAATGGTAAGGTGGCCCTAAAATTTTTGCGCTATCGTGTACCATTTCGGCTGTATTTCTGGAACATACATACATACATACAAGATGAGAGTTTTAGTAACATAAGATATATATATATATATATATATATATATATATATATATATATATATATATATATATATATATATATTGATTTCTTCATTTATTTCGATAATTTTATTTATTTATTTTTTAAACTATGCAGTCATAATACTCAGAGTAATTTTAAAATAATTTGTCGAGTATATCCTCAAGACTTTCAGAGATTGCTTCCTTTGAACGAGAGTGACCTCTTGGATGGAATACTTGTTGCTCTTCTGAAGTTGCTTTCAACGCAGTGATCATAGCTCCAGTTCATAAAATACTGAACAAAATACCACTACACAGGCCAGAGCAAAACATGTCCCGACGTTGCCTTGCATCTGGCCTCTGTGCCGGAGGTTCCTTTGTGCCTATTTTCGTTTGTGAGCTAGGAAATTAGCGAACCCCTGTTCCTTGGCTTTCTTTTAGGAAACACCAATGATGCTCAAGGTTCTAACACCTCCAAATGATGTGAGTTGGGACATGGAGCACAGATCCACAATGCACATTCATTGTGTGTCACTACATGCAGATTCCAAATGCGTAGTATACTAGTATGTATCATCTTCCGATGTTTTGCTTCATTTTATTCCAGTCAATGTGGATTTTCTGCCAAAGATTTTTCTGCTAAAGAGTGAATTTTATGTGAGTTTAGATACCATGTCATGAGTGGGTCTCATTTCATTATTATAATTGACAACCGTTTTGTTCTGTGGTATGTTCTATAAAATACCAGACTGTTTGTTTTACTGAATGGGGAGAACATCTCATTGTTTTATACAGAAAAATATTCCAAGGATATTTTGCAATGGAATGAGGTTATGAAATTGTACGTATATCAGAGCCTCGACAAAGTTGAGTACACTGGTATTGCACAAAATAAATCTGTCTCGCAGTGTCAGTTTGTCATACAAGAACATGTGAGGAGATTGGCTAATAGTGAACCCAAGCAAAAATGCTACAGTTAGAACTATAGCATATGAGAGTTGTACTCTCATATACTAATATACTATAGTTGGCAACATGTCCAACTACAGTAGTCTGCAGAGAATTACTGTCGGAATTTTCTTTTTGCCTTGGAAGTGTAAAGAGGTCTGTAAATGTATTTGTATACTGTGTAATACTGTACTTGGTCTGACGCCTACCTCTTTCACTCCGTTGTGGACTCCGTTCCACTCCATCAAGCTTCATTGTCCTCCGACCCATGATCACCAGAACCGAACAGCATCCAAGAAGAACCAGACCAGACTAGACCAGCTTTCTGTATGGAATGCCCGGCATTTTATAATCCCCTGGAGGAGGGCATAGCTCAAAGTTGGATCGGGAGAGCCAAAAGAACTTTCCAACATCCTCATTGGTGCATGGATCATTACCACTATGGAGGCACCGCTCATGCGAGTGTTTGATGATGGAAGGCGGCCTCAGTTGCTCTGCACTTTGCCACACGATTCATCTCCGAGATTAACATGGTGACGTGCATTTGATTTATGACTAGGCCGCGAATGTGTGCCGACCACGCAATGGAGGCCATAATTGAGCGGAATGCTGGGGCTATCCACACGATGTTGAATGGAGCCGAGCGCACACTCGCTCCTTGAGTTATATGCCAGAACATTCCTATCCGATTATCCACCATGGCGTGCTGCATTCCCCCATCACTGCCAGTCCAGATGGCAGTGGTGAGTGTCCACAGTGACTATGGTTAAGTGACAGCAGCGGTGGTGTCATGTAGTGGTTGTAGTGTGGTGATTTGTAATGGAGGTGGTTGTTGAGGTTGTGGAATCAAGAGTGAGTGGAGGTGAGCTTGAGCTGTGGTCCGATGGTGTGGTGTTTATAATAAATGCGTTTGGAAGTCGTTTGAATGTTGTAGCATTGGTGGTTCAAGTATGGTGAAGATCGTCGTGAAATGCCCGTTGAGTTATGGCATGCGATTCAAATGGTTTTGGCGCGAGTATGCAAAGGAACTGTCTGTTTGTTATGATCTTTGGTGTGCATGCATGCATGAAGAAAGGAGAGGTTCCCGTGTGCAGCCAATCAAAATAATCTAAAGAAAGGGAATGAAGACCTTCCTAAAGCCTACACAATGCATATGACCCAAAAACCCATTACAAATAAGGGAACAGCTATCTAAAACGAATACTAATGAAATAACTGTCTCAGCATTGCAATGTATTGTCTGTCATTGCCTCGGGGGAGTGCCGGTTTCGCTGAACTGCAACAATACTATGACATCACACTCATTGTCATGCTGTTATACTTTTTTTCTTTTTTTCTCATTGGTATACAATCGTATTGCATTTACGTCAGCCAATAACCTGCATGTTGACCTGCCTGGTGTTCCACTGAATCCTGAACAGGTTCAATAGCTCATGAACTGTGTTGATTTGTGTATTGTTTGCCAATATCATTTTAATTTGTGTCAAAAGTACTGTATGTTGATATCGAAAAATTTATTGGTTCAGCATGAGATATAAGTACAGGCATTTTCATGTGCCTTCGATCAATCAATGAATAAACTAGAGGGGGAGCACTCGGGAGAGTGCAAAACCTCCGCCGCCAATACTGCTGGGTCACTCAAGTGAACCTTATATCTTATTCATTAAATATGTCAACAGTGCTGAGAGTTATAGTTCTTTTCTCCAACATTTTTTTGGGGGGAGGGGGGTTGGAAATCACTTAAAACATGTAAAAATGCAAAAAAAAAAATCGAAATTTTGTTGAAAAAAAAGTTGCAAAAGTTTTTTTTCTCTAACAATTTTTTTTGGGGGGGGGTTGGAAATCACTTAAAACATGTAGAAATGCAAAAAAAAAAAGTTTTTTTCTTTTTTTGAGGCGGGGTAACAATTTTTTTTGGGGGGGGGTTGGAAATCACTTAAAACATGTAAAAATGCAAAAAAAAAATTTCCTTAATTTTTTTTTGGGGGGGGTAACAATTTTTTTGGTGGGGGTTGGAAATCACTTAAAACATGTAGTAATGCAAAAAAAATTTCTCTAACAATTTTTTTTTGGGTGGGGTAACAATTTCTTTTGGGGGGGGGAGTTGGAAATCACTTAAAACATGTAGAAATGCAAAAAAAAATTTCTCTAACAATTTTTTTTTGAGGGGGGTAACAGTTTTTTTGGGGGGGGGTTGGAAATCACTTAAAACATGTAGAAATGCAAAAAAAGATCTTTTTGGGGGGGGGAAATTTGGAGGGGGGTTGGAAATCGCTTAAAACATGTAGAAATGCAAAAAAAATTTTTTTTTTTCCTCTAACTTCTTTTTTTTGGGGAGGGGGCAAGTCCAAAATTTAATGGCATGATCCTTGGACCATACCTAACCCCCCACCAAGTTTCGTCGAAATCCGTCCAGGAGTTTTTCCGTAATACTATTCACAAACAAACAAACAAACAAACAAAGGGGTGAAAACAGTAACCTCTATCCATTTTCGAAGATGGCCGAGGTTAACAAAAACAAATATCATCACAACTGCCGGTGTTCATTGTTGCTGCTGCTGTTTCAAGGTAATGAGGCCAGATGAAAACCAAAATGCAGAAATTATCGGGTAATTTTTTTTTGCATATAAGGTCGAAGCTCGTGGAAGAGCTATAACACTGAAGGGATCAGGACGCAATTGAACAAAAGGAACAGTAGAAACAGGGAAACGGTTGAATGACAAAATAAAGGGAGACTCGGACATATAATAGGTGTGGGGAGGAATGAGGGGTAGGGGAAGACACATAGGGTGGACAAGATGGATACAAAAGCAACCTCTCAGGAAGGAAAAACTGGAAATTTGGAAGGAGGTCGGCTTGGGTGGGGGGTTAGGGGATTAACAGGGGTAGAAAAGATAATCTTTCACAAGCTGGGTCTTGTGGTTGTTAATTGTCTGTTGGTGCATATATTTCCATCAGTATATGTGTGCTGCTGACAGTTTGCCCTTTACAAACACAAAATGCATAAGCACCCGAAGTTGGCATTTTGTTAAAAAAGCAGCCATTTTGAAACATTAGAAGCCAGATTCTCTGTTCCATTTTAGACGAGACGATTGCATTTATTTAATATTTGGCAATGTCTCGATTTCTAGTTCATTGCTTTAAACAAAAATTAACCAAGATTCTCATTCTCACCATTTTTAATGATGGCCATGTTGTTTTGAGTCTGAGTCCTCAAAGTACAACAAAAGAGAGGCATTGCCATTGAATTGAGCATTTATGAAAATTGTGATTCAACGCTTGACTCAAATTGTTTATTATGCCGGCACAGTCTACAAAAAATGACTGTACAAAGAGCATGACTTGATGGCGACTGAAAGCCACAGCCGATGTCATCCATGCATCATGTACTTGTTGTCCTTGACTCATTGGTACAAAGCTTGCTTGCCATTGAATAAGTGTGAGCGAGCATAACACGACTTATTGGATTTCTTACAAGTTATTGTTTTAACTAAGGAAAAATGGTCATCAAAGGTCAAGTGCAATACTGGGCGGCAATTATCTCCTGGAAAGTCCGAGTGCCAGTGACTACTGTGTGACCTGACAGACTATTTGCTATCTCTTGTATAGATAGTGTGTGATGCAAGTATAAATGGGAATTTCCATGAAAGTTTAGAGCAGCTCAGCTGAGTTTTACATAGGATTACTGATTGGAATTACAGATCAACTTTCTTGGCTGATTTGTCAGAGCCAGTTTTAATAGCTAAAAGGGATTCCACGTAGCATCAGAATGCACACACACCTTGCCCACCTCCCCACCGTCTCCCACATTATTCCAATTCAAATGGCCTACTCATCGAGCCCATGTTCAGAGGTCTTCAGGATTTGTTTCGACCAGAGAGCCCTGCATGCAAGGTCCCAAAGCCTGCACCGAAAACCTGTATAATACAAAATGGAGGCAAGAGTGCGCATGCCTTAATTGATCGACTCAATGCCATTCACGTCTCTCACCCACATGGTCGCTACTGTAGCCCATTGCCTCTCACTTATTGACCACAGCTGCTTGCAACTAGCATTTCAAATGCAAACTTTCTTGCCAATTTGTAGCAGATCATACAGTGCGATATAAACTTTTTTGCTGTCTCATGCTTGCATTGCATCATGTCGCTTGAATCCTGGACCTATTTCCGGCCCATAAACATTCCGACGTTTCCATGAAGAATTATGCCATCAAAAAAAAACAGTTTATTTGTCTTTTCCCTCACCTCTCCTCTTCTTTCTGCTTTTCTCCTCTTCACCCTCTGTCAAGAATATGATTATAAATCGAGGCCAATGGTGTACTCTCAACTACCCTTTATTACAAATGTACGCTCGTGCTTTGAGGGTTTTTAGAGATAAAATTTATGGGTTTTTTTCTTGGTGATGAAAGCGAGAACGAGCAGTCATTTTCGGAAGCCGATAAGTAAGCCTCATCCAGCCCTCTGTGACTGAATGTACTGCCAAACATAACAGGAAGGTTTTTTTTTTTGGCTTTTGATGAAGTTTTGAGGAGGTGCAATTCTCTACCTGGCAACCCAAACAATTTTATATTCCTCTCTCAATTTGAGTTTATAACAACAAATGCTTGCTTTCAAATCTTTTTCACACACAATCGGTGTATGTGGATTAAGGGTTGCAACCTTAACCACAGTGAGCAGAGGCAGAAAAGGATATTACATGGATGGATTTAAGTGCAAGACTTAAGAGCTACCTAAAATTGGTGCAATAGTCTAAAACACGGAAGAATATTGACCTCTCCCTATTCTCCCACCCCCTTCTTTACATCTATCTTCAACAAACTTCTCTCCAGGTCTTCAAGACTGCTCTTCACCACCATCTCAGATCACCCCCAATCCAAAACCATTGTCTTTTCTACCCTCATTAAACCACCCCCCCCACCCTCACCCAAAATTTAGCTTCTCCATCCATGCCTTGTGATCTCCCCTACCCCTCACCATTACACACATCCCTTGTTTGTCCATCTGCATCTATCTTCTCTCCCTCCACCCTGCTGTTGGCGTTCCCCCTTCTCCTGCTGCTCCTTTCGTTCTGTTGCGTCCTAAGCCATTCTGTGTTCTATCTCGTCCATGAGCCTTGACTCTCTATACAAAAAACCCTTCATTCCCTTTCTTCTCCACCTACTTGACTTTTCCCGAATTCACCCCAATCCCTCACCCTTTCCCACCTTCTTTTATACCTTTTTTTCTCCCTTAGTTCCACCCCTTCATCACATACTTGAAAGCCTAGCACTTACTACCAATATGGTACGTGTCAAAAAGTTTGGTGAAATATTGGTTTAAAAACTTAGAAGTCATTCGTTTTTTGTTCTTCTTCCTTCTAGGTCCTGCAATTTTTTAAATACTTTTTATCTGATAATAGTTAAGACCGAATATTCTACTTCTTAGTAAAATGTGAGATCGGGTTCTTCCTATTTGTATTTAACTCTTTCATTCAGAATGAAATTGATCCTGATTGTAACGAAGGGGGGGGGGGTGTCTTCTTGAGGCAACCCTCAGTCTCCAACTACTTGGTTATCGAGTGTCAGGATTTCTCCACTTGACTTTGTTGAAGATAAAGATGATACCTTCACTTACACTGCAAAGATTGCAAATATACGATATTCCCAAAAATGTTCGGATAGCACACACCCACAATTGAAATTAACCCTCCAAACCTGAATTTGCATATTTTACTGACGTTGCTATCAACGGCATATCCTTTATATAGATATCTTCGGATATTTTAGACAATGCTGCACTTCTGCTTCTGATTAACTTTGATGGAGGAGGAGATTGGGCCCATACTCTGTGCAGAGCGTTTGTGCTGCTTAAGCAGTCTCCTTGGCTATTGGGCACAGTCCTGGACGGGTCGCCACTCCGACACAGGATACCACTCCAGCATGCAGACACTCATTTTGCCGACCTCGGAAGGATGACAGGCCGAGTTAACCCCACCTGGTGTTAATTAAACAGCTGAGCGGGGTTTGAACTCAGGACCCAAGGATCCAAAGCCCACCACCCTAACCATTAAGTCAACACCAGGTATAAAAAAAGAAATTTGATGGTAAGGGCCCTTTTAATTTTCAGTACCGATCACAATGAGAACACACCTTGCCGTACCACCTTGATTGTTGGGGATTGATTCAATGCCAACATTGTGCAACACACCGATTTAAAATGAACTGAATCACACGGTGATGCCTTGGAATGCCGCCGCTGCTTCACAGTTACCACAATCCTCTACTGAACTCACACTTTCTCTGAAGGAGGAATGTTATAATATCACACAGGTCTGATGTCTACCATCATATTGGTACAAAGCATAGTGGTACAAAGCATAGTGGTACAAACCTCACTACAAATCGATAAATGGGTGTGGATAAATAACCTTGTGAATTTTATTTCTGTCCCAATACCTTCGGTGATACAGTATAGTGTACTTGCAATTAAGGTAGCAGGTTGATCCTACCCAATAAATCCTCAGCCAGTGCTTTTATAGTGTAGACGGGTAGTGAACTTTAACTCTCTTGAAAATGCGATCTAATCTCTGCCGATTATTTCCTTATGATTGCGAGCTGCTAAGGCATCATTGTACCACAGATGTCACAGTGTGAAGTTTTTATATTTTCATTGCTCAGCTTCGCTATACTTCACTCCAAATGGATTGTGCCCTGGTGCATTTGAATGTGAATGGTTGATTTGTTTTGTCAAGGTCTTGTTGCGTCAATCCTTTTTGAAGAACTTCGATCTGTAATCTTGGTTGCTAGGTATCATTCGAAGAGCTTTTGGAATCGCGTGCGTCCATTTGCTACCATTACACAAGGTAAGCGGCTTTCAGAGGGTTTTATCCTAAACAGGGTCAAATTATGTTCCCAAAGCGACATGCACTTAGTAATGGCGGCTATGAGGAGTGGAGCTCCTGCCCGATGTTTTTGGACAAAATAAATAATCCGAAGTTGTTGTCAGCATAGGGTTTCTGCTCCCATCATAGATGCACATAAATTCTCATACCTGTGCGCATACATTCACGGGCTGCTTTGTCACGTGACTTCCGCTTTGCGCCCTCCTCGTATTGTTTTCAGCGTCAAGAGGATTTGTCTCTACGTGGTTCTTGATTGGTCAGCTTTGCACCTCTTGCTTTGGATGATGCCACATTGGTGAACAAAGTGCAGATGCCACTGGCCAATGGGTTTGATGTCCGTTGGTGCCATATCATTCATCTCCTGGCTATCTATGCCATCCTAAAGGGCTGTCTTGTCATGTCACCATGAAAAATGGCACCTTCTTCTCAGATCAAGTACTCTGCCTGGAAAATACATGCTCAGGTGCCAACCTTGCCCTCTGCCATTGCTTCGCTTTGTTCACAGTCTGCCTTGGCTTGTGCTTGTTTGAATCCGGCTTGCACCCACAGCACTTTCCCTTTCGAAGAGCTTACGTTGGACCTCTGAAAGAACATGCTTTGTGTCTGGTCTCTTGCCAGGCAAATAGTTCAAGGATATGCTGCATTTTCTCAGTTTACTATTGTGCTAATCTTGCACATCTTCATCTACCCTTTCTACCACTTACTACCCTTAGCTGAGAAATTTTGGCTTTCAATAACATGTCCCATTATTTGAACAAAATTATCTGAGAGTTTGAAACTGTAACTTGCAAATAGTCTAAGCTAAAAGGATTGTTTTGCAAGCTGAAGAACACTGTGTTGTTTCAGCGGGCTTAGTGCCAACTATTAAAACCTGTTCTCAGCCTTTTGTTTGGAGCATGATTGGCAATGGGCCTTTTGGTCTTAAGCATTTGTGTTCAACTTTCACATGTTATGATATTTCCATATTCAATCCATCTTGACAACAAATTGTGTGGAACTGAGAGAGAAGTAGTATCTCGCAGGATGGTGTATAAATAGAGCAGTTACCTTTAAGGTGTCACATGTGGGTTTGATCCTCGGCCCTGCTATAAACTGTCAGGTTGGTGCTTCACAAGCAGGCATTGCATCACAAATTGTGTCATACCTCAGATGAACGTTGAGTTTGGTACACTTGTCGTCTGCTAGCATTCGCTGATGGACGTTAAAGATCTTGCATTGTCATTCACAAAGCGTAAGCAAGAATACATTCCAAATTTCTGCCAAAATCAGCTCCAGTCAAACGTCAGGCGTGACCAGCCAGTTCTTGAGTTGATCCTAGCTGCTCTATGACCCTCTCGGCAAACCACACTAGAAAGCTGGATTAATCGGGGCCCATTAAATAAGTAATAGTCACAGTGAAAGACAAGCCGTGACATTCGGATTGGATTTGGTTGTCATTTCCTTGTCTACCCAAGTAGAAAATAAATATACCTCGTGGGAAGGCACACCAAAATGATGACTTCATTGCAGGTTGGCACAAATTTTGTTCACATGAGTATATTGTAGGATGTTTCTGTGTGTCCTGAAATTTTTTTTTGGGGGGGGGGGAAGAAATGCAATAGGATTAAGTCTCTTAATTCCTCATGTTGTTTGTTGTGGGCCAAATGCAGCTAAACCTTTTGATGTTTCTTGCATTTGTGACAAATTGTAACACTTGGAGGCATATGCTTGGAAAACCTTTTCCATATATAGTTAACCATTTACACATCATTAAACCTGTTCCTTATTAGTCGTTCCACAAGATTCATGAAAAATGTACCGTATTACTCCAAAATACCAAAGAGGGCTGGAATAATATCTGAGAATATGGAAGATTGGATGAAAGGCAGTGAAACAGTGAAATTGGTTGGAATCTTTAAACATGGGGTTATTTTGTTTATAAGTTCCGTACTTTGGATGTTTAAAAGGTTCTGCAAATGAGATGTTCACAATGGTCAATAACATGAAGGTGTGTGTGTGTGTGTGTGTGTGTGTGTGTGTGTGTGTGTGTGTGTGTGTGTGTGTGTGTGTGTGTGTGTGTGTGTGTGTGTGTGTGTGTGTGTGTGTGTGTGTGTGTGTGTGTGTGTGTGTGTGTGTGTGTATGCACCGACATTCACAGGGGATACGTTCCTGGGAAATGCCGCCAATACCAGGCATTGTTTCAATGGGGAAAAAGGAGATCGATATTTTTTTTTTTTTTTTTTTTCAGATCCTCGTGGAGGATCTCTAAGTCTTACGTTGTTGTTCTTCATCTTCTTCTTGTGGACTTTTTTGTTTCACAGCCTACAATTTTCATCAAAACTTCCTGAAACTTGGCATATATATGTAAAAATACCCTGCGCAGACAGTAATCATCTCCGATTTTGAAAATTCCTCCTATAAAAAAAGCTATGACGTTAAAATATCTCCGCTAATGGAAATCGCCTAAAAAATTATCTCCGAAAGGAGGATCTCTAAGTCTTACTCACGTTGTTGTTCTTCATCTTCTTCTTGTGGACTTTTTTGTTTCACAGCCTACAATTTTCATCGAAAATTCCTGAAACTTGGCGTATATATGTAAAAATACCCTGCGCAGACAGTAACAATCTCCGATTTTGAAAATTCCTCCTAGGAAAAAAGTTATGACGTCAAAATATCTCCGCTAATGGAATCGCCTAAAAAATTATCTCCGAAACGAGGCAAGCTTTTTGATATTCTATTTGTGGGAATCGAACAGGGCATTAGCAGAGATTAATCACCGCACATATGATGCATCACTATGATGTCATATCAATTTTGATGAAGTCATTCCTATTTTTTGACATTTTTTGTTTCACAACCCAGAGTTTTCATCGGATCTTCGTGAAACTTGCCATGTATATGCAGAAAGCCCACGCGCAGGTAGTAACCATCTCCGATTTTGGAAATTCTTCCTAGCAAAAAAGTTGACGTCATAATATCGCTGCTAATGGAAATCGCCTATACCATTATCTCTGGAACTAGGCAAGCTGTTTGAATTCTGTTTGTGGGAATCAAGCCGGGCATTAGCACAGATAATTAATTTATCGCAAACCTGATACATCACAATGACGTCATATTCGTTTTTATGACGTCATCATTAAGAGGACGAGGATCTTAGCTCATTTGAGCTTGTTGTACACCTCAGGACTGGTCTCCTATATCCCCCGCTGCTGATATTAATTCACCTTGGGAATTCTTCCACAGAAATCTGCTCTCTCTAATGCACAGATTCATTCCACCTCGTCTTCAATTATCCTACCCATCCTCACGCTCTTAGTACTCTGAATCCTGCGGTGAGGCAGTTGCTTTAAAAAAACTTGCATTCTCCTCCTGGATGGCAAATCCAACTGAAGGCAACCTAAAATCATCCCACAAAGCCCACAACAAGTGTGTGTCTACTCTCAGGAGAGCCAGAAAACAACATTTGTCCAATCTCAAGAATGAGATGTCAAACTTGTCCTCCTCCTCTCAAACCTGGTGGCACCTTGTTTAGTCTGTCTCTGGTGTATGCTCCCCTTCCCTCAATGAAAAAATAAAAGTACATATATATATATATATATATATATATATATATATATTGTAACGGTTATGGGGTAAATGGAGGAATTTCATCGGAAAGTTAGGATTGAATAGAGGTGTTTGGTCCGTGGACGTGTAGGAGACATCTCGATGTAAATTAAGTAGAGAAACTGTGAGCTTAAGTGTTATGTGTCACCACACAGGGGGTGGTGTGGTGTTAGACAGAGATTAAGGATAATTTCCCCCAGTATGTGATTGCCCCCTGTAAACTATTCCTACGTTTTTGCATTTACAAGCCAGCCATAAAAGAGTTGCATTTTTATAAGAACCACAATGATAACAACAAGCAAGCAAAACGCATGGAGCAGGCAGAGGCCCCACCTTTCCGGGTTTCGTGTGAGCAAGCCATGCCCAGAGGTGGAAGAAGGAAGAGGTTCGGTTATTTGTTGGGAGTTCGGGTGTAAGGGATGCAACCGGTCAAGACAGCTGGCTTCAGTACGGTTGGCTTTCCTTCGATGCATGAAGAAGAGCGTGAGAAAGGCCACGTGAGTCAGAGGACAAGGGGGTGAGAGGAACATGGCTGGGACGGAGGATCTTGCCTTGCTCTCCTCTCGGCAAGACAAAATGGCTGCGTGATTCTCGTGTCGTGGTGAAAATTGGCTTGTGCACTGAGCAATACGCTGGCCATCGACTATTGGCTGGTCGTGAGAGATGGACCCCGAAGCCTCGTGTGTGTCACCGAAGGGAGCGACGCCATTCTTCAGAGAGTGTATCGGCAAGCGCGATCGACGAGGAAGCCGCAGAGCGGTTTCTGAGCCTTGGCGTTAAATACTGCTCACAAATTACATCACGTATGTTTCCCGCTGTGAGAGAGTGGCTCGTTGCCATTTTTGGGCACATCTACCCATGCAGGATGAAGCGCCTCGATTCTAAAGTTCCATAAAGACCATCTCTGGACTAAATTAAGTGCCAGAATAATGGGAGGATTTTGTTTGCTTTCGTTTCTCCTGTGTCTTTATTTAAGTCCATGTGTAGAGGTGCCTCGACTTTAGACCTAATTTACTTCATGTTATTATTATAACATTTTGAATTATCCCTGCACATATTTCTATTGTCATTAAATCCCCACGTTTATTTTTAGTTGCTGTGTCCGTGTATTTGTCATGGGGTTCGAGTATAAACCCCTTGTGCTGTGCATCCATCTGTGGTTCCGTCGCTCCGCCAGTGCCACCAATGCCACTCACCTGCACGCGCAATGATCTCTGAGGATCACATGTCCGCCTCTTAAGGAAAACCGTTCGGCAGTCCGGGCCTGGTCGGTGTTAACCGCTCGTCCACCACAATTGGGTGTGGGGGATAACCTTATCCGCCCGCACCCATGACAATATATATATATATATATATATATATATATATATATATATATATATATATATATATATATATATATATATATATATATATATATTTTTTTTTTTTTTTTTACTATATATATATATATATATATATATATATATATATATATATATATATATATATATATATATATATATATATATATATATATACATATATACATATATACATACATATATATAGTTACGAATCTGGCAGCCATGAGCACACAACAGACAGGTCCCCGTTGCTCAGTTTTTTCGTTAACTATATGTGTATAGTTATAATCCATCCCCTGTGTCTAATGGGTGATTAAATGTTTGTGCGCTGTGGAGTTATATTGATAGTCGGGGTTTTCTTTTACATTTTCAACTGCAACAACAACAACACCTTCGCCTCGCTCCATCATAACACCATAACGGTCGCGGTGGGTGGAGTTCAATGAAGAACTTGGCGTCTCTCTCGACCAATCAGAGAGATGCGAGCGAGTTTGCCGTCGTTCGGCCAATGGGAGACAACGCAGGACAATATTACTCATCTTCCTGTTTGAGGGGCAGTCCGCCGTGACGCCCGCCACAACCCCCCCCCCCCCGGTCCAATCAACGGACTTGGCGCCCTTTTTGGCCAATCACAGGGGCAATGAGCGGATCGCGTGCCAAAACCGTCCAGTAAGGGGGGACGGGTTACGAGAGGGAGTCCCTCCCCCCTGGACGGGGAGTGAATAATTGATCGGCGCGATCCGACTGGGGGCAGTTGGGGTTTGTCGGCCGGATCGTCTCGGATCGCCTCGCCTTGCCTGCTGGCGCTTGCTGCCTTGTCCGCTCTCGTGCTGGGTGGCATCCGACCTTCATCCTCCATCCATGGCGCTTGGAGTGGCATCGTTGTTGCGGGTTCCGAGTCATGCCAAGGCAGAACGTCGAAGACCGCACGAGGGAGACAGGTCCAAGCTAGCTCTGGTCTCCAGCTCACCTTTCCTCAAGCTGGAAGCCTTCAATAAAGACCCAATGGGGTCCATTTCTGGGTATCTGTGTGCGTGTGTGTGTCCATAGGCCGCGTCTATAAATAGGATTGTGAAGTGCTTTTTGTTGTACATTATTTGCCTTGCTTATTCGGATAACTCTTCCCTTACGTGCTCCCCTCATCCGCCGACTATTGTTAATAAACTCCCCTCTTGTTGAATGTCCCAGCTCGTCCTTGTCCTTTCTATTATTGGTTTGCCGTAATCGTGCAATCGGCCCGGCAGGATTCTGGTACTCTCCACTCGGGGTACGACTCGGATCCGGCTCGGTAACGGCCCGGATCGCTCAGATCCTGCCGAGGGTGAATTTCTCCGGTAGTTTGGTCGACGTGGGTATTTAGGTATATTGAAATTGGCAATTGACCCTATCCCACGTGGTCGACCTATTGGCGATCTTCGGTCCGATTAAGGACCCGTTACCTTTCGGATTTATCTGAAAGGTGCGACCTAAATTCCGGGTGTTCGGTGGAGCCGACTCTACTGCTCCATCTAGCGGTTGTGCACGCCACTGAGACCCGGCCCCACAACAAATATATATATATATATATATATATATATATATATATATATATATATATATATATATATATATATATATATATATATATATATATACATATATATATATATATATAAATATATCTTCTTCTTCTTCTTTCGGCTGCTCCCGTTAGGGGTCGCCACAGCGGATCATCCATTATGATCCGCATAGTGATTTGGCACATGTTTTACGCCGGATGCCCTTCCTGACGCAACCCTGGTCGCCACTTACGACGGCGATATATTATATATATATATATATATATATCCTGGTGTTGGCGCAGTGGTAAGGGCAGCGGCTTGGGATCGAAAAGGTCCTGAGTTCAAGCCCCGTTGGGCCACTGAATTAATACACCAGGGGGTTGACTCAGCCTGTCATCCTTCCGAGGTCGGCGAAGTGAGTACCAGTGTACTGGGCCGGTGTATACCCCGGTTAAAATAGGTGTACCATATCCCTGTGTCGTAAGAGGCGACCAGGGTTGCGTCAGGAAGGGCATCCAGTGTAAAACATGTGCCAAATCACTATGCGGATCATACGGATGATCCGCTGTGGCGACCCCTAACGGGAGCAGCCGAAAGAAGAAGAAGATGTGTGTATATATATATATATATATATATATATATATATATATATATATATATATATATATATATATATATATATATACACACACACACATACACTGATGAGCCAAAACATTATGACCACTGACAGGTGAAGTGAATAACATTGATTATCTTGTTACAATGGCACCTGTCAAGGGGTGGGATATATTAGGCAGCATGTGAACAGTCATTTCTTGAAGTTGATGTGTTGGATGCAGGAGAAATGGGCAAGAGTAAACACCTGAGCAACTTTGACAAGGGCCAAATTGTTATGGCCAAACGATTGGGTCAGAGCATCTCTGAAACAGCAAGGTTTGTGGGGTGCTCCCGGTCAGCAGTCGTGAGTACCTATCGACAGTGATCCGAGGAGGGACAAACCACAAACCGGCGACAGGGTGTTGGGCGTCCAAGGCTCATCGATGTGCGAGGGCAACGAAGGCTATCCCGTCTGGTCCGAACCGACAGAAGGTCTACTGTGGAACAAGTCACAGAAAATTTTAATGGTGGTCATGGGAGGAATGTGTCACAATCCACAGTGCATCGCACCCTGCTGCGTATGGGGCTGCGTAGCCGCAGACTGGTCAGAGTGCCCATGATGACCCCTGTCCATCGTCGAAAGAGTCTACAATGGGCACGCGAGCATCGGAACTGGACCTTGGAGCAGTGTTAGAAGGTCGCCTGGTCCGATGAGTCCCGTTTTCTTTTAGATCACGTGGATGGCCGTGTACATGTGCGCCATTTACCTGGGGAAGTGATGGCACCAGGATGCACTGTGGGAAGATGACAAGCCGGTTGAGAGAGTGTGATGCTCTGGGCAATGTTCTGCTGGGAAACCCTGAGTCCGGCCATTCATGTGGACGTCAATTTGACACATGTCACCGACCTAAACATCGTTGCAGACAAGGTACACCCCTTCGTGGCAATGGTATTCCCTGATGGCAGTGGCCTCATTCACCAGGATAATGCGCACTGCCACACTGCACACATTGTTCGGGAATGGTTTGAGGAACATGATGAAGTGTTCACGGTGTTGCCCTGGCCTCCAAATTCTCCAGATCTCAATCCGGTTGAGCATCTGCGGGATGTGCTGGACCGACAAGTACGATCCACGGTGGCTCCACCTCGCAACTTACAGGACTTGAAGGATCTGCTGTTAATCTTTTGGTGCCTATTACCACAGTACACCTTCAGGGGTCTTGTGGAGTCTCTGCTTCGGCGGATCAGTGCTGTTTTGGCAGCACAGGGAGGACCAACAGCATATTAGGCAGGTGGTCATAATGTTTTGGCTCATTGGTGTATGTACACACACACACGCGCGCGCGCACACACACACACACACACACACACACACACACACACACACACACACACACACACACACACACACACACACACACACACACACACACACACACACACACACACACACACTGGCATTGTGTGGGGAGAGAAACATGAATAAGTAACTCTTTGCAGCCAATTACAAAGATTGATTAATTGATTGGCATATTGGAGCTCTGTTTCAAGTTCCGCATGTGTCCTTCCCTGAATATGTCTGAATACAAACGGCTTTGCATTTTGAATGCGGGTGGGCTTTCCCTTTTGCAGTTTTTTCTTTGATCTTCCTCTTAGTTTGTTGTATTGTTGTATATCATTTGCAATTCAGCATCGAAAAAGGCTGTGATGAATATCCTACGAACAATGCCCATCTCCTCACTCCTTGCACTGCCTAATTTTATTTTTTCCCAAAGCGGATCTGGCCGGGCTTTACGGGGACGGGACGTACGGGCATTTTCTAGTTTTATATAAGCCCAAACCGGCATCACCTCAACTCACCATTTGAAACCATTCACCACCCCGGCCCTTCCCTGCCACCCCACTGCTCTCCGGCCTCCTCTTCAGCCCACGGAGCTCTCCTGCTCCTCCATCCCGCCTTGCTGGCTCTCCTGCCCTCTTCTCAGCCGACAGAGCTCCCCTGCCCCCTCCTCCTCCCCCAAGCAGGCAAAATTATATGCTGCCTTGGCATGTAATAGTGGGGTTTCATTTAGCAATGCAATGGCATTTGACCGGTAATAGCGAATATTGCCTGAGGGCTTACCATCGGGGCTCGGGAGAGAAGGGAAGGAGGACAAATTTACTGATAGAAGCACCAAGGATCTGAAGACTCGGACTTTCATCCTCCTGCAGAGGTACTGACAGTGCCACACCCCCATAACCCATTGAATCCATGACTCCCCATGCCTGACCCAGGCATCTGTTGATGTCCAGCTCACAAACTGCAGAGACATGAATATCACTGCCAAGGTAAGTGAATCTCTCCCTGACCTCAACATCCTCACCAGACACAGGAACAGAAAAGAAGACAGCATCTAAGGTGTCATTGAAAGCCTCGATGTTTACATTGACCCAGAAAATCCGAAGGCCCAGTGGCTCCGATTCCTCATTCATTACCTCGAGGGACCCTACAAGGATATCCATTGTTTCCGCAAGGATGACTGCATCATCTGCGCAATCAAGGTCAGATATTTTGACATTCCCAAGCGATGCACTGTAGCTTGAACTCTCCGAAATCATCCCCAGAATTCTGTCCATGCAAGTGTTAAAGAGTGTGGGGGCCAATACACACACGTGACAAACTCCAGTAACAACTGGAAATAAGTTGGAGGTGGAATCATCACACCTTACAGCACTCTCTGTACCAGAGTACAGTTGAGACGTCAGATCGATGAACTTTGGAGGCACCCCGCGAAGACTGAGAATCCTCCAGAGGGCATCCCGATTTGCCGAATCGAAAGCTTTGCAGAGATCAACATAGGCTGTGAGCAGCCCCTGCCGAAACTCTCGTCTGCATTCAGTGAGGATCCGCAGGGAAAGGATACGGTCAATCGTTGACCTCTTTGGTGTAAAGCCCGACTGCTCCGGGCGCTGTTTCTTCAGGAGATGGTGGCAAACCCAATGAAGAATTATCCTCGCAAAGACCTTGCCTGGCACTGACAGCAGTGTCACCCCTTGGTAGCTGGTGCAGTCCTGGGGATCACCCTTCCCTTTCCAGAGAGGAACGAGAGTGGGAGCACTCGGGAGAGTGCAAAATCTCCGCCGCCAATACTGCTGGGTCACTCAAGTGAACCTTATATCTTATTCATTAAATATGTCAACAGTGCCGACAGAGTTATAGTTCTTTTCTCCAACATTTTTTTTGGGGGGGAGGGGGGAGTTGGAAATCACTTAAAACATGTAAAAATGCAAAAAAAAATTGAAATTTTGTTGAAAAAAAAGTTGCAAAAATTTTTTTTTCTCCAACAATTTTTTTTTGGGGGGTTGGAAATCACTTAAAACATGTAGAAATGCAAAAAAAAAAGTTTTTCCTTTTTTTGGGGGGGGGTAACAATTTTTTGGGGGGGTTGGAAATCACTTAAAATATGTAGAAATGCAAAAAAAAAAATTTTTCTCTAACAATTTTTTGGGGGGGAAACAATTTTTTGGGGGTTGGAAATCACTTAAAATATGTAGAAATGCAAAAAAAAATTTGGGGGGTAACAATTTGGGGGGGTAACAAAAAAAATTTGGGGGGGGGGAAACAAAAAAAAATTTGGGAGGGGGTTGGAAATCACTTAAAACATGTAGAAATGCAAAAAAAAATTCTCTAACAATTTTTTGGGGGGGTAACAATTTTTTTTTGGGGGGGGAGTTGGAAATCACTTAAAACATGTAGAAATGCAAAAAAAAAATTCTTTTTTTTTTTGGGGGGTGGGATAAAAAAATTTGGGGGGGTTGGAAATCACTTAAAACATGTAGAAATGCAAAAAAATTTGGGGGGGGTGCGGGATAAAAAAAATTTGTGGGGGGGGTTGGAAATCACTTAAAACATGTAGAAATGCAAAAAAAAAAAATTTCTCTAACAATTTTTTTTTGGGGGGGGAGGGACCAAGTCCAAAATTTAATGGCATGATCCTTGGACCATACCTAACCCCCTCTCCCCCCCACCAAGTTTCGTCAAAATCCGTCGAGGAGTTTTTCCGTAATACTGTTCACAAACAAACAAACAAACAGAAAGGGGTGAAAACAGTAACCTCCATCCATCTTCGAAGATGGCGGAGGTTAATAATGAGGCCCCTTGTCCAGTCTGTTGGGATGATGCCTGTGCTCCAAACAGATCACAGAACTGCCTGCAATGATACCAGTACAACATTTCCACCAGCCTTGGGAAGTTCAGCCTGGATGCCACAGATCCCTGGGGCTTTACCCACTTTCAACTGGTTCACTGCAGCCTGTTTCCACAAACAAAGGCTGTTCACAGTTGATTGGAGGGTCTACAATAGGGATAGTTATATTGCTGACATACAACTCAACAGCCAGTGGGTCAGCTTGGTGCAGCCGTTCAAAGTAACCGCCCCAGGGGGCTTTCACTTCAGATTCCTCTGTCAAGAGTCCACCACCCTCTGCTCTAACAGTTGCACACTGAGGGACGGACTTGGAGGAATGCAATGCACAAATTCTTCTGTAAGCAGAACGAGAATCACTCATCCACAGGTGATCCTCTACCCCTTCACACATTCCTCACACATTGGCCTCCTTGTCCGCCCTCAGCGCACGTTCAGTTTTACGCCTGAGCTCCCTGAACAGCTGAGATATGCCATGAAGCCTGGCCCTGCGACTCTGGTCAATGGTATTCAGTGTCCCTTGGGAGACAAAGTTCGTCTTCGCCTGTCAGTGGGTTCCAAGATATCCACTGCCAACATCAAGGGCAGTAGTTTTGGAGGCACAACACAACTCTTCAGGATTCCCCAAAGCACCCAGACCACCCAGACCCCCCAAATCCCCACTCAGCTTGTTCATAAACTCCTCAGGTACCCTCTCATTCTTGAGCTTGCCAACATCCAGCCGAGGTTGGGATGGTACCATTCTCCTGGATTTAAGCTACAACTTCAGAGTTGCTACAACAAGCCTGTGGTTGGTATTGAGGAACTGAGCACTCTGGTAGACCCTGCTGTTCTGGATCAACCTCCAGCGACCATCAACGAGTACATGGTCAATCTCCTTTGCCACACCACCAGGGTTGGAATACCAAGTCCAGCGATGAGCCTGTTGTCTCTGAAAACCATGAACCAACCACCCTAAGTCCATTACTTCTTGCAAAGTCAAGGAACTTAGTGCTATTATCGTTCATAGTTCCAGACCCTTGGGGAACAATACATGTATCATAACCATCCCTATCACGTCTAGTCGATTCATTGATATCCCCCAAGACTAGAAGAGTATCTCGCCTGGGGCACTGATCAACCACAGACTGAAGCACCACATTGAATGCATGGGAAATGACACCCAAGGAGTGATGAACACTTCGTCTCATAATACGCTTGTTGACCAGTGTTACCTCAACTATCATTGGTGTCAGCTTATTGAACACAGCTACAGCAACTCCTTGGGCATGTTGACCATCAAAGCGACGAGCCAACTAGTAGGTGTAACCACCTGCCATGATCTCGCCACAATCCGGTCTCTGAACCTCAGAGAGTGCTGCAATACCTTTGTTCAAACGCTTGAACTCAGATAACAGAGATAGGTGATCATCCTCTCTTAAAGATAGGACATTCCAGCCACCAACCCGAAGGTACTACCTCAGGTTAACCCAAGGTGACTGCTGTCTGGTGGATGACACCTCAGCACAACTCCTCCACACACCACCACAATCTGACCCAGGAAGTTTACCCCATGCTTTCTTCCCATCATCAAGGAATGGGGGTCCCGAAGGCTTTGCCCCAATCCTGTCATTCGGTGAGCTGCCCTGTGAAGGGCCGTAGCACAGGAGGTACTCCCAAGGAGTGAGTTTTCAGTTTTCTTTGCATTTGTGGGGTTTACGGAATTGTTTTATGGTAGCCGGAGTGCAAATCCAAAAATGGGTTTGCAGGAGGTGGTACGATTCTGGCCTAGATCTTTCTGGAATTGGCTGGTCAGGACTGCTGTTTGACTATTGCAGGAATTTGTAAATTGTCCATTGTCCAGCGCTGTCACCTACTCCTCACTGAAGACACGATGGGATCTTCAACGTCCACCAACAACCGGTGATGGTAGATTTGTCCTCTGGTTTAACATCCTACCGATGGATGGTGACCACGTTGATGCATCACCCAGCATTCGAAACAACAGGGTGGCAGTTTATATATAGCTGGGTCAGGATTCAGACCCAAGCTAGACAGCTCAGAGACGAGTGCGCATACCTCTAAGCTATCCTGCAAGCCATATTTGAATGCTCAATGAAAAGAAATCGTTTTTTGGTCATTTGCAATTTAATTATTTAGTAACTATTTCCCACTGTTTTTTTTTTTTTTCTTCATTCCCCACTGGCACATCTGATTTTTCACAGCTGGATGGGGCAAATATCAATAACCTTTGCATTGATACTGTCAAGGTCAGATGAAGTATAAATACTGGTGTTGGCTTAATGGTTAAGGTGGCTACCTTAAGATCTCAGGGTCTTGAGTTATGAGCCTCTGTCATTCCATTAAATAACACCAGGTGGGCAAAATGAGTACCAGTTTATTGGCAACAGGGGCACTGCATCAGTGGTACAGCCACACTCCCAGCGTTGATGCAACCAGCAGCCACAGGCTGCATCGACATGAATACATGTCAGTTTGTGTGCATGTGTGTGTCAGTTTGTGCGTATGCCTCCTCCATAACTCCAAAACCATGAAACCCAGCAGCCTGAAACTTTACATGCATACGAAGGGAACTCCAAGGGAGTGCATGAGTGAAAATTGGGTGTTTGGGTTAAATAAAACATCCTTTTTGAAGATAATTAACACCCTTATTTAATTATATTCTTTATCAGGCGCATCCTCAGCCACCTCGCTGTTGTCTTAAGGTGCATCCTGGATACCTTGCTCGGGTCTTAATTCACCTTTTTGTTTGGCCTGCTCAACAATGCCTTGAGTTGGAGCGGGCCGCAATGGTTTATTAACGATAACGTTTTTTTATTTCCACTTTCCTCACATATCATTGAATGCCTGATCATCATGTCTTCAAATCGCTGCATACATTGCGATGCTTATCAATGCCCGAAGACGCCAGCGTTCGTAGCTTTATTTTATTTCTGCACATCCCGTAACCTCGAGACTCTCTTAACCTCAGCCGAATTACAAAATTTTAGCTCCAGAATTGAACTTAGCAGCACTTTTGACTGCTGAAAAAAGTGTTCATTTGTCCAATTCAGATATTGCTTGAGCATTTCTGGGTGCATGCGTTTATATGACCAATCGGAAATTGGTAGTCGCTTGCCAAGCCAGGCGTTCCATTGGAGTGCTTGCTTGAGTGCTTAAGCCACTTCGCGAGCGCTCACCAAGCTGCTTGGTTGTTCGTTTCAAAGCCGTGAGAAGTGATACCTGTCACTTCGCTGATAGAAATACCAATCTTTGCGCAATTGCTAAAAAAAAAAAAATTCAAGGAATTAAAATTCAGTTTCACCCTTTGAAAATAATGCGAATAAATTATTGAAATATCAGCTGCTTTTTCGTGGCCTTTACTCATCTGTGTTGCAAGTGGAGCAACCTACTTTGTGATGCTTAAAAAGGCAGTGCATAATCACCATTTTCTGACTCCATTCAATGTGAGAAACGGGATTGAATGAGAATAACATTATTATAAGTGAAGACGATGAAGGAGGAAAAGATTTTTCTGCCCGGTTTTATATAGAACATGGCTGTTAAAATGAAAATGTTGCTGTTTAGGCATGTTGAATCGCTCCGATAATGCCCTGGTATGCTGCCTACCCTCCCCTCACACTTCCCTCCCTTGCCATTATGCTGACTTCCATTCCCTTTACGCTGCCTTTTTACCCTCCTCTTACACTACTTTCTTACCCTCCTCTCACGCTGCCTTCTTACCCTCCTCTCACGCTGCCTTCTTACCCTCCTCTCATCCTGCCTTCTTACCCTCCTCTCATGCTGCCTTCTTACCCTCCTCTCATGCTGCCTTCTTACCCTCCTCTCATGCTGCCTTCTTACCCTCCTCTCACGCTGCCTTCTTACCCTCCTCTCACGCTGCCTTCTTACCCTCCTCTCACGCTGCCTTCTTACTCTCCTCTCACGCTACGTTCTTACTCTCCTCTCACGCTGCCTTCTTACCCTCCCCTCATGCTGCCTTCTTTCCCTCCCCTCATGCTGCCTTCTTTCCCTCCCCTCATGCTGCCTTCTTTCCCTCCTCTCATGCTGCCTTCTTACCCTCCCCTCATGCTGCCTTCTTACCCTCCCCTCATGCTGCCTTCTTACCCTCCTCTCATGCTTCCTTCTTACCCTCCTCTCATGCTGCCTTCTTACCCTCCTCTCATGCTGCTTTCTTATCCTCCTCTCATGCTGCCTTCTTACCCTCCCCTCATCCTGCCTTCTTACCCTCCTCTCATGCTGCCTTCTTACCCTCCTCTCATGCTGCCTTCTTACCCTCCTCTCATGCTGCCTTCTTACCCTCCTCTCATGCTTCCTTCTTACCCTCCTCTCATGCTGCTTTCTTACCCTCCTCTCATGCTGCCTTCTTACCCTCCTCTCATGCTGCCTTCTTACCCTCCCCTCATGCTGCCTTCTTACCCTCCCCTCATCCTGCCTTCTTACCCTCCTCTCATGCTGCCTTCTTACCCTCCTCTCATGCTGCCTTCTTACCCTCCTCTCATGCTGCCTTCTTTCCCTCCTCTCATGCTGCCTTCTTTCCCTCCTCTCATGCTGCCTTCTGCACCCCCTTGTGCTGCCTTCCCCTCCTCTCGTGCTGCCTTCCCTTCCCCTCTCACTGCCTCCCTCCCCTCACACTGCCTCCCCTCTCCCCCTCACACTGCCTCCCAAACCCCATCCTGCTGCCTTCTGAACCCCCCTCCCCCGCCCACGGTGCCTTCCCCTCCCCTCTCCCTGCCTTCTGTTCCCTCCCCTCTCACTGCCTTCCCTTCCCTCCCCTCTTGCTGCACTCCCTTCCCTCCCTCCTAGCTGCATTCCTTTCTCCTCCCCTCATGCTCCTCCTCCCACCCCCACCCCGCTCCACCCCCCATGGACATCTCCCGGCAGTCTCCGTGTGCTGTATTAACATGCTGTTTTAATGTACCCCATTTTGTTCAATCCTGTACTATCCCCCTCCCACCTTCTCCACAATTCCCACTACCAAACTCAAGTCAAAGAAGCCCTCCGCTCATGCTTACCTGCTCCAAAATCCCCCCTCTCTTCTTTTCCCTATTCTCGCTCCCACACCCCTCACCCCCCCCCGCCTCCCCCAGAGTGCATAGAGATGTTTGGTGAGGAATCGCTCTCCCCACCTCGCCCCCTTCCTAGCTCTCCCTTTCCTCATCCCTCCTTGCTCCCCCTACCTCCTCTCTACTTCCCCACCCCCTACTCCTCTCCCCTTCTCTTTCTCTCTCTCCCCCTTCTCTTTCTCTCTCTCTCTCTCTCTCTCTCTCTCTCTCTCTCTCTCTCTCTCTCTCTCTCTCTCTCTCTCTCTCTCTCTCTCTCTCTCTCTCTCTCTCTCTCTCTCTCTCTCTCTTTTTCTCTCTTTTCTCTCTTTCTCTCTTTTTCTCTCTTTTTCTCTCTTTTTCTCTCTTTTTCTCTCTTTTTCTCTCTTTTTCTCTCTTTTTCTCTCTTTTTCTCTCACACACACTCTCTTTTTCTCTCACACACACTCTCACACTCTCACACTCTCACACTCTCACACTCTCACACTCTCACACTCTCACACTCTCACACTCTCACACTCTCACACTCTCACACTCTCACACTCTCACACTCTCACACTCTCACACTCTCACACTCTCACACTCTCACACTCTCACACTCTCTTACTCTCTTACTCTCTTACTCTCTTACTCTCTTACTCTCTTACTCTCTTACTCTCTCACTCTCTCTCCCCTTCCCCTCCTTCCATTCTCCCTCCCTGCCCTCTTCTATCCTTCGACTCCGTCACTTTCCCACTTATCCCCCTCTGTTAAGGGGACTATTTATAACTGACAGTTTAGTTTTGAATTTAAAATGGCTTCCCCAGAGTGTAGCATGTGTGACTTAGATTCGGTGTGAGCCGATTGGAGGGGTGCAAAGGTCGCTACAAGTATGAGTATGCATGCATGCAGGCAGAACTTTTCCAGGTCGATAGCGTGGGTTTTAAATGCTCCCGCCTGGTTTTATATGGAACACAGTGGTTAAAAAGAAAATGTTGCTGTTTGGGTGTGTTTTATTGCCCTTCCCTTCCCCTTGCACTGCCTTCCCTTTCCCCACCCCTCCTCGCTTCCCCTCCCTCCTCCCCCTTTCCCCCTCCCCCTTCTCCCCCTTTCCCCCTCCACCTTCTCACTCTCCCCCCCCCATCCCTCTCCCTCTCCCCCATCTTTTTCTCCCCCCCCCTCCTTAGTATACCTGTCAGCAAAGCAACAGGTGGTATTTGCTTGTACGGAATGATATAGAGATGAAGTAAAAGGGTCAAATATTTTCATCAATATTTTACTCTGCCTTTTTGCAATGCAAGAAGTAAATGCCATTTTTCTTGCGGAATTATTTTATTTAATCTGAGGGTGACATTGGAAGCTTGGTGAATCATATTGATCAGTTTGGTTAACATATGGCATGAATATTATGCATTCGGTGATATCGTGAGGCACATCAAAAACGGAAACATTATATTTGAATATGGCATAGAATCTTAGAAACAGAAACACCATCGAGCTATGTCACTGTTGCCGTGTCCTGTGGGAAAATATTGGCTGGACTTCCTGTCCCAAACAAATCTGAAACAAGTACCAGAACAGCATGCAACATCGCTGGGATGCCTTCGGCTCCAGGCAATGCCGCCTTGCAGCACATGGAGTTGGAATTTGGAGGGAGCAGGATACAATAATTGATTAATTGATTCATTGCATTATTAAAAATAATAAATAATAATCGTAAAATAAGTAATTTCTTAATCAATTGGCTGATAGCATACCAAAACCATCACTGTTTCATCCGAATCTGTAACTTTTTTAAAATTAATGAATCGAAAAATTAAATAATTAATTGATTAATCAATAAATCAAATATACCCTTTATAGCCAAATCACTTGTTGACTGTCGTGTCCAAATATCAGCTTCCTCGCTTAAAAGGTGCCCGAGATATTTCCAGGATGAGAAATAAAATAAATAAGTAAATGATAAATCTACAAGCCGGTAGGCGACATGGCTGCTCGCTCGAGATGGAAAGCTGGCCGACGCGACTAGCCGATATTCATGTACATGCTATCAATCAATTTAGCACAATAAATATGATTATCACAGCCCTCTTAGTTTGCACCCAGAAACCCGCCTTATGAAATTTCAGGCATGTTTCCAAAGAGACTCTAACAAATGGCAGCCCTGGTAATTCCATTTATCTATTCGCAAAAGATTTTATTTTTTTATATGATGCTGTAAGACATTCTCCTTGGGCACAAAAAAACAGGTCCCTCGGAGGTCCAGTTTTCGGAGGTATTGATTTTTTTGTACAGTCCACAATAAGTGTACAACGTACGATAAAGTATTTTAGCTGTTGCTAAGCAACGGAGGTGTGCATAGCAACCATTAATTTTTGTGTACATGCTCGCCACATTGTACACATTTCACCCAAGTTTCATTAAAATCAGACTCTTTCTCTAAGAGATATTCGCAATTAACCGTTTCTGAAATGTTCGACATGTACTCACCCAAAACCTATCTCCTTCAAATATTTCTTGTTAGGGCTGCAAGTTGGCATGAAGGGAGCGAGATAGATTGCGCGCAGAGCTCTAAGCTTCGATTTTTCGATTTTTTTTTCGATTTTTTTGACCACTTTTAAGGGCCGTTGCTAGGGCCCGGGGTCCCATATTCGAAAACACACAATTCCCAGAAATATTGGTCTTACCTACCAAATTTCATTGGAATCTGTTGAGTGGTTTAGCCCCTGGGCTTGACCAAAGTTTCGCGGACAGACAGACAGATGGAAATGTCCAGAATAAGGGTGCTCTAAGAGCAGCCAATAATAATTAAGTAATTAATTAAAAAATATATAAAAAACACTTTTTGCCAAAGCACACCTTCACTTTTGTCGCCAAATTTCAGCTTCCTCGATCAAAGGATGGCCGAGATATCACCCAGACAAACAAACAAACGCAGCGAAAAGTAAGTACTCCCTTCGGCACCCGGCGATGGCGTCATGCATCGCCTAGATATGGAATTGGGAAGGAGCGGTGTACAATTTATTTATTTTGAGTTCAAGAGGAGAGCAACAGATTGATCTCGGGTTTTCATAAAGCAGAAATTAGCTTCTGTGGGAACATTACCAATGCTTTTGCAGCCAAACCATATCCCACATCTTGCTCAAATACTCTGAGACATGACAGGTTATTAACAGTCAATGGTGAATGAAACATTTGAAATTTTAGCTGATAACACGAGCAGCACTTTGCCCCTGTTGAACAATTTATTTATTTTTCTGAACAAGCCTTGTAGGTAAACATGTTTGTTGATATTGGCATGTGATAAGTAGTTGCTGATAGACGAAGCTTAAATGGAGACCCTCGTTGCGGTCATAAAGACAGATCCTCCATTAAGAAAACAATGTAAATTCGTAAATCATCATCGACATTGAGCATGTTTACTGGGAAAGTATTCTTAACGAAGTAACCAAGTCAAGAAGAATGCCAACTTTACCAAAGTTCAAGTGAATGATGCATTCAGCGAAATTTAATAAAGACCAGATGCCTTCAGATATGGCTACAAACCAATAAGGAGGTTGATTGAAGATGCATCAGACACCCTGTTTGTGTATCAATAAATGGTGCCACAGAATGTTACTGGTGTCTTACTTGTTGTTTCCCATTGCCGTGACCCAACCTTATGATTGCCTCGCCCATTTTTCCAGACTGGCAAGCAGCTGCAAGTGGCCTGGGCTTGGCTTGACGGCAATGATGCCATCTGGTGCCAGGAAGTATGGCGCCAAAACAATCCAAGCAGCTCTTGGCACAGCCTGGTTCATCACTGATGTGTCCCTTTTCGTCTCTTCCATACCCCACTTTCCTACTGCCGATCCACTCCATTGCCACTCCTCGTGTGCCAACGCCTCGTCTGCTGCACCTCTCAAATGAGATAATGAGGTGCCCTTGCTAACAAAAACAGTAACCGGGTGAAATCACGTGCCCTTCGGCGAATGGCTTAACGGAATTGATGACCTTCACATTCACAATCACTTGCTTCCAGTATCGTCTGGCTTCACTTGATTTCTTAGGGTTTTAACGTGTGAATAACCTTTGTCTTCTTCCTATTCTTCTTTTTCTTTACGTCTTCTTATTATTGTTCTTTTTTCTTCCGATAACATTGCAGCACAAGTTCACCTGACATTAAAACCTCTGGGTAAGCCTAACCTCTTCCCCCACCCCCGTCTGATTTACCTACCCCTCCTCACCCCACTCCTGTTACAATGATGGTGACAACCTTCCCCTCTCCCCCCACCTTTTCTCCCACAGCAGAACTTTGCTCATTTATTTTTCTGATTATGTTACTTCCTCTTTATCTTTATACTTCATCTGTTTATTATCATTTTCTCTTCCTTTTTGTTCTTCCCCTTTGTGTATTATTTTACTATTTTTTTGCACTGCAAGTTGATGTTACTTGTATTTGTAATTATTCATATGATTTGCAATTACCATTATTAGATATTTATTCTATTCACACATTTTATTTTTCAGTTGAGTTTCACTTTGTTCGAAGTTTGCGATACAATAAAATTCCTGTTATTCCTCCCTTCCCTTTCTTCCATCCTTCCTCCACTTTGAGTTCTTCCTGGTGTGCGTCCAAGGAACGTTTGCTACAAGACCGTCGCTCTCTTTTCTCGGAAACTGGTTTCACATGGTGAAGTAGATACAGCGACATCTTGTCTAGCACCATATGAAATCAGTGTTCTTGGAGACGAGATATCATCGTGGAAAATTAAGGGGAAAGATGAACCATAAACCGTGGTACCAAAGCGTGTTGTTTCTCTTTTGCCTTGACCCCATGACCTTTTTCAGTCTTGTGATCCGGGTAAGTCTGTCATTTCCATTGGTTGTTACTTGCCCTAAAATGTGATTTCCTGATATTTTGTGTGACATTTCTCACTCTACTCTCCAGTTTAAGATGATGGAGAGTGAAGGATGGATGAGTTTTAATCTCGAGCAACAACACTGCTTCAAACTCCTGAAGAGATTGATAAATTTTGCGATGTATATACCACCGCAACTGCCATAGCACCCACCGATGTGAAAGTTTATTGTTTACTCCGTTTCCTCTGGTTTGTGGTGAGATATTTTTTGTTTGCACACCAGCAGTCATGGTGCTTCGGCCTTGAAGCTTTCATCGTTCACAAGTAATATAAACTGGACCTCTGCTTGGGAGTGAAAGTGTTCCGCTTCTCTAGCCCTCGTCTGATATGACTGATTTCTTTTGGTGTTTAGAGTGTTTTACCCAATCTAGCACCATTTGAAATCAGTTATGTAGAGAGGGCGTTGCCTTCAATAGGAAACTGATGCAGGTTTTCCATCTTGCCTTTCGACTGTGTAAGGTGAGGAGGTTGAAGCATTCTTACTCATCGGCGCCACACCCCTTTGTAGCTCAAGGGTCGGCAGGATGCAATTGTGGGTGCTACACTAAGCTACGAGTATGGAAGACCTTTTCTATCTGCTGAATACCACAGAATTATTGTTGCTCAGTTCATTGTCAGAACTTGAGCCAGATACTAAACGAGACAAGAACAAACTAGATACCAAAGTGAGAGGGAACCTAACCGCTGCCTTGTTGAAGCGTTTCTTGGCAACAACACCGCTGAAACAAACATTAGCAAAGTGACAAGGGTGTGGTGGTGAAGACGTGAGGGGAGGGGGAAGTGGTTGGCTCCTCTGATCATTGTTACAATGTGCCATAGTGCAAGCATCAAAATCATTTGAAATTATGAGCGTATTCAACTGTGACTCTCCTCTCATTTATCTTGACATCCAACGTGGAGACCGTTTCAATTTATGTCAGGGTCTCAATGACGTCTGAAGCAAAACTTTCATCAGGCCTCCAAATCCATCTCGCCTTGCTTTCAGAGTTTTGACATTTAGACCTTGTATTGCCAAATATTTACACCTGCCTTGTTGCTACAGCTATTGTCAACGTTTGCTCTGTCATATAATATTTCCAGGGATGCTGAAATAGCTTTGTTTCTTGCAATAAAATATAAGTCATGGCATTGCACACTATTCGGTAAACTCTGTTGCATTTCTTACAAAAGCAAACAGTTGTGAAAGAATCGACATCATGTACCAAGTCGTATGCAGGCATTGTTGCTGCCGAAGCAGTTACGAGGCTACAATCCAGGTCGGGTCACCACACCGAATCAGGAAGTCAGGGTGGGAATTTGGAATTTGTTCAGGGTGCCAACGATAGCTCACCTACTCTTCGCAAAGGCCATCATAGTATCTTTAACGTCCACCAACTAATGCCGGCAGACAGGACGCCCAGTTTAACGTCCTTCCGAGGGACGGCACACACATTAATGAATCACCCTGCCTGTGAAACACCGAGATGAAAGTTTATAGTTGCGTCGGGATTCGAACCCAGGCGAGACAGTTTCAAGGTGAGTGTGCACACCTCTAATCTAGGCCGTCCTGCCAGCCCTCGCTCATATTACGCATTCTTAATTGTTTCTGGTTTCTTGACAATAAATTATCAGAACGAATGAATGGGCAGATCACACATGTTTCCAACTAATTTCATATCCATGACCACCAACGTTAATCAACACGTTTTTATTAGTAAACAACGACAGTAGAAAAGCTAGGGTGCTCTGGGGAGAGGAGAGGGTGATAAGGTGACCCGAAATTACCTCCAGAAGCTGAAGCTTTTGTCACAAACAGACATCAAGCTAATTACATTAAAAACTGGAATGGCACCTGGTAGAGCGCATACCTTCACCA
>NC_140962.1:106316339-106321339 GCF_056783735.1 Eptatretus burgeri
TGAACTCTGCAAAAAGAAAGCAGTTAGCAGGGAGCCAGGCTGCCCGCATGCAGTCCAAGGCCTTCCCTTTTGAACTGAACGCAGTGAACCACAACGGTGCATGGGCTGCACAAACGTAGTCTCCGTGCCAGCTCAAGTGGCACACGCAATGAACACAACGAATGGATGGGTGAATGGTTTGAACTGAACGCAGTGAACCACAACGGTGCATGGGCCGCACAAACGTAGTCTCCGTGCCAGCTCAAGTGGCACACGCAATGAACACAACGAATGGATGGATGAACACAAACACGGTGCACGGGCCGCCACTGCAGGCCCGTGTTGTAGCTGCCAACAGGGCAGTTCTTGCAGCTTGCAAACTGTTGCCTTGATCCTGGCGCACATGGAAATGAACAGGGGGGGGGGGGCAACGCAAAATTGAACGGGGGCTGATGAACAGGGGCAGTGGACATGGCATGGCAAAGGTCATCAGGCAAACACAGCCCGCAGAAGAAGGCCGCTGCAGGCAAACACAGCCGGCAGATGAACTGGCGGCACAGGCCTTGAAGTACCACAGCTGCTGATGATCCGGCCGGCACAGGCCTTGCAGCAAAACAACAGCTGCTGATGAAGTGGGCCGGCCTTTGCCTTGCAGCAACGCAGCCAGCAGATGAAGCTGGCCAGTCTTTGCCGTTCAGTGGAGGTTGGTGGAGGGAGTGCGGTGGTGCTGGCCACTCAGAAGGCGGGCTCGGACCTACCCTACGGTCTCCCTCCCAACCTATCGCCTTTGCCTGTCACTGTCTATACCCACTCCCTTAATTTGTCAAACCCAATTTAGCCCCAACTTTTTTTTTTTCTTTTACTTCCCCTCTATAAATCGTCCCCTAACCCCCTTTATCGTCCTTGTTCGGCTAACCTATCCTGTCACCTAGCCTACTCCCAACCCCTACGTTCCCTTCCTGGAGGGGAACAAGGGAGAGCTAGCGTCCTGTGTCGAGGCCCAACGAAGCCTCAGAATGGCCTCCCCAGAGTTCAGCGATCTATAACCAAAGTGGGTCCAGCGGCCCACAACGAGAGCGAGGGGATGGATGGTGCGGAGGGGTACACTTCCTAATCTACCCTATCCATTTAACCGTTAAACTACCCCGGGGCTTCAACAAGCGCCTCTCGCTTAAACTATTGGTTCTAACAACCCAGATTCCCGTCGCCTGTGTTGGTGTCCTCACAATTCCGGGCCTCGCCCCCCAATTTTCTCTCCGTGCCCTCACACGGTCTCCTGGCTGGGACACGTGGCTCCCTTTGGCAGGCACGACCCTCTGCCAATTCCCCAGCTATGGCACCCCCGAGCACTACACTGCCTCCGAGCCTACCAGCTCCCTAACACCGGGGAGTGCCCCCCATGGCACCTCCCCTGAAACGCACACGTGGCAGGCTGGCTTCCCGGGCCCCTTTCCGAGGGTCACCCGTGCCCACAACACTGCCCACGCGGCTAATGGCGCCCCGGGCCCCCGCACCAAGCAGGCGCACCCGTGCCCACTACGCTATCCCGACCCCCCATGGGCCCTTGGCCTACCACGGCCGACTAGCCTGGTGCCCGGTGTACCCACTCAGCGATACTCACCTTTCGCAGCCACGCTCCCAGCCCGTCAACAGGGCTCCTGCACCCCTCCAAACGGGTTTCGAGCCTACATTCCCACCAACAACAAAACGACTTCCATATTTGTTAATTTGACTAACCCAGCTAACTTACTTTATACTGACCCCGGGGTCCCTTGGGCGGGAGTCACTCCTCCCCCCAATCACTCATCGCACCATGCATTCCCCATTCGCTCCATACACACAGACCTGCTGGCCTCACTCACTCAACATGTACTCACCTCACAACTTTTCAACACACACACCGCTGAACTCTGCCATCCTCCTAACTAACTCGTGCTCCCACGTCGTCCCTTACACTACAGCACGTTCCTTTTAACACTACGTTGCTAAACTACGTTCCCTCTACACATCCACAAGTCTGTCACTGTCCTAAAAATAATCCCATTAATTATTTACATTTTCCCAACCTAAATCTGACTACAATCCCTCTAACTAATCCATTCCACGGACTCCATGAGGACTTACCCCTGCCCCATGAAGTCGGTCTAGCTAAGCTAACCCTTCCCCCTAACTAGTTTCCATCCTGTGCCCTAGGTCAGGGGGTCTTCCACCCCTTGCCCAGGAATCCTGTGCACCCGAAAGTGAGGCTTGTTTTTGTTTTTTTTTCATGCGCAGCACCAGCGCGGCAACTCGCGCACTTTGCATCTGCCCGTGACGTCATGCAGCTGCACGTGTTCCTCGTCCCTCCTTGGACAGTACCATCCGGCAGGGATACCCCTCCTGCCGGATTCCAACCCCACGTGCAGCCATGGCGTCACCGTGCGCATAAAAAAAACACAAGCCCCACGTCTCGAGGGGTTCCCCACGCAAACACATGTGCTTTGCCCGTTGGAGCTTAACACACACGATCGCGTGGAGAACCCGTCCGGTCCAAATCCGTAATCCTGCCTAAACTTTGTCCGTCCGCGGGATCGGCAAATCCACCGCGTACGTTTCCGGACCGGGACTTCACTCTCGCAAGCGAGCACGTGGCGGCCTCGTGCGTTGCACAGCACGGACCTCGTGCTCACTGCTGGGCGAACCCGGCACGGTCCCCGAAACAACTACAGCCGCTGCTCGGCTTTCTTTCCTTACATGTCGCCGTCGTCGCCATTCCACACACGCACTCCCGCGTGTTACGACGCTCACACTCCATTCCATTACATTCACACCGGGAGACGCGGCTGCGTGCTCCCGCATGCCAACCGACATCTCCCTCACATACCGCTCTCTCACACACACGGTCTCCCTTGCATTCGGCCGTTCACTCACGCATGCTATTACCCTCACACAAACCACACCACTCACACACGCGGGGGCACTCACCCGCGGTGCCTCATCCACACACCGTCCCTCACTCACACACGCGGGGGCACTCACCCGCGGTGCCTCATCCACACACCGTCCCTCACTCACACACGCGGGGGCACTCACCTGCGGTGCCTCATCCACACTCCGTGCCTCACTCATACACGGCGTGCTGGGAAGCACGTACTCCGGCACCATCGCCACCACACCACTCACACACGGGGTCGCTTCCACACACGGGGACGCACTCACACCTTGCACCACACACACAGGGACAACCACACTGGGGATTTGTGTCCCCACAAGGGTCTCCGGGGCCTCTATACCCCCCAAGCTCTCCGTGCACCTGTCCACAGCACTCCTCCCCTCGACCTCGCAAAACACGACCGAACTCACCTGGTCGTGACTCGCCTCAAGGGGGCAGACTCCCTCCCCTCGTTCCTGGAGGAGGCCCTCCAGCTGCTCGCACTGGGCCTCCACCCAGTCCGCCAGCTCCCCTCATGGTCCTCCACTACCTCTGTGTGTGTGTGCGTCACTAACCTTGTCCAATTCACCCTCTATCTCCCGTGTCTCTATACATTTTATTCTTTCTGTCGTCTCCTCTTGTCTATTGGTCTCTGCTTCTTTCTGGCGTCTTTCCCTTATCTTTATGTAGGTCAACCTTGCTTTCTCCTTAAGTCGCTCCCGTCCTTCCCTGTTTTTCACTCCTTGCTCTTTCACGATCTCTGCATACCTCCTCCTTGCTTTCCGTATTAATTGTTCTTTTCTCTCCCTCGCAATTACTTTCACCTCGTCTCTTGTCTCCCGAATTACTTTTTCCTTACCCGCCTCCACCGCGGGCCTGACAGCCATTGCACCCCCTTCCAGCTCGTTCGTTCCTACACGTGGAGTCGCCATTTTAAGCTCCCTGCTAACGGCCTTCATGCCCGCCTGCAGGCATCGGCCCATGTTCTGCGTCTCACCCCAGAACTTTTTAGTTTCTTCCTTCATTTGCTTGTTCATTCCTTTCATTTCGTTTTTCATTTCATTCGTGTTTGTATCCATCTTTTCGTTCTTGCCTTTCATTTCGTTTTTTCATTTCATTCGTGTTTGTATCCATCTTTTCGTTCATGCCTTTCATTTCGTTTTTCATTTCATTTGTGTATGTATCCATCTTTTCGTTCATTTGCTTGATCATGTTCGCTGTCATTTCCGCATACATTTTTGCCAGCATGGTGAATAGCTGGGCCATGTCGGGTGCGCTTGGGTGAGCCGTTTCGGCAGGGGTTGGGGGGTTTTGGTGGAGAGGGGGAGGGGAGGTGTCATACACCGCGGCCACTGCCGCACCCATTTCGGGCTCTGGGTTCAGTTGGGCGAGTTCGTTTTCCTGTACAATTAACATTTCCTGCACGGGGATTTCATCCTGAGCCATGGATTCTACACATTCTACATCCATTTCTTATACCCCCGGCTCCCGCTCGCCTTGAGACGCCATCTTGCTTCTCTTAAAGGGTTAATTTAGCTCGCTCGTAATTTGGAGGGAATCGGGGGTCGCTTCTCTCACCCCTGGACCGATTCCCGTGAATTTAATTGGAGACAGGACAGCCCGTTTTCCCGTTCTCCGTTACCAGTGCTGCGAGGAGGGCGATGAGTTTATATCGCACGACCTGACACCAGTGTTGCTGATTCGCGCCCGCCGGCATGCGAACGGCCACGTAACTCGAATCGCGGCACGTCGCCCACCGGACGGACAATCCAGTCGTGACCCTCTCGGACTAACGCCGGGAACCAGTCACGGGTGGACCTTTCGGTCTCACCGCGATCGAGCCAATCGGCCCCCGCGTGGGATAGGGTTGCTCGCCAAATTCGACCTACCTAAGTACCCACACGGAGGGTAGACCGGGCGATCGCACCTCGCCGCAGGTCGACTTCGGACACGGGCCACTTAAGCGACCCGTTCCGTACTATCGGGATAACCGAGCGGTGTTATTCGTCGGCCTCGACGGTTCGATTAATTATCGGGCGTCTTAGCCCCCGACCAACCCTTTACGTGAAGCAAGATGGGGATTCAATGAAAGAAATGACGAAGCGAAGCG
>NC_140962.1:106336339-106343839 GCF_056783735.1 Eptatretus burgeri
TTTGAAAAGTACAACGAGCTGGTTTGACTGTGAATGCAGACAAGTGTCAGTTCTGGGTTTCAGAGCTGGTGTTCATGGGTCACAAGCTGATGAGAGAAGGCATCAACCCAACTGAAGACAAAGTGGATGCAGTAGCTGAGGCGCGAGAGCCACAGAATGCGAGTTAAGTGAGAAGTTTCTTGTATCTTGTGAACAATTATGCAAGGTTCATTCCAAACCTTGCCACCTTAGCAGATCCATTGTGAAAGATGGCAAGGAAGAACAAGCCATTTGTGTTTGGCCAGGAACAAAATGATGCTTTCCAAGCATTGAAGGCAAATTTGATGTGTGCTCAAACACTTGGATATTATAATCCCAAACCATGAACCAAAGTCATTGCAGATGCAAGTCCTGTCGGATTCGGTGCAGATACAAATGAGAGAACCAAGAATTATTGTGTTCGCAAGCTGGTCTCTCACAGACGTATAGCGGAGATGTTCACAGACAGAAAAGGAGGCCTTGGGACTTGTCTGGGCTTGTGAATGATTCCTACATATATATTTGGCATTGACTTTGAGTTGGTGACAGATCACAAGCCATTTGAGGTGATATATTCATGGAGGTCCAAACCATGTGGAAGGATTGAGAGATGGGTCCAAGGACTTCAACCATATAGGTACAAGGTGGTCCACATTGCTGGCAAGACAAATATTGCAGATGGTCCATCGAGTCGATTGGAGGTGGACAAGAGACAGGAATCTTCATGAGAGAAGGAAGTTTAATTGTTTGTTTGATTTGTGGCACTGCACTCAACTCCTAAAGCGATGACAACCCGAGAGGTAGAGAGAGAGAGAGAGAGAGAGAGAGAGAGAGAGAGAGAGAGAGAGAGAGAGAGAGAGAGAGAGAGAGAGAGAGAGAGACAGACAGACAGACAGACAGACAGACAGACAGAGAGAGAGAGACAGAGAGAACAGAAAGAGAGAGAGAGAGAGAGAGAGAGACAGACAGACAGACCATGATCCAGAGTTGGATGAAGTCAGACAGTGCATCAAGACTGGAGATTGGGAGAAATACCCACACAAGGCAAATATGTCGCTGTGCGAGATGAGCTATGTTCAATTGGGAAATGCACTCTCAGGTGTCGTAGGATTGTGGTGCCACAGACGTTGAGACCAAGACTGGATGTTCACACATGAAGTTCATTTGGGAATTGTTTATACCAAACAGAACCTGAGGACAAAAGTCTGGTAGCCAAGAATGGAAAGAGACGTGGAGAAATGTGTCAAATCTTGCAAAGGATGTCAACTTGTTCATCGACTAAATCCGACAGAGCCTGTTCCAAGTATGTTGCTTCTGGTGGGACCACGGGAAGATGTAGTTGTTGAAAGTTTGGCTCCGTTCCCATCTCGAGAGTTGGAAATGGTTGTGATTGACTACAGTTGTTACTATGAGTGTGTAATCATGAGATCCACTACAGCAGAGAAACTGGTGGCAGCATTAACAGATTTTTGAGAGGCATGGTATACCAGACACTGGATTCAGACAATGGGCCACATTTCATTGCTCAGACATTAACGGATTTCATGGACACTATGGGCATCTACCACCATAGTGTGACTCCAAAGTGGCCACAGGCAAATGGTGAAGTAGAATGTCAGAACCAGTCTCTGGAGAAGCGTATGAGGATTGCGCAAGCTGAAGGGAGGGACTGGAAAGAGGCAATGATGTCATATGTTGCGGCATACAGGGCAGCACCTCACTCTACCACAGGGGAAAGCCCAGCAGACCTGTTATTTGGAAGGAAAATCTGAACCAAAATGTCGGAGCTGAAAGATGTCTTGGCTGACCAGGAGGTTCGAGACTGGGATGCTGAGAACAAGGGATCAGCGAAGCTGTATGCAGATCATCGACGTCATGCTAAAGAATCTGATGTGTTGCCGGGAGATACTATGTTGGTGAAACTAGAGAATTCAAAAAAACCTGACACAGCTTTCCTGCTGACCCTTACATTGTGGTTACCAAGACGGGAAGCAAGGTGACAATAGTCACCAGATTGAGTTTGTGATGACAGAAACACGTCACACATGAAGAAGTATCGACATCAGAATGTTCCTGATATGGGGAATCTGGAGACAAGCTGTTCCAGAGACTGATCAATTGATGATCGAGCAACAGATGGCAACGCGAGGAGGTGGGGTGCAGAGACTGATGAGGCAGCTGAACTACCCATCAGGATTCCACAGGTGTACGTGGTCGAGAAACCTCGAGATCCAGAGGTATCGCCAAATCAACATACAAGGCAAGATCAGAAGGGTGCATCCTTGTTTCCTCATGCTCCAGGCAGACCACTTCGAGAGAAGAGAATGCCAAGGAAATGAAAAGATTTTGTCAGATTGTAATTATTTGATAAAGAATGAATCCAATTGAGATTTCATGCAAGAAGGTGAAATATTGAATTGAATGTTGTGAATTTGTTTTGGGAAATTTGGAAGGTCGAGTAGCTTACATGATGGCACAGTCAACTCATGTACAGTCTTCCGATTCAAATCGGGGAGGGATGTCATGATAATGGTTTGTATTGTGTTTGGATACTTTTGAATACATGCAACTCCGCTGTACTGTCACAATGCTGTTAAACAAGAACCGGAAAGAGGTTATAAAATGGCTGCTTAAAATGATCAGTGCGAGCGATAGTGGTGATCCGTAATCACACTGTTTTCTGGGTTTCTTGGTCTCGACGAGGTGACGATCACCGTTTCAAACAGCTGCCCACAGTCTCGCCTCGTGGCGGGGTTCTAACTTACAGATCTCGAGGTGAAGGGCGAATCACTGGTGCTTTTAAACCAGGTGTGTGTTCAGTTACCAAGTCACTTGTAGAGCGCTCATCAAGTGGCTTGAGCATTCAAACAAGCACTTCATTCAAACCCGTTGATAATGAATGGCTGGCTTGGCAAGTGCTAGCTCGCTGCATGGTCACTGAACACACGCCTCCAGGTACAGGTGTGTCGGTGCGAGTGTGAATCCTTGCGAGTGGAATGGAAGGGAAACATTACGTGTTTAGACTGATTGTACTTTCCATCCAATGCGTGTTTTGACGATACCATCAACGGATCTACAGAATTTCAGCAACAAGACGGGTCTAAACCCGTGAAATGCGGGTCACTTGGCATCTGTGCTGTGCCACCACCACCACTCCCTCCATCATTCAAAGCACCACAACCACCTCAAAGCTGAGCAACCAATCAAAATTGAAAATAATTCCAAACAGGAAACTTACTGTTTTTAACGACCTCATAATTGACACAAACACAAGGTGTGAAGATATAATGTAACATGTTAGATAGGGTGATGTAACAGCCGCTGGAGAAAACGATGCTAAAACCAGGAATTAATTGATACATTCGCCTTAAAACCTCTTCATATCTTTATTTGAATTGGATTATTTACTTGAACACGGTGTAAAACAAATTGTCTTCATCATACGTCCACAAACCACGTGATATATCGAGATATAGCATGAGGGGCATGGCTCGTGTGAGTGCGCGCATTGAGTGAAGAAGAGCCCCTCAATATGGCAATGTGGGATGCAGATGTCATGACAATAGGGATTTATTCACATAATTCATTAACATGAGCCGTCAGCACAATTAAACGCCCTCAAATAGTGTAGTGGCAGAGTTCCAAAAAGGGCCCTAAAAATGGAGATAGCTTGCACAACTTTAGAACAAAACAAAATAGATATCATTTTGTTCATTTGGATGTCTGCTTGAAGAAAAATGATGTTGTACTCGTAAAATCTCCTGCTGACATGGCGTATTAACCCCTTACTTGCGGCATACATGAAAAACATGAAAAATTCAAGAAAATTCATGAAAAGTTTGTCGCTTGTGTTCGGATTTGCTCTATCCATGTTTTTTTTTTTTAAGAAGTGTTGTTTTAGACAATTTCCTTTTGATTCTTAATATTTTGAAACCATTTAGACCATTTTTGGATTTGGAAGAGACTGTCCCGGATATGTTCTCTTTCTTGATGAGCGGTGGTTTTGTCGTGAGACGGTCAGAAAACAGTTTCGACTGCGTCCCGACTGACCAAGCCTTGGAACAGAGTATCAGCCGTGAAGCAAAAGCAGAGGTGGTGTGGTCAATTTCACCCTGAGGAAAGGTGGACTGCTGCGTTGGCTCATCACTAGATATGTGACTGGCGAGTATTCCCAGTGCTTCAAGTCGATGTACCAGACTACAAAGTCCAAGAAGGGCCATGAAGAACCTTGTGCAGCCCAAAAAAAGCGAAGACCAAAATGATGTTTCCAGGATAAAGGGGTATATTTCTGATCAATGCCAGAATCCGTTCGACCTTGATTCAGTTCCAGCTAAACTGGTGAACAATACCACTGGCCAAGTCGCAACTGAGAAAGTAGAGAAGTCGTTGACAGAAGGTCCCAAAAACGGGAAATCCATGATGGAGAATTTTGTCAAAGAGAGAATGGTAGAGAGGTCTACAGGTTTCTGGGAGCCAATCCATAAAACACCGCTCGCAACTTTCGCTTCAATGAAAGTATGTCTCAAGAATGACAAAGATAGGAAGCTGTTGATTGACACAGAGGTGCTGTTTCGGAGGTTGTTGCAGTGTCAAAATACCGTGAAATCGACATGCGTGAAGTCCTGCAGTATGAGTTAGCAGGGGTACCCACGTCCATGTTTCATGATGATGGCAAAATGAGGAAGACGAAGAAGTCGGATCTTGCTCACAAAGTTGAAGAGAATGGGCCCGAGATTGTAGTTCTTCCACCAGCACCTGTAAACACAGATGCCTACCTCATTGATGGCATGGCCATGATCCAGGGTCTAAATGACAACCATTTCAAAACCTTCGATGATGTTGGAAAGTTTGTACTGAAGAGACTCATCAGGATTTTGAACAATTGAGATATGGATGTTGATGTAGTGACTATAGTGTTTGATAGATATGACCAGGAGCTTAGCATCAAGTCGTCAGAGAGGGAGCGTCGTGGAGCCTCAGATACTGGGAGTACCAACCTGATACAGGGTAACAGGAATGTTCCCAACTCTCGATGCTTTCTGAAGTCAGAAGCAAACAAGGCAGGTCTTGCAGCATTCATCTCTGATTATGTTTGCACGAATGGTAGTGAGTTGTTGCCTGCGGGGAAATCAGTCATTTTAGCTGGAGGATTCAAAGAGGGTGAACTAGTGAGAGAGGTAAATGAAGACGGTGTGTCAGACATCCATGATCTGAAGTGTACCCATGAGGAAGTGGACACTCGCCTTCCATTGCATGCAGTGAACTTGTCAACCCATCACTCAAGAATCATCTTGAGATGTGATGACACTGATGTCTTAGTGGTGTTACTTCACTACTGGAGTCGAGGGATGTTGTCTAGTGAGGTCTTCATGCATTGTGGACATTCTGGAAAAGACATTTCAAGAGAACGCTACATCCCGGTCCATGAAATAGCTCGAACACTTGGACAAGATGTGTGCAACGTCCTACCCGCAGTCCATGCACTGTCTGATTGTGACAGTACATCTTCCATGTACCGGATGGGAAAGAAGACCGCCGATTCAGTCCTCATGGAAAATGCCGAAGCACTGCAAGGTTTAGGGAACCTCCAGGATGAAGAGTCATTCACATCATCTGCAATGGACTTTGCCTTGCTAATGAATGGAAAGAAAGCAAAAAAACAAGCATCATTGAGTGATTTGTGCTATCACCTTGACACTACCACAGACAAACCAGCCTCGCAACTGCCTCCCACGGAAGACGCCTACAATCAACACTCCCTTCATGCCCGATATCAGACCATGATATGGTGTCAGAGTCATATTGCTAGGCCAGAAATCGCGGGTCCTGTCGGTCATGGATGGCATATGGACAATGTGAATGGACTTCGACCTGTCTTCCACATGGATGAATCTGCTCCTGCTGAAGTAAGGGATGTTACACATTTGTATTGTACGGACAAGAACTGTGAAGGTCTGAAATGCCAATGCTTGCAAGCAGGTCCAGAGTGCATACAGATCTGCTCCTGTAGGTCAGACTGCAGTAATCCATTCAACAGGAAGCCATACCAGAGGAGGTGGAAGGTGAAACAGATGGTGGAGATACCTAAGATCCCTTTTCTGATGATTTGGCTGCTGGTAATCATTCTTCTTGTTTTGTACTGAAGGATATTAAGCCTGAATATAGGACCATTAATTATGCAAGTTGATCTGTAAGTGAATAATGTACTAATCCCATTGTGGTAAAAGGCAAAGCCCTGGAGAGAAAGTGAAAGGTTGTCCCAAACCTGACAGTGATTTCCGATCCTGAAAAATGGACTATCTCATATTGTCTTGATAAAGCTTAACGTATTCCATGGTACGTAAAGAGTTAAATTCACTTGTAATCTTGATTGTGTATTATTTGGAACATACAATTCCTGTGTGAAGTACCTGACAACATGCTACAACAAAATTATCGGCTCTGCTGGAGCAGTGAATCAAAGCTGTGTTCAAGTGTTGAGGGTAAAGTGCTGGAATGGGGGGGGGGGTTAAAGGATTAACATAGTTCCTAGCACAAAAAACAGTTGCTCAAGTACATCAGAACAGCATATATGTGAGTGTTTTGAGTGTTTCTACCATTCAGTAGGAATAAAAACCTATGCGGGAAATAAATTTCTTATATTTTTTTTCTATTTCCATATTTTCAATGTTTCCGAATGCAAGGGGTTAATATGCCATGTCAGCAGGAGATTTCACGAGTACAACATCACTTTTCCTTAAGCAGACATCCTAAGGAACAAAATGATACCTATTTTGTCTTGTTCTAAAGTTGTGCAAGGTATGACAAAAATTTGGCCCCTGAACCACTGCACTAAAACTTTCCATCATCATCACCATTATCTCCATCAACTTGTCTTTATCGTCCCCATCATCATCATCATCATCATCATCGTTTTCACATTATTGGATCGATCAAGTTTATCATAATTATTATTGAAGGTATTCGTTTGATGATATGAATGACTCAAGAAAATAAAATTGCTTTTATGTTCTTAATGCAAGAAATGTGCCTGGTGTTGGCTTAATGGTTAACTTCGCAACCTTTAGATCGAAGGGTCTTGAGTTTGAGGTTCCGTTGGGTTGTTTAATACCAGCAGGTGTGTTGACTCAGCCTGTCATCCTTTTGAGGGTCGGCAAAATGAGTTGCAGATTTTTGGAAAAGGACAACTGCATCAGCAACAAAATTATGCTCCAGCAATGATGCAACCAGCAGCCACAGGCTACATATGAAAAAATAATAATAATAATAATAATACTTTATTTTATGTTCTTCATAACCCTTTTATTCATTAAAAGAAAGAACACAGAACCAATCCATAATCATGTTAATTAAGGGTACAGTTTAGACGAATTTTCAATCTGAGGTCCCAAACGTTATTTTCCCCCATTTACCCCAAAGTTTGCGGATTTGCGGTTCATTGAGATTTTCAAGAACGAACACCAAGGCCCTCCTGTATATATT
>NC_140962.1:106348839-106476339 GCF_056783735.1 Eptatretus burgeri
AAAACCGACATCTTTGGGTTATAAATAAATAAACCGCCTCCATCGTTTCGGCTCATTCTACGTTGGCGGGACTGTTCAAGTCCCGTGGACGTCACATTGGTGTCAGGGTGTTGGATGTTCGAACCCCTCTAAATTATATTCGGTATCGGGAGAATATACCAGAACTGAAATCTCGCCACGGATTGGAATATAAAATTACTACAGAAATTTAATTGGCGACAAACGGGACTTCTGCACCTTGGCGGATGTGCAGATGTTTGAGGAGGAAGGCCACGTGTCTGGCAGCGAGTCGGGGGAAGAAGGGAGAGACGGGGGTCGGATTGGAACCTCCCCCATTCCGAGCGTGGACCGTGCTTCATTGCCCATAATGGAGCCGGCAGCGCCGGAAACCGGCGCGATGTCAATCCAGACAATGTTGGAACGTTTAATCGGGGACATGACGGCACAAATGGCAAATCAATTCGTGGCACAGAGGGCAGAAATGACGGCACAGAGGGCAGAAATGACAGATCGATTGGGGGTAATGGGGGAACAGTTGGGTGCACGGATTGATTTCATGAGGGATGAATTGGGGGAAAAGATGGAGAAAATGAAAACTGAGATGCAGGAGTGTGTGGATGTTAAATTGGGGGAAATACAAAGTAAATTCGAGGATAGATTGGAGGAAACAAAGGTAGAAATTACATTGGAGGGGGAAAATATACGGAAAAAATTGGTAGATAAAATTGATGCAACGAACATTCGGGTTGATAGTGGATGAAAGCCTGGAACGTCATCGTGCCTGTGTAGATGCTCGTATGCAGCTGCAAGTAGAAGAGTGGGGAGAGCTGAGGAAGCAAGGGATGAATTTGGCGGAGGAGGTAAAAGGATTGGAGGCTCGTTTGGACGAACAAGATAAAATTATGAGCCAAGATGAAGTCTTGGATAAAGGCCTGGTAGAGCCGTCTTTTGTAAGTAGAGTGTCCGGGTTGGTTGAGGAGCAGCTACAAACTCGCGACGGAGCATTGGAGGAGGTTGTGCGGGCCCAGAAGATCCTGCGGGAAGAGGTGAATCGGTCCATTCAACGTTTGGAACAGGAGGCAAAATTGACCCATGAGACCCTCACCACAAAACATCTTTGGCCACAGTGGGCTCCGAAATTGGATACGCAGCCACAAGGGTGTTTGATCCCTGGGCTGGATTCGGACAAGGGAGAAACTGGGAAGCGGGCCAGCGGAAAAGTGATCCCCCTGGTAAAGTTTGACGGGTCAGGGAGCGTTGAAGCTTTTCTGACGCAATTTGAGTGTATTTCCCGACTAAACGGGTGGAATGAGCGGGAACGTACAGGGAATTTGGTGGCAACGTTGTGGGGACCAGCCGCAGATGTGTAAAACGTGATCGCGGAGGGGATGTTGACCAGCTCCCACATTTGCGAGGCGTTGAGCCGTCGGTTCGGGTTTGCAGCAAACTGTGATCTGGTGCGGGCCCAGCTCCAGCACCGCAGATTAAAGCCGGGTGAGACAGTGCAGGAGCTGGCACAGGACATTTACCAATTAGTTAGGATTGCGTATCGGGACCTTACAGTGGAGGCGTGGGACAGACTGGCACTCAAGAAATTTCTAGCTGCTCTTCCTGACCCTGACGTCCGAGCGCTAGTGGAGCTACAGGATCCACCCACCGTGCACCGAGCGGCCGAGTGCGCGGCCAGGCTGGCCTCATGGGGTCGGCCGGGTCGGGTGCCCGAGAGGCCATCGGTGACGATCCGACAGGCGGAGATTCGGGATCAGGGAGGGGGGCTGGGAGAAATTGGCATTACCCAAATGCTTCAAGAGATGAATCCTCCTGCTGAACCGCCAGGTCTATCCGAGGTGCCCTTACATAGGTCGAGTCCGGAAATCACTGTCGGGGGTCGGGGAGACTAGATCGGGCTGAGCATTTCGGGCCATGCTCGGCTGGTGAGATTGTAGCGAAGTGCCCTCCTTTGATGAAAATTGTGAATTGTGGGAAAATTGGCATGGGTTTGTAAGTTCTGCTGGGTTTTAGAGTGACAATATGGACAGTGGGTAATTGGTAACAAAGCGGGCACGAGTGGCTGTCCAATGGCTGGTGCGTGGATCGGGTGAGAAGTGCTGTGTGAGTTGTTTTAAGTTAAGAAGTGAAATGTATGGTGCACACGTTGATTTTTTATTGGACATGGTGTGGTAACAGGGAAGGTCATGGTCGGTGAAGTGTTAGAAATGCAGGTGTCACATGTAAGGCCGATGGGGTGGGGGAGTCATGTGGGTTTTGTAGGTGGGGATAATGTGCTTGTCCACAGGGATTGCTGAAGCTCACGGTGAGCGTGAATTGCGACCCCCTTCAAGGAGATTCACCCCTGGTGGCTAATGGTGACAGTGTCTGGAGGAAACTGGGAGAGGGTCTAGTTGGGCGACCAAGGCGGGTAGGACCTTGGCGACCCAGGAAGGCCAGAGGAGCCAGTGAGACCCCTTCCAGTGTGTTGTACGGGGTTAGAGCTGATGGCTACCAGGGGGGTGGGAATCAAAGGGAGCGGGGCGGAGAAACGTCCGGGTTGGACTAAAGCTTACCTGTGGGCATGGTTGCACCTGAGATGCCCCCATCCTCTTGTGGTAACCCACCCCACGGCCATGACGGGATTCAGCCTGCATCATTAAAATGGGGACCATGACCTAGAAATGTGATGATGACAATGGTGTGAGTGTTGTGAAGATGTGTGAGTCCCACTCGATCCCGCACAACTTGACATGTGCAGCAAGGGCATGATGTCCGCATAATTTTGGGGCGAGCAAATTTGAAAATTGGCTCCCCAGGTAATGCTGGGTCTATTAGCATCCACTGGGGGACGTGGTCAAGTGTAAATATCCCATGAATAGTGTCGTTGAGGCTTAGAGTAGGAATGTAAAGTATAAGTGTTGTGTTTTTGTGGAACCTTTTGTTTCCCCTCCCCAGATCACTGGAAGAGTGTTGGGCAAGAGCGATGATCCAGAGGATGGAGTGCAACTTCGCTCAGTGCTCTCATGTGATAAAATAAAAAATGAATGATGGTTTAGGCGAGGATAAGGCCATAAAGGGGTAGTACATTAAGCAGGATAGGTAAGTTAGCTGCGGCTCGCTGCCCATTGCCCTCCTACTTTATTTCGTTAGGTTAATTAGGTGTGAGTCAGTAAGTGTTAAGGCTGGTATGGTAGCGCCTGTGATATACCTTGCAGGAGCTGCGGTACCAGAGGAGGGGGCAGTGTTACGTCTGAGGGGGGGGTATGCATTCAAAGGGTAATTAGGATGTTTAATTAGGTATGCCATGCTGTTCGAGTTTTACCAGGATCTCGATGTAATAAGTAGCAATTCAGTGGTGATAAGTTGTCTCGTAAATGTCCATTTCTTCAAGGGGGAAATGGTAATTGTCACGTAATTAGATAGGGAAACGGGTTAGGGTAAGTGTGTCTGCGTAAACCCCTTTTAGTGTTCCCTGGAGGCTTGCCGTGACGTCACAGGACAGTGCTGCGGATGGCTCCGCCCCGTGATCACGATTGGCGGAAGGCGACGGCGGAGGGCCAATAAAACAGCTCGATTGGAAGTGACGAGGACTCGAGGATGAAAAAGTTCTTTTCGGGGAAAAGGGGTGGGGAGGAAGAAGATCGGTAAAGAAAAACCGTTTTGGTGGAGGCTGTTGTGCTGGGAGCGTGCTGTTTGTTGGGCTGATTCGATCCTGGATTTGATCGTGTCTCGTGGCCTTGCTGCGCCTCGTGCCTCACCTCGGTTGGCTCTGGGGTTCTGTTGGCTCGGAGCACGGGGTCGAACGGCGGGCGGACCTGCCTCCCTCTCCTGCTCGCAATTTGGCGCCAGAACTGGCTCCCTGGCGGCTGTGAGCGGACTTGGGCCGACACCAGGAGGTCGACAGCACCACGGTGTCTCCTGCCCCTGACGAGCGCAACGCCAGCTCGTCCGACGCCAATCCAGGGACTGTTGCGTCTACACCACGGGCCAGCCTGACCACCAGGACCAGCTACGGTGTGTGTGTGTGTGTGTGTGTGTGTGTGTGTGTGTGTGTGTGTGTGTGTGTGTGTGTGTGTGTGTGTGTGTGTGTGTGTGTGTGTGTGTGTGTACCTGGCGCCTTAGAGGGTTTGAGATTGGTATATCCATTGGAATTGTTTGTGTTTTCCCCCCCCGCCCGAACCCACACCACCATCCCGTCGAATCGCCCCGGATCCCTCTTCTTGCCGAGTCTTATTATTTCTGGTTAGAGAAATAAACATCATCAACTCAGTGAAAAGCGACTCGTGCCACCTTCCTCGTCCCGTTTGCTGGAGAGCGATTAGAACCGCCATCTTTGGGTTATAAATAAATAAACCGCCTCCATCGTTTCGGCTCATTCTACGTTGGCGGGACTGTTCAAGTCCCGTGGACGTCACAGTATGTATATATATCTATATATATATATATATACATATGTCGAGGCTCGTATGAGAGCTAAAACACAACACACAGCAAGGGGGGCATGAGTCAAGAGGGACGGAGAGGGAAGGACAAAACAGTGGGGAACAGAAACATTAGGAGATCTGTGGAAGGGAGAGGGATGGGGTGGGTAACATGGCGAATACAAGATGGACATTACAGGGACTTTCATGAAGGAAAGCAGGGAATTTGAAGGAGGTTGGTTTGGGATGGATTAACTGGGATAGAAAAGATTGTGGTTTTGGATGGGAGAAGATATGAGGTGGTGGTGAACTGCTGTTGTGAAGGCCTGGAGGGAAGAGTGGGATTGAAGAGAGTGTCGAAGTTTATACCAAAGGTGCAAAAAAGAGGAATGAAAGAGTGAGGGTGAGCAGTGATTTGTGATTTTGATAGTTTTACCAAAAAAGGGGTTGTAGGCGGACCTTGAGCGACCTGCAGAAATATGGTGTGGACATATAGCAGACAGAGCGGGGAGGGGGGGGGGCAAGACCAGAAAGGAGACTGAAGAAGACAGAAAGACCACCGACCTGCCTGCGGTGAGAGAGTGAGAGGCCCAAATACTCAGCCTCATTGTGGGAGATACCAATGATCCTAAATGAAAGGATCATGATAATTTTTAATGATAATTATGATGTTATATGTCACATAGTTTGGCAGCCCATATTGGATTGAAGAAAAATATTAAATAATGTTTTCTCTGGAACTGCACAACCAGTTGATGTGAAACTTCACATTTATGATCTAGTAGAGATGGGGAATACGTGTTTTAAATTTCACCTTGACCGGATACATGGTCTGGCAGCCAAAATTATTTAATTTTTTGATGTGTTCTTTATTTATTTATTTATTTAGTGTTTTTTGAATAAGACTCCCTTGGCTGTGTCTGGGAGGGGGGGTGGGGGTTTGAGGGTAGAGAGGCAGCAGCTGAAATGCGAATCATATCCAGGTTCCTACTCATGACTTCATCTTTGCTTTTTTCTTGTTGGGGTTCCTTCTGATGGCTCCAATACAGGACTGTACCCATTTGGTCTTCCATTTGATTTGAATTGAATTTATTTGAATCCCATTCTCAATTCAATTGAATAATGGAACATAATTTTTAAAAAAGTCATGGGCAGGGTCAGGTGTCCAATCAAAGTGGGACGTCTTGAATAAACAAATAAAGGTCATTAAAGGGTGTTGTCATGAAATAAAAAAAGGTGTTATCATTGATTCATTTAGAGACCCCCCCCCCCCCCAGATTCTGCCTTCGGTAACTTTTGAAAGGCCCTTAAACAACGGGCTAAACTTCTGATTTGATTGTTGGAATTATCTTCATCTTTTCTGCGAATTTTAAAACTTCTTTCATTTCAATTTCTCCCATTATTTCATATCTTCAATGTCAGTCCTTCATTCCAGTTGAATTTTATTGTTACCCTGAACACTTTAGAACCTTAATCGTCTTGTTTCAATCGAGTTATACATTTTAAACACTGTAGAACACAAATTGATTTGTTGATACATCAAATAACTTGCAATTTAGCGCTATTTTGACTCTGAAGTTGCCAAAAGTGCCACGTACTCTGAAGAAGGATCTGGGGGTGGTAATAGATATGGGAGGTGAGCAGACAAAACAGTGCCAGGTAGTTATAGGTAAAACAAATATGGTTTTAGGTTGTATTCGGAGGGGGATCATTTATAAATCAAAAGAGGTGCTGTTAACATTGTACAGGAATTTAGTTAAGGCCACATCTAGAGTATTGTGTGCAGTTCTGGTCATCACAGTTCCAGAAGGACATAGATGCCAGAGAGAAGGTTCAGCACAGGGTTACTAGATTGATTCTGGGCCAAGCTGGACTCAGCTATGAGGAGCGGCTGAAGGAGACAAGGCTTTATACACTGGAAAGGAGGGAGTTACGAAGGGATATGATGGAGATGTTTAACATAATGACAGATAAGATAAAATAATTGAAGATTAATGATTCAACAGAGTAGACAGTGATAGGACCAAGGGCCACAGTTTGAGAGTAAAGAAGAGGAGAGTTAAGATTAAGTTAAGAGAGTAAGGCAGGGGACTTTCACTCAGAGAGTAGTTGATTCATGGAATGGTCTCCCTGGAAAGGTAGTGGCAGCAGAAAAAGTAGATAAGTTTAAATTAGAGTTGGATAGGTTCCTGGAAGTTATGGAGATGGAGGGGTATGGGGATGTTGATAAGACTTTTAGGTAGTTTGAGTATTGATGGGTGATTGTGCACAGAGTGCTGTTGGTGAGGGTCTTGTCAAGGGTGGTTGATGTGTGTTTTTAACCAAGCCCATTCCCCCTCTCCCCTGAGGGGAAGAAAAGGAAAAATAAAAATAAAAAACTACAAAAACAACAACAGCAAAAAACCCGAAAACCAAACAAACAAATTTTAGTTAATTAATTAAAAACAATTTTTGCATTTTCTTCCTTGGATCTTGTGTAGATGGGTTGGTGTGGTGCTCGAGGGGGTGGAAGGAGTCATGGGTAGGGGTGGGAGGAGGGAGGGGAAGAGGTGGGGTGGGAGTCTGGAGGACGGGGGTAAAGTGGGACGAGGAAGGAGGGACCCAGCATTGGCCGGCAATGCCGGGTAACCCTGCTAGTTTAGTATATAATAACAGGACGAGAGTCTGACTCACATCAGTAAAGGAAGAAATAGTCTAGTGCTGAAAATAACTCGGCAGGCCAAAAGGGAGTATGAAAAGGACAGCAAAGTCAGGAATATTAAACATAACAGCAAGTCATTCATTAAGTATATAAGGAGTAAGGAAATGATTAAGAGGATTGTGGGTCCATTGAGGAACAGCAAAATAGATGGCAGACAATGAGGGTGAGATGGCAGTCTTATTAAATAGTTACCTCTGCCACCGAAAGTGGATGGAGATAATGTTTTTTTTCCCCTGTCAATCTGTCTGTCAGGAAATCTCAAAAAGTTGTGGACCGATTCAGCCAAAACTTGGTGGACAGGTTGGGTGTGGTGAAAATTCGGATTCGAGAAAATTTTTAAGTGATTAATCACCATGAGAGATGGGGCTAAAAACGACATATAACACGATGTTTTCAAAAAGTTGTGGATCAGTTGGGTAGGTGACAAGATTAAGGTCTGGATTCAGATCCGCCCCATCAGTGCGATACAAACATCAGCTTTTCAGCCTGGTGGAGGTATGTGCTCCACCGAGTGCCATTCTAGTTAATTTTGCTCTTACTTTTGTGATTAGAAGCGGTCTTAGAAAAAGCCACGATATCGTAGAACGACGCTCAAGCCGTTCTCTGCACACCGAACATATGACGTTTTTCCAATGCGGAAAAAGGCAAGAAAACATGGCAATTGCTCTGGATTTTTTTTACAGTGTAGTCCAGATTCACATAACGACTCTGTTACAATTCCTACAACTTCGAATTAATTCTTCAAATCAATTATAATTCCTCTTACTCATGATATAATGAATGTTGTCCTCTGAAGTGTCACCAGTAATACCTCTCCCACCACTAACCATGAGGGGCACCATGCAGTAACTTACACATTTACGTGGAGCATTTGCATCGGATCCACCTTCAGAAAGCCCTCCCTCTCTCAATTGGGGGGGGAGAGCGGGCAAACAATGTAGTTAACCACCTTTATCTTATGACCCTCAGTACCCCATGACAAGTTTTGTTGAGATTGCATTAGTAACGATGGAATGCAATGGCCACAGCTAGACAGACAGATGACAAGTTGTGTATTTTAGTATGACGACAAGGCAGTAAATGAATGTAGACCTACTGAGTTAATAATTTTGTTCAACAAAACACAGCTCAACAAACAACAAATGAAGACTTGTTTTGCAAGTTTAATCTCAGACTTTCAACTACAGCAGTAGTCGTGACCCCAAATGTTTTCCGGGATGTTGAAGTTTTGAACTCTGGCCGAGTCACACCAAAGACTAAAAATGGAACTTTCTGCTTCCATGCTTGATGCTCAGCATTTGAAAGGACACAGCAAACACAAACATCCATGTGTTGGCAATCATAGCGCTGGCTTGACGGACCAAAAGGATTGAAAGTCCAAATAGTTTACAGTGCCTATAGAAAGTCTACACCCCCCTTTCATAATTTTTCACCTTTTGTTGCCTTATAGCCTGGAATTAAATTGCATTAAACCAGACTTTTTTCCACCTTTATTTATACATGGTAACCCACAACTTCCAGGTGAAAAAGAAACTCTACAAATTTCAGACAATTAATTAAATATACAAAACTAGAATATCTTGGTTGGATAAGTGTCCACCCCCCTAAGTTAATATTTGATGGAAGCTCCTTTGACAGCAATTACAGCTGTGAGTCTGTTAGGATAAGTCTCTACCAACTTTGCACACCTTGATTGGGCAATATTTTCCCATTCATCTGGACAAAGCTGTTCAAGCTCAGTCAAGTTGTGTGGGGAGCGTTGATGGACAACAATCTTCAAGTCATGCCACAGATTTTCGATTCGATTTTGGTCGGAGCTCTGACTGGACTACTCAAGGACATTTATCTTTTTGTTTCTTGGCCACTCCAGTGTCACTTTGTCTGTGTGCTTCGGGTCATTGTCATACTGACAGGTCAACTTCCATTCCAATTTCAGTTTTCTTGCAGAGGGCAGCAGGTTTTCCTCTCGGATTTTTCTGTATTTTGCTCCATCCATTTTCCCTTCTATCCCGACAAGTGCCCCAGTCCCTGCTGATGAGAAGCATCCCCCTAATATGATGCTGCCACCACCATACTTCACAGTAGGGATAGTGTTCTTTGGGGAATGTGCTGTGTTGTGTTTGTGTCAAATGTGACATTTTGCATTTAGGCCAAAAAGTTCCATGTTGGTTTCGTCAGACCACAAAACATTTTGCCACATGGCTTCAGAATCTCTGGAGTGGCTTTTTGCATTCCTAAAACGGGACTCATGGTGGACTTTTTTGAGTTATCACTTCCTTCTTGCCACCCTACTATACAGGCCAGACTTGTGTAGTGCTTGGCATTGTGTTGTCACATGCCCATAGTGACCAGTCTTTACCATAAAGGCATGTCGCTCTTTCAATGCTGCCATTGGCCCCTTGGTGGCCTCTCTGACCAGTCTCCTCCTTGCTTGGTCATCCATTTTGGAGGGACGGCCCGATCTAGGAAGGGTCTTGGTGGTACCATACGCCTTCCACTTCTTAATGATTGTCTTGACTGTGCTCCAAGGGATATTCAAGACCTATGAAATATTTTTACACAGATCTGCTGATCTGTGCCTTTCCACATCTCGAGGTATTTTGAAAGCTCCTTGTTACTCATGGTTGAGTCTTTGCTGTGAAATGCACTTTCCAGCAGAGGAAACCTTCAGGAACAACTGATTTTATTCTAAAATAACCAGAATCACTGCAATATAACACAGGTGGAGGCCAATTAACTTGGTGTGTGATTTGTTACACCTGGGCTAATTTGTAATTGCTATTGTAAAGGGGGGCGGGGGGATATGGGGGTGTGGAGGGTTTGAAAATTAACCAACAGGGATATTCTCCTTTTGTATTTTAAACGAAATTTCTGGAATTTGTGGAATTTGTTTTTCACCTGGAAGTTGTGGGTAACGATATGTAAACGAAGGTTGAAAAAGTCTGATTTAATGCAGTTTAATTCCAGGCCTTAAGGCAACAAAAGGTGAAAAATTTGAAAGGGGATATAGAAATTCTATTGGCCCTGAAGGTTCCTAGTAATTTGTATTCTGGTGTTATGCCTGAAACCAACTTCTGTGCTGCCGAAGCTGTTTCTTTGCCAATGATACACTGGATGGTTTGTCATTGTCTGCCCATTAGTAGTTAGGTCTGGAATTTGGAACTTGACCAGGGTGCTGGCGATTGCTCTCTTCAAGGCTGACCAACTCTTCAAGGCTGATACTATGGAATCTTTAACGTCGACCAACGAATGACAGCAGATAAGACGAAATTCCAGTTTAACGTCCATCATGTAGATGGCACACACATTGATGAATCACCCTGCCTGTGAAACACTGGGATGACAGTTTATACAAGTGGGTCGGGATTCAAACCCAGGCTAAGCAGCTTGGAGGCAAGTATGTGTACTCCCACTTTAGGTGGTGGTCTTCAAACTGGTAGTTTTAGGTGGTAGGTGGTAGTTTTAGATTCAAACTCTCCCACTTTAGGTGGTAGTTCACCACTTTTTGTACATTTTAACAGCGTGTTGCTTTTCCTTACATTAACAGACTTCCGCTTTTTCCTTACTTTAACACCCTACCGCTTTTTCCTTACTTTAACACCCTACCGCTTTTCCTTACTTTAACACCCTACCGCTTTTTCCTTACTTTAACACCCTACCGCTTTTTCCTTACTTTAACACCCTACCGCTTTTTCCTTACTTTAACACCCTACCGCTTTTTCTTTACTTTAACACCCTACCGCTTTTTCCTTACTTAAACACCCTACTGCTTTTTCTTTACTTTAACACCCTACTGCTTTTTCCTTACTTTAACACCCTACCGCTTTTTCTTTACTTTAACACCCTACTGCTTTTTCCTTACTTTAACACCCTACCGCTTTTCCTTACTTTAACACCCTACCGCTTTTTCCTTACTTTAACACCCTACCGCTTTTTCTTTACTTTAACACCCTACCGCTTTTTCTTTACTTTAACACCCTACTGCTTTTTCTTTACTTTAACACCCTACCGCTTTTTCCTTACTTTACCACCCTACCGATTTTTGCTTAATTTAACAGCCTCCTGTCTTAAATGTTTGTCTGTCTGTCTGTTTGTCTGTTTGTCTGTTTGTCACCTACAGGTCACAATTTAAAACCGATCCTCACGGAACTTCATCACATGGTAGAGTTTGGCATAAGCAAGAAACCTATTGTTTTTTGAGGTCAAAAGGTCAACACAGGCTAAAGGTCTACAAATTTGTCAAATTTCTAAAATCCTCATTTTTCATCCGATTGACTTGAAATTTGAAAAGGATTTTATATTTCAGGTCACTGAATTCAACCAGACAATTATTTTAGTCATTGAATTCAAACACCAATTATTTTTGAGGTCAAATTTGTTCTTTCGATTTTGCAAGTATTGTGCTCTGCATGACGTCATCTTGTTTGTCTGTGTGCAGGATATCTCAAAAGGTTGTGGACGGATCCAGATGAAATTTGGTGGTTAGGTTGGGTGTGTGACAAGGAGGAACTGATTATATTTTGGTTGAAGATCCGGATCCGGATGCAACTACTAGACTTTTTTTTTTAAAATGATCTTCACCATTGAGACGGGACCAAAAATGGTATATAGCACGATATCTCAAAAAGTTAAGGATGGATTTGGGAGAAACTTGGTGGACATGTTGGGTGTGTGACAAGGAAGAATTGATTCGATTTTGGTGAAGCTATGAATCCGGATCCGGATCTGATAATTTTTTTCAATGATTCTTCACCATTGAGAGACAGGACCATAAACGACATATTGCATGATATTTCAAAAATGCATTCGGTCCGATATGTTCTCATGGATCAAGCATTACGTGGCGGAGGTATGCGCTCTACCGAGTGCCCTTCTAGATATTATTCTGTTGAATTCAGAATGGGATTAAAATAAATTCAATTCACATCAAATGGAAGACCAAATCGGTGCAGTTCTGCATTGGAATCAAGGAATCTGGATAGGATTCAGATTTCAGCTGCTACTCCTCTTCCATTAAACCCTTCCAGGCACAGCCAAGTGAGCCTTATTCACAAAAAAATATATATTATTTAATATTTTTCCTTTAATCCATTGTGGCTGCTAAAGCATGTGCCCTATGACGTCATATGTGAACGTTTTGTTCCTCATGAATCGGCGGTCGGATGTGTAAAGTTTCGCCTCGATCGTTCAATCATCCCAGAGAAGATTTTGAAGGTTAAAAAAACACAATATGGCTGCCGAATCACATGACCGATGTCATCAAATTTTATTTCTGTGGACGATTTTATCTCGATGACGCTAAAAAATTTTTACACTCATCGGATGTCGCTTTGTACATGTGCAATTATGACGTCATGATGAAGGCACCCATGACATCATCAAAAATAATCACTTATTCTTCACGAGGACCACTTGCTATGTGCAAAGTTTCATATTTTTTTTGCCTTGGTGCTGTTTCAGAGATGGAGGTGCAATTTTATTTCCTTTTTTTTCCAACACGGCTGCCACAACACATGACCTATGACGTCATAATTATCATTAAAACATTCCACTTGAGTCGTGTCTCCCGTGAGGAAAATTTATTTTTTTCTGACAAGCGGTTGCGGGGAAAAAACACATGTTCTGTGTGAACATCCAAAGCACCAGATCTTGTCAAGGCATTACACATACGACTTCTTCTTCTCTCAACGTCGGTGCGATGCAGTTTTAACGTCACTTCCGTCCTGGCATTTGACGTCACTTCCGTCCTGGCATTTGACGTCACTTCCGTCCTGACATTTGCCGTGTACTGTAAAACGGTTTTGAGGGACTCGGTTCTCTCCGGACGTGTTCTTTTGTTCTACAGAATAACATTGATCCCTCGCAGATTAATGATATGTTATTTAGTTATTTTATTTTGTGCGCGGAGCTGAACGTTGCACTGTAAGAGTGACGGGTCATAAAACAACAACAACAACAGCAACCATATCCGTGCCCACGTGCGTTCACTTGGGGGCGCTGTGGGTTCGCATCAAGAATTAATGATTAAACAAAGGCACGGATATGAGAATGATGTAGGAAGGAGCTTGGCTAAAGAGAGTGCGCACAGGGGAAAAGACGGAGAGGTCGAGACGGAGACGACGAAGAGGTTTGAGCAGGCATGACGGTGCCATGCCGTTTGGTGGATTACTTCGCGGTGTGCGGTTTGGATACCGAGTCCGGCCTGGAGCCCGACGAGCTGTGTGGTGAGACGTGGACCCGGTGCATGCGGCAGTGAAAAGCCATGATGATGATGATGATGATGATGATGATGATCGTGCGTGAGTGCTCCGCGGGATGTGACCATGACCCCCTTGTTTTATACCACCGGACTCCTTCATATCCGTTTGTTTGGAAACGTGTGCTGCTGAGGCTTCCACCTTGCCGACTTTGGTGGTGGTTTCATGATGTCATAGGGCACGTAGAGGATGTGGAGGATGTCTGACGGACAAAGAGGGAACAATTGGCAGAAGACAGAACAATTGTTATATTTGTTTATTTATATAATATATATATATATATATATATATATATATATATATATATATATATATATATATATATATATGTGTGTAGGTGTATTTTTATAAATATATATACATAGAGCAATTGCTAACCCTTATATATGTATATATATATATATATATATATATATATATATATATATATATATATATATATATATATATATATATATCTCGAGCAATTGCTAACCCCACTACTACGATATATACATAGAGCAATTGCTAACCCTACTACTACTATATATAGATTGAGCAATTGCTAACCCTACTACTACTATATATACATAGAGCAATTGCTAACCCTACTACTACTATATATACATAGAGCAATTGCTAACACTACTACTACTACTACTATATATATATATATAGAGCAATTGCTAACCCTACTACTACTATATATACATAGAGCAATTGCTAACCCTACTACTACTACTACTACTATATATATATATATATATATATATATATATATATATATATATATATATATATATAGAGCAATTGCTAACCCTACTACTACTATATATACATAGAGCAATTGCTAACCCTACTACTACTACTACTACTACTACTACTATATATACATAGAGCAATTGCTAACCCTACTACTACTATATATAGATAGAGCAATTGCTAACCCTACTACTACTATATATACATAGAGCAATTGCTAACCCTACTACTACTATATATACATAGAGCAATTGCTAACCCTACTACTACTATATATACATAGAGCAATTGCTGACACTACTACTACTACTACTATATATATATAGAGCAATTGCTAACCCTACTACTACTATATATACATAGAGCAATTGCTAACCCTACTACTACTACTACTATATATATATATATATATATATATATATATATATATATATATATATATATATATATATATATATATATATATATATAGAGCAATTGCTAACCCTACTACTACTATATATACATAGAGCAATTGCTAACCCTACTACTACTATATATACATAGAGCAATTGCTAACCCTACTACTACTATATATATATATATATATATATATATATATATATATATATATATATATAGCAATTGCTAACCCTACTACTACTATATATACATAGAGCAATTGCTAACCCTACTACTACTACTACTATATATATTTATATATACATAGAGCAATTGCTAACCCTACTACTACTACTACTATATATACACTAGCATAACCCGCGCTCTGCGTGACATGTTGGGGTGGGTGTGTTTGAGAAACGAACTGATGCAGAGTATCAGTAGTAATTTTCCTTTAATGCAGTAAGTGGAATACGATTTCACTGTTTCAGAACCATTTTATTTACTTTTTTTTGTACCATGCACCTCATATGGTCTTTGAGATAATGTAAGCCGAATATCACGTTACTCGAGCGCAGAACAAAGTCGAAGATAGCGCGACACGAAACCACAAACTCGGAAATAATATACAAGATGTATACATTGTGGGGCGTTTATATCTGAAGGTTTTATTATCATAACTTTTTTGTTTCTAAAGCAAATGAAATAAAATTTCTATCCAACATCGGCACATACCTCAAGTTTTTTTTTTTATTTTTTTTATTTTTTTTTTATATAATCAATTTTGATTCTTTATTTCTTAAAAATTACATCAGACAAATGGGGCCCCTTTTCGAATTTGTGCATTCACGACAGCGGATCACATTGTTCATTACCGCAAGCAATGACTCTTGATCAATGGAGCGGATGGTTCCAGTGATGTTTGCCTTCAATTCATCGATCGATGTTGGATGTTCCCGATAAACTTCGCCCTTCAGAAACCCCCATGTAGGAAGAAATCTGCTGGAGTTAAATCTGACAAATCAAAGTGTGCATCATCTGTCATGATGACCTTGTTTGTGAAATTGGCATGCTCATTGCATCTAAATAAAAATAAAAATGCTCATTGCATTTAAAGTGCTCCATCATTAAAAACATTCGAGTATTATCTGTGAAACACAGAAAACAATAATTATAATTATTAGTTATGCCAAGACTGCTTCTGGCTAGAACGATTGCAAATGTGTCGGATATAAATGCCCCACCCTGAATATCTGAACAATGACATTTGGTCAAAGTTTGCTCCTGAATTATGATTCCTTCTTTGTGCTCCATTCCCTCTTCCTGGAATCCACCCTTCACTCCATTTCCTACAGGGTTTGATTGACCTCTCGAAGTGTCTGAACGATTAACCATGATCTGAGGGAGAGCTGTCTTTTTTTTTTTTTCTTTCATCTTTCACACCACTTGCTCCATCACGTATGGCAAATTGCTCCATCACTTATTTTAAAACAAAGGGTCTGTAGGGTCTGTGATGTATGCTGGATGCTGTCATCCAACTTGCATGCACACCTCATCAACGGAGATGACTAGGGGAAAAGAACAGCCAGATGTGTTGCATCATCTAACAGCTTTGAGCATGGCAACGGTCATAAAACAAAATTTCAAATTGAATGTCGTTCACCACCAGGACGTGCGTGTACGTGCGTGTACGTTGATTTAGAATCAGTTGTCTGAAAGCAATACTTGGAGACTGATTCTCGGCTTGTTCACTGTCTGTTGGTTGGTTAATTAAATTGTCTCATTTAAGTTGCGTCGGTTCCACAATGCAAATCTTTCATGAATGAAGCGCCTGCACAACAATTATAGAAATATTTATTACCTCCGCCACCGAAGGTGAATGAGGTTTTGTTTTCACCCTTTTCATTCCATTTGTCTGTTTGTCTGTTTGTTTTGTTTGTGCGCAGGATATCTCAAAAAGTTGTGTACGGATCCGGATGAAACTTGGTGGACGGGTTGGGTGTGTGACATGGACGAACTGATGAGATTTTGGTGAAGATCCGGATCCAGATCTGACAATTTTTTAAAGTCATTCTTCACCATTGAGAGATGGGGCTAAACTAATATAAAGCACGATATCTCAAAAAGTTGTGGACTAATTCAGATGAAACTTGGTGGACACATTTGGGTATGCAGCAAGGATGAATTGATTCGATTTTTGTGAAGATCTGGATACGAATCATTTAATTTTTAAAGTTATTCTTCACCATTGGGAGATCGTGCCAAAAACCATATAGTACTGTATAGCATGATATTTCAAAAATGTAATTGGCCCTTATATCTTCTCGTGGATCAGGAATTGCGTGTGGGAGGTATGCACTCTACCGAGTGCCCTTCTAGTTGTTGTTGTGGAATGCCATTGGTTCATTATGTCATCGACACCACAAACATCAGAGCGATCCATTTGCCAAAGCTATTGCTCAACAGTGAGAGAATTGGCAATGATGTCCCAAGTCAAACCTCTGAACTGTCGACAGGTACTAGGGATCTTGCTCGATTGAAATGTGCTGGTTTTGGAGAAATTGTTCGCATACTCAAAATATAATAACATAAACATTCAGCTACCATGTATTTGGAAAAACTATCCTCTTACTAATAATGTGCCCGAACATCTACATTCATTCATGTCCCATGCTCTATGCCGAGCGTCCGTGCTCCCGAAGCAGTTTCTTGGCTGGGGTTGCAATCGTGGACGGGTCGCCACTCCAACACAAGACTTCAGGGCAGGAATTTAGAATTTGTTGAGGGTGCCAGTGATAGCTCGACGACTTTGTGAAGGACACCATGGGATCTTTTTGTGTCCACCAACTAATGCCGGCAGACAGCACAACCAGTTTAACGCTCATCCGAGGATGGTACACATGATGATGAATCGTCCTCCCCATGAAGCACTGGGATGGCAGTTTATAGCTGGGTCGGAATTCAAACCCAGGCTAAACAGCTTTGGGGTGAGTGTGCGTACCTCTCGGCCACCCTGCCTGACAGCTCAACATCGACTCTATCACCTATTTTTCTTTTTTTAAACTGTGTTTTGCTGTTCTTAGCTTAGCCCCAAATTTTCCAACAAAATGTCGCCGCTTTCCACCACCACCAGCACACTTAGTTTGGCATCTGTTCGCTGTTACTTGCTCAGCCACCATCAACCACTTCATCTTTTCATTAGCTGTTTCCATCCACGAACCAGGTGGTTTTTCTCATGTTTGGTCCTGCAATTACTTGTGGAAATACCAAGGTGAGGGAATTGATGACTCTGTGTTGTGTTTGGCCTCCTTTTGCAGTCATCACTCTTTCCTTGAATCTGTGCTGGAGGAGCGTGGGGTGTGATCAAATCGATGAGCCTGTGTTCTCAGCTAGCCTTATGGGCAAACACCTTGTTGGTACAGATATTGGTTGAATAATAATATATTATGTGACTTCCCTTACAAGGAACTTCAACATGTAGGAGGCCATTAAGTCCTTCAAAGCCTGTGCTATGTCGGTGCTTTTTTTTTTTTTTTTTTTTTTTTTTTTTCTTCTCTTTCATCACTTGGTGAATCATCAGCGACAGCGTAGACAGTGATGCATACCAATGAGGCTCCCAAGCATGTACCACGTTCAAACGTCAAAAGCAGTCCATATATAATTGCAGAAAGACCCACCCACATCTTTCACCTGTGAATGGAGGGAATAGCCAATCAGCTCTGACCGAATTGACTAAACCCAGGTGGCTAGGATTTTATAAATAAGCGACACCTCCCACACTCCTCTATCTGAAGAAGCTGTGTAAAGCAACTCAAGAAGACTTACACAAGGTAAGTGCGAACGCTGTTTCTAGCCCTTCCCAGAGTTCCTCAAGAACTATAACAACAACAATGCTATCGCTGATAATTCGCCAACAAGTGATGAAATCAGTCCGGTAGCTAAGGGGGTGTTTCGCATTGGGTTCTCTTGTGTGTACAATGTGACCGTCTTTATAGTTGTTGAGGAACTCTGGGAAGGGTACGAAACAGCGTTAGCCCTCACCTTGGGTAAGTCTTCTCGAGTTGCTTCACGCAGGTTCTTCGGCTCGAGTGTGGGAGGAGTCAATTTTTTTTATTAAATCCCAGCCACCTGGGTGGAATCGATTCGGTGAGAGATGTGGGTGGGTATATATGTATATATATATATGTATATATATATATACACTACCGTTCTAAAGTTTTAGAACACCCCCATTTTTCCAGTTTTTACTGAAATTTAAGCAGTTTAATGTTTCAATGTACTCTGAAATTTAGAGCCTGATTAAGCCTTGGCTCGCCCTGAGGCAGATTTTGAAGTTTTAGAGAATGGCCTGAAAATTTTAAATTACATCTCGGGCTCATGGAAATGGACCCAGGACAAAAGATGAACTTATTCAAGAACAAAATATTTAATACAAAAAAAGACAAATATTTAATGTGAAAATAATTTTTGGCTGGCCCTAAGGCACATGCCTTGTCTGCCTCATGGTTAATCCAGCACTGCTGAAATTAAAGCATAGAACAAATAAAAAATAAACGATGGAATCGTTTTGTTGAACAAAATTTAATCTAAAATTTTTACTCTTCAAAGTAGCCACCTTTTGCAGATATAACAGCCGAACATACTCGTGGCATTCTTTCTACAATGGAAATCAAATATTGTTTGGAAAGTTCTTCCCAACACTGTTGCAGAAGTTCCCACAAATGTGTTGCACATGTAGGTTGCTTTGCTTTCACCCTTCTGTCCAGTTCATCCCAAACCAGCTCGATGGGGTTTAAATCTGGAGACTGTGCTGGCCATCCCATGATTTGAAGCCCACCATCTTGTTCTTTTCTTCTAAGGTAGTTCTGACACAGCCTGGAGTTATGTTTTGGGTCGTTATCTTGCTGCAGGATGAACCCCTGACCAACTAGGCGTAGACCAGAGGATATTGCATGGCGCTACAAAATGCTGTGGTTGCCCTTTTGGTTCAGGGTGCCAGTCACTCTGTGCAAGTCGCTGACTCTGGATCCAGCAAAAGAGCCCCAGATCATCACGCTTCCTCCTCCATGTTTGACAATTGGTGTCACACACTGAGGAACCATCCTTTCACCTACTCGACTGCGTACAAAAACCCTGCGTGATGAACCAATGATTTCAAATTTTGATGCATGGGTCCATAAGACCTTCTTCCAGTTTTCAGTAGTCCACTGGTGGTACTTCATGGCCCAGGCAAGCCTCTTTTTCTTATTTTGCCATCTTAGCAATGGCTTTCTTACTGCCACTCGACCGGTCAAACCTGCAGCTCGAAGTCTTCTTTTCACAGTTGAAACTGACACTTCCTTACTTCGACCAGTGTTAAGATGTGCTTGAAGCTGCTGTCCTTTGAGCCGCCTATCTATCACACAAGTTGACTCTCAGAAATTTGTCTTCTGATTGTGTTGTGGCTTTGGGTCTACCAGACCTCTTCCTGTCAGAGTTTCCTCCAGTTTCCAAGTGCCTTTTGATGGTGTAGGAAACTGTACTCACTGACACCTTGGCCTCTTTGCAATTTCTCGAAAGGAAAGACCTCCACTTTTAAGGGTTATAATGGTCTGTCTGTCTTCCTTTGTTAATTGTCGTTTTTCTCACTATTATGATTGCAATATGCTACTTCCTGCAGTGCAATATTGTCCAAATAATGCTTCAGAAGGTGGAGCAACACAGTCTGTTCCAACACTGCTTTTATACAGACAGAGGGTTTGTAACTAATCAACAAAAGTTGGGACGCCTGTGGGAATTGTTTGCATCAACTTTCAAGGCTTTATTTACTTCCATTGCTGCAGAACAGCTGCAGTTGCTAACCCATTACTTGCTTCCTGAAAAGGGCCTTTTTAACAACTCTGAAATTTACATTATTTTTCAGTTTTTGGAAACCTAAATTTTTTTTTTAACCTCTGGCAGTTTACTGCTTAGCTTTGTACCATTTCAGGTTATTCACTGGACTTGAACTGCTTAAATTTCAGTAAAAACTGAAAAATGGGGGTGTTCTAAAACTTTTGATCAGTCGTGTGTGTGTGTGTGTGTGTGTGTGTGTGTGTGTGTGTGTGTGTGTGTGTGTATTTATATATATATATATATATATATGTGTGTGTGGGAAAAAAAAAACACAGCGGTTGTAAAAGCATTGTGCTCGCTGATTGGTTCTTCATAAGTCTCGTCAGTCATACATGTTAAAAAGTGATGGTGAAAACTTTTGACCCAGGCCCAGCTGTTGCTGCTGCTGAGGGTGAAAACTGAAAACTTTTTGAAAATGGAAAACAAGTTGGGTGATACCATTTGGGGTGACGCTTATCCTTTGTGTTTTTATTTAAGTGATGACGATACAAAAAGGCCACTTGATTTCTATCCATTGTTGTCTTGTTTCCTGCATCCACTGCCTTTTATCTCTTCCTAACCTCTTCATGTTAAGTCATTTTCAAAAATAGCCTTTATTATTATTGACCACATATGGCTTGTTTGGGGTTGGTCAAAACAAAAGCAAGGTCTTTTGCTGACTTCGTCCATTGACTAATGTATTTGTTTGGGCATATTATGTGCTTGGTTGGACACAATTGTTTGTAAATTTTTCATGTCCTGACAATATGAAATGTATTTTTCAGGGGGTTACACAAATTTACTTTAAATATCTGCTAGTCAGACAGGATAAACTCCCTCACAACAGCCTGGTGGAACGGAATTATTTGCCAGTAGTCTATACATTAAAGTAGCAGTATTTGTCTTTCCATTCGTCCCTCTGTCACGCTCTTGGCTGGGATGGCTTTACGGTTGTGACGTCGTTATAGCACTGCGTGTAGCATGAGGCTCGGCATCTGCAGACGTGTTCATAATCCCAGTGTCCGGCAACTCAACCCATGCCATTGTTTCACTGATGGCAGTTGAACACCAAAACCCATATATTTGACTCTATTTGACTATCTGATGTCCGTAGGCGAGATGGGCTGAATGCCAGATGCTGCATGGGTGGATGACTGATTTAGTAAGATGATGTTACCTCTGTGATCTAATTAATGCGCTACATCGAGAGCGAGGCTTGGCTTTCATGGTGGGGTATTATTCATGACTCTGAAAATTTCATTTTGCAACATTGAGAAAAAAAACCCGACAACTTCTGAGCCTTGAGAATATGAAACAAATTCAAAATGTTTGTTTTTGGCAAGTAAGTGTGTGTATTACTAAAACTAGTGCTGGGTTATTAGCAGTAAACAAAATGTTTCTGGAATAAATATAAAAATTGCAAATATTAACTGACAAATTGTTTCACTGTACCCTAACAGATATATATGTATGTATTGTTGCGAATTTTGACGTGCGAGCGATTGCGCAACTCCAATCGCAACCGCGTCACCCACCGGACGGAAAATTCAGTCGTGACCCTCCTGGAACTACCATCAGGAGCCAGTCACGGGTGGGGGTTTAACCTCACCACGATCTTGCCAATTGCCCACCCGCGCAGGATAGGGTTACTCGCCAAATTCGACCTACCTAAGTACCTGCGCGAGTAGTCGACCGGGCGATCGTACCTCGCCGCAGGTCGGCCTAGGACACGAACCGCTTAAGCGGTCCATTCTGTGCTACAGTGCGAACCGAGCGGTGTTATCGCCGACCTCGACGGATCAGATTCTCTTCTTTACCCTGGGTGTTCAAAACCCACTACTAATTTATTCCGCGATTCAAGATGGCACTTTCAAAAGGGAAAAAGACGACTAACGGGATACATTTCACACGAGGACATTTATTATAACACGCACGTATTCAAAAGCAAGGCAGTCATGCAATGTACAAGAAACAAATAGAAAGCGTTACCACTGAATACGAGCAATGTACAGTCACTTACACAGGTCTACTTATAGGGACACGGTGCCGCAGCAGTCATACAAAAGGAAAACCCTCCCCATAGGCAGGGAGGTAGATGGGGTTCGTAAACCTTTTATGGCACGGAACCTGGAGGACCGAACGGGTCCCGTGAGACCGAAGGGTCTTACCTGCAACGGTGGGCAGGTCGCGACGTCGACTCCCTACGGCCTTGCGTAGCTGCGCCTGACCTCGGGCCCCTGGCGTGGTCAGCAAGCTCTCTCCGGCGTTGCTGCTGGTGCTTTCACGACCCATGACTGAACAAGAAAGGACCGGAAGGGAAGAAGGGGCTTCAGGACCAGAGAGAGAATGATGTCGACGACCCAGACAGAGAGCTCATGGACCAGAGAGAGAGAGAGTGACGTCGACCGTGGCCACCAAGAGAGAGGAGCACTCGACCCCGGCAGAGAGAGTGAGAGCTCGACCCTGGCCACCAAGAGAGAGAAGCACTCGACCCCGACAGAGTGCTCATGGACCAGAGAGGGAATGACGTCGACCCTGGCAGAGAGAGAGTGAGCCCCACCCGCGGTCTGCCTTATGTAGCGCGGGGCTCCGCCCTTCGCTCCTCCCCGTTTTCGGCTCCACCTCCCTTCGAGAAGGTTCCCGAAAAGGGGCGTTCCCTCACCCTGACCGCCTCACGCTGTTCTTCCACCAATCGGCGGCGAGCTGCCTTCCCCCTGCCTCCACACCAAGCGCGGGGAAAAATAGGCGGGAAAAAATTCGCGCACCCAAAAGGGAACTCTTTTGGTTCCCTTTTTCGTTCGACGGTTTTCAACGCGGCTTGTTGCTTGTGTGGAGGTTTGTTCAAAATAACGATAGAAAAGAAAAACGGCTATCTCAGTCGCAGCCCGGTGAATCGCACAAATTCCCTTTCAACAACGGTGGGGAACTATCTGCACATAAACTTAGCGTCATAACTGATCTAAGGACCCTTTATGGTGTATTGCGAATTTCCACAGCCGTAACAAAATATATATATATATATATATATATATATATATATATATATATATATATATATATATATATATATATATATGTTGTTATTCAACTACCATCAGCGAAGCGATGAGTTCATTGCTAGTGTCATTAAAGTGGTGTCATAAACTCTGGAGAATCATCTATTTATTGCATACTTTTCATTTTTGGAGTGAGGAGGTGCTGAGGAGTTGGGGTATCATTGTATCATAATGTTTCGATACAACGACCAGACCACAAAATATCTATTCATCACAATACTTGTGAAGGAGACAAAGTCTTTGAGAGCAATTTTGATAAAATTATTTTAAAAAATTTATTTATGAAAACACTGATCAATAAATAAAGAATTATAAATGATGTTGCTGCTATGTTTAATTCATCTCATATTAACAAGTCCATAGTCTATGATGCAATACTATTCTGTGAAGGTTCATGTCGGTCTGTATTGTTAGACGAAATAAACAATCGATGTTTATTAGTGCATTATTGCCACCATTGGATTTGAGATACAGCTGATATTCCGAGTGCTAGCACTTTGTTAGAGAGCTTTTGCACTGAGGAATGACGAACAGCTCAAAACGTCAGGCTTACCTCATCTCCCACGGCAATAAACAGACTCTTATTCACATCCATTTGACAAAATCCATCGCCTGCTGCCTGAGTATGGAACCTGTGGGCCAATAATTCATTGTATATACTCTATGGCCTGCTGTCAACTTGAAAACGGTCTGTACGTGATTTGGGCCAAACACCTGAGCCATTTCCTCCAAGATTTGATGTACCACATTATCTTCACATGGGGAAGGTCAACCTAATGATAACAAAAAAAAACCTTTCAATTCTTAATCAAATTAATGTGAAACGTGAAATTAAGGTGCAAACAGCAACCTTGCATAGTACGTCATATAATGTATGCCCATCTCTCATATTGGCTCGGGCGGTAGTGCATCACTAACTCAGCCAGGAGAGGAGCGGAGCTTGACTGCACATGTGTTTGGCCGGTGTAACTACGCTACATGCTCAAGAGTACGTTCACTAACAACGTATTCAGACCATGTGAATACCCGCAACATTGTTCACCAAAAAGTTCTGACGTAAATACAACAAACTAATGCTGCGGAACTGTTTTATATAGATATACAAAGGTGTCCAATTCCTTGTGTGAATCTGAACTTTTTTGACTTTAGATGTATAAATGGTGCATGAAAGCATATTTCATAAAGTTATTTTTTTTGTTTGTTTTTTCTTTTCTTTCTCTCGAAACAGTTCAACATTTAGACTTCAACATAACTGCCATCTTTCGTAAGACAGTTCAATCTGATTTTCCAACTTGTTGAAAATGTTCTCCAGTTGCTGCTGAGTAATTTAATGAATTGCATTTGTGATTGTAGCCCAGAGTTCATCCAAAGAATGTGATTTTGATGAGAAAACAACAGTTTTGCTTAGCCCCATAAAATGCAGTCTAATGGGGACAGGTCAGGTGAACGAGGTGGCCAAGCAACTAGTCCATCTCTACTGATCCACTTGTCTGGGAAGACGTCATCGCACATCCAAAGCATAGTGTCAGAGAGCCTCGTCTTGCTGGTACAAGGTAATGTGTGAAAGATTTGATCGTCGTCGTCCGGGAACCAAATGCGGTGATTGTGGTGATTGACTTTACCACTGATGTGGAACTTGCCTCATCAGAAAATGCCAACTCGTCAAACCCAGAAATTGTGGATTTAACAACAGCAATAACATCAACATTAATACAACTTAATATTTTGCTTTATTTTTCTTTCATAAGGCTGTACCATGTGCATACTGCATAGTATAGGTCATTTATGACTGGTTATTTCTGACTTCGTCTTCGCTAATAACAATCTTCTTGATGCTTTATTAAAGTCTAAGTCATCTAATCTTCGTCAGGTGACCCAAGTTATGTGCACATAACTGCAAGCATATCAATTGCACCGCTCACATATACTAGAAGGGGCGCTGTTATCGGGGAAAAGGCCTCCCGTCAATGCAGGACGCTGTTGTTACGCACATTCAGTTTTCTGTTCTCTGATCAGACATGAAGGCTGCGCTGTTTTGATTTTTTTTTTTTTTTTTTTTTTTTTTTTTTTTTTTTTTTTGCATGTGGTCTGCCCGAGTGTAAATCGCATGGTGCAGCCTCATGATTACATTTCTGAACAAAATTGATTAAAATGGTGAGTGGAAGTAAAAGGAACATGCATATGGAAGACAGCCAATTCCAAGAAAAAATGTACTCGGTAATATTTATTTTTGGAAGTTAATGGAATATTTATTTGTGCAAAGGACACAAACAACAGGCACGAATAACTAATTTAACGTGTTGAATAAGATGGTGTGAAAGATGGTGAATCAGCGGTGGTAAGCTACTTTAAAAAAAAAGTTTTTTCACCCTCTATAGACTTTAAAAACATTTATTTTATTTAAATTGAATTATATACTTGAACACTAGATAACACAAATCACCTTCTTGGCACTTTCAAATACCTTTCATTTTTCAGTACTTGGACAAAATATTTATGCCATCTTGTGCCCCAAGGGCAGAGTAACTGTGAGCTTCAGCATGCAGCCAAATATGGCAGTGTCTTGTTTATGATTACCATCGCACCTGTTATTCAAAGTTCACGAACAAAGCTAATACAGATCGTACTCGGAAACACAAAGTAAGAGTTTCCATGTCCTTTTTCTCAAGACTGCATTTGGTAAGGTGTTCTGGAATTCTCTACTTCGAGACATGATCTTTCCGGCTAATATCTAAAGCCCTTCTCAACAGTCTTCAGTTGGCTCCATCTAGTTTCCTTTCCAGTCTGTTGGTGAATCCCCAGCTGTCACCACCATATAACAATAAATCCACTGTGCAACTGAATACCTTTACCTTATCATTGTTATTCAGTTGTACCCTTCCATACACTATGTTAATAGTTGTTTGAGTATCCAAGCTGTTGTCTTCCAACATTCCATGTTGATGTTGCGAATAGTTTAGTGGATAGATGGTCATGCAGAAATGCTTTGAATTGAACTGATGTCCACCAGTCCCAAGATTTGAACAAATATTCAGTTAAATTTCCCTCAATTAATTGCAGATTTGTAGCACAGTTTGCTGAGGATGCACTATCATAGAAATAATCCATACACAATCATGTTGAATGGTTTAAATTGGGTTGTGTTAATGTGAACATGGAGATGCAGTGCCATTACAGGTTCCATGACAAACTTTTACATCGACTACATACATGGAGGTCACAGATCTTGCCAAAGAAATGCCCAATGGTGTTGGGATTTCGTTGGTGATAATCGACCAGCATTTCAAATCTGAACTCACCACCAAATAGTGTAGCTGGCCAGCAGGAAATAGCTGAGGTCTGTCGTTATAAGCATTTCATTGAAGACTGTGCAGGCCATGTGTGGAGATCGGGTGCCATGTGTTAAGTACCCTCTTCCTAAGGAGAGCGCATCACGTGACTGCAATCAACAGATGGTGAAACCCAATGTCATTTTAAAAACTCGTATGCCAAAAAAAGCATGACTACGTGGAAGGGGAATTGAGGAATTTTGTGACATCCACTTTTGCACCGTATTCTTGGACAATTTATATTTCGTGCCAACACATTGGCACTTGCATCATAACTCTTTTATGAGCCATTGTGTTGGCACTTGATATCATTAATAACGTACATTGTCACTTTGTATCATTAACAACATAGAATGAATAACTAGTTTTGCTCATGAAAGCTCGTGCCTATCTGTGTCGGTGGACAGGTAGAACAATGGATAAAATCAACAGGACATTGATTAAGGTTTGCTAACCGCCATGGGGAGGAAGGAGAAGCTGATGTTTCGGGTGTTGACCCTCTCTTTTGCTTCGAGGAAGGGTTAACGCCCAAAGCATCAGTTTCTCCATTGCTTCCCATGGTGGTTAGCATACCTCAGCCTACATCGTGTTGATTCCATCCATTAACGGCATGCATTGGCACTCATCATTGGCCAAAAATAGCTGCTGGAGGAAATGTCCCAATTGCATCCTGTGTGTCCTATTTTCCCTTAGTATGCCTTGCCCAGTTGTACCTTTATTTTGACATTCTTGGATGATTGTGAATATATCGTTCGTATGCACCTCTTATCTTTCATGAAGATTGATAATTATTTAGTATGTTGTTTACCTTCAAAAAATTAGGACAGAAGAAAGTTTCTCTTTTTGCCTGCTTGGTTCTCCAAGTGAGTAACTTTGTCTTGATCAGGTGATTCGGCCAAGGCCGAGCGAAGCGAGGTCAAGGCTGTTTATTCCTGACATGTGAAACACCCTACAACCCATGCCAACAGAAAACAGACTTTTTAGATCCTCGTAGAGGATCTCTAAGTCTTACTCACGTTGTTCTTGTGGACTGTTTTGTTTCACAGCCTACAGTTTTCATCGAAACTTCCTGAAACTTGGGATCTATATGTAAAAATACCCTGCGCAGACAGTAACCATCTCCGATTTTGAAAATTCCTCCAAGAAAAAAAAGTTATGACGTCAAAATATCTCCGCTAATGGAAATCGCCTAAAAAATTATCTCAAACTGGGCAAGCTTTTTGAATTCTGTTTGCGGAAATCTAACAGGGCATTTAGCAGAGATGAATTACCGCACATATGATGCATCACTATGACGTCATATCAATTTTTATGACGTCATTCCTATTTTTTGACATTTTTTTTTTTTGTTTCACAACCCAGAGTTTTAATCGGATCTTCGTGAAACTTGCCATGTATATGCAGAAAGCCCACGCGCAGGCAGTAACCGTCTCCGATTTTGGAAATTCTTCCTTGAAAAAAGTTGACGTCATAATATCGCCGCTAATGGAAATCGCCTATACCATTATCTCCGAAACTAGGCAAGCTGTTTGAATTTTGTTTGCGGGAATCAAGCCGGGCATTAGCACAGATAATTTATCGCAAACCTGATGCATCACAATGACGTCATATTCGTTATTATGACGTCATCAGTCAGAGGACGAGGATCTTGGTTCATTCGAGCTTGTTGGAATGCAGGCCACATTTTCCATCCAATCATCATGTAACTTTGTTAAAAAAATGAGGGCCTCGGCTGATGTTCCCACAACATGGTCAAGGATGGTTGTGTGTGCTCATTACAAGTAGTAGAGGATATCAGTCTATTGTATAATTCAAATAATTTGGCCTACTTTAACCCACTATGGAACCCAATTTTAGGCCACGGTCTGTCTTCAACCCTCCTTGCTTCCAATCTATCTGAAACAGGTCAACCACATTCATCGAATAGCATTTAATGTTACCCTCTATACCTTCTGTATTTACTATATCTTCACTTGGATGTGGAAGCTGCCCTCCATGCCTCCCTGGATTTAATGATTTATGCTTGTTGATTTTAAAATAAATCCATTTAATGTCCTATTGTGCTTCACCATTCAGTACAGTAACCTTCACATCTCTGTTATTTAACTATTCCTTGAGCAATAGGATTTTAATGGAGAAAATAAAAATTACTTTTTATTTTCCACATTGGCTTTCCGACTGAGATTTCCTTGATTAAAATAAAAAATACTTATTCATGCTGCATAATACTACAGTATGCATTACGTATACTAGAAGCACCCACTTCCTAAGGGAGTGGCCGAGGGGGACGGGTGGGGAGGGGGGCGGGGTTAGGGAGGGTCATGTTAGCTTTATGATTATAATTATTAATACCATAGCAGAGTACTCGCCCTTCGGGCGATCTTGTTCCAAGAGGGCAACACATTCTTCTGACATATCACTTTATTTGGACAGTGTAAAGGCAACAGATCGCTGCCTTGATCACTCCCGAAAATAAAATATGACCTGGATTATGTATATGAGGCGAAAACATGCGTACTACTTATGTGTATGTATAATACATTGTGTTTATATAGCTCGGATAATTCCAATTGCACCCCACCCTCCCTCAAAAGGAAGAAGATGCCAAGATGGGTGAAATTTTTTTTCCAAACTTTATGGAATCAAACAACACTTGCACAGGCACAACTTCAAGGTGCCCTCATTAATCCCTGAAAGTTTCAGTTTCCAAGGTCAAATCCTCTCCGAGGAGTAGATGAAACCTGCAACATACTTTCCTTTCCATCTAATCTATAAAAGGAACTCTGTCTCAGCGTGCCTGCGTCCGTCCCTGCGTGCGTGTGCCCGCCCCTCCATCAACAATTGTCCTATCCACAATCGGCAATGCAGAATGCATGTACGTGTGCAGCATAGCAATACACGCATGAGAAGAGTTAGTTTCCTGCCATGGCCCTTGCTTAATACATACCCCAGACAGTTTGATCAAAAGAAGGATGAGAGGAGGAGGGGGGAAATTTTTATTTATTTATTTTGATCTTCCTCTTCGTGTGTTGTGTATTATTCAGAGTTCAGCATCTAAAAAGGCTGTGATGAATATCTCATTAACGCTCTCCCCCACCTCACTCTGAGTGTATAGCTTGACTGGTATCTACAGACCACTTAATTTATTTCTGCCCATTAACAACAAGCGTTTTTTTTGTTTTTGTTTTTTTAAACCACAGATTGCTATTCCTGTCAGCGAAGCGACGGGTCTTGCATGCTCGTTATATAAAGACTACAATGCCTTATTATTGTACTTTCACAACCCACACAATGCTGTGCAGCATCAACCTGTGCCTCAATAATATATGTACAAGCCGGTAGGCGGTGATGGGTCGCCGAGCATGGAAACTATAACATATAGAGCAAAATGGATGTCATACAGCGGATAAGGAATCACCTTAAGATTATGCATATCAAATCTCATCCAGTTCCATCTACTGATAACTACTCTGTATCCATTTGAATGAAAAGTACCGAAAATGCAGTTTGAAATCAGAAATCCCCAAAGTTCGACCGGGTGCTGTGGGTGAACAAAGATCTAAATCGAAAATCCGGCTCGATCGTTTGTGCACAATGTATTCCAGACGATTAGTGTGAATTTTCATGACCATCCGACCATAACCCTAGGAGGAGTAGCATTTGGCGTGAAGGCACCTCCAGCTCTTGCATATTATCGATTTTTTTTTTTTTTGCACTAATTGACCTTTGACTCATGATCTAAGCAAAATCGGTCAATATGTCCTGAGGCAAAGTTGTAGTACTCATTGAGTATCCTGAGCGTGCAAAGTTTCATTCGTATTGATGCACTCACCTGGTCGTGAGGGGGCCTTCAATTTTCGCCAATTTTCACGCACACCCTAATTGTCAGGCGCGCTGCGGGTAAAGTATTCCATATATCACAAAAAACCAAATATATTTGATGGAGCATCACCTGTAGATCATTCGTGCCAAATTTCATAACCCTACGTAGGATAATGTCTTTCGGAATTGATTTTGCGTGAACGGTACCGATTTTTGAAGGTTTGTCGGTTGTTGCTAGGGAACTAAAGCGTTCCTAGCAACCATCACAATTTCCAAAGCACCAGGTCATATGATGTAACTACCACCCGAGTTTGGTCAAAATCCGCCCACGTTTACTACCAATTATGCTGATGCCAAACGAACAAACATCCAAACAAACCGACAGAATTACTGACAATAAGGATCACCTATTTCGGCGACCCAATGATATATTCCAAGTCAACGTTGGGATCGGTATAGGTCAGTACAGCATTGTGTAGTTTATAAAACTTGAAACAACATAGGGCCGTGAAATATACAGAGTACTGCTTGTTATCATAAAATACAAGAACAAATCATGGTACAGCATATTGTTGAACTCACAATTGCACAATATGACGCTGCCTGCTATGGTACAAGTTGATGAAGTATGATGTAATGTCAGATCAAAGGGATAGGACTGCATGTATATTGTTGCGGGCCGGGGGGTCGGGTCAGAAGACCACGAGGTGGGGGAAGCTATGTCGATTCCCACCAGACTCCCCAGAATTGTAGGCCGTCACACACGGATAATTCCGTGACGCGGCGGGTCGCTTTACCGACCGTGGACGCCAATAACTCAACTGTGTGACCTAGGGTCCTCCCATCTATGGGTTAATCGGGTTACCTAATTAATCACGTGGTTTAATTACCGGGGAAACACACCCTAGGTACGCCTTGTCTGAACCGGATCACTCTACCGGACCGGATGCAGCCAAGCGACACTGCCAAGGACGTACTGGCTAAAAGGAATGGATTGTTGGGAATAAAGTCCCGGCTAAGCTAGGATATGGACCATGCTGGATCAATGGAAGAAAAGACAAAAACGAGCAGGGAACATTCCTAATAATAATAATTTATTTTCAAGCAGGCGAGGAAAGATGTGTGGCACAGTGAAGATTTATTGGGGTGTGTTGTGCAGAGATAGAAAGAAGCGTGGTGGTGCGACAAACAGGCAACTTACGAAAGGGGACACAGAGCAGACTTAATGCGGAAATAATTACAATAGCAATGATAACAATCTTCTACAGTCTTACTTAACCACACCACACACACACACACACATACCGATGAAGATGGAGTTTTGCAACCGGGGTGGGGGTTGGGGGGGGGTTGAGGCTATGATCTTAGTACCTGTGCACACTATAGGACGACGTGCCACCAATACGTTTCGGGTCAGGGGGATACTCCGGGGTGTGGTACCCGACAGTGGGCGCATTGCCTCTGGCCCAAGCTGCACATGTGGAGACTAATCGAGAAGGGGCGGAGTCCAGAGGGCGAGGGTGGAGTAGTCGGCGGAGGCGGAGTTAAGGAGCAGGAGGTGGGTCTTGGCGGTGTCGACGAGGCGTGGGCGGAGACGAGGAGCAGGAAACAGACAAGACCAGGCCAGAGGGACTGCCCCGACTTTTATAGGGCCCGAAGCTCGGCGGGAGCGGCCATGCCGAATACAAACGTCATCACCCGAACCGGGCACTCCCATTGGGCCCTACCCCTTACGTGGCCCGCCAGCTTGGGCAGGAAACGGCCTCACTTCGTTTCTGGCAGGGCCACCCCAAACAGTGGCAATATTGCGCTCCGAACCCACGAGATGACATGAATCGCCCACACTGAAATTGACACGCGAATCATCCTGTAAACCCCCCCGGGCGAGCGGTCGAGGGTCCCGCACGCCCGCTCGGGCGTCCGACCAGTGCCAATCAACACGTTTGTTCCGTACGCCAACGTGGCCCGCACTGTACATTCCTTGGCTCGATCGCAGCCTCACTGGCCGCAGAGACAAGAAGACATTCACCATCCATGGAGAATCCACCGCTGCCAGCAAGGACCAAAGGTACATCGCCATGGATAAATCCATGCACGTTTCACAAGCGGCGTACGTGTCTGCTTTCGAGCACATTCCATACAGTGCATGTGGCCGGCACTCTCGTTCACACGACCGCCAGCGTGTGCGTGGGGCAAACACCAATATGTGTTGGGTGTTGAGGTTGAACAAAGAACAAGCCGCTTCAACCCGCACACTTGTATCCTGCTCAACATGGCGTGGAGTCTGCTTTATTGGCCTCTGTACGTGTTTCGTGCAGCGTGGGCGTTGTGCTGTGAACACTCCAACACGCTGTGGTAAACGAGACTTGCGGCAAAGTGTACCGTGGATTGTCGTGCTGTGGAAAACGCCATTCGTGCAGCCTTTTAAGAGGTATTTGTTCGCATGCCTTTTTAATGCAATCGGTAATTCTCCCCAGCTTACAGCGAAGGCGCACGTGGCTGATTTACCTCAGGAATAATCAGAAAAGAAGAAGAGTGGGGATGAAATGAAAGAGAAAATGAGTTAGCAACCCTAGCGATTAGATCATTGCAACGCACTCTCTTGTTGTCTCACTAAACAAAAGGAAGGGGGTTATCTCCACTTATAATAATGGAATAACTGTCTTGGGACACTATCTGTTGTATGCATGCGGTTCCGAGAACCGCAACAATATTTTAGGTCGACACAGATTTGCGTTTGCTTTTCTTGCTCGTTATGATTGCATTTTTTGAGTGCTTTTTAATTCTTGGTGACCTCTTCCTAATTCACCAAGAAAACATTTTCCAAAAAATAATAATGACCTTGATTTATCTAATGACATATCATCTGCTATTAGGGTTACATATATATATACTGAACGTGTGGTGCACGATGCCTGCCACGGTCCCTGATGAAGACCACTCGGTGGTCAAAGGCCAACTTGTGGAGCTGCCTGCTGGCCTGCTGGGCAGCAGTTCTGAAATGATTTGAAAAGCACACTTTTGTCCAATGTGCGCTTGCTTGTTGGTTTTATAAGAATACAAAATTATTTTGTTTTCCAAAGAGTGTGCTATTCAGAACAAACAAATATTTGAAGGAGGCTCTGTCAAAAATCTGTTCTGCAATGGACTTGTTCAGATAAATATCTGTGCCTGTTTTCTCAGACGTCTCACTCATCATGTTGAATGACATCAGCAAGAAGTACAGTGTCCTCCAGCCAGATCAATAACTCCTTGTTTCAATCCCTGACGTGTCAAAGTCCAGGAACTATAGAACAAATGCCACATGAGCATGACGGCAAACAACTGGGTATCCAACGACCAATGGGACAGCAACCAGAGCAGTATTCGTTTTTCTTGTGTTGTATGCTATTTAAGCGAGTGTGATGTGAATGAAGTGCTCGTAGGATTGTATTCACAGATCGATTTCTCATTCATTGCTTGCTTCAGCACCATGATGCGGAAAGAATGATGATTCATACATTTGCAAAGATATATTTTCATCTGCTATCGCAACATTCTATGAATCGTAATTCCTTTTTGCAGACCACGTGCTTGGAATTTAATGTAGATCGGGTCAAAGACGTATTGATCTGGTGATGGCCACGAGCATCAAATTACAGTCTGTCAGATGAAGGAAACCTCACCTCTTCTTGTTGAATCCACTTCACTGCTGCTTACATATTACGCTCACTCGTTCGTCTGACTTTAAATTCAAATATGAACCAAAGTTATTTTGCTGAAGCAGTTGTGGTAGTTTTATAGAATCCTGCCACAATCTACATCCACTTATTTTACCCTCCAGCATCACTGATTAATTATAAACAGTCATCTTTAACCTATTCCACTCAAATTGAAATGCAAAGGAGGAACATCAACGCCATCGTTGTCTTCCAAGTCCATATGGACAGAAAACAACGGCTGATTTTGAGTGTCCAGAAAATGTAAATTGTACTCTAACAGCTGTGTAAAAGCAAATGGTTGATAAATATGACTATGGTTGTTTGTCATGTACAATGAACTATTCCAACTTGTATGCTTGAGCTGAGTCTTTGGCAATTCATTTCAATGAAAAAATAATCTGTACAGGAGGTTGCGTGGTGTTTGTCTCGTTTTGGTAACCCCATCACATACCATGTGTGCGACATTAAAGTTGACCTGCATGTGGATGCACACGCACACGCGCACACCCACACCAAGTTATTTATTTTTTTATTTTTTTTTGTTAATATTAATTTCTGTTCACAATTGTATCACATACATATGTGCACAGACACATGTCTCACACTTTTAATTGATTGTACAGTACTGGCTATTCCTAAAATATAATATAATTTAAAGGATTGCTGTAAATGACGTTAATTGCACAACATACGAAATTCAACTTTATTTAAATTGCAAACCTCAAAACATAGTTCCCTTACCTAAAGTAAGAACCTTAACTTGTAAGCAATTTACTGGTTTCCTAACCGCACGGATTATATATAGGATCAGCTGGGTGCACTCACACTATCGGCGAGGCTAATGATTGCTTAAAATTTTATGGAAGTTATTGTTTTGGACATTGAAAGCGTATGCTTGCTTGCTCAATTTTATGTATTCATCCTCTATACTTTGCGATTCTTTGAGTGTAGTATTACTGGTGCACGATAAAGGTCTTTTTAAACTGTGGATGCTTTGGAAGCAGGACCAACAGGGGAGTGATGTTTTCATGTGTGGGCAGCTTTTTTGCAGTCTATGAGGACAGATGCACCTGGCACGTCTCGGAGTAACAGCAGCAGGGTAAACAGGGTGAAAGGTAACAGCTGCATTGGTTCAGCCTTCAAGATCTGTTTCTCAATTTCTTCCAGCCTTTCTTTCTTGCTTCCTTTGGTGGCTGGTTTCGGAAAAGTTGCTTCTTCCACGAGCCTTTTGTTAATGTGCTCAGCCTGTGCAGCTCTTCGTTCCTGTCTTTCCTTTAGATCTTTTGACTTATTTCACCCTCTATGCTCTTCCTCGAGTTTATCCATACAAATATTTTTGCCTTGAAAGTGCTGCCATTGCCATAATGCTCTCTATACCTTGATACCAATGTTTCTGATGACTCTTGACTTAAAACTTTTATTCCTATCTTAAATTTGTTACTTGCAAAAATCGAAGATTTTTCAAGTATATTGGATGTTTGCGTGCGTTATTCTGTCTCTGTCTCTGTCTGTCTGTCCTTTTTATTTTAATCACCTACAGGTCACAATTTCAAAGTGATATTCACGAAACTTCACCACCTGGTTAAGTTGGTCATAAGCAAGAAGCTTATTGTTTTTGAGGTCAAAAGGTCAACATCGGCCAAAGGTCAACAACTTTGTCAAATTTCGACGATCTGAAATTTTCATCCGATTGACTTGAAATTTGAAGATAATTTGCATATCAGGTCACTGAATTCAACGAATAAGTATTTTCAATGTCAAATTTGTTTTAGGGATTTTGCAAGTATCGCTCTCTGCACGACGCCTTTCTTGTTTTTATTTTTTATCCTCAGGATGTTAACTGTGCTGTAGTCATCTAATATCGCAGTCTTATGTTGTCTGTGCTTCTATACTAACATTTAACACATTTATTTCTTCTGATGTCTCATTTTGCACTTTTGCATCATAATGACCGCTTGCCTGATTTTCGGCATATCTTTGACAGATTTGTTTGTTTTGTACCATATCATAATGAAATAATTGCATGTTTTTGTTTTTTTTCATAATCCATGTTGGTTCTTATAATGGGTGAATATTATGTGTAATATTGACCGATTGAAAGGGGCAGCCATGTTGATGGTCTCACTGTTCAGTGTATTTGCAAGGCCGGCAGGATGGCCTAGAGTTGTGCACACTTGTCTCTGAGCCGTCTAGCCTGGGTTTGAATCTCAGCTCAGCTACAAACGGTCATCCCGGTGTCTCGCAGGCATGGTGATTCATCAACGTGTGTGCCGTCCCTCGGATGGACGTTAAACTGGTTGTCCTGTCTGACATCAGTGTGTCAGTGTTAAAGATCCCATTGTGTCCTTCATGAAGGGGAGGTGAGCTATCGCCAGCACGATGGCCAAATTCCAAATTGCTGCCATAACCAGCAGAGTAGAGGGTGTTGCATCAGCGGCACCCCGCATCCTCAGTCAATGATGCTACCCCGCAGCCTTGTGCTGCATACCAAAGAAGTGTCTCTGCAGAATATTTTTCTCCAAAAAGGAAGATGAACACCCAAACGATACTTTTGCATTTTAATTCTTGTAGCACAACACCCAAAGTCATTATTTTAAAGAGATTCACCCTTTTTAAATTATAGGTGTGTTTGATAATTATGTTAATTGCTCAGAGCTTGAACTTGATGCCTCCCCGCCCCCCCCCCATCCATCAGGTGAAGATTTTGAAGTTAGCCCCCTCAGAAGAACCTTTAAATCAAAAGTCCTCGCACATTATCCGAATAATGTGGAGTGGAATCCATTTGACCAGGATGCAGTAGGAATGGTGAATTTGCTTTTCCTGGCCTCATTCCTTTTTTTTTTTTATTCCCATCAAGTATTCTTGATTATAAAACAATATTAATCTGTATACTATTTTTTGGTTTTAATTTTTATGATTTCAATTGTCGTCTACATAATTATGAACATGTTTTTTCATGGAGGCATTATCCTACCTTTTTTATTATTATTATTTATTTTTTTTGAAGGGGGAGGTTCGTTTAATAGGATTTGAGATGCAAGGCAATTTATAAATGGCTTTGTGATTTATTGTAATATTTACACTTTCTCAAAATATGGAACATTTCTCAAGTTTTGTTGTTATGGAGTCCAAAGCCAAATCCTGTCTTTCTGATAATTTGCATTCTCATTAGTATTTTAAAACTCTTTTTTTTGTGAAACTGTCATGTTTGTAATGGGCTTTGCTTTTTTTCTGTACTATTACCTCTAATCTTGGAAATCCACTTCCCTCTTTCCACCATTTGTCCCTACTTCCATGTTTTTTAAGCTTTGCATGCCCAAAGGTCTATCGTTCAGGACACAGGCTGATGACCGTGCACCTGAATTCCACTCCTTTCTCATCACGCGTGAAGACGGTTCGCGTACCTTTGGATTTTCATTGACTTTCTTTGAGGAAGTCACAAGCCAGCAGATCAGCAGTGCCATGCACACATTGTATGCGATGCATCGTGTAGAGTGTGTCGGTGGCACAGACACACTTTATGCTGACCCATCTCCTGGTTGCAGTTCTGACTCTCTTGTGACCATGGCTGAAAGTTGCTGGAGTGACACTGCTGAAGCTGACATGTGCTCTCTGCGGCAAAGTCTTTCATTTGACCACAGTCGAGACACGTTGTACGTTTCCAAATGCCTGTGTCTCATTGCACCACTGCCCTTCGTGCAGGTGAGGATTGGCATTGTTTGTTCCTCTGAATCATATAGATAACTCTGCAAATGATCATGTTTTTCTCCAGCTCAACTACATATTGTAGCAACATCTTCGAAAATGCCTTCTTTCTCACCCAACTTGAAGCATTAATAGGCATGAGAGATTTGGTTTCAGGTAGAAATATATATTTTAAATTGCCCTCACTTCAGACGTCATACAATTTCAGTAGAGACATTACTATATTCTCTCAATATTGTCGCTCTAAAAAGAACAGGGGTTGTAATTGGCTTGTGTGTCAGTGAGTGTGAGAGTCCGCATGCAGATCAACTTTAATATGGTAAAGCGCTATTGAGTGGCCTACTTTAATATGTGCCCCGGGTGGCCTTCAGCACAGTTCAACAAAAACGTGTTAGATTTGAACATAGCATTTGATTTGAATAGATTTGAAATTTTTGATTTGAATAGATTTGATTTGAAAACCTAGCATAGATTTGAAAAACATGTTAGATTTTTTTATGTATAATTTAAGCAGACTTTGATTTTTTTTTTGTTTTTTTTTTTTACCTTGAATGTGGATTACGTTCAAGTTAGCCATGCACATTCCAAAGGGTGTTTGTGTACATCTGTGCTGAAATGGGCAACATTATTTTCTCAAGAATTTATTGCAGTAGTTAACTGCGATCACAAAAAAGCATCAATTTTGCATTCAATTAATTTAATAACAAAATCCAGAATAAATGTGAAACAACACAGGCAAGTTGTTGTTCAATAAATTGTTTGTTGATGGTCCATCACAAGTGGTAATTGAAACAAATAAATTTGACCATTGCTGGTTTGTGATATCTGTCTGGACTGAGTGAATTAAATGATTGTGGAAAATTTGTATCTGGTGTTTTGTTTAAAATATACACTCATAATGTAATTGTGAAACCTACCGGTACCTATTTCTGCGTTTTTCTTTCGACATAGTCCTTCCAAAAAATTGAATTTTTGTCAGGATGGCCGAGAAGTATGCACACTCGCCAACAAGCTGTCTAATCTCGGCTCAGCTACAAACCGTCATCTCTGTTTCTTCAAAGGCACGATGGTTTATCAATGTTGGTGCCATCCCTCCGATGGACGTTAAATTGGGTGTCCCATCTGCCGGCATTAGTTTGTGGACGTTAGAGATCCCATGGTATCCTTCGTGAAGAGTAGGCGAGTTCTCGTCATCACAACGAACAAGTTGCAAATTCCTGTCTTGACTTCCTGAGTTGGCATGGCAACCTGATCAGGATTCTAGCCTTCGAACTGCTATGGCAGCACCAACGCTCTGCATAGGGCATGGTACATGATGATTTTTTTTTAATGGAACAGTAGTGCTAATTTTATATTTCTTATTTAGGCCACATGCTTTCTGTATATCCATCATAGGTTCTTAGAACTTCTATGATGGGCATTGCACATCATTGTAAGAGTGCATGTTGTCTCCTGATTGTGTAAGTTAACAGTTGTTCAACTGATGTTTTTACCAATGATGTGCAGAGCATATGTTAAGGCCCAGTCACACCTTGACGTTTTAGCCAGCGATGGCAACGTATTAAAATTTATATAAATCGCTGGCTTACGTTGAACTTTGATGTTTTTTTTTTTTTTAAAGATTCGGACGTATTCATAGTGACTTGGTCTTATGTATAACGCATTAGTAACGGACACAGAACGTTTCGTTGTGTTATAGATAACTTATACCAACGAATGCTGAACCTGTTGTCGGCCTACACAACCGATGCCCAACGATAGTCTAACTTCGGCATAGCGCGTTGCACGCATCGCCGACGATGTCGTGACGTAGCCTATTAAAAGGCTGACGCACAACGATTTGAATCATAACTGCCGTAGAAATGGAAGTGACAACATCGCGGTCACACCTTGGCGATCTTGCTAGCGTATGCCGACCTAAGAACAATGTGTCTAAAACGTTGGGGCACGTCAAATACGGTATGAGTAAGTTTGGTATACGTGAGTACAACGCTAAAGTACGCTATCATACGTCGTAGTAAGTAGAGTACGTCAAGAAATTTTAAACATGTTCAAAATTTTACGATGTACTCGGCGTATGACACACGTTCCGCATGCGATGGGGATAAGTTTTACACACGATATGTGGACGCTTACACACATCCACAAAGGCTACTTATAAGCTACTCATAAGTCGAAACACGTCGCTGTAATGTCTTTTTTACGCGAAACTTATTTCTAACTTATGTTTGACGTGCTTTGAACCAATTCTTTACGTAGTCCCAACACACATTGACGTATGTAGACGTATTCCAATGACGTCTTCCGGTCGACAAAAAAAAAATAAATGAACGTGTTTCTAGCTTACAACTGCCATATAAAGACGTGTTCCCAGCGATTTTCGGAATTGGTATATAAAAATGGTGTTCATAAAAGGGGAACCCAACAGTGTTTTCGAGTCCTTTTTGAGTCGATGTCAATGTCAGCAGTAACAGTATCAGTATCAGTATTAGTATTCGTAGTAGTTTGTTCATGTTGGCTGTAGTAGGTGAGGGGGAGGGTGTGGGTTATGATGGATTCTCCTTGCGTCCGCGTGTCCACGGGTAGGAGACAACTTTGCACCATTGTTCGAAGTTCTTCGCGACTAATTTTTTTATGGGGCTTTTTCAACAATGAGCTATGGCTTGTTTTTACGATTTAGGTCTATTCATAACGGGTTCAAACAAATGTACAATGAACCAATAATGTGCATAGAGCGCTTCGATAACATATATATATATATATATATATATATATATATATATATATATATATATAGTATACCAACGAATAATTATCGTGTAGCCGGCGTTCACGAACTATGCCCAATGATAGCCTAACTTACCCATATCGTGCGGCAGTTTATCTTTGCTGGTGATGTGGGGTTTGCTATTCATAGGCTGCCACTCAACGATTTAAATGGCTGCATCTCCACTATTGAAAGTAGGCGCTTGCGCTCAACAATTGGATTTTTTTTTACACTCAACGACTTTTAAACGGTACCACTCAGCTATTTTCATTGTTTACAATGAACGATTTAAATTGCTGTCACTCGCCTTTGTTTTTTGACGCTGGCGCTCGGAAATTTTAATCGTTTCTATTGAACGTGCTAAATCGCTCAAACTCCACTATTGAAAGTAGACGCTTGCGCTCAACAATTGGATTTTTTTTTTTTACACTCAACGACTTTTAAACGGTACCACTCAACTATTTTCATTGTTTACAATGAACGATTTAAATTGCTGTCACTCGCCTTTGTTTTTTGACGCTGGGGTTTGGAAATTTGAAGCGTTTCTTCTGAACGTGTTAAAACGCTCAAACTCGACTATTTTAAATAGACGCTGCCGATGGACAATTGGAATCATAGCCAAGCTAGACATCGAAGTGTGAACATCCTCGTCATGCCCAAGAAAAGTTTGAAGAATGCTGCAAATAAGTGTCCTGGCTGTGGCCGCTGACGCAAGGAGGATCCATTATACCGACGTCTTTCAGCCTATGAGTAACTTAAAAGTAACGTCTGTCGACGTGTGGCAACGATCGCGTAACGTGCCAACAACACGTTAATCATAGGTTAGAAATAAGTTTCGGGTACGCTAAACATTACCTCGGCGTGTCTCAACTTATGATTAACTTACAAGTAGCATGTGTTGACGTCTGTCAACGATCGCAGACCGTGCATACAACTTGTGGCCAGCGTAGCGGAACGTGTGAGTCATACGCCGGCATATGTCGTGAAATTTCAAGCATGCAAAAATTTGAGGACAACCGAAAAGTACAACGTTTAAAGCCAGCGTACAACGACGTATGGCAGTGTTTTTCAGCGTGCTCTCAACGTTATCAAAACTTACCCATAACGTATTCAACGTGTGCCAGCGTTTTAGAAAAAATTTTCAAAAATCGGCATACGTTGGCTAAAACGTCAAGGTGTGACTGGGCCTTTAGATCTTTTAAAAACATGTTTATGTTTTGCATCGAAATGCACAACATTTGAAATGGTCTTCATTTTAAAAGCACGTGGCCTAATGTTCCCACAGGGCTGCACAATCCAGTTGCTTTCATCAAAAAGTTTGTTTGCAACTTAATAACAATAATCGTTATAATACCTGAATTGCACAACAATTTTCTCATGCAATTACTGGATGATCGTGGTGCAAACATGAACAGACTATCTATACTATTTTGCTGGTGGGACTCCTGTTGCATTGTTGATTAAATAAATTGATTTTGCATTTTTAAACAAAATCCATCCATTGGGACCATACTCTGCAGTGTTGGTGCTGCCTAAGCAGTCTCCTTGGCGATTGGGCACAATTGTGGATGGGTCGCCACTCCAACACAGTTAATAAAATGGAAGTAATCAATAGCTTTATTGAATACTTTGGATACATTTTGTTTCTACAAAAGCAAGGCTCATGCATTCCACTTCGTCTTGAGGATTGAAAACGTGTATAACTTTTTCAAAAATAAAAAATGAGCCAAGTTTGGAGTGGGTTTTTATTTATTTATTTATTTTTTTGTTTTGATTGCCAAGAACTCAAAACTCCAGATCAAGTTAAATATACTGCGAACTGCCATAATTACGTGTACTGGAGAAAGGACACAAAAAAGATTTTCAAAGCTAACATATGTTATAACTAGAACGGCACTCGGTAGAGCGCATACCTCCACCAGGCTGAATGGTTTACACTTTGTATCCCACTAATAGGCTGGATCCAGACCTGAACCAAATTCTAATCAACTTGTGATGTACCAAATTTTGTCTGAATCTGTGGACAACTTTTTGAGATGTCATTACAGACAGACAGACAGACGGGTGAAAACATATCCTCCATCCACCTTCGGTGGCAGAGGTAAATATGTAATTGCACCTTTCCCAACTTCTTCTTGGATGTGCCACCTTCCCAACTTCTTTAATTGCACTTAATTTTAATTGTGCAGTGTAAGAATCCAGAACTTCTTCTTTGCTGGAATATGGACCTAATAACAACCTAGTATGACAGTCAGCCCACTTGCTGGAACAATAATATGCTTTTCAAACCATATTGCATACATCTTTCGCTTGGCGAGTATGATTGTCTAATTTCATTATTCATCAACGAATGTTATGCTATTTACCCTCATCATTTTTCAGTTCACTGTGTCCAGCAGGATGCTTCCTTCCTTCCTTCCTTCCTTCCTTCCTTCCTTCCTTCCTTCCTTCCTTCCTTCCTTCCTTCCTTCCTTCCTTCATGAACATTCAACTGAAATTGTTGACTGGCTGATGTGCCATACTGTGTGTTACAGAGCGCTGGTTCTACAGAAGCAGTTTCTTGGCCGAGGGTCATGCTGGGTGGTTTGCCATCCCTCTCCCAGCAGTAGTTAGGGCAGGAATTTGAAATTTTGCCGAGGTGCCTCCTCTTCGTGAATGACACCGTTGGGATCTTTTACTAATGCTAGCATCTACAAACTAATTTTACATCTAAAAACTAATGTTACATTTTTTACATCTACAAACTAATGCTGACAGATGAGACTCCAGTTTCACGTCCATCCGAGGGATGGCAAACACATTGGTGAATCACCCTAGCTGTAAAACACCGGGATAATTAGTTTGTAGCTGGGTTGGGATTGAAACCTATGCTAGAGAGCTTAGAGGTGAGTGTAAGCCAATCTGACAGCCTAAAATTGTTATGCTTATCTGATTTGTCCAGACTCCATGGTGTAATGGTGGGAATGTTAGAGCATCTGCATTTCGTCTGGGATGTTGCCGGTTCGAATCCGACCACGGCCATGTCAAACCAAAGACTTTATAAGTGGTCCATGCTGCTTCCTTGCTTGATTCTTGGCATTTAAAAAGGATAGAGCACCGACAAAACCATTGCGCATGCTTGGTAGGCCTAATGGTCTCCCATATTGAAGATCTTTGCAAGGGAACTCGTATCGTTATGGTTCTACATATTTCGTGATCATTACCTCACACACGTGAAGCGGAAAGCAGGATAAAGCAATTTGTTCAAGTCTGTCCATCTGTCTGTCTTATCAGTTTATGTTTGAGCAACAGTGTATTAAGCTGAATGTTATATTTTGAACACTAATCGGAATATGAATAAAATGACAGGTCTGTCCTTTTAACGTACCTTGGCTTGTAATTCATCCCGTCCGCATATGCACAGAGGAGTGAGATAATATTTTTTTACTTTGTTTGCCTGCCTGATTTACCCTATTGGATAGCCATATTGGATTTACCCTAAAACCTTTAAGAAAAAAATCTTCTCCAGAATGGTGAGACAGATTGAGGGGAAACTTGTCTGGCAGCCATATTTGATTGAGCGAAAATCTTAAAGAAATTATTTCTCTTGAACCGCTTCATCAATCGACGTGTAACTTCACAATTATGATCTAGTAGTGATGAGAATATACATTTTTTAATTTCAACTTTATCAGACACATGGTCTAGCAGCCAGAATTATTAAATTTTTTTTGATCTGGTTGGTTTTTATTTTATTTTATTTTTGAATAAGGCTCACTTGGCAGCCCCTGGAGGGGTTTGAGGGTAGAGGAGTAGCAGCTGAAACCCGAATCCTATCCAGGTACCTCTTTGATGACTTCATCTTTTCTTTTTTGCTTGTTCAGGTTCCTTCTGATGACTCCAATGCAGGACTACCTATTTGGTCTTCCATTTGATTTGAATTGAATTTATTTTAATCCCATTCTGAATTCAATTGAATAATAATAATAAACATCATGGGTCAGGGTCAGGTATCCAATCAAAGTGGGATGTCTTGGTACCCGGTCATTACTGCCAGAAGTTATATAGTGGTACTCCTAGTTTTGTATCTTATTAATTATGTGACACACCAGTGCATAAACACCATACAAAACAAGTCCTAGTGAGGGTCTGCAATGTCTGATTGCTCTCTTTCTTGTGGTAAATGAGTTGCTTCATCAATAACCACTAAAAGACTGTTTGGCTATTGAACTTTTGATCAGCTGAGCCTTGAACATTCGTGACTTCATGTTTTTGCCATCATCAATGTTTGGAAAAATATTTTCCAATATTATTTATACTTTATTTCACAAGCCAAACTTTTGCTGTGTCATTAGAGTAGTCTTTAGTGCCTTGGAGATGTACTTTCTTTGTGAAGATAAATGTATTTACAAGGTGGTGGATGTGATTTACGAGCGATTGATGTTTTTGTATCAGAATTTATTTTGCCTTGCCATTAATCCTGCCCCAGGGGTTCTTTTTCCCCAATTACCCCACTTTTAATTCCTGGTTCCATGCCTCATGATATTAATTAAATACAACCTGCTATGAATAACTTGGTCACCTTGATGTGTTAATGCCTTCAGAAGATTTTCTTCTTATTCCTTTTCTTCATTTTCATCTTCATCAGTTTCAAACATAGTCCTGTTTTTTGGTGGGTTGTTTTTTTTCATGTAATGTACTGGCCTATCCCTTCATGGGTTTTTGTATCTAAAAAGTGTCAGGTGATGGCTGTGTGTTCTAATATCAATGTTCTTTTTGAAACCATGGTTAACAAAACTGTTTGAGAAACTGCTTCCTCATTTTTTTTAAATTTAAATTTGTATACATTGTCGAGTCTTGTATGAAAGCCAACACACAACACACACCAACGGGGGCAGGAGAGGGAAGGACAAAACAGTGGGGACCAGGGACATTAGGATATCTAAACATTGGACAGTTTTAACACAATTTGCACCATTTACTTAAAGCTGGTGGTGAGACATACTTAATGAAGTCAACATTTAGCCAGACTCGGTAGTGTAATGGTTAGACCATCCGCTCTGAGTCTGGAAGCATCCATTCTGAGTCAGGAAGGTCGGCGGTTCAAACCGCGGCCGAGTCGTACCAAAGACTTTAAAAATGGTACGTGCTGCTTCCTTGCTTGACGTTCATCATTTTAAAAGGTAAAAGCACGGGCAGTCACCATAGGTGAGCATGAATGTGGAGGAGGAAACTCCTCTTCAGGAAATGCCCCGCTGAATGCGGTGAGAAATGCAGCACAATTGTTTTGGCATCTGGTTCGCAGAGTATCCCGGGAAATGACAGCACTTCCCTCGAGCTCCTTGACTGTGTTTGTCTCGTCTAACAGTCCTGTGTTGTGTCTCGTGCATTCGTCTGTATGTCCATGTTTGTGACGGCTCCACTGCAAGCCTGAGATCCTTCAAAAAAAAAAAAAATTGACTTCATCAAGTCCATTGGCCATTTCCATTATGTGCAGTGCTCAGAGTGAAATCTTCATTGGTTTATGAAAATAACATTTATGTCTTGAATGTGAACCATGCATAGTTTCTGCATGGGGGAAGTGGGGGATTTTTCATACAAAATTTCAAAAACCCTTCATTTTCATTTGTCTACAAAACTTGCTGCTTCATGGTTATACTTTCTCATGTTGATAGCATTTTGTTTTTCTTTGGATTCTCTTTTATTAACTGGTTTCTTTCAAATACTTTACATTATATCGTTTTATAATTGTTTGATTGACAAACTTGTCATCACAATAATGTGAAATCTCTCCCTTGTAATTCATTGCCTGCAGACCTTCAAGAAGGTGTTGTTCCAAATCCATCGGGCTGTGACAAGTCCAGAACCCCCACCACTGCCTCTTGAAAGCTACATCTACAACCTATTATATGAGGTTCCCTTGCCTCCACAAGGTCGCTCGTTACGCTTCTCTGCTGTGTACCCACCACCTCTTGTTTGCCAGCGCCCAGGTCCCAACGAGACGCCACTCTTTGATTTCTCCTTACGGGAAGTCTTTGAGTTGCTTGGTGTGGAGAATGTTGTGCAGCTCTTCACATGCACACTCCTTGAACACCAAATACTTCTCATATCTCAAGGTGAATCTGCTGATAAAGGACCAAAATCTCTTAAATGAAATGCACTCCCATTTTCAGTGTTAACAATGACCCTTTATGCAAGAAATATAATATAGCATTGATGATGCATAACTAAAAGAGATACAACATTCAAATTGTGCCTTGTCTTTACATATAATTGCAACATTTGATTGATGCTAGACTTTTACCATTTGGCAGACTTACATTTATTTGCCCCAATTAAATCTGTCCATATGGGAGACATTGTTTGTGTCGTTTGTTGTCATCTTCACATGCGGGTTTCAGAAGATGGAACAGAGTTCTCCCACATCTCATCACCGAGCTCTGGACAGCTTCCAACTGTAGTTCATTTGCAGTAATATTCCCAGGGATGGCTTTTAAGATTTCCATGAGGTTCTTTTTTTTTATCATTCCCATTGCTCCAATTATCACTGGTACAATTCCAGTGCTCTTCAGCTTCCAAGATCTTTTGACTTCATGGATTTCTTCTTGATTTCTGCATTGTTGAGGCCAAAATCGCTGGTACTGAAACCTGAATTACCAAGGTTGTTTTAAAGTTTTTTTTTTTTTTTTTTTTTTTTTTTTTTTTTTTGCACTTAAGTGCAATATCCAATCTCAAGGATTTGTTTTCTATGTTCAAGCTCGATGGGATCCTTGGTCGTACGACTTCCTTAATTTTGATTATTGCTTTTGGCTCATGTTTTTCCTGAAGGCCCTGTCACACCTTGACGATTTAGCCAGCGTATGCTGATGTATGAAAATTTTGTCTAAAACGCTGGCACACGTCGAATACGTTATGGGTAAGTTTTGTATACGTTAAGAGCACGCTGGCATACGTCGTAGTACGCCGAGCTCATCAACAAATTTTCGACGTGTGCCAGCGAATGACTCGCACGTTCCGCATACGTTGGCCATAAGTTGTAGGCACGTTATGCGATCGTTGACACACGTCGACACATGTTACTTGTAAGTTATTCATAAGTCAAAACGCGTCGAGGTAATGTTTAGCGTACCCGAAACTTATTTCTAACCTATGAGTAACGTGCTTTGAACCTATGAGTAATGTATCTCCAATGCATATAGACGTATTTGACGTCTTCCGGACGACCACAGAACTTACTGAACGTGTTTCTAACTTGCAGCTACCGTATAATGGCGTATTGGCAGCGTTTAGGGGAATTGGTATATAAAAATGGGGTTCACAGGAGGAACCCGTCAGTGTTCGACTCCATGGTTTGTTTATTTTGTTTTGTTTTTTTTTTCCTTTGGCATGACGGTGATGTTGACACTTCGATTTCTCGTGCGGTTATAATATAATATAATTAATAGGCTGCTGCTCAACGATTTAAATCATAACCGCACTAGAAATCGAAGTGTCAACATCATCGTCATGCCAAAGGAAAAAAAAAAAAAATAACAAACAAACCATGAAGTCGAACACTGACGGGTTCCTCCTGTGAACCCCATTCTTGTATACCAATTCCCCTAAACGCTGCCAATACGCCATTATACGGTAGCTGTAAGTTAGAAACACGTTCAGTAAGTTCTGTGGTCGTCCGGAAGACGTCAAATACGTCTATATGCGTTGGAGATACGTTACTCGTAGGTTCAAAGCACGTTACTCATTGGTTAGAAATTTATTTCGGGTACGCTAAACATTGCCTCGACGTGTTTCGACTTATGAGTAACTTACAAGTAACGTGTCAACGATCGCATAACGTGCCTACAACTTATGGCCAGCGTATGCGGAACGTGTGAGTCATACACTGGCATACGTCGAAAAATTTTGAGCATACTTAAAATTTGTCTATGAGCTCGGCGTACTACTACGTATGCCAGCGTGCTTCAGCGTGCTCTTAACATATACAAAACTTACCCATAACGTATTCGACGTGTGCCAGTGTTTTAGACAAATTTTTCATACGTCAGCATACGCTGGCTAAATCGTCAAGGTGTGACAGGGCTTTTAAATCGTTGAGCGGCAGCCTATTAATAGGCTACGCCACGTGATCGTCGGCGATACGCTGCCGCGCTATGCATAAGTTAGACTATCGTTGGGCATAGGTTGTGAACGCCGACAACACGCTAAGCATTCGTCGGTACAAGTTATCGAAACGTTCTGTGTACATTATGCATGCGTTCAACTCGTTATGAATACGCCCAAAACTGAAAAATATCAATAGTTCAGCGTACGCCAGCGTTTTACATACATTTTGATACGCTGCCATACGCTGGCTAAAATGTCAAGGTGTAACAGGGCCCTGAGCTTTCTGGAATTGGGATATTGAAATTTCTGCAGATGTGCCAGTGGATTACTCTACATATTACGTAATTTTTTTTTTTTTTTTTTGTATAGATCGTTCACGCTCTTGGAATTGCTCGTACACAGAACGGATCAGTATATAAGAGGACAAAATGAACAGCAGAGAAGGGGAGGGGAGGTGGAACTCTAACAGTGTCGCTGAAGGCCAAGATGAAGGGAGTTTTGGACAAACAGTAGGTGTGGGGAGGAATGGGGGGCAGAAAAGATGCATGGGGTGGACAAGATTATACAGAAGGAAAATCTCAGGTGGGAAAAAATTAAAATTTGGAAAGAGTTGGGTTTGGGGTGGGTAGTTGGGGAGAGGGGGGTTAACAAGGGTAGAAAAGATCATGGTTCTAAATTGGGGATGATCTGAGATGGTAAACCTGTTTTTAAGACCTGTAGGGAAGAATGAGATTGAAGGCAATGTGGAAATTGGTTCCACAAGCAGGAAAAAAGAGGAACCAATGAGTGGAGGTGAGCAGTGATCCTGGATTTAGGTAGTTTCACCAGAAGGGGGTTGATGGTGGACAGTGTGTGTGTGCCCTGCAGAAACCTTTTGGGTGGTAAATGAGGAGGCAAATCACGGAAAGAGCAAAGTGTGCAAGACCAGAAAGGAGGCGGTACAAGATCGAGAGACCACTGACCTGTCTGCATGCCTGGTTTTTGCTTAATGGTTATGGTAGTGGGCTTGGGATCCGAGGATCCTGAGTTCAAATCCTGCTCAGCTGTTGAATTAATACCAGGTGGGGTTGACTCTGCCTGTCATCCTTCCGAGGTAGGCAAAATCGGTACCAGCTTGCTGGTATCCTGTGTCGGAGTGGCAACCCATCCAGGATTGGGCCCATTAGCCCAGGAGACTGCTTCGGTAGCCCTGACGCTCTGTACAGAGTATGGTCCCAATGGCTGGACCTGTCTGCAATGGTGAAGTGATATGCCAATCGAATCGGCTTCATCGTGGGAGATTCCAATGATCTTGAAGGCCTTGGTTTCCATGGTGTAAAACTGGGAAAGATGTGAGGCAGGTTAGCTTGCTCATAGTGGAGGGCAGTACTTTATCAAGCTATGGATGAAGGCCTTGTAGATGTATTTAAGTTTAGTTGTGTCAAGGAAGGACTTTATACACCGGAGGATGCCCAGTCGGCAGCTGGCTTTGGAAGCCAACATTCAAATGTGGTTTGCCCAGGAAATATCATGGATGATAATGATACCCACGAGTTTGAATGACTGAACCTCCTCAAGACGATTGTTAAGAAAGTAGATGGGTGGGTGTCGGTTGAGGGTGGGGGGGGGGGGGTTGGGGGTTGCCAGATGGTCCTTTCGAAGAGAGAGTGTGAGATGTGGCAGGATTGAAAGACACATTCCAAATGTTTGACAAGCTTGTGATTTTTGTCAAGGTCTGAAGAGAGGCTGCAGCCTGCCTGTCTGAATGATGAGTGATCTCATGATGGAGAGTGGAGTCATCAGCAAATCGATAAAGGGGATTTTCCAGAGAGGTCATTTAAAACGATCAGGAATAGGACTTGGCGCACTCCATCCTTGATAGGGAGAGGATATGAAAGCATTCCGTTGAGTGCCACACATTAGCTATGAGAGTAGAGGAAGTCAGTAAGCCATGTGTGGAGTTGGCATTAGATGCCATAGGTAGAAAATTTTGAGACCAAGGCAGGATAACAGACAGTATCAAAAACACAAGATATGTCCAGAGAGATGGCCCTGAACTCATGTGTGACATTGAGGGCTTCCATCCATTTTGTGTGAGTAGAAGCAGCATGTCCAAGGAAGAGTGACTTGATCTGAAACCAAATTGTTGATCTGAGATGAAGCTGTTTGTTGTGCCTTTGTGTGTACAGCTTTTCTGACACGAGGTTTTTACATCCCGATAGGAGGTGGCCTGCGCTTTCTGTTTCTACCTTACAGAATCTACACCTGTCCGATTCACTCATTCCCGCTATTTTCTTAACGCTGTTTAGATGGGTGGCTTAATGCAGAAAAATTGAAGGATTGATACACAACAGCCAAATGTGTATTTTTTTGCATGATGGGTGATTGGAGTTCTGAGAGCAAGAAAATCCATGGCTGAAAGCTCAATTCTTAATTTGATGGATTTGAATCAATTTTTGCTGACTGGGTGGGGTGGGGTGGGAGATGGAGACAGGTTTGTGTGAAGCCAATTTCTCATGTTTTTTAAATGACCCCAGTACAGACACATGGACACTTCTGAAAAAGTTATCATCATAGCACATATTGAGAGTGAGCTTCATATTCTATTTTGACAAATATGGAAGCCATCCACATTGTGAAATTCAAAATGGCCACCACATGTGGTGTTTACATTTATTTTACAAATCTACACCTATACAGTGTGAATTAGCTCATTGTTTGTGTAATGGCTGTAATTGTGTAATGTGTTGATCATTGACTCTACATTGTTGTTCTAAGATATTCCGTGTCGTTTCAGTGAAATCATTAATGAAAGATGGAGAATGTCCAGTTTAGTACAAGGTGACTTTCAAGCAAACAATCTTTGATTAATTTGGTATTTTGGTGCTTTAGTTCTCAGAAAAAGTAAATTAAATTCCAGTGAAACATTTCACCTCTTTCAACTAATTCAACTTGTATTTTCATAGTTCGTAAAGAGCCAACCCCGTTAAGTGACTGTCCAATTCACCGCTTGTTTAGAAATATCATTGTGTTCAAATGAAGTCGTCTTCAAGGCTATATCGAGCATTTATTTGTTCATTGTCCTGATATGTGATCTTAATGAACCAAAAGTCAAAGCAATATTCTTCAGCAGGATTACAACAGTCCTACACATGACAACTTGGATTAAGACTGGACATTGTGTTTGAATTTCAGATCTCACATCTACAGGAACAGAGATTTGTCCATGAGAGTCCTGTCTTCGTGCACTTGCAGTTAATGCATCCTCTCTCTCTGACTTGCATCCACACTTGATGAGCTCACTGCAGGCCCCGAGCTGCTTCAGGAATAGTTATCCAGGCAGGTGTCCAAGTCGTCACGTCTTTCATTCATCACCACCCCTCTGGCTTAGGAATTGACTGAACAGCTGCTTGGCTTTTCATCCAGATACCACTCTGATACCCAACTCGCTTTGTCTGTTGAAGTTGGACATCCTCAAGAAAAATGAAACTCCATGATTACCAAAAAGACAGTTATTTTGCAGGCGTATCATATCGCAACAGCAAGATTTGTTCCCGTACATGGCCGGTCTTGTTTCCACATATAGATACCTGAGTGGGGGGAATTGTCTCCAGACTTCTTCCTTTCTTGCTGACCAGTTCACAGCACGCTTCAATAACTGAACCAATCACACCGGTCTTGTCATACAGTAGCGCTGTAAATATTTCCAAGGTGAGGAAATGAGGAAGTGATCATCTTAAAGGGATTCTCAGCAATGTGCAAGAAGGCTTGCGTCACCTCTGGATAAGAGCTCCAAGTTGACCATGCAGACAGTCAGTTGATTTTTCCGTCTCTTTGCCCTTGCCCGTTCCAGCATTGAATTATTGAACTTTTGGTGCCATCATTTATGCCAGGATGCACCATTTTCCAGGAGCATTTGTGCACTAACATTCCCAATGCTGACATTGATGGGTGCTGAATTAAGAGCTTGGAATTCTTCAACGTTTTGCAAAAAATTTGTGTATATGTCGAAGCAATTCTTCAAGGACAATTCAGGTCTTCAGAAGTCTTGGTCTGACAGATGATGCAACCAAGCCAAGCAGTATTGGAAGCCATGTTTCGTTATACTTGAAACCAAACGGTGGCATTTGATCAGAAAAATACACAAGAGCTAAGCATAAAACATTGAGAAACACATACATGTGATAATCATGAGGTGATTAACAACTCTAATTAGGTAATTACATTGATTACAGTGATTCCATAACAACCGCCAGTAGCTAAACGTTTAATTTGAGCAGGAAAAACCAAAACTGGTTTATTTGTTTTGCTGTAATCTTTAAGATTTTCAGCTTTCATATATGAATCTGTGAAAATATTGTCAAGATGATGTCATTTTGACGTTTTACGTACATTTTCTTCCCCGCATGCTTATATTTTTTGAAGGTATGATCCGGTGGGAGTTTCCAGTGATCAAATGGCACATTTCCCATCTAGACTATATCGATCTTTAAACGAAACTACATGCTTCATGAAATGCATTCGTGAAAATGATGTCATATTGATGCCATACTTTAATATTTTTGTTGCAGCCAATGGATTTTCTGACTATGGTTCCATGTGATGCTTCAGTGAAAAATGACACTTTTTTATCTGGCGTATAATGATAACTTCACAAAGCCACCTAACTAGTCAGTGTAGTGTCCTTGGTATTTGGTATTTATTATGATTCGTTCTACATCCCAGTTGAGCTGATCTCTTCGTAGCCATTCCATTGAGCCTTCTTTGTCTATGCCAAATCTGTCCAACTGTTTTTGTATCTTCCCACTCTTATCGTTCTCCCAGTTGTCTGTGTATATCTGATATTTTGCTTTATATTTTTCTTTTGTCTTTTGTACACCGCTCCTTCCTAATTCCATATACAGGCGATGCATGACCTCATCGCCGGGTGCCAAAGAAAGGGAGTACTCAGTTTTTACTCCGTTTGTTTGTTTGTCTGGGAGATATCTCAGCCATCCTTTGAGCTCGGAAGCTGAAATTTGGGGACAAAAGTGAAGATGTGTTTTGGCAAAAATATGATTAAAAAAGCAAATTTTGATTAATAAATTAATTGATTCATTGTTTAATCATTATCGATTTATTAATTGATCAATTATTGTACACCGCTCCCTCCCAATTCTGACTCCATGTGCTGCAAGGAAGCATCGCCAGGCGCCTGAGGCACCCCGGCACTGTCACGCTGGAGGATTTGTTATTTATTTATTTGGCATGGGGGTGGTGTACTTTGTACTGCTACTTGTTTTTATTATTTTTACAATTGCTGGAACTGTATTCCTTGCTATTTCGTTTTCATATGTGACATCTTTGCTTCACACCTGTTTTTGGATTTTTTTTGGCAAGGTGGATTAGGGATGTCTTTTCTGGTTTGCTCTCTTCGTGTTTGCACACAAATTGGATTTGGTGATATGTTGAACTTTTCAAGTACATAAAAATTGATATGACGTCATAGTGATGTATCATATGTGCGGTAATTCATCTCTGCTAATGCCCTGTTCGATTCCTGCAAACAGAATTCAAAAAGCTTGCCTAGTTTCGGAGATAATTTTTTAGGCGATTTCCATTAGCGGAAATATTTTCACGTCGTAACTTTTTTTCTTGGAGGAATTTTAAAAATCTGAGATGGTTACTGTCTGCGCAGGGTATTTTTACATATATATGCCAAGTTTCAGGAAGTTTCGATGAAAACTGTAGGCTGTGAAACAAAAAAGTCCACAAGAAGAAGATGAAGAACAACAACATGAGTAAGACTTAGAGGTCCTCCATGAGGATCTAAAAAAATTGTCACCGATCTACACAGAATTCTCCATAATGACAAGGTGAAAACGTGTTTTTAGAAACTTTTACAAATTAATTAAAAATTAAAAGCTGAAATATCTTGTGCCTGCCAGACGTAGTGCTTTGCATTCAGACTAAAGAGTTCAATTTCCATCTCATCAGACCACAGAATCTTTTGCCTCGTTCTCAGTCTTTCATGTACCTTTTTAATAAACTCCAGGTGTGCTGTCATGTGCCTTTTTCTCAGGAGTGGCTTCCATCTGGCCACTTTCCCAAAAGCCGAGATTTGTGAAGTCTGTGCATAGATTATTGTCCTTCTGGCAGGTTCTCCCATCTCAGCCAAGGAACTCTGTAGTTCTGTCAGAGTGGTCATTGGGTTCTTGGTTACCTTCCTGACCAAGGTCGTTGCTCAGTTTGGTCGGACAGCCAGCTCGAGGAAGAGTCTGGGTCGTTCCGTATTCTTTCCATTTCTTAATGATGGAGCTCACTGTGCTCTTGGGAACTTTAAACACTCTAGAAATTGTTTTATACCCTTCCCCAGATCTATGTCTCCTCACAATTCTATCTCAGAGTTCTGCAGACAGTTCCTTGAATTTTATGGGAGAGTTTCTGCTCTGATGCACTGTCAACTGTGGGACCTTAATGATGAGGAGGAGGAGGAGGAGGAGATTGGGACCAGACTCTGTGCAGAGCGTTGGTGCTGCTTAAGCAGTCTCCTTGGCTATTGGGCACTCGATCAATCCTTGACGGGTCGCCACTCCGACACAGTATACCAGCATGTTGGCACTCATTTTGCCGACCTCGGAAGGATGACAGGGCGAGTTAACCCCACCTGGTATTAATTCAACAGCTGAGTGGGATTTGAACTCAAGACCCTAGGATCCAAAGCCCTCCACCCAACCCATAAGCCAACACCAGGCATAACCTTAAAGAGAAAGGTGTCTTTCTTTCTAAATCATCTTCAATCAAATGACTTGGCCACAGGTGGGCTCCAATCAAGTTGTTGACCTCTCAAGGATGATCAAAGGAAATTGGATACATCTGAGCACAATTTGGAGTGTCATTGCAAAGGGATTGAATACTTATTGATGCAAGATGTTTCAGATTTTCATTTTTAAAATATTCTAAAAACATGTTTTCACTTTGGCAATCTAGGGTATTTTGTGTAGATCGGGACAAAAAAAAAAAAAACTTTAAATTTAATTCATTTTAAATTCAGGCTGTAACAACACAATGTGAACAAAAGTCGAGGAGTGTGAATACTTTTCTGAAGACACTGTAATCAGGTCAGCGATACAATCCAGACTAGACAGCTCAAAGGCAAGTGATCATTCGAAATATGATGTTCCTTAGCAACATTTTGTTGTAAATATGTTCATGTTGGGTTTTTTTTGGCTTTTTTTTTTACTCCCCACTGCTATGTTGAATTTCAGTTCTCCTGATTGTCCTTACAGGTCATCAAAGTTTTCACCTAATGAAGGGGTTACTCTGATGTATCAATCTGCTCTTGCTGCTGTAATGTTGAATGTAATTTTTAACGATTTATTTTTCCAGCTCTCTAATTGCGCAATTTCTGATCTACCAACGTTCTTCTTCAATCGGGATTATTACATTACTCGTATAAAAGCCCATCAAAAATGACAGGTTGTAGTTCTTTTATTCGAAATATTCAAGGAGACTGGAAGATATGATGTTTTGTAGCAAGAATAAGCGCTATTTTAATACACTACCTGTACAAATGTGATCCTATTTTCTTTATCTTCTGGGATGTTTCATTTCGACGGTACAGCCTCATGAACATACCAAAGTCTGAAACGTCAGCCTGGCATCAAGTGTGTTTATATCTTCTTTATTTATTAGACATATGACAGACATAAATGAACATGCGTTTTACTCTGCGCGTGTTGCACATCACGTGAAGCGAATTTCACCTCCCTGCCTTGCATTTATTTTTGTTTTAAAAATCTTCTGTACACCACCCTTAAGGCTCGGTTTGCAAGTCACCATCTACAATTCCAATGGAAGAGATGTAATTACTCTTTTATGGAACATGTTTTTCGAGGTTTTTTTTTTAATCCTCAAAAATAGAGCGTAGTGAACAGTCATGTTAAAAGATTGGCCTATAACCCCCCCCCCCCCCCCCCACTCAAATCTTCCTTATGAATGGGGACAGACAAATGCACGCTGTGTTTTATATCGGTAAATTTCATTCTGAAAGAATGGTAAATGTTATAATTTTATTTCAAATTATTTTCAGACCATCAGCAGCTCATGACAGTTGCTGAAGGTATCACAGCACTGCTCTTTCCATTTGTCTGGCAACATGTCTACGTGCCTATCCTGCCAGCGTCACTCCTGCATTTCCTTGATGCACCTGTTCCTTATCTCATGGGATTGCAATTGGATGGGGAGGATGGCCGAGCAAGTCTTGAACTTCCTCAGGAGGTACCTTTTTATTATTATTCTTTCTTCCTGCTGTCTGCTACCTATTCCCGTGCATATTTCTAAGCACAGGGGGTCAGACGTGGTTAGAGATATTTACCTCTAGCGGGAATGAGCAATACTAGGTATTAACTATTTGTTGGAATGAAAAAATAGCTTATTACATGTTAGAAATCTCATCTATAATTCCCCAAAATTAGGAAAATTGAAATGGAAATATTTAACCATTGTCACAACAACAAGGTTCCACCAATTTATACTTTCGCAACAGCACAGAGGAGCAGTGATAGGTGGTACTCTACCTTACAGGTAAGGGTAACAAAATCAAATGAATACACATCCTGCATTAAATGTTTGTAAGGCTTCTCTGTTGAGGAGTGGAGGTTAGTGCTGGACGAGTCACTGAGACATGAGGTGACACTTTGGTGAAACAGAATGCTCTCCTTTTTCGTTGAAGAAATAGTTTGCCATCTCTTGTTGCTTCAAAAGAAAGTGCGATACTTGTACACCATGCCTACCCCAATTTATTGATGTGACTGTGCAGAATCATACGGTGCTTATTAAATGGCTGATAGTTACCCCACGCACAGGAAGCAAAAAGCAGGTTTAAGCAATTGGCTAACCTCTGGCTGTCCGTCCGTTTGTCCACAAACGCCACTTTATGGTCGAAGAACAACTTGATTTTGATTGCTATATTTTTAACACGAATCGGAACATGAATTGGAAAACAAACCTGTAGTTTAACAGTAATTTGGCTCCGAATTTGTCTTGATCACACATGCGCAGAGAGGAGTGAGATATTTTTACTCTCTGCCTCTCTGGCAGTAAAACAAAATTGAAAAATCACTCCCAACGGGAAACTTGCTGATTTTAATGACGTCATGAAGGACACATGCCAAAGGCACGAATAACTCGTGTAACGTGTTGGATAGGTTGGTGTATAAGACACTAGCTTCTACAGCGGTAAACTTCCAGATTATTTTTTTTTTCTACAACCTTTAAAGTGTATTTTATTTCAATTTCATTTTGTGTTTGAACACTGTCAAACAGAAATCACCTTTTTGACACTTTAAAAACCCTTCCATTTAGCAGTTCTTCTTCTTCTTCTTCTTCTCCTTCTCCTCCTCCTTCTCCTTCTCCTTCTCCTCCTTCTCCTTCTCCTCCTTCTCCTTCTCCTCCTTCTCCTTCTCCTTCTCCTCCTCCTTCTCCTCCTCCTTCTCCTCCTCCTTCTCCTCCTCCTTCTCCTCCTCCTTCTCCTTCTCCTTCTCCTCCTCCTTCTCCTCCTCCTTCTCCTCCTCCTTCTCCTCCTCCTTCTCCTTCTCCTCCTCCTTCTCCTCCTCCTTCTCCTCCTCCTTCTCCTCCTCCTTCTCCTCCTCCTTCTCCTCCTCCTTCTCCTCCTCCTTCTCCTCCTCCTTCTTCTCCTCCTTCTCCTCCTCCTTCTCCTCCTCCTTCTCCTCCTCCTTCTCCTCCTCCTTCTCCTCCTCCTTCTCCTCCTCCTTCTCCTCCTCCTTCTCCTCCTCCTTCTCCTTCTCCTCCTCCTCCTCCTTCTCCTTCTCCTCCTCCTCCTCCTCCACAGCGGATCATCTGTATGATCCGCATAGTGATTTGGCACAGGTTTTACGCCGGATGCCCTTCCTGACGCAACCCTGGTCGCCTCTTACGACACAGGGATATGGTACACCTATTTTAACCGGGGTATACACCGGCCAGTATACTGGTACTCATTTCGCCGCCCTCGGAAGGATGACAGGCTGAGTCAACCCCCTGGTGTATTAATTCAGTGGCCCAACGGGGCTTGAACTCAGGACCTTTTGGATCCCAAGCCGCTGCCCAAACCACTGCGCCAACACCAGGCTACCTTCCATTTAGCAGTACTTGGGCATGTTAAATAAGGGGGTGTATAAGACACTGCATCAATGGTGCTAAACTTTTGGAATTTTTATAGTGTGACCTTTAAAATCATTATTTTATTTCAGTTTAATTATATACTTGAATACAGTGTGGGGTGAGGTGTTCTATGAACCCTCTAGTGTTTTATGTGACAACAGAACTCAGGGTTGCTTGGTTCTTGTATAGAATTAAAAAAGAAAAATGTGGCTTCCATATATGCATCATCCCTCGCTCTTCCACCCACAAGGCTGGGCTATGTTTGGTTGACGTGGACCATCGGAGCTTGGAGCTTCCTGAAGACCTTCCGCAGTTCCCCAATAAACTGGAGTTTGTGCAGGAGCTCTCAGAGGTGCTGCTAAACTTTGGAGTGCCCCCCGAGGGCAGCCTGCATTGCAGTGACCGTGCAACACACCTTCATGATCTCACGATCAACCCCATGCGGCTAACGAGCGAGGATCATTGCAATGGGAATGTTCTCTGTGAGAGTACTGAGCCACTACAGCCTTCTATGGAAGAGCTACTCAAGGTTTGACAGATCCTTGCATTGTCATGGTGTGCTCGTTTTGGGGAGAGGTCCTGCTCTTGCTTTTATCATCACATTTGGATGAGGAATTGATCAAAAAATGAAAAATGCGTGGCTTTCAAAATGATTACTGTACCTCTGACACGCGTGAACTTGCAGGGGAACGAAACGCTTGCCAAACTGCATGCATTAGCAAAGCGGACAGGGCTGGCCCTTGATTTATCAGACCCAGCTTCAAGACCCTTAGATGGTAAAGGAAAAGCTCGTGAAGATGGGGCAGGTATTCGCTGCTTATTACACTTGCATTTATGCACCTCTGTGTTTCATGGTGTTGGTGTTTGTTTGTTTTTTTTTTTTAACATTGTCCTTTCAATTTTCATCCAGGTAATTCATCAATTTAATTTACAGGTCATGACAACTCTTATTTTGCTTTGTTTGTTTATCATTTTGATGATTTTTTTTTTCAAAGATAAATTGATGAACGTTTTCTGAAGCATTCCCTTGGTGTGTTTGTTGGTCGGGCAGTTGCCCGGTCACATATGGATGGACTCCAGGAAAGCAGTGAAGTTGAGGAAATGCACGATTCCCGGTTGAATGTTCACGTACGAGAGGTGTTTGGCAACCAATTTACTCAGCTCTTTGCAGATTATGAGAAGTTTGTAATCCAGCCATGTCAGGACATGGATGCTTGGCTTAACAATCGAGAACACATGCACAACTTTGACAAGGTGAATTTGACCATTTTTATGGATACTTCCATATCTGTGTATTATTAGCTAAGTGTCATGGAATTGTTTCAGTACATCCCCCTTCTACCATTTTGAAGTGCTCCCCAGATTTTAATTCATATGATGGAAGGCTAATTGTGTGGCACTCTTGGTTTCACTCAGAGCCAAAGCTCTGAGATACTTATACCGCCCACTGCGAAATGGTGGTGCAACATCGTGCACCGGAGGTTCATTTTGTCTAAAACTATGGCAAGATATCCTGCTTGTGAAATAAAATTTGGCATCATTATACTTGCCTGTTCTCCCGTCATTTCAAAAGTGAATGCTGAACTTTTCCAATACAGCGTGGGAAGCGGCCACCGTAAACAGAAGATAGACGAACACGTGGACAGACACCATGGTTCAAACTATATAATAGAGGACTTGCCTTCCAAGGAACTTTAACACAGAAAGAGACCATTCGGCCCATCAAGCCTGCACAATGGTTGCCAACCAATGATAGTGTTTTTTGTTTTTTTGTCGATGCAGAGTCTAGGCTCGTGGAAGGGCGATAACACTGAAAGGATCAAGACGCAGTAGGACAAAGTGAACAGTAGAGGGGAGGGGGGACAAGTTGGGTGTGTGACAAGGATGAATTGATTCCATACTTATTGAAGATCAGAATCTGGATCCCGATCTGAGAATGTTTTTAATTTTAAAGTGATTCTTCATCATTGAGAGATGGGGCCAAAAATGATATAGCATGATATTTCAAATAGTTGTGGATGAGTTGGTTCGGTGACGAGAACAAGCCGATTTGATTTTTGGTTACGATCCGGATTCAGATCCTGCCTATCTGTGGGAATCAACATGTAAACTGTCTCGCCTGGCCGAGGTATGCGCTTTACCAAGTGCCACTCGTTTCCTTTTGCATTTGAAGATGAATAATATTTTGTTATATCTTTGAGTTTATATTTGGATGTGGTTTAATTTTTGAACCACGACGTGTTATTAAATGTAAGCAATGGATTAAGCCCATTGTTTGTCTACACCTTCCCTTTTTCTTTCCACTCACCGATCCCTTTCATCTCCTGCCACATGCCCTAATCGATGCTTTATCTCTAAATGGATTACGTTAGATATTTACGACAAATAGCCAATGTGTGTTCACCATTTCCACCCATAACGTTACCAGGTATGTTAAGCCTCAGAAGGCAGTTGGCCATGCAAAATTGCTTTTTGGTTTGCATTGACTGTCAAAACGTTGCATTAACGAGGGGTGATTCATTTGTTTGTGGCCCAACCTACTTTTTGACATGATAGGATGAATAGAGTTTTCGAGTATAAAGATCTATTCTTGCTATTATGATCTGCCTCGTTAATTCCACATTTTTGCTGGCAAATTTTCGAGAGTGTGGACTCAAATTGGGGAACCCCCTTAAATTCAGTCAAAATGGAGAAATTGGAGCTCCGAGCTGTGATAACGTACCTGCACAAGAAGGGCTTGCCTCCATCTGGATCTGGATACATGTGGATATGGTGGCGACATTAGGGGATGATGCTCCTTCATATTCCATGATAAAGAACTGGGTCGCTGAGTTCAGGTGTGACAGAACAAACACTGAAGATGAACAAAGATCAGGTCATCCTGTTGAGATGGCACTGCCATAAATAGTGGACTAAGTAGTGATGAAAGGCAGACGAGCAACGATCAGGGACGTATCTGAGACATTGGGTGTCAGTTTTGGTTCGGTTCAATCAATTCACACAGACAAATTTGGCAATTGTGGCGGCACGGTGGGTTCCTCGAATGCTGACGGTAGATCAGAAAAGAGCTCGTCTGGACATTTCCCATTAGCTGTTGGACCATTTTCATGCTGATCCAGATAAACACCTCCAGAAGATTGTAATTCAGGTTGAGACATGGGTTCACGATTTCGATCCTGCGACAAGGTAATGCAGCATGCAGTGGAAACAAACAGGATCCCCACCTCAAAAGTTAGAGGACATTATGAGCTGGACAGTTAATGGCCATTGTGTTTTGAGATTGTGATGTTGTGATAATGGTTGATTTCTTAGAAAAGGGAAGTACCGTTAACAATGATCATTATTCTGATGAACCGCACCGATTTCATGATGCAATTAAGCAAAGGAGGTGATGAAAACTGGCCCATGGTGTACTCCTTCTCGAAGACAACACCTCTCCACACACAGCCCAACTTTTGGTGGGTACTGCTTGCTAACTGTGGGTATGAACCTCTACCATACCCATCCGACTCACCAGATCTAGCCTCATCCGACTTCTATGTGTTCCCTCACCTGAAAGAAGCTCTGCAGGGGAACAAATATAGGAATGAAAATTCCATGATTGCAGCTGTGGAGGACTTCCTGGAGGGGCATGATAAAGAGTTCCACAGAATGGGCACAACCAAGCTTGAGGAACGATAGATGAAGTGTATTGCTGGGAAAGGAGATCATGTTGAGAAAGAAAGTTAAATAAAAGTGATTGTATAGTGTTTTCTTTGTAGGGCCACAAATGAACTGATCACTCGTATTAATCGCAATGAAAAGGTTGGCGAACTATGTAAAAAAAAAACATTAATAATAATAAAATGTGTGTGTGTGACATGACATGACATGACAGAAGTAAATAAACACTATGATTTTGAAATTATTTATTTATTTCACATTTGAAGTATATTTGATCCATTTTTAGCTCACCTGTTCGAAGAATAGAGAGCTATAGCGATACCCCCAGCGTGAGCGTGAGCGTGAAAATGTTAAAGTTTTTGGTGCAAGTTATTTCCTTTCTAATGTTTTTATCTACGACACTTTTTTTACTGATTACAATATACAAATACATATATTGCTTTAAAATTATTTGGATCAGACTTCACTGCAATGCTTTATAAAAAATATTATTAGACTAGTCTTTTAAAAACGATAAATGTATAAACAGGCGAGCATTGGGTGGCTTTGACACCAACTCTCTGGTAATACATACACTCGTATTTTGTGCACTTGCCATTTGCAGATTTCAATGCTTTTACTCTTTCAGACATAAAACTAACAAGTTCCGAAATTTTCTCTTGTGGGATTTCTGCCCAGGCTTCACACAGACGGGTTAACAATTCTGCCCGTGATGTTGGTTTCCTGGACTTTTTTTCCACACAGCTCGATCCAATATGGCCCAGAGGTGTTTGATGGGATTCGTGTTGGGAGACTGACTTGGCCATGGAAGTCGCTTGATCCCATTTCTGTCCTGCCGTTCTTTGGTCTTTTTTGCAGTGTGGCTTGAAGCTCCATCTTCCATGAACAGAGTGTTGTTTTTGACCATCTGACCAGTGGAGAAGACTGGGAGAAGTTCATCCTCGAGGATAGAAATGTGTGTCTTCGTGTTGATGTTGCGCCAACACACTCCACAAGCTCTGACCGACCAGTGCTCCAGATTCCTCCCCACACACTCACAGAAAAACCACCATGTTTGACAGTTGGCTGCAATCTGTTTAAAGAGAACTCTTGATTGGGAAGTCTCCAGACCCATATGCACCCACTGTAAGAAAATTGAGCAAATTGGGACTCGTCTGTAAAAATGACAGTTTGGCAAAACTCCAAGGGTCTGTTGGCCATCTCGTCAGCCCACTTTTTTCTCCTTTGAATGTTGGCTGGTCCAAGAAGAGGTTTTCTCCTCTCTGCTCTCCCTCAGTAGCCCAGTTGATGAAGGTACCGCACGGTAGTTCTTGAGCTAACTTAGACCTCCTCTGCAACATCTGCTGCCTTGTATCAGGAAGTTTTCTCAATGGACCGCTTGACAGCTCAAAGACACCTTTCCGAGAGGCCAGATTGACCGGAACGGGAAGCTGTGGATTCCTTGCCTTTGCTAGTGAATTGCACTTTCACTCGATTGGCTGTAGAAAGCGGAATGCCAAGATTCTGAACTGTATGATGCTGGCTGACTCAACCTTCCGATTGGCCAACAATTCGTCCTCTTTGAAAATCGCAAAGGTTGTGTGCTCCCTGGGTTTGAGGCATAGTTGTCAAACAAGACCCAAGAACTTGTTTCTGCAAATAAATAGTTGAATATTAGTACAAATCACTGAGTAAAACTCGCTTTATACAGGTGAAATGAATAAATTTAAGGTGTCCATTTACTTCTGTCATGTCTCTGTATGTATGTATAGATATATAGATATATTGTATGCAGCTGGAACAAAAATATGTATTTTTTGCTGGAACTTGTACATAAATCATGTGCAAGGCAACAGTCATACTCCTTTTACACACATTGTGAGGGACATTCAAAAATCACAGAAATAAACCCAGTGTCAGGGATTTGTGTCCGAGATCACAGCATCACGAGTCATGTGCTCAGATGTGAATGCCACACAGGCCATCCTTTGGTCTCATGTCTCGAATTATTCCATACTAATTTATCCCTTTCTCCTTTTGCCAGGCTTCTTTTTTATCAGATCAGCCTGAACCCTATCTGCCTTTCCTTTCACGCTTCATCGAGACACAAATGTTTGCATCATTTGTGGACAACAAGATCCTTGCCCAGTGGGAGGAAAAAGATCCCCTGCTGCGAGTGTTTGATTTGCGTGTCGAGAAAGCACGCATGTTTGGTGTACGAGCACCCCTCCTGCGTGCGACGTACCAAAAGTGCTCAGCTGTGCGTGAAAATGGTGCGTTTACGTACATCTATCTAATAATCTCCTCCTCTCTGTCTGGCTGTCCCTCCGTTACACGTCGTGGGTTGACGGAATCTCGTGATATTGTGAATTGAACTTGTTTCGTCTTCATTTCGTTTCAACAATGTATTTATGCATCACGAAGAAGATAATTAATTGAAGATAATTTATTGACACAATTGGGCGACTCACAATCATTTGACTTCCACAGTATCCTCGGAACACATCTCGTGAGATTGTGAATTGAGACCTGAAGGTAGTTGAGACAATTGTTCTGATGGGATTGTGAAGAGAGTGAAAGGAGAATTTGGGAAGGTGGTAAAGCATGTTATTAGGAGGCAGGAGTAGGTGAAGTTGTTAATGGCATGGTAAAGAGTTAAATATTTTACTATTTTAATGATTAAATAACATAATGATGTAAGAATGCCCTCTTGTTTTGAGAGGAGGACAGAGTGTTGGGGTAGGTGGGGGGCACAGTGTGGAAAGAGAGTTGGGTGAGGGGGAGTTGAAGACTTGTGGTGGGTGGGTTGAAGACTGGGGAGGAGATTGAAGCCCTGGGGTTGGGGAGAGTTGAATTGGGCTGTGGTTGGTGGGGGGGATTGATTTAATTGAGGAACATTTTCAGTTCACACATGTTGAGATAATATTAAATTCCCATGATATTTAAATTTTCTTTACATAATGTTGAAGTCACATTTTGCATTACAGCAGATTTCCGCGGGTACCTGCTAGTAAGCATGGAGTATGCCAGTACTCCATCTGGAAAGATGGTGTGGGGACAAAAATGGCTACCCCATGAAATGTGTACCAAATGATACACTTAAAAGCTACTATGGAGTGAAGTCATAAGCCTTTTTTAAAGCCATACCTTTTATTCTCTCGTATTATAATGGGGTAGGGTGTGGTTAGGTAAATGAGAGAGCAGGTTGAAAGGGGGGGGGAGTGGATGAAGGTGAATAATATGACATCCCTTCCAAGTAACTTCAACTTGGAAGGAGGCCACTAAGCCCATCGAGCCTCCACAATGGTTGCCAACCTATTGTTGTTTGTCCTTGCTCTGTCCTTAAATGCTGAGCATCAAGAAAGGGAGCAGCACGTACCATTTTGAAGTCTTTGGTATGACTCCACCACAGTCGGGTTCGAACCACCAACGTCCCACATTCACAGTAGCCACTAACTATTACACAATCAAATCTTGTTGAATGCACTGTTAAATTTGGCAGAGGGGTCAGGTGAGATTAAGATGGGTTGGATGGAGAACAAATGGGTCCACCAAGTCAAGAGACCAATTTTATGTGCATGTCCACATGTATGAAATCTGTTTTTGAATACTTTGTTGAATGAATGATTGATGTTTAAGTCGTTCTATCTCCTCCTTTTAAATTCCAATCATAAGTCTTGAGAAAACTTTCTAAATTGGATGTTGAATATACTTTGACAGTTTTTTTTATGCTTTCCTCCAGATTTAAAAAGAAACGACGTGCTTTGTTTTTGCACACTTCTTATGTTGGTGCCCTAATTTTCTAAATCTTTGTTTTATCCAGAACAAGCTCTCGAACAGCGTCTGGCCAAGATAGATCACACAGCTGTACATGCTCACCTGCTGGATATGCGCATCGGACAAGGAAAGTACGAGCGAGGATTTTTTCCATGCTTGCAGGCTGAAGTTCTGGCAACTGGGCCTGTTACAGATAGGTGTGTCATGCATTTCAACTACTTTAATTATCACTTTAACTTTTTACATTTTCAAATGGAACAAAACATAATTGATGGAATATAATGGTGTCAGATTTTTCATATTTGGGGACTTGGCAGCTGTTGTTTTTTTTTTTTTCTTCTTCTGATTAATAGCCTAATATGGAAAGAAAGTGCAAACACAAGTCAGCCCGTGTTCTTTTTCTCCGAAGAAGGGTTATCACTTCAAACTCCACCTTCTCATTGCTTTCCATGGTGGTTAGCATACCTCGATCAACATTCTATTGATTCCATCCATTGCCCTTTTCTGTTATCAAGTGTTTCCTATTTATTATCCACTGTGTCTGTCTTGCACGTTTCTTCTCCAATGAACAATCACTGGTTTAAGACACTTCATGGAGCCATTGTGACATAAATTATAAAGATTTTGTGAAGGAAGATGTGGTCAACCTTCAAGCTCAACCCATGCAGGAAATTCAACTTTTTCAAAGCTCATTCATCATCCTTCTATTAATTTGCAGTTGGTCACTGGCTTTGACACCAATACAAATCTTTATTACGGACCCTAGGGATAAAAAAGCTACATATATCGAACAAACTGTTTTAAATGGCACACCTCGTTGCCATTAGAGCATTTAAATTGAATCGGATGTGGCAATAAATGTGAATTATTGCTCCCAGCTTGCCAGCTTGATGACAGAAGACACCGTTTGAATTTTTGCCGCCTTCATCCCTATCCTGTGCGTGCACGGATGAGTTGTTAGGTCATCTCTTCGAGCATGACCTAATAATATGGGTGTCGATGTCCTTCGATCCGTCCGTCCGTTCACAATGAAGTTGAAGCGGGAGATCTGGTTATTAGTGATCCTGATAGAGGTCGATGAGACGTACACGATGGTATGACTTTCAAGGTCACTGAAGGTCAAGGTCACGAGGCCTTTGAAGTTGCGAAAATGACGATTTTCAAATTCTATCTCCTCCGCCATTTCTCAAGCGATCTTGAATTTGATTGTGGCAAATGAATCTATGAGATAATGTCTAAATTTTGATCAGGCCGGATTTTCGATATTCGCTTTTGTTTTCGTTTCACGTGACTTCAAAGTTGGCAAAAAATGCGAAAATGACGATTTTCAAAATCTATCTCCTACATTTCTCAAGCGATCTTGAATTTGATTGTGGCATATTAATCTATGGGACAATATCTAAATTTGGTCAGGCCGGATTTTCGATATTCGCTTTCGTTTTCGTGTCACGTGACTTCAAAGTTGGCAAAAAATGCGAAAATGACGATTTTCAAAATCTATCTCCTCCTACATTTCTCAAGCAATCTTGAATTTGATTGTGGCATATGAATCTATGGGACAATATCTAAATTTGGTCAGGCCGGATTTTCGAATTTCGCTTTCGTTTTCGCGTCACGTGACTTCAAAGTTTGCAAAAACTGCCCTACCTTCAGGAGGCTATATATTCTCTACTGGGCATGGTAAAAGTTAGTGAATGGTGTCATTGCATAGCAGCTGACCTTGTATATTATATTTATACATTTTCTGCCGAAAGTGCAGAAGTTTCAAAACCCGAATTGTCAACGTCTGCATTTATTTTCAAAATATAATTTCGTGCACGCGCGCCAAAATGCCGAGTCATCTTTAACCAAACTGCGCAGTTCGAGCTGCGCAGTAGAACTGCGCAGTAGTCTTCGGTCATAACTGAACATTGAGAACTTGTGGTATTATTTCTCGCAGAGATGACCGTCACTACCGCATGGGGGTAATTTTATTTTTGAAGTAACTTCTGATTGTTTTGAAGTACAATGATATTGTAATGAAATTGGGCTTTTGCAGTCATAATTCCATCAAACATTTGGGAGCAAAAATGTTATTTAGCTTGAATACCTAAAGGCCCGGTCACACCTTGACGTTTCAGCCAGCGATGGCAACGTATTAAAATGTATGTAAAACGCTGGCTTACGTTGAACTTTTGATGATTTTTTTTTAAAGATTTGGACGTATTCATAGCGACTTGGTCTTATGTATAACGCATTGGTAACGGACACAGAACGTTTCGTTGTGTTATAGATAACTTATACCAACGAATGCTGAACCTGTTGTCGGCCTACACAACCTATGCCCAACGATAGTCTAACTTAGGCATAGCGCGTTGCACGCATCGCCGATGATGTCGTGACGTAGCCTATTAAAAGGCTGATGCACAACAATTCGAATCATAACTGCCGTAGAAATGGAAGTGTCAACATCGCGGTCACACCTTGGCGATCTTGCCAGCGTATGCCGACCTAAGAAAAATGTGTCTAAAACGTTGGGGGCACGTCAAATACGGTATGAGTAAGTTTGGTATACGTGAGTAGAACGCTAAAGTATGCTATCATACGTCGTAGTAAGTAGAGTACGTCAAGAAATTTTAAACATGTTCAAAATTTTACGACGTACTCGGCGTATGACACACGTTCCGCATGCGATGGGGATAAGTTGTACACACGATATGTGGACGCTTACACACGTCCACAAACGCTACTTATAAGCTACTCATAAGTCGAAACACGTCGCGGTAATGTCTTTTTTACGCGAAAAATTATTTCTAACTTATGTTTGACGTGCTTTGAACCAATTCTTTACGTAGTCCCAACACACATCGACGTATGTAGACGTATTCCAATGACGTCTTCCGGTCGACAAAAAAAAAAAAATTAACGTGTTTCTAGCTTACAACTGCCATATAAAGACGTGTTCCCAGCGGTTTTGGGAATTGGTATATAAAAATGCTGCTCATAAAAGGGGAACCCAACAGTGTTTTCGAGTCCTTTTTGAGTCGATGTCCATGTCAGCAGTAACAGTATCAGTATCAGTATCAGTATTAGTATTAGTATTAGTATTAGTATTAGTATTAGTTTGTTCATGTTGGCAGTAGTAGGTGAGTGTGAGGGGGAGGGTGTGGGTTATGATGGATCGTCCTTGCGTTTTACGATTTAACGATTTAAATGATAAACTCAACGATTTAAATGGCTGCAACTCCACTATTGAAAGTAGACGCTTGCGCTCAACAATTGGATTTTTTTTACACTCAACGACTTTTAAACGGTACCACTCAGCTATTTTCATTGTTTAGAATGAACGATTTAAATTGCTGTCACTCGCCTTTGTTTTTTGACGCTGGGGTTTGGAAATTTGAAGCGCTTCTTCTGAACGTGTTAAAACGCTCAAACTCGACTATTTTAAATAGACGCTGCCGATGGACAATTGGAATCATAGCCAAGCTAGACATCAAAGTGTGAACATCCTCGTCATGCCAAAGAAAAGTTTGAAGAATGCTGCCAATAAGTGTCCTGGCCGTGGCCGTGGACGCTGACGCAAGGACGATCCATTATACCGACGTCTTTCTGTCGACGTGTGGCATCGAACGCGTAACGTGCCAACAACACGTTAATCATAGGTTAGAAATAAGTTTCAGGTACGCTAAACATTACCTCGGCGTGTCTCAACTTATGATTAACTTACAAGTAGCATGTGGTGACGTCTGTCAACGATCGCAGACCGTGCATACAACTTGTGGCCAGCGTAGCGGAACGTGTGAGTCATACGCCGGCATACGTCGTGAAATTTCAAGCATGAAAGAATTTGAGGACAACCGAAAAGTACAACGTTTAAAGCCAACGTACAACGACGTATGGCAGTGTTTTTCAGCGTGCTCTCAATGTTATCAAAACTTACCCATAACGTATTCAACGTGTGCCAGCGTTTTAGAAAAAAAATTCAAAAATCGGCATACGTTGGCTAAAACGTCAAGGTGTGACCGGGCCTTAAGTCCCATTGTTGAATAGTGGAGCATAAAATGGACTGATTGTCAAACGGAGCTTTTTTGAAATTTATGACATTGTATCCAGAACCATGTTGTTTCACATAGGTGGTCTCGGAGAAGTTCCATGGCACGGTGGCGTAGGAAAGACAGGGTACGACAACAGTCAGAGCATCTGCAGCTGGACAACACTCAGCGGGAGGTAGATATTGCTTCCTTTTCCTCCCAAGTGACCTTTTTGCCTTTAAAAAGTCATTTAATAAATAATATATCTCAACAGAGGTCTCGTCAAGTTTTATTCATGTTTTTCATTTCTGTTTTTGTTTTTTTGCAAAATTTTAATTTCACAAACGATGTATTAAAATGTTTTGCTCAATTACTGTACCACTGCTAAAACTCAATCAAAAGTGCAATACTCTTTTGTGTGTGGGGGGGAAAAAAAACAACTGTCAAAATAGACCACGCAAACAGAAATCTGAAAAGAGTGGGGGGGGGGAGTGGGATTGTGAAAAGACAACTGCCAAACTAATTATGGGATATAACGTTTTACATTTCAATTTGATATTTAGATGTGTACATTCTCCAAGCAAGATGTTGATTGCTCGCTCAGACGTGGTGAAGCCAGCAATGAAAAAGAAGCCCATAAAGGAGCCAACAGACCATGCCTTTCAAGCTGTCTGATGGAACTTGCACAAAGTGTGACATTAGGTGGTGTTTTGTTAGCTCCCTCTTATGTGCTCACACTTGGATTCCTTGAATGGCAAGTGCCGCAGCTCTTATTACTCCACGCACGCAAAGCTAAAAGTAGGCTTAAGGTTCACTTCTGTCTGTCTGTCTGTCTGTCTGTCTGTCCATCTATCTCTACAAACGTCAGTTTATGATCGTGGAATAACTTTATTTCAATTGAATGTTATATTTTGAAGACTAATCGGAAAAAAAACGAACCTATAGTTTAGCAGTAGCACCACTTGGCTCTGAATTAATCCTGATTGTGTAGGTGCAGAGAGGAGTGAGATTTTTTTTTTACTCTGTCTACCTGTCTGGCAGTCAAACAAAATTGAAAATCATTCCAAACAGGAAACTTCCTGTTTCTAAGGATGTCATAATGGAGACAAACAACAGGCACGAAGAACCAATGTAACGTGTTAAATAAGGTGGTGTAAAGGATGCTCCATCAATGGCGGTAAACTTCTGAAGTTTTTATTTTCCTCCGACGTTTTAAATCTTTATTTTATTTCAGTTGAATTATATACTGCATCACTGCAGAACACAAGTCGCCTTTTTGCCACTTTCAAAACACTTGTTTTGGAGTGCACGGAGAAAATATTATGGAATTATACTTCATCAATCCCAATTAAATTTGTCGCTCGTAGACTCCACCCATGTTCTTGTTTCTCAAGACAATATGGGGTAAGGTGTTCCATGAACTCTCTAGTTTAGTTATTGGAACTGGCAGGAGCAGAAATGGGGGATGAGGCAGAGTGTTTGACATTGATTACTGACACTCTCCTAATGTTGTTTGTCGTTGCCTCCTTTGATAATTCTCTTGATATGCATTTTAAGGTCATTCAATATTGCATACAAAAGACAATTATGTTGGATGTAGGAAATATAATATTATGTGAAATATTTACATACACCCCTGCCCCTTCCTCCCCCCCCACCCCTCCCTCCATGAAGAGATACATCCAGGAAGCTCGCAGCAAGAGTGTGCGACAGCCCAAGCTTTCCGAGCTATCTCCCTCTGTCATCGCCCAGACCAACTCAAAATTTGTTGAAGGTCTTTTACGCGAATGTCGCCTTAAGGTGGGAGTTGTTTCCTGTCTTGTTAGGGTGCTGTGTTGAGCTTAATTAACTGAGCTGTTGGTCTCCGAAGAACTTTATGAGAAGAATTGAACAGATTAAGCTTGGAAACCCAAAAAAACTACAATGTTTGAGTGTACAATCAACAGAAAAGCAAAATGGTGGCATGATGATATATAACATCCTCGTTTACTAAAATGATTGGTCTAGGTTTGGAATTTTTGGATATTTTGATTAAAGAAAACAAAAACTGTAAACGACGCATGCCTCAGTTCTTTTGCTGCATCACCCGCTCATTGTTCTTCTGTATTTGCAGTTTTCTATATTGTCATAAATTTGTAACTTGGTATGACATGCAGACTAAACGTATGCTGGTGGAGAAGCTCGGCCAAGAAGCTGTGGACCTTGGCCATGGAGAGGTGAACATTACTGGGCTGGAGGAAAACACATTGCTAGCCAGCCTTTGTGATTTGCTGGAAAGAATCTGGAGCCATGGTCTCCTCATCAAGCAGGTGAAATATTGACGTACAATAATTATGTGTTATCTCAGAAAGATACCGGAGTTGATCTTTCAGGTTAAGATTTTGTTATCAAGATGATCTTGATGAAAAATTCACTTCGTTTTTATTTCGTTTGGAGAATATCGTTTTTGTATTGCTGAATGCCACTCTTATCTGGAGACGCAAACCCAAGTCTTGCAGCCAGGATGATTGCCGAGTAGTTAGTGTTGATTATCAGCAGCAGTTGGTTTTATTTTCTTAAAATATGCATGGAGACTGCATCATTTTTGCAAAAACATTGTTCCTTGTTCAAACGTGCTCTCTATTAATAGGACTATGCTCAGAGAGTAGCATCTTCAGCCATTTCTGGTATCTCTTATCCCAGCAAGTACAATATGACATTATTAACCTAATCTGTGCTTCATACCTGAAAACTCGGCCATTTCTGTAAAGCTTGAAAGCACCATCATTTCTTCTTGCTTCCAATGCGACTCGCCTTGTTTTTAAGGCTCCATAGTTGGTGAGTTTGTTTTTTTTTTTAAATGTTCCTTTAATTGGCATATAATTTAAACTTTCATTTTGAAAGTCAGAAATTACATCAAAATGCAAGTTGAATTGAATTTGCATTTGTTGAGGTCCATTCCTAGAATGACAAATTTGCTGTCTGTGCGTGTGTTGTCTTTTTCACAATCGGTTCTGGGCATTCCATGTGTTCTCTGAATAAAATCTTTAGTTGGTCATGCTTTTGAATAGATGTGTCCCAAGCACACCCTTATGTGTAGAACATGTTTGAGAAATGCCTTTTCACCCAATAATTTTTCTTTCTGAGTAATGAACTCTGTGTACACTTTGTACATGCAACAATTACCATAGTTTTCTTCTTTTCAATTGAATGATTATGTATTATTGAACATTCTGGCACCATTTACCGCAGGGTAAGTCTGCATTATGGTCTCACTTAATGCGATACCGAGAGAAAGAGCAGCAAGAAGCAGAAGCTAATGATAGCTCAACATACACATGTGAGTTAAACTTGCAATTTGTTTGGATTTATTGATTACATTTTTTCGAGATATTATTATTTTGTACTTGTAGAGGATGGCCTGTTTGGTTTTCTCTTCTGCATATATAGCTCATGATGCTGGGATCACATATTCAAATGATGTATACTGTTGATTTGTCAATTGTCTGCTAATGTTCTTGTCCAGCATGTATTATACGTGCAAGTTCCTCGCTGAGCCTTAGATACAATGGAGTATGAGGAGAGTCAAAAAAAATTTTTTTTTTCTTTTCGTGACTTATCAAAGCCAAAAACTTGACTTCTTCCACCCAACCAGGAAACTCACTCACCACGAGGAATAATGTGAAACATTGGTTAAAAACTATTTAGCAAAGTAGTGACATCTCTGCCGATTGCATTTTGGTTTTGTGGGAATAAATTTTTCATACCTCCTTGTGTATGTTTTACTTTTTCTTCTCCATCCAGATTTGGCTCCTGGTCATGAAAGGAGGAAGACTGCTGCAACACCATCTCTTCCTTCCCTGAAAGTTTCCTTAACCCAGGACATGAGGTATGACCTTATTTGTAAGTCAATTTGCCTGTCTCTCTTTCTTTCTCTCAATATTGCTATGTTAGTTTCCTGTCCAGTTTTCTTTTTGGACTGCTAATTAACTTGGTTGAGGCTTGTGGAGTCAGCCAGGAAACATTTGGAGCCCAAGTCTTTTCACAAAGGCCTAACATGGATGAAGGTGGCAGGATTTTGGAATTTGTTCAAGGTACTCTCAAAAACTCACCTTCCCTCTCTTTGCTGAAGACACTGTGTGCTCTTTAATGACCAGTGTTTGGAGATGGGTCCTTTGACTTGATATCCTAATGAAGGATGTTGCATACATTCATGTATCGCCCTGCATGTAAAACACTACGATGATAGTCTAAAACTGGGCTGAGATTAAAAACCAGGCAAGACAACTCGGGCAAATGCACATACCTTGAGGTTATCTTTCTAGCCCATGCCATAGGCCATCTACATATTACAAATACAACTAGAATGACACTAGGTACAGCACATATCTCTGCCAGGCTCAACATTTTACTTTTTGTATCCCACAGATTTGCAACTGCACCTTAACCAAAATCTAATCGGCTGGTTCTTGTCACTTTTTGAGATATCGTGCTCGCAGACAGACAAACGGGTGAAAATATAACTTCTGTCTGTCTTTGGTGGGGGAGGTAAAAACAGTGTTGATTTCCTGCCCAGTATATATGGCACCTTCATTCTGGTTTTTAAATTTGTATTGGTGGGAACAATCGTCTGGGTGGCAGACAGGCTTTTGTTCTTTGCACATTATGCGGTTTTACTGTGCGAGACATAATCTGTGGCTGATGCTCACAATTGTAGCCAGAGGGTGCTAATATAAATAAATGTGTTTATGTGTATATGTATATGTATATATATGTATATGTATATGTATATGTATATGTGTATATATGTATATATGTATATATGTATATATATATGTATATGTATATATATGTATATGTATATGTATATGTATATGTGTATATATGTATATATGTATATATGTATATATATATTGTCTTACCTTGTCCACGCCAATAAACACCGACGATGGACGGATGAACCGAACAGCTTTTAACAACTCCCTTCGATTGCATTCGGATAATGGAGGCTCTGGGCATGCGTGGAAATCGCAGAAGCATACAAGGCTCTTTGCTCTTTTAAATTGGGGATTTATTTCCCTGCAAATAAATAACCAGGGGAAGATTAACCCGATGTAAGGGACGACGACGGTATGAGGGAGGAAACATGTAATCAATAACTAAATAATTATGTACAAGTCTGGAGACGGCGATGATTCATGAGCAATGTACACGGGATACCACGGGCAAACTGGCGTGAATCAGGAAAAACGTAAATGATGAAAGATGTAGTACTCGAAGAGCACGACTTGCATACCAACTTTCATTCGAAACAGTTGAAAACCCTAGGAGCTCGATGCCCAATTTATTGATTTTTTTTTTTTTTGACATTTTCTAAGTTCGTGACCTTGTGACGAAAGTGAAAAATCGAGCTCTGTGGGGCTATTATATGCAGGTGCCATTGAGCTAACCAAATACCGAAATTCCTGCCAGATTCGACAAACCCCCTCGGAGAAGATGTAACTTGAAACCGGCTACCCCCTAAAAACACCTTTTTTTTTTGGGCGTGGCTCCGCCCATAATGGGCGCAGCACGCCCATTCTCCGGAAAACACAACTAGATCATGATACAAACCTCGCACCCTAATTTTATCAACATCAGATCAAAACCCACGGAGCTATGCTCGAGACAGACAGACACACACCCATAACGACTATAGTGGTCACTTACTGACTCGTGAACCAACAAGAGACTAAGAAACCAATGGTGTGACATACTGGACTGAAACACAGAAGGGAAGGGATAACGAGAACCTTTTGTGGGGCCTTAGCTCTCTTGGTGAGCAGGTACACAGGCCAGATGAAGCAGGCAATGCAGCAGGTGATGAACAAGACGAGGCAGGAACATGAGCACGCGAACCGTTCCTCTCAGGAGCGCCAAAAACTCTCCCCGCACCCTCCAGCCAACCTACTCTCCCTGCACCTCGCAGAACCAGGACACGATCCGAAACTCCTCTCCTCAGGAGGCATCAAACTCCTCCACTCGTCTCTGGATAACGTGGCCCCTTTCAAAGCCCCTCCTCTCTTTCAACAGGATAAGCCCCCTTTCACTCCTTTCCCCTTCCTGAATGTTGCCATGCACCCACCTCGGCGTGTTACCCAGGTATTATAGAAGGTTGGACGTATGATATCTTAACCTTAAACCCCAATTAATTATTACCATGCCACACACTTTGTATGATGCACATTTAAATAGGACATTCCTTAAGCTACATTTCCCTACTTAATTACATAATGACATCGAGCAGCATTTCTTGTGCAATTATTCGCTTGGTCTACATAAAGTGACATCTCCAAGTTTATCGAATACCTTTTTACTGTTGATTCTGTACGAACAGTTTCGCATGCGCTTTTTGCGAATAGTGCCAACCGTATAGTGCTCGTCATTCACCCATGCTTCCCACATTATTGTTGCCCCCCCCTCCCCACTCCTCCACCGCACTTTCTCCTCCCTCCTCAATCTGCATCTATTTCTTCACTTTGTGTTTTTGTGATTATCTACCATAGAATTAAAATTAAATGTCTACATTTTTAAATGTGTAATTGTCAAAGTTGTGCGATGAAAATTGCTAAAGAAGATGCTTTGAGATTATGATAAAAAAAAAAAATGTATATTTTGTATTTTAGGCACATTCAGAACATGAGTGAGATCCGTACAGATGTTGGGCGTGCACGGGCCTGGACAAGACTGGCTATGGAGAAGAAAGCTCTTTCATACCACCTCAAACAACTTCTGTCTGACCAAGATCTCACCAAGTATGTGAAGAATATTTATTATCGAGCACACAGATTGTTCCACTAAACTAGCAATGATATCATCCTGAGCTAGCAGAGTACCCACCATACGGGGGATCTTGTTCCAAGCATGCGATACGTTCTTCTGACACATACCTTTATTTGGGTGGTATATCGGCAATTAACAGCTCTGTACAGGAAAAATAAATTACCTGGATTACATGCATGAAGCAAAAACATGCCTACTGCTTTTAATTCAAAACACCTGACTGCACTAGAAATCGTCAGGACAGGAATACTGCACTGTAAATGGTGGAGACTTGTAATACCCTTCCCTATTTGGAGGCGGCGCTACATGATACACATTGACATCGAGAATTTGCATCCCCCCCCCTTATCCCCACCCCTCCCCTCATCCACCCCTCCCCTCCCCAAGACCACCAGCAAAGATTAAAAAAAAAACCACACCTATACATTAATTGGGGTTACAATGATCTGTAACAAGTCTGGATGTAATTAGGCCAGAACTGCAGTAGGAATACCATGACAAACAAATACACAAACACCATTCCATGAATGAAAACACACAAACAGAACGGGTCACCAAAAGACTATTGCAACTCTGCAAAGGAGGAGACCTCTCTAAGGAGATTTACAACAATTAGACCTGTCGGATCGCAAAGACTGACGATGTATGGTCTGCCAAAGACTCATAAAGGTAGTGTTCCTCTATGGCCGATCCTTTCAATGACTGGCTCTGCACAGTATGAATTCACCAGATGGTTATGCGAACTATTGCAGCCAGCACTGCACAGTGTCTCAGAACATGTAATTGCGGATTCCTTCACCTTCGCCGATGCCATACAGTCCGTCACACACCTCAACGAGAATTCCACAATGTGCTCAAATGATATAGCCAGTCTACTCACGAATGTCCCACTGAGAGAAGTGATCGAAATCTGCACGCAACTTCTGTATCATGTTGACTTGACAACCTCCACCGGTCTCTGAGTCTGTCTTCATTGAATTAATGAATATGGCGACCCATTCTGTTGAGTTCAGTTTCAATGATTCAGTGTATACTCAGATGGATGGAGTGGCGATGGGATCCCCTCTCGGCCCTCCTGTCTTTGCAAACATCTTTGTAGGTTACTGTGAAAAACGTGCTTTTGCAGATCCACATCCTGGAGTTCAACCCCCTTCTTTCTATTATCGGAACGTGGATGACATCTTTGCTGTCTTTGAGTCAACCTTAGCATGTAAAGTCTTCTTAGAGTACCTGAACTCTCTCCATCCATCTCTTGAGTTCACCTTGGAGATGGAACGCTCCAGCATGCTTCCCTTCTTGAACGTCTTAGTCGTCAAATCGGCCGACGCTTATAAAACCACAGTCTACCGAAAGTCTACTTTTACCGGACAGTATTGTTGTGGATTCTCGCCCACGGCGTGCGAACGACCGCGTTTAACCAATAGCGGCCGCTTCGCCCACCGAACGTGCAATCCAGTCGCGGGTTTCCGGATGAACGCCGAAAACCAGCCACGGGTGTAGTTTAAGCACACCACAGCCTAGTCAACACTCTACCCATGTGCTACAGGGTCAATCGTCGATATACCTAATTAATCGCGCGGGCAGACTACCGAGAGTCTGTACCTCAACGGGGCCGCTCGGAAACGAGCCGCTTAAGCAGCTCGCTTCGTTTTGGGATAACCGAGCGGGGTATTTATCGCGCAGCCCCGTTGGACCCGATCACTTTATCGGCTATTTAAAAACCAACTATATTCCGAACGCAGAATGGCAGTTCAATTCGGGAAAAGGACGCAACGAACGGGTTAACATTTAAACAAGCACATTTATTGAATAAGTGGCACATATGCAGTCATGTAATCAAGCTAGGCAAGACACGCATGCAGTTTGTAATCAACAAAGGCAAAAACAAAAGCACGCATGCAATTATGTAACATGTAAGGGACAAACCACGAGCAATGCTAAAGAGCTACTACCGTTTATCTATTATGTACACATTTAACAGTTCTACTTAAAGACATGGCGCCACAACGTTCATGCAAGGAAAAACCCCAGGACAGACGGGGGTAGACTGGACCCCTTGGGGTCTTTATAAACACGGAGCAGTGTAGACCGCAAAGGCTCTGAGAGACCAGGCTGGCTACCTTGTCCCTCGTGGTGACTCGCAAGGGTGACCCTCGATGTCCCTTCTCCCGCGGCCCACGGTTAGGCACGGTCCGGCAGGCCGTGCGCCTTGGCTCCGATGCGCTCCTCTCTCTCCAGCTCCTCACCGACTGCATAGACTCCAGACGACTCGGTGACCAAAGGCTCCACACAACTGCCCACAACTCCGACACGACACTCTTTCCTCTCCTCCTCACACCTCTACAACCTCCAGCAGCCCCCGACCTTGCGTTCAGCGCGCCCTTTTATCTCCACGGCTCCTCGCCCCTCCCTTCTGCCCCCCCTCTTCCAGCACACGCGGGAAACTTCCAGAAGAAGGGCGTTTTCCTCGCCGAATCGGGGCCTTTCTTTTGTGTTTTCCATAGCTTTCGTCTTTTCCGCACGTGTTGAGAATCCACTCGCTGGATCCGTCGTTGGGGGGAGTGGGGCCGTCGTCCGTTTTCCCCCGATGAATGCCAGGCTTCTCGCAACCATGTGCCGAGGTGGAAATGCGGTTGTGGTTGTGGTGAAGGTGTTGGTGGTGGAGGTGGTTGTTGTGAAGCGGTTGATGGGAGCGATGTTGGTGGTGGAGGTGGTTGTTGTGAGCGGTTGGTCCAAAATAATGATGGCAAAAGAAAAACGGCTAACTGAAGATTCACAGCCCGGTTATACGAATAATTCCTTTAGACATCGGTGGGGAAATCTATCTGAACACAGACTTATCGACATAACTGATCTTGGGGATATCCTTTATGGTGTCCTGTTAATTTCCACAGCCGTAACAGTATATTAGGTTGGACTCTTACAGTTCCTCTCTATACAAGAGTGGATTGATTGGTATCTTGGTCAATAGAGCAAGAAAGATGTACTCCATGCTGAAATTGAGACCATCAAGACTATTGTTCTTGATCATGGGGATCCTGAACAGATAATCAAAATAAATATATGTATGTATGTATATGTGTGTATATATATATATATATATATATATATATATATATATATATATATATATATATACATCCACATCCACAAATTCCTGAACCCACCAAAGAATGTTATAATCAAACCTGGTAAATGTCCAGTATACCTATGTCTATCTTGGAAAGGTAAAAGTGTCTCAACGTTTTGAAAACCAGATCAGACAGACAGTGTCCCATTCGTACTATGCTGTTCAATGGTGAGCATCGCCGCAGATTATGTCTCGCACGGAAACCACATAATCTGCAAAGAGTAATCATATGCCTGTTCCATCCAGACGATTTTTCCTGCTAATGCGAACCATTTAACCAGAAAGCACGTGATGTGATCGTCGGGTAAATCGAAATGTGTGGAGTGTGACGAGCACTCCCCCGAACCCCATTGGACAAAGTCCGACACCAAAGCATCACTTCCAACCCATCCAATCCAGAGGCCTCGGCCAACGGTCATTTTTTTTATTTAAATTTAACACCTACAGGCTCAACAGGATTTGAACTCAACAGCTCAACAGGTGGGAGAATTTAAAACCCACACTGTCTACCTGACAAAGGTCTTCCTGCATGCATGCATGCAGCGACATTTGCACCTCACTGGTCGGCCCACTCTGAATCTGGGTCGTACATGCTACAGTCCCTTCAATAGATTGGGAAGGGTAGGGGATTAAGAGGGATGGAAGAGGAAAGTGGGGAGGGAAGAAGAAAGTGGGGAGAGGGAGAGTGGTGGAAAGGCCAAAAAACGTGGTAGCTTCAGGCCCCAGTGAGGTTAACCAGGATACACCTTGAGACCCCAAGGAGAGCGGTGACCGAGGATCACCTGATGAAGGATATAATTAAATAAGGCTGTTATTTATCTTCAAAGGGGTGTTTAAATTAAGCCAAGCACCAAATTTTCACTTTTGCACTTCCTTGGAGTTTTCTTCATATGCATGTAAAGTTTCAGGCTGTCAGGCTTCATGGTTTTGGACTTATGGAGGACACACACACACACACACACACACACACACACACACACACACACACACACACACACACACACACACACACACACACACACACTAGTATAGATGAGACTTTTGTACTGATTTATTGAACTAGTATGTGCGGGCCCATAGGCGCGGTCCCGTAGGTGCGTGCCCATACGTGCAGCTTCGTTCCTTCGCTCTCGTAAACGACGACTGGATTGGGGCATTGTTTCAATTAGATCGGGCCAACCATATGATAAATGGCCATAACTTGGGAAACACCTGGGAAACATACTCAGGTCCCCAGTGTCAATTGTGACGTCTTATCAAACGAAGAAGAAGAAGAATTGCAACGTCAATCGTGCAAAAAAAATAGAGGATTTATTACGTCATTCGTGATGTCATAGCACTGTGTCCTATCATTGGTTGGCAAATAAATGGCCGTAACTTGGGAACCACTTGTCCGATTAATATCAAACCTTGAAAAGGCACATCCACAGGGCCCCAGCAATATACCTGGCAAGTTTCAATTAGATCGGACCAGTGGTTGTCGAGAAACAGCGGTCGCAGACAGACACACAGACAGACACACAGACACACAGACCCGTATGTGCGTGCCCGTTCGTGTGTGGCCATACATGCAAAAAAAAAAAATCATAATTTCAAACCGCGAGCCAGAAGCAACAACCACACAGGCCGTTCCTTCGCTCTCGTGTGCCGGTATGTGTGTGCCCGTACGTGCGTGGCCGTACGTGCAAAAAAAAAACTTTCAAACGTGTGCCAGAAACTAATGCACAGTCTGTTCCTTCGCTTTTGCATGCCGGTACGTGTGTGCCCGTACGTGCATGGCTGTACATGCGTGCCCATATGTGTGTGGCCGTACGTGCCAAACAAAAAAAAAAAAAACTTTCAAACCGCATGCCAGAAACGATAAACACACAGGCTGTTCCTTCGCTCTCCCGTGCCCGTACGTGCGTGCCTGTACGTGTGTGCCCGTATGTGCGTGGCCGTACGTGCAAAAAAAAAAAAAAATTTAAACAATTGTGACGTCAATCGTGATGCCATAGCACCGTGTCCTGTCATTGGTTTGGTAAATAAATGGCCATAATTTGGGAACCGCTCGTCCGATTAATATCAATCCTTGAATAGGCACATCCACGTGTCCCCAGCAATATACCTGGCAAGTTTGGGATTAATTAACCTTGGGATTAATGAATAATTTGAACAATTAATTCAAACCTTGGGAAAAAACAGCTTTCAAACCCTTGGGAAACAGCCGTTTCCCTTGGGAAAATTCAAACCTTGGGATTAATTAATAATTTGAACAATTAATTCAAACCTTGGGAAAAAAACAGCTTTCAAACCTTGGGAAACAGCTGAAACGGATGAAGAAGAATGATATCAAACCTTGAAAAGGCACATACTCAGGTCCCCAGCGTCAATTGTGACGTCATTTCAAGCGAAGAAGAAGAAGAAGAATTGTGACGTCAATCATGCAAAAAAAAAAATTGACGTCAATATGATGTCATAGCACCGTGTCCTGTCATTGGTCGGCAAATAAATGGCCGTAACTTGGGAACCGCTCGTCCGATTAATATCAATCCTTGAAAAGGCACATCCACGTGTCCCCAGAAATATTCCTGGCAAGTTTCAATCAGATCAGACCAGTGGTTGTCGAGAAACGGTCACACACACACACACACACACACACACACACACACACACACACACACACACACACACACACACACACACACACACACACACACACACACACATTGCTGGAATTATAGATAGACTGGTGCGTGCCCGTACATGAAAAAAAGGAACAATTGTGACGTCTTTCGTGACGTCATAGCACCGTGTCCTGTCATTGGTTGACATAAATGGCTGTAACTTGGGAACCGCTTCTCCGATTAATATGAAACCTTGAAAAGGCACATCCGCGTGTCCCCCGCAATATTCCTGGCAAGTTTAAATTAGATCGGACCAGTGGTTGTCGAGAAACGGCGGTCGCACACGCACACGCACACGCACACGCACACGCACACACGCACACACACACTGCTGGAATTATAGATAAATGATTATACAATGCATTACATGGCAGATCTATCAAGAGACAATGTATGAATTAAATTTAGGTTTGTATCGATTTATTTTTACTTTGTCCAACATGTACCCACAATCTGTGCTTCTCTTGTTATTTGAAACGTTTTTCCTTGAGAATATTACTTTGCTTTGAAGAAAGTGGTTTAAGGATGAAAAAAACTACAGCATTTTCTGCTTATCTGGAATTTACATTCCTGATAAAGTGTTGTCATCGCGCATTGTCCGTCCGTCTACTTTTTGACTTCTCCGGCCAAATCGCTTGGCCGATCAGGCTGAAATTTTGCAGCAACGTTCCTCTCCTGACTGGTAACAGGAATTGCAAAGCTCGTTCCGGTCACATGACTTTAAGTAGGTCAAAATGGCCGACTTAGTAAATTTCTTCAAACATCCTCTCCATACCCATCAGTCAAAATGATACCAGATTTGAGTTACAACATTAGGCCAAGGTAGGGATATTAAATTGTGAAGGTCATGCCGATCATATGACCGGAAGTGTGTCAAAATGGCTGACTCAATTTTTGGGAAAATCGCATAAATTCCTTCAAAAATTTTCAGACCCACCAGTCAGAATGCTACCAAATTTGGGAGGCAACATAAGTACAGGGTTCTGATGCTAAATTGCAGAGGTCATGCCGATCACATAAACGGAAGTGTGTCAAAATGGCAGTCCTGCAAATTCCTTCCAAAATCATCATCTCCTGATCCACCAGTCAGAATGCTACCAAATTTGGGTTACAATATTAGTCCAGGGTAGGGATGTTAAATTGTGAAGGTCATGCCAATCACCTGACCGGAAGTGTGTCAAAATGGCCGCCTTAATCAATTTTTGGGAAAATCACGTAGATTCCTTCAAAAATCTTCCTCTCCAAACCCACCAGTCACAATGCTACCGAATTTTGGTTACAACCTCAGGACAGGGTCCTGATAAATTGTAGAGGTCATGTCAAGCACGTGACTGGGTTATAGCGTGTTAAAATAGCGATCCCATAAATTCCTTCGAAAAACTTCTTTTCCAGACCCACCAGTCAGAATGATACCAGATTCGGGTTGCAACATTAGGCTAGGGCCCAGATAAGCTACAGGTCCACAGTGATCCTATTTTAAATTTCTTTAGATGGATAGTTGGATTGGATTAGAGGCTGCATATAAAGCTTTGTTAAATCATTTGGTGTTGCTTAATGACCAACCATGTGTGACTTTGTGTAATCTCCAGGAAACTTTACAAGCGATATGCATTCCTACGCTGCGAAGATGAGAAAGAACAGTTTCTATATCACCTCTTATCCTTTACCACAGTGGAGTACTCGTGCTTCACAAACGCTTTCTCCTCGATGTGTGAGTGGTGATCCTTTGGCAGTATTTCACGAATAGTTTGTGAGTGTTTGATGATTATTGACAGGAATAACAAATGTTTTGATAAATCTGTTTTTACAACACCACATTGTTTTATCTTAAAATGATGTAAGATCCCTCCTGGTGTGCAGCGATGCCTTACCGTGTTCTTATAATTCCGAGTAAGAAACTCGGGGGCTCTGTGACAACAGCCAACGCTTGGATTTGTCTTTCTGGAGAGCTAGGTGACACGGGAGTGCTAAAGGTTCCAAAAAATGTTCTGCAAATGACCTTTGAGGTGAGATGTTTCTGTAGTACCACTACATTTTTATTTTGCAATCATGATATACCAAATTTGGTAAATTTTTTTTTTGAAAGCACTGTAAAAGTGGAAATTTTCATGCCATATCAATTTTCATGCATTTTACTCCACAATGGAGAAGCATGAATTTAACAATGTGTGAATATATTTGCCTTTTTAGGTCAGCTCGCTGACCTAATATAACCGTTAGATGTCCTCAGATCCGTCTGTCTTTCGGTCTGTCAACAGTTTTTATTTTTCTCTCTACTTCTAGACGTATCGGCCGATTGAGTTCTAACTTGACACGATGATAATATAATACTAGTTGCTCTCCATAGATCATCTGAGCCCTTTTTCGCATTTTCTCCTCGGGGTCAAGGTTACAGGGTCATCAAGTGCAAAATGACCGATTGGTCGAATGGACTATAAGGAAGCATCGGACGGCTATAATGCATAATGGGTTTCATAGGGATTATTAAGAAGATTTAATTTGAACAACTAGTTTCTCGTTACCTCTGTCGTCTGGCCCTGTTTATCGGGCAACACGAGGTCCGCTGAGTTCAACACGGCTTCGCGCGGTTATTTTAAGTTCAATTTAAATTCTGTTTTTACTTTTCATAGTCGCGAAGGTTGATTAACACTCGGTTGCATCAAGTTTTGTATCCGAGCTGACCGTCAAACCCGCTCGAGTGTATTTTTTTGGAGAGATTACAGTGCCAGTTCCCACAAGAAATGCATGTGCCATATGCATACAGTTACCAATCACACCGAAGTGGGTTTCAAGCAATGCGTTTGGCCAGCACGTGTAGCATAGGTATACACGGTTCGCAACTACAGTCTTGCACTTCGGCGTCCAAAATTCAGCAATGAAATCAGCTTCAAATAACGAAGCACATTTTAAGAGTGGATGAACTTCATCGTTTTCCAAAACCTGCAAGCTTGGTTAAAGCAGGCTTGATGCATCTGAAGCATCTCTCCATGCCGCTAACGAGGAAGTATTGCAAGTTTGTACAGTACAGGCGAAAGTCCTGTACCAGCTTGTGGAGACACCGATGCTAAGGCCGGTAATTGGAATGAATAAAAATATCCAATACTCCAGGAGACCGTGCATTTACTAATCTCTGCATTCAATTAATTATTGATTTGATGTGCTGTACTGTACTTTCCTATTGAATTTTGCGGTTCATATTTAATTGGTTCTGCGCAGTGCTACTGCTAACCGTGCGCACGCACACACACACACACACACACACACACGTATCTGTGAACCATCATTCCCGAGAAATATGATCTATACGTGTCGCCTCGCCTCGTGCTCGTATGTGATCCATGCATGCTTAAGCTTCCATGGCTGCAGCCACTTGGTACAAGAAAAGTGAATGCCACAAGTGCATCATGCATTCAAAATCGCAAGTCTCGATCTGATAGCACTGTTAACTTTGGTACTTGTATCAATGCAGTGCCTGCTTATACCTCTACGATGCATCACGTTTACACCGGGTTCATAAAACTTTGTTTATTACCTCTGCCACCGAAGGTAGATGCAAGTTATATTTTCAATCCTGTTTGTCTGTGAGCAGGATATCTCAAAGTTATCGATGGATTCATATGAAACTTGGTGGACAGGTTGCTTGTTTGATAAGGATGACTTTATTTGATTTTGGTGAAGATCCCAATCTGGATCTGAGATTTTTAAAGTGATTCTTCACCATTGAGTGATGAGGCTAAAAACGATATACAGTGTAGCATGATATCTCAAAACGTTGTGAACTGGTTATGACAAAACTTGGTGGATGAGCTGGGGAGATGAAAAGAAAAGCCGATTACATTTTGGTTTAGGACCGGATGCAAATCCGGCCTTCCAGTGGGATACAAAACCTAAACTAATCAGCTTGTCGGAGGTATGCGCTCTACCGAGTGCCGTTCTAATAATAAAGTTTGTTTCGATGCCCGTTTCTCTCATTTCCAGTGACGTTTCACGTTATTTTATAACCATCTAAATTTTTGCTGGGGTGCCACATGGTTAACATCATTGAGATTGTCGTGTGTCTTGTGCCCAGTCCACAAAATAAAAGACTTGCAAACACGTTTCCATTTCACTCAGCAGGAAAGTTTTATCGCATGGAAATGTCCACTTCTCCAGTAGTTTATGAATAATAATTTGGCTGTTATAGTTTCTCATGACCTCGCAATTGATAAAACAGATAATCACCATTGCCTCGACATTTATGGCAGCCGTTGCGAGTGTTATGTCGGATAGTTTGTGAACTTGAAGTCAAGTGTGTTGACATGTTTGTTTTTGGTGTGCAAGTGTCAAAACCTGGGAAAGCTGACAACACTTCAAATTGGACATGACAATGCAGGGCTGCTATCAAAGTGGCTGGTGGACTGTATTCTTGTGAGAAATGAAATAACCAGCCACACATACAGGTGAGACGATCACGTGAGTGTGGGAATCTGAAGGGAAGGGTTAGATGAAGAGTGCTTATTCATGCAAGGTGGATATTTAGAAGGGCTTGCTTGCATACCATTCTCATGCATGTCAAACTTCAGACAATTGGTAGTTGTTCTGGATTGCCAATGGAATGTGCTGCTTTATCCGATCCTCCAGTATGAGTGATGTGCGACTTGCGTACCTGGCATCACACCGGCGCTGAAATTCGTAAATAACATTGTTCGGAACAACTTGGAGACTGGTTGTACACAACCATCCCGTACAAGTAAGAACCCAACAACAATGCCTGCTCAAATTGATTCTGCCATTGGTCAGCACCTCCGGAAGGATCACGCCGAACGATTACAGATTGTGGCTCGTGCGCATACTGAAGCACATTTATGTGTTCTTGAAGCCACATGTATACACACACGAGCTCCTGTTCTTTACAAACAAAAAGAGTTTGTGCAAAGACTGCATCTGTTCTGACTTGGATCCATCAAAAAATGGGGTTCCCTTGGTACCTCAAGGCCATGATGCATGTGTATGTTCGTGTCAGTTACAGTCCAAAGAACCAATCCACAATGGTCAAAACAAATAAATTGTTTCATTTTGTGTCTGCATATCCGGTATTCTTGCGTGTGTCCTGATGAGCTGCAAGACGAAAAGCTTCGACAATGTCTGTTCTTTTTTCTGCTATTTTTAAATTTTGTACTACCAAACATTTATTCATATATGTATATATTGTTGTAGATTTCCCGCCCGTCGGCGTGCGAGCGACCGCGTCTAGACAATAGCGGCCGCTTCGCCCACCGATCGGACAATCTAGTCGCGGCTTTCCGGATCAACGCCAGAAACCAGCCACGGGTGTGTTTTTAACCACACCACAACCTTGTCCGCACTCTACCAGCGCTACAGGGTCCGATCGCCAAATCTTCGATTTACCTAATTATTCGCGCGGCTCGGTTACCGAGAGATTGTACCTCAACGGGACCGCTTGGAAACGAGCCGCTGAAGCAGCTGGCTTCCTTTTGGGATAACCGAGCGGGGTATTATCACGCAGTCCCGTTGGACCCGATCACTTTACCGGCTATTTAAAAACCAACTGTATTCCGAGTGCAAGATGGGGCAGTTCAATTAAGGGAAGAGGACGCAATGAACAGGTTTACATTCACACAAGGACATTTATTATAATAAAGCACTTATGCAATTAAACAAGGCAAAACATGTATGCAATTATACAAGCAACAAAAGAACTACAACCGTCTACTTATTATGTACAGTCATTTGCACTTAACAGCAGTTCCTACTTATTAAACGGATACACGTACGCACACACACACACACACACACACACACACACACACACACACACACACACACACACACACACACACACACACACACACACACACACACACACACACACCCAAGAAACGAGGCCTTTAATAACGAGCTCCAGCTCGGAGGACAGGTGAGCTGAAACTCAGAACCTATCTCGAACCTCTCCACCTCGTGTGGTTTTCAAGTTGCTCGGACCCGGGCTCCAGCGAGAGCGAGTTGGACCCAATCGCCGCGAGCTGCGATCCTTCCCGAGCTCCCGCGAATCCTCCCGCGCTTCTCAACACATGCCGGTGAGACGAGGCGCCGATCCTTCCCGTCGATGCGTCGCTTCCCTGAGGATCCACCTCCAAGAAGAGGTCGATGAGTCGCACCAACCCGGGAACCAAAATGGAGAACAAAGAAGTCCATGAACCAAGAAGAAGAAGAAGAAGCCACCATTCGCAGCTCGATCCGAGCAACCGGCTCAACATCCTTCCAAAACAAAGCAGCCCGAAGCAAAAACCTCTCCCGAGCCAAACAGAAGCCGAAGCTCACTGAACCACCAAAGCAAAAAGCCACCTCCCGAACCAGGCTGCAGCCGAAGCAAAAAGCTTCCGAAGGCCTCAACCCTAACCCAAGCCAAACAGGACCCGAAGGTCTGCTGAACGACTACTCTCTGCCGAAACAAAAAGCTTACTACTCCAACTCCTGCACACGAACAAAAAAGATCTCCTCTTATCCTTCTCCCGGTGTGACTCATGACTCATGCCCTCGTGCTCCATCCCCCGCTCAGCCACGGGTGGAAGGGAGTTGTTGACATCATGAGTCACGGGACGGCAGGGTTCTTCTTGCTCTTCACAGAAGAGGGGGAGGGATGTCTCCATTGTTCGTTCCCTAACTATTAAATCGATCCTCAGCGCGTCTAATTGATTTTCTGAACATTTAAACAATGGAAGGTGAGCTATCTAGGGAACAAGCACTTATTGACATAGCTGACTAAAGGAACCTGTATGTTGTGTGCAATCGCATTCCAAATTCGTAACAATATATATACACACACACTGAGAACTGAGAGTCAATGAAAATGTATTGTACGATGTAGATGAAGTATCGTCTGTTCTTGAGCAAACAGTAAGTAATAAAACATGCATGATTGATGTCTGTAATGGGTGATTGATTGTGTTATGTGCAGGTTTCCCTGTGGAAGGTGGCTTGGCCGTGGAGTGGATGACGGAAGTTTGGAGAGGATTTTGGTGGGAGAGCGTTTGGTGCACAGCCTACCTGAGGATGGGCAGAGATCAAGTTATAGAACATCACTGCAAGCACCAAACATTCCACGGAAAATCAGCTTTTCAGGACCAAACAAGCAGCGTAAGAAGCCTTAGCAACTGTCAAATGAGTCACAGTGATAATACCTGGGATGCAATGTCAATACATTTGTGTATTTAGCTTTTCAGATAATTGTTTAACAATTAAAAAAAAACAAAAAAACCTTCAAACATTCCAAGGTTTTCTTCAACACTTTGTATTCACAGTGCCTGCTTGTACTTTGATTAAATGCAGAGTTATTTATAATTACTAGCAAATTGCCCGTGCCTGCATGGGATTCTAAACGGGGTAGGGATAAAGGTGGCAAAAATGCAAACAACGTTTTCTGTGATGGAGCCAGCAAGCTGGGGAGCAACAATTCACATTTATTGCCACATCTGATGAAATTTAAATTATCTTCTGGTGGCGAGGTGTCCATTTGAAATTGTTTGTTCGATTTTACAGTTCCTATAGAAAGTCTACATTTCCTTTCAAATTTTTCACCTTTTGTTGCCTTGTAGCCTGGAATGAAATTTTATTTCATTAACTTATCCAACAAAGATTTTCTAGTTTTGTATTTTTAATTGATTCTTTTGAAATTTGTAGAATATGTTTTTATCACTTGGAAGTTGTGGATTATGATGTGTAAATAAAGGTGAAAAAGAGTTTGATTTAATGAAATTTAATTCCAGGCTATAAGGCAACAAAAGGTGAAAAATTTGAAAGGTTGTGTCTACTTTCACTTTTTTGCTTTAATAGACATCGTGAAAGACCAATCAAGAAAAATGCCGCAAACTCTGCTCAAATTTATCTTCCAAATAGGCACTGTATAACATGCAAGAAAAGGACATGAGACTCGAGTGTAATTTTGCAATCATTACAAGCTTATAATAGTATTCAATGGTATTATAATCATTCGTAAATTGAACCATGATCCTAAAAGTACGACACATGCTCAGCCAACCAAAATACATATGATGTCATCTCTGTAAGCAACAATATATCGGGCTGAAAGCAATGTTGTACTGCCACTCCCTTTTGTGATACAAAATTTTGCCTTGTATGATTTTATTCTTCAAATCAACAATCTGTAACACAATTGGTGCTGAAGTTGTAATAAATGAAGAATTTCTTATGTCAAATTTCACATTTACATAATTAGAACAAAATTGCAATCTTTTTGACACAGGATACAACAGGAAATTGAATTCAAAAGAGCACGAGCACGATGGCTTCGCTTGGAAATTTGTTTTGGGAGATGAGCATATGGGTACAGTCATGACCTATTGGTGAGGACATTGAACAGGGATTCTGGAAGTTGTGGGTTCAATTGTAGCTGAAAGCAGCAGTATAAGGGGGACAGTTAGGGTTGGATAATATGCCTGACCCACCCGGTCTCGTCACCAGGTGATGCTTCTGGTCTCAATGTGATGCCTATCCGTTCATTGTCTTTGAAGAAATTCCAACAATTGAGAAGCCGACCAGCACTTTTTGCTTTAATAGACATCGTGAAAGACCAATGAGAAAAATTCCGCACTCTGCTCAAATTTATATTCCAAATGCCTCGCAGATCTGGATAGTTTTTGACGCTTCCTACTCAAAACTATTTTGTGCATGATTTTGTAATGTTATGTTTTCTCCTATAGACCAAAGTTTCCCCCACCCCCAATTACCTCTCCTAGTCTTTTGACCTTTTTGCAAAAACATTGGTTGGCTACTTTCTTGAAAAGCAGTTGTTGTCGGTAGGTAATACTCTAAACGGGATGGTTTAAGTCAAAAGGAGCCCCTGCTGTATTTATACTCAATGCTCGGTTACCTATGACATCTTACGTGCAACTGTTTCATGAAGTCTCTCTCTCTCATGAGCAAGAAATAGATAAAATCCTTCCATGAGAGTTTTGCGAAATGTATTTTGTTGGTCTTATTTTTATTTGAACTAGACAGCTAGCTACATTAATCGTATCGCTTGAATAAAGTATAACGACACTCGGGAGAACGCATGCCTCTACCAGGCTGAACAGTTTACGATTTGTATCCCACTGATAGGCTGGATCTACATCCAGACCTTAACCAAAAATCCAATCAACTTGTTCTTGTCACCTTCCCATCTCATCCACCTCGTTTTATTATAATCATTCCACAACCTCCTGAGATATTGTGCTATATATTGTTTTGGCCCTATCTCTTAATGGTGAAGAATTAAAAAAATTATCAGATCTAGATCTTCACCAAAATGTAATCAGTTGGTACTTGTCACACACCCAATTTGTCCAACTTTCATCTGAATTTATCAATAACTTTTTGAGATGCTGTATCTTACTCACAGACTGACATTCGGCCCAACAGGGGTGAATACATAACCTCTGTCCACCTTCAGTGACAGAGGTTATGAACTAAATAATCATCTTGTGAAAAAATCCATCCTTTTCCTTTTGTTTTAATTACTTCCTGGCTTGCTGGACTCGTATATTCATCAAATAGCTCACAACAAAATCCTTTAATTTCCTCTTCATGAAGAGGCTGTTGTGTCCCAAGGCAGCATCTTCATAGACATATATATATATATATATATATATGTATATATATATATGTATATATATATATATATATATATATATATATATACATATATATATATATATATATATATATATATATACATACATATATACATATATATATGTATGTATATGTATATATATATATGTATATATGTATGTATATATATATATATATGTATATATATGTATATATATGTATATATATATATATATATGTGTATATATATATATATATATATGTATATATGTATATATATATATATATATATATATATATGTATATATATATATATGTATATGTATATATATATATGTATGTATATGTATATATATATATGTATATATATATATATGTATATATATATATATATGTATATATATGTATATATATGTATGTATATGTATATATATGTATATATATATATATATATGTGTATATATATATATATATATGTATATGTATATATATATATATGTATATGTATATATATATATATATATGTATATATATGTATATATGTATATGTATATATATATATATATATATATGTATATATATGTATATATATATATGTATATATATATATATATATATGTATATATATATATATATATATATAATCTTCATATACATTGATAATCTCTGCTGCGCTTGGAAAGCCTCTTCTCTTTGCAGATAATGAATTCTATAATGTCATACTGTACCAATTACCACTCACTCTGCAGCAGATAGTTCCCTCTCTGTTGACCTGGAAAGGATCAGATGCCACCGGTTTAACACATGGAACATGTATTTTAATCCAGGCAAATGTAGCCTGGTGTTGGCTTTGTGGTTAGGGTGGCGGCTTGGGATCCTAGGGTCCTGAGTTCAAGCCCCATTGTGGTGTGTATTAATTCAGCGGCCGAGGTTGACTCAGCCTGTCATCCTTCCGAGGTCGGCAAAATGAGTACCAGTGTACTGGTAAGGGGGACACTGCATCAGCGGCAAAGCCGCGTCCCAACCAATGATGAGGGAGGGAGAGGGAGATTATATATATCGAGATCCAGACTCTCGAAGGTTCAAGTACCAAACTCTGATATCTATTTCCATGATCAACTGCTGCCAAAGGTTCAGACCCTTGAACTTCAGTCACACCATCAGCACCAACATGCCCTATGCAGACCAATTGTTACAGCTGGTCTCCATAGCCAGTAGTACTGGGCATCCTTTATGGTGCGAAGTATTTCCTTGGTAAATCTGAACTTTTCAAGCCAACAATGCCGTCATCCATGATTCACTGGAGAAATGCTCCTGCCACGTGTGTTTGTGCCCCCACTCTACATCTGCTTTTTCTAGATGCTTTGGAATCCAAAAATAAGCAGAAGCACAGGGCCTTCTGCTCTGTAATCACAGTTTGGTGGCGTCTCTGTTTTCTACTTCTGATATTGCTCCCCCTGCCCTTCACAGTCTCTCCAAGGCACACATTCTTCTCATTAACCTGTTCCTGTTGAACTGTTCAAAAATACAAGTTTTGTGTTTACCTCCACTCATCTGTTCCTCTTTGTTCATGCCTATGAAATAATCTCCTCGAAGGCAGTCCAATCCCACTATTCCACCCCAGGACCTCAAGTTGAAAGTGCACCACCATCTCATGTCTTCCATCCCCAACTGTCATCTTTTCTATCCTGGTGAACTCTCTCCTCACCCACCCCTCTTACTTTCAGGTTACTTTTTGTTTATCTCTCCTTTCTCCTCGTCCAGTTTGTTCATCCCATTGCCTGTTGAATCCACCTGTTGTCCCTGTGCATTTCCCTCCACCCTCTGTCACAATTTTGCATACATCATTACCAAGTCAGGGGTTGAATGATGCAATTATTGCCATGATTTGGCTCACCTGCTTTATTGTGCTGCATTGTAGATGACTGTTATCTTCAGTCACTCTTTTATATGCTTTGAGCAAACATCTCTTTCCATTCTCCAAAATAATCTTGTTTTGTTCGCCTTTTCCTCTTCCTGTGGACTTGTCACCCAGTCTCTGTATCGCATTTCCAGATTCCTATTCGTCACTATGTATAGTCAGTCGTGCAGGCATTGTTTATATTCTTTATACGTAGTAGCTGCAATAAAAGACGGTCAATCTATTACATACATGGGAGTGGGAGTTGTGAGAATTGGGTGAATAAAAGTGAAAGAGGCTGGGAAAATATGGAAGTAATGGAAGGAGGTTGGTTGGTTGGTTGGGGGAGGATAGAGGGTGGAGAGACATGGATGGAGCTGTGCAAATCCATCATCAGTTTGAGTGTATTTCTGTGTAAATTAATTCCATCCTTGGAACTGCAGCACCTTGGCCTATTTATTGACAGGATTGTATTTCCAGATGGCCTCCTAATTGTGATATTTCCAGCTTTACATTTACTGTATTCTGCTGCTGTTAATTTACCTCTCTGAGAGAGTCGTGCTCGAGCACTGAAATCGGCGTCGGTGTGATGTGCCAGCACGAGCCGACTTATCCGTTCAGGTCCATCACTGAAATGGACAGCACTGGTGATGTTGGGGGTATTTCTTTCCCCACTCCACTTTCCATGGCTTGGTGTGTTCAGAGTTTGAGGGCAAGCATCGACAGAGCGATGTGATCCGGCCGAGGTGTCGTACCGGAATATACATCACGGCGTCGCCATCTCGACTTGCATTTGCACTTCTGTTTTCCTTCCACAATATGTTCTGAAACTCTTAGCATCCAGATGCACTTCCGTGCCACAGCAATCTGCAAAACCTCTGATATTGCTAATTATTTTCATGCTCCATCAGTCACATTATCTCTGCCATATCGTCAGCATGGCCAGAGCAAGTTCTGCCAGGAAAAATGTACTTTCTCCTTTCCTTCTTCTCCGATGTGCACCGTGCTTGGCAGAATCTGTTGCAGAATTTTTGCAGAAAATATCGCTTGGTTCCGTCACGTACTCTTGCACTAAAAGCCATTTAATTGACCCCGTGAGTGGGGTCCTGGTACCCTCGTAGGGGTCATGGTTTTGCTGTGCCTTCAGAAAAGCATGGGGGTTGCGTTTCCAAATGTCCCATAAGGCTGCTTTGATCTCTGGTAACATCATGTTTTATTACGTTGATTTGTTGGTGTTTGTCATGTAAATCAAATTGTTTGTATTAATCTGATCTTTTTCATTTTTTGTAGGCCCAGACACAGGACAGATACAGGAAGCTGTGGGAGAAGCTGTTAATTGTCTTGTTAAGCACTTTCACAAGCCAGAGAGGGAGGTGAGTGTTGAAAGAACAACATTTGGGGCCTGTAGCAACTTGTTTTGTGTGACTACAGTAGCTTTTATTATTTATTTTATTATTATTATTATTATTATTATTTCCTTATTAGCCTTTTCATCATTCAGTGAACTTTATTGGAAATGAATTTGCTTCTTGTGTTATACACACGCACACACACACTCATGGGGCAGCCTTGTGGCTGCTGGTTGCATCATTAGATGGGATCACGGTTATGCCGCTGATGCAGTGCCCCTTTTACCAGTACACTGGTGCTCATTCGCCGACCTTGGAAGGATGACAGGCTGAGTCAACCCCACCTGGTGTTAATTCAGTGGCCAACGGAGCTCAAACCGAGTACCTTAGCATCCCAAGCCAACGCCTGGCTTGCTTCCTGTGTTGAATCATCCTTTGTTTGGGATGTGCCTCTATATAAGAGGTATGCAAAAATTGTAAGATTCTTGAACTCTTTCCCCCTCCAGTAAAGTGCATGTGTACACCCTCTGCATCTCTGTAGAATGCCCTGCCTCACACCCATCCTATGTTACACCTGGTCTTGATTACATCAAAATGGTGGGTGGTACTATGCCATCAACCTGGTCACCTGCCAGCAGCTGATGCAGTTTTTGAGACCAGAAATTGTGTATGTGTTGGTTGTTATCTCCATATGTGGGTTTCAGAAGGTGGAACAGAGTCTTCTCAGGTCTTGAAGTATCCACCTCCATTTCACATTTCGGTAAGGGGGCAGGGTGGGGTCGCAATTCATGGACGAAGCTGTGAAATTGTGGTGTTCTCAAAGTTTTGTTCCGAGGACTCTTTTTTCGGGATCGTGACTAAGCCCCGGACAGCTTCCAACTGCAGTTTGTTTGTATTAATATCTCCAAGGATGGTTTTTAAGATCTCTGGAACACAGGTGCAATTTTGGTGCTCTTCAGATTCCAGGATCTTTTCACTTCATTTTTGAGGTCTTTGTGTTTGGTCATTTTCTTGATATCTGCATTGTTTAGGCCAAAATCACTGGGAACTGATGCCTCAATTAGTAATGTGGTTTTTCTTTTCTTTTTTTTCATTCCGAAGTATGTTATCCGGTCCCAATGCTTTGTTTTATATGTTCACGCTCTGTGGGATCATCAGGTTGTATGTGAGCGTTACTTCCTTGTTCTCAATTATCGTTTTTGGTTCACGTTTCCTTGAGTTTTTCTGGGACTGGGATATTGAAGTTTTTTCCAGGTGTGCCAGTAGATTACTCTCCAAACCTTGTTGTGTCTTTGTGTGTACAGTTGTTCTGACATCAGTTTTTTTTTTTGTTTTTTTTTTTACATCTCGTTAGGAGGTGGCTCGTACTTTGTTTCTACCTTGCAGAACCTACACTTGTCCGATTGGCTCAGTGCTCTCATTTTCTTTAAGCCCTTCACGCAGCATCCACAGTCTTGGGCATTAATAATGATTTGTTCTCCATCCCAGTTGAGCTGACCCCTACTTCACCGTTCCAATGAGCCTTTGTCTCGGCCAAATCTGTCCAACTGTTTCTTATGGCTTCCTGCTCTCCTATCATTCTCCCAGTTGGCAGTGTGTATCTGTTGATATTTCACTTTATATTTTTCTTTTGTCTTTTTTTTTTACTATTTATTTATTTTTTTACTATCATTAGGACTATATTCGTTGCTGTTTCAATTTCATGCGTGACATCTTCCATTTGCACCTGTCTTTGGAAATTTTTTGAGAGGTGGGCTAGGGATACCTTCTCTGGCTTGCTGTCTTTGTATTTGCACGCAAATTGGATTCTGTAGTCTGTTGAACTTTTCATGTATTCAGCCAGTCCAACAGGTGTTATTCTTTGCATTTGGTTGAGTTCCATCAGCCTGCTACCTCCTTCTCGTCTTGGCAGGTACATTCTCAGAATGCACTGATTTTTTTTTTTGTAGAACATTTTGTGGATAGTGAGGAGTTTCCTTGTTTTGATGTCTCCTTTGTTGATTTCCATTTTTAGCCATTTTATTATTCCGCAGTTGTATTGGAATGCTGCTATTGCGAGTTGGTTGACTGCTTTCATTTTGTTTCTCGGGGCGAGGTACGTTTTCAGGATCGGGCTCGTTCTACGCAAGTATTCTTTGGCAATTGTTTTGTGCATTTGTGACACATTTGGTGGCCCTCTTCTACTCCAAGGTATTTGTTTGATGCTCCGTTGTCTGGAATCCTGTATTAGTGTTGTATCGAGGTCGATTTTTATGTTGTCCTTTTTGGTTGATTTACCTTGTATAAATATGCACTTGGCACACGTATCAAGGCCAAATTCCACTTGGATGTTGTCGGAGTATCCTTTCACCAATTTCAGTTGTTTTTCCAATTTTTCATTATTTGGTGCAAATAGTTTTCGATCATCCATGTACAGGAGATGCATCATATCCTGTCTCTTTGGAAGTTTTCTTATTGGACGTTAGGGTGTATCCATGAGGTTGCTCAGTGGGTCCATGGCCAGGCAAACCAGGAGGGGTGAAACGCTGTCACCCTGGAAGATCCCACGACGTATCTTCACTCCTGGTATTTCGATATTTCCGTCTGAGAGTTGCAGCATCAATGTGATATTCCAAAGCTCCATTGCTTTCTCTGTCAGTTTGAGTATTTGGTGGTTGATCTTGTGCAAGCTGTTAGGATGGATGCATTGTATCATCAATGAATATCATCATCAATGCATTGTATCATCAATGAATGCATTGTATCATCCATGAATATGGAACACTATCAAAAGCTTATGCTGTGGATAATTTGATTCTTCTGGTTTTACAGTTTTTACATATGGCCTTGTTTAGTAGTCAGTGGTCTATTGTTCCACAGCATCCTGTTTTACATCCCTTCGTTCTGCCTCGAGGCCGCCTCCTCGCGTTAGGTGGTGGAATATAATTTCTGTGATGATTCCTGTAAAAAGTTTTTTATCTTGTTGGTGTTGCTCTGTGCTTGTGAAGTAGTTGGGTTTCCTCTGATTTAAGGATGAGGAAGGTTAGGAGTAGTTACCTTCTGTGGGCCATTCATCCATTACCTCCTCCCCTTGGATAAGTTTGTTGAATGCTCGAGCGTAGTGATTGTGGAGAGTATCAAGTTGCTTTGGCCAGAAATTTGGAACTCTCTCTGGGCCTGGGCTTTTAAAGTTTGGCATTTTTTGCTGGTTTTCTTTTTTCTTCTTCATCCATTATCACTGGGGGCATTTATTTTAGGTGTTGCTTTTTCTTTTCCAATTGTTGGATCAAATCTGCCTCATGTTATTTTGGGTCTTCATTGACTCCTTTCCAAATGTTTTCAAGTCTAACCTTTTCAGGGACTTGTTAGCCCTCCCCCATGCAGCAGAAGACAGGGTTTTGCATTCACTTTTGTGTGTTTGTGGGGGTTTTTTGGTATGTGTGAGTGTGTCTGTCCAAGCCGTAACTTTTTTTTGTGTTTTTGGCCTTAACATTTGAGCTTTTGTCATCAAATTTAAAAAAAAACTTTATTATGAGAATATGGAGAAGACAAATTAATCATTTTGTTTAAATTATTATTATTATTATTATTATTATTGCAACTAGCAGAGTACCTGCCTTATCGGTGGTCTTGGTCCAAACATACACCACATTCTTCTGACGCATACCTTTAGGCGGTGTACAAGCAACTGACGGTTAACTCGGGTTACGTGCATGAAGCAAAAACATACCAACTGCTTATCTATCTATAATTCCAGCAATGTGTGTCTGTGTGTCTGTGTCTGTGTCTGTGTGTGTGTGACCGCTGTTTCTCGACAACCACTGGTCCGATTTAATTGAAACGTGCCAGGTATATTGCTGGGGACCTGAGGATGTGCTTTTCAAGGTTTGATATTAATCGGACAAGTGCTTCCCAAGTTATGGCCATTTATTTACCAACCAATGACAAAACACGTTGCGTGGGCGTGGCCGATGGGGAGGGAAGCTCAGCTGCGTTCGCCATTACAGGTTACAACATACTTCCGGATAGTGATGACTTCGTGTATTCTAATTTCTCAATTTCTTATGCGCATTTATAGATAAACACAATGCTCCAAGTTATGATCGTTTTCATATTAGACGGTGTATAAATTTCGGTAACATCAGAGTGCTGGTATGCTCCGAACCAGGAAGTAAATTTTTTTCTCTCTCTTCTCTTCTCCGTGTTTTTCCTTGCCACGACATTGTGAAAAGGTAAAATACGTTGGCGCTAATTGAATAATTGGGTATTAAAACTAAATTGCGAATAATCGTAACTGCGAATAATATGCGAACTTCCGGGCCACGGACGTGCGGGCACGCGAGAGCGAAGAAACGGCCTGTGTGGTTGTTGTTTGTTGCTCGCGGTTTGAATATTTATTCATTAAATTTTATTATTATTATTATTTTTTTTTTTTTTTACGGGCACGTACTAGTTATTCAAAACGCCTCACTGCACTGTAAATGGTGGAGACTTTTAATACCCTCCTCCACCTTGAGGCATGCTACACCATACACATTTACATGGAGAATTTGCATCCCCTCTCCTCCCCCCCCCCACAAGACCACCGGCAAATATAAAAACACCCCAATACATTGATTAGGGTCATTCTGATCCTATGTAGCAAGTCGGGATGTAATCGGCCCAGACCTGCAGGAGAAGTCGCACGACGAACAAACATCAGTCCTGAATTGTAGCAAGGATTAAGGGAAGTAAGTAGGAAGTGATTGTGAATTTAACGTTCCATCTATATTTACTTTTAACATTGTTCTTAACGAACGGGACAAGAACAACGCAGTCATGATAGGCCGAATGGCCTTCCCATGCTCCAAAGTTCCCTTTGTATCTTTGTGTAACGTTGTTAAGAACAGGAAGAAATAGGGAGGGGAGGACAGAGAGTTTGGGGGTGTGGATGCATGGAGTTGGAAGAGGGAAATTGAGATGTTGGGAAGGGGGGTGGTTTGAGGACTTGGGGTTAAAAGGGGGGTTGAGTACTTGGGGTTTGGGGCAGTTGAGGACTTGTAGAAGAAAGGGAAGGGGATGACAGTTGGCTTTTGGGGAGGGAGGGCAGAGAGGGGACAGAGTTGGAATCGAGGCTTTTGTGGCTTTTGAGAGAGGGGGAGTTGAGGGCATTGGGTTGGGAGTTTGAGGATTTGAAAAAGGGGAGGGGTGCACATAGTTTGGGTGTGGTGGTAGGGGGCAGCAGAGAGAGGACAGAGTTGGGAGGGGGGGATAAAACTTGGAATTTGTGGGGGGTGGAGGGGTGGTTAAGCACCTGAAGATACATTTTACACTGTGCAGAATTTCATTGGGTCCTGGATAGTCCCGTTGGGTCTTTTGGTTCCTCTAGTTTAATTTATGGTTATGTAGGTATTTTGGGTCTTCGTGGTCTTTTGGGTCCTCAAGGTCTTTTGGATCCCCTGGGTCTTCGGGGCCTTTTGGGTCCTCTAGATATTTTTGGTGTTCAGGGTCTTTTTGGTCTTTTGGATCTTTGAGGTATTTTCGGTCTTTTGAGTCTTTGGGGTAGTTTGGGTCTTTTGGGTCCTCAGGGTCATTTAGGTCCTTCGGTTTGTTTGAGTCCTCGGGGTTGTTTGGGTCCTCAGTTTGGGGGGGGGGAGTGGGAAGTGTTGGGGGTCTTTTGGTCCTCTGGGTACTTTTAGGTTAAGTATTTCAGGTTACAATTGAGTGATGTCAGATCAGCTGTCCAACCAATAGGTGAAGAGTGGATATATTTAATATTTTCATACATACATACATACATACAAACACCATACACTTGCTCCATTATAAATAAATAATTTGACCCCTTTTTTGGCCTTTTTAAAACATTTTTTGCTATATTATTTTTATTAACATATATTTTCTTTTCAACCACTCCTCCGATTGACACAACATTTTCAGTGCAGGAGCGATCCCCCATGGAGAATATTTTAATTATAATTGTGATGTCATGGATCATGTGTTATGGCAGCCATCTTGGATTCAACACAAAAAATTAAATCTCAAACCGCTGATCCGAAAAATTTGAAACTTGGCACTTCTCATTCTACTCGCAATGAGGAATAAAGGATTGTAAGGATGATGTCATTGGTGAAGTGGTAGACCAGCCATAAATGTTTTAATTGAAATTCTTGTTTACCATTGAGATTCAGGACCCAAAAGACCCAGGAAAGGTGCAATGCCATATTTACCTCCGCCACTGAAGGTGGATGGAGGTTATGTTTTCACCCCTGTCTGTGTTTATTACTTGCAAAAATCGAAGATTTTTCAAGTATATTGGTGGGTTTGCGTGCGTTATTCTGTATGTCTGTTTGTTGGATGTTTATCGCCGACCGGTCACAATTTTAAACGGATCTTCACAAAACTTCACTACATGGTAGTGTTCGTCATAAGCAAGAAGCCTATTGTTTTTGAGGTCAAAAGGTGAAAAAGTCAACATAGGCTAAAAGTCAACAAATTAGCCAAATTTCTAAAATCCTCAATTTCATCCAATTGACTAGAAATTTGAACAGGATTTGCAAACCAGGTCACTGAATTTAACCACCAATTATTTGTGAGGTCAACATCGGCCAAGAAATTGACGGTCATTTCTAAAATTGTTAATTTTGATCCATTTGACTTGAAATTTGAAGGATTTGTGTATTTTGTCATTGAATTCAACCACCAATTTATTTATTATTTTTTTTTTTTGAAGGTCGAATTTGTTTTATGGATTTTGCAAGTATCGTGCTATGCATGACATCTTTCTTGCTTCTTTCAAAATCGAAAATTTTTAAAGTATATTGGTCAGTCGATTTTGTTATTCTGTCTGTTTGTCTGTCAATCGCCTGCAGGTCACAGTTTAAAACCGATCTTCACCAAGTTAGAGAGGTAGTCTCAACTGAGAAGACTATTGATTTTGAGGTCAAACCTCATCTTGAGGTTAAATTCGAAAATTGTCGTTTTTCATCCGATTGACTTGAAATTTAAAGAGGATTTGCATATTGTGTCACTAAATTTGGAAATAAACTATATTTGAGCTCCAAATGTCAAACTTCTTGTTTGACTTCAATTTTGACAAAACTCAAAATGTCAAACTTCAATTCAAGGTCAAACTTCTAAAATCGTTAATTTTTGTCTGAAAAATTGTCAATTTACATCATATTAACTTGAAAGTTGAACAGGATTTGCACAGTCCATCACTGAATTGGGAAAGCAACGATGTTTGAGGTTAAAAGGTCAAACTGCTAAAATAATCTATTTCATTCTGAAAAATAATCAGTCTTCATCCGATTCACCCGAGCTTTGATTAAGATTGTCAATTTTAATCTTGATGAAATGCACAATTTGATGTATCCATGGCAACCTTTGGAGAGGGGGTTGATTTTGCAAGTGTCGCCTTTTTCTTGTTTGTTTGCGAACAAAACATCTCGTAACGTTGTGGATGGATTTGCATGACATTTGGTGGAGAGCTTGGGTATGTGACACGAATGAAATATTCGAATTTTGGTGAAGATCTGAGTCCATATCTGGATCCGAGAATTTTGAAAGTGATTTTATTTTATTTTTACCATTGAGACTTCGGGCCAAAAACGATATGTAGCAGGATATATCAAAAAATTGTGGAGGGATTCAGAGGAAACTTGGTGAGAAGGTTGGGTATGTAACATGGAAGAATTGATTCGATATTGGTGAAGATCCGAATCTGGATCTGACAATTTTTAAAGTGATTCTTCACCATTGAGCGATAGGGCTAAAATGATATATATATATATAGCATGATATCTGAAAAAGTTGTGGATGGATTCGGACGAAACTTGGTGGATGAGTTGGTTAGGTGATGAGAACGAGTTGATTAAATTTTAGTTCAGTTCCGAATCCAGATCCAGCCTATCAGTGGTATCCATCCGTCCATTAAGACCATCCTCTGTGTAGAAGAGCGTTCGTGCTGCCTAAGCAGTCTCCTTGGCTATTGGGCACAATCCTGGACGGCTCGCCACTTCAACACAGGATACCAGCAAGCTGGCATTTCGCCGACCTCGGAAGGGTGACAGGCAGAGTCAACCCCACCTGGTATTCATTCAACAGCTGAGTGGGATTTGAACTCAGGATCCTAGGATCCTAAGCCCACCACCCTAACCATAAAGCCAACACCAGGCCTCATCAGCGGGATGCAAAACGTAAACTAGTCATCCTGGCAGAGGCATGCTCTCTACCGAGTGCCCTTCTAGTATTTCCTCTGTGAAGCTTGATCTTTTCTTTGCTAAAAACAGGGAGCACCTCCTCACACTTTCGATTCCATGCAGATTCCTGTCTCTATGTGAAATTATCTTTTTCATCACAAGAGGTGCAGGCTATTTCGTTTTCAGCGTGAATCCCATCTGCTCGGATTCACAATTGCACAGACACTGTCACATTTTCTGTGCGGCGTCTGTGTTCCAATATTTCGTGCTTTATTTTATATTATTTTCACCACACTGTAATTTTCACCACACTTTTCTCCTCCCTTTTTAATTTTCCTCCCCCATTCTTCCCCTCCTCCCGTCGTCTTGCCCCCTCTCCCATCCTCTCCCGGCATCTCTGCGCCATTTGATGCCCTTGGGTCTCGTATCGCTTTGGGATGACCTCGTGTGTGTGTGTGTGTGTGTGTGTGTGTGTGTGTGTGTGTGTGTGTGTGTGTGTGTGTGTGTGTGTGTGTGTGTGTGTGTGTGTGTGTGTGTGTGTGTGTGTGTGTGTGTGTGTGTGTGTGTGTGTGTGTGTGTTTTTTGTTTTTCTCTGAATGTCTTTCACAAAGATAGGGGTTTTTTTTGTTTGTTTGTTCTCGTCTCAGCACTTGGTTTCCTTAAGAACTATAACCTTACTCGGTAGAACGCAGACTTTCGCCAGGCTGAGCAGTGTGCGTTTTGTATCCCACTGATAGGCTGGTTCTACAGGGTGGCCATAAAGTCTGGAAACTTAGACAACATTCTGTTACAGTTTGAAGATATTCTTGATGGAAGACGAACGCATTGAGGATACTGCTGAGTGGACGCGAGGGCTGTCTTATCGACGGATAGCAGAGTACTTCAACGCACGTCATCCTGCAAGAGCTGCCATCTCCCCAAGCACTGTGGGGAAGCTGGTTCAAAAATTCAAGGATACAGGAAGTGTTGGACAAACTCCGTTCTGGATGACCATCCCTATCTGACGAGGTGAAGGAAACTGTCATAGCGAAGGTAGAAGTCAACTCGCCAGACGTCCATGGAACTGGGGGGGGGGGAGGGGGGGCTCGCATTACCTTTCAAAAGATTCTCAAGGCGGATATAAAATGTATATTCGCCTGTTTCCAGACTTTATGGCCACCCTAAACATCCAGACCTTAACCAACCTCCAATCAGCTTGTTCTTGTCACCTCACCAAATCATCCACCAAGTTGTTTTTTTTCTTCTTTTTTTTCATCCCAGAACTTAGTTTGATAAAGAATAAGCATTTGCAGTTGCTTAGAGCAGCACCTTGTCACACAGAGGGGCAGTCTGATGCCATTACTATGTGGAGAGGGTGGCCTTGTCCCTTCCCTGGAGCAACTCTTCCATCATGGCTTCAAGTCTACGCGGCTTTTCCAACGAAGCATCTTCATATGGGACTTTCTCGGTAAGATATGAGCACTCTCGTGCATCTCTGCTTTCACAATCTCCAACTTATGCTTCCTTGTAGACTTACTTGTTGCAGCAGTTCTTTTTCAGTGTGATTATTTTGAAACTTCTATCGGCTCGATGCAGCCAGTTGACTACCGCATTCCTTTCAAAGCGGACTAAAGATTGAACGCTGATTCAATATGCAAAGTCAAATGTTTTCACATTATCTGTTCACAATTCATGATTTTGGTAGTTGGAAGTTAAATGAATGCTTTGGCCAGTGACCTTGTCTTTCGTTCACCTAAATCGGTTATTAATTTACTGAGCAACTTGACACCAGGATTATTTGTCTGTTGATTTATCAAATGTACTCTTGTGACATTTTATTCTCTAGTATGAGAAAATAGTTTGCCAGTTGGCAAGTGATTCAATGAGCTGTGTCCTTTGATTGCTTTTGTCTCTTCCGTTTGAACATTTTGTGTCTTCACCGGCTTTCAAGCTAACTGGTTTGTCCAATGCCGGATGGGAGCAGGAAAGGTTTGCTTGTACTTGGAAAGCCCTGGTAATCCTGAAAATCCCAGTCGAGCCCTGTTGCCGTGTCCTGATGGGCGTGAGTCTTTTTGCCATTTAATTACAAGCATCAATGCAGCACAGCGCAACATTGGGAAGGATGGAAAATTTCAACTCCTTGTGTGCCTTGGAGCCAGGTATCGGATTAATCGTTTATTAATTTTTGTTTTTGTGAGCTATCTCTTGCCGATTGTCACACGGTAACAATGCTCTGCTTAAATTTCAGTATTTTGGTGCATTTTATGCCATTCATCTTTGAATCAGGCAGAATAGCTCAAAATGAACAAGTGTTTGCCACGGTTTATCTTTTGGTATCTCACACAATTATGAAGCATTTCTATGAGCAGTCATGTTTGGTCATTGATTTGATTTGTACAAGGTGTTTTGTTCTTGCTTTTTGGTGCAATTGTTTGGGCACTTTAATAGTGGCAATTCTAAACTTGGATAGTAACAATTCAAAAAAAAAAAAAACTTTCAAACCGTGTGCCAGAAACAATAACCACAGGCCGTTCCTTCACTCTCGCGTGCCCGTATGTGCATGGCTATACATTAAAAAAGAAACTTTCAAGCAACCACACAGGCCATTCCTACGCTCTCGTAAACGACGACTGGATTGGGGCATTGTGTTTATCTATAAATGCGCATAATAAATCGAGAAATTATTAGAATACAGTAAGTCATCACTATGCGGAAGTCCGTACATTCTAACCCGTAATGAGGAACGCGCTCCAACTTGGCCATAACTTGAGAACCACTTGTCCGATTAATTTCAAATCTTTTGAAAGGCAAACAAACAGAGATTGCTGGAATTATAGAGAGAAGATAGAAGATAGATACTGTGGGTGCAAAATGCCAAGCAATGTGTCCTGTCATTGGTAACTAAGGCGCCCTTTCCCCGTCGGCCACGCCTACGCAGCAACTTGTCCTGTCATTGGTTTGGTCAATAAATGGCCATAACTTGGGAACCACTTGTCCGATTAATATCAAACCTTGAAAAGGCACATACTCAGGTCCCCAGCAATATACCTGGCAAGTTTCAATTAGATCGGACCAGTGGTTGTCGAGAAACAGCGGTCACAGACAGACTAACAGACACACTGAGATTGCTGGAATTATAGATAGATTGATTACAGTGAGCCCCCTTTGTGTGTGAAACTGGCTGTCATAATGAGAATAATCCGATCCTTTTATATTTATGTTGTGCTGCACTTGTGACTCATAAAAAGTATGGAATTAGGTTTAATGGTTTACAAGAACACTATTTTACCTCCAGCACTAACCCAACCTCACTATGTTGCAGAGATCACTGCCTACACTGCTGGCTTCCGCTGATAATCTCGAGTGGTCCAGCGGAATACATGTATGAAGAGTGGGCGGCACTCCGCAACCCAGCTTTGCTCCTGTCACTAGTGCAACTATTGCAGAGCCTCCAAGAGTTCAACATCACCCTCGAACTTTCTCTCACCAAAGGCCTTCAGGTATAAGAAGATATATCACCCAGTGTGTATACCGACCTCGTGGAAGGAAGCTGTTGGCCCAAAGTATCCCTGCGTGTGTTGGCTTTGTAAAAGGCTCCTTTATGAACACATCATGACTCGAGACAAACTGATTCAGCCTGCCTTGATCACACCGCTGTGGAAATATGCCATTTCACCTCCCCTTTAGTTAATGATTTAAAACTGCTGTACAGTAATATAATAGACTCTAAGCCTAGACAAGATTCCTGATTTCAGATGATGGTTTTGAAATCGGAGAAAATGATTACGGCAAAGTAGCCGTTTGCCGTGTTCTTATGAAGGTTCTGCAGCATTTTATTCCTGAACCCTCACGGCAAAACACTGGAAAACGTGCAATTTAAAGAGGGCAGTGCACTCCTTTGAGTATTATGTTTGTCTTATTTAAATTATAAAGCTTTTATGTAAAATAAAAAATAAAAAAAAACAACAAATAATGCCATTATTACTACACTACTACTTCCATTTAATATGCTGATATTTTGTGCAGCTGAATGTATTTTAAATTGCAGGACTGGATAAAGCTTGAACCTCACCAATAATGTCCTGTATGTAGTGCAGTCATTTGTTCCACGTTTGAAATGTGACAAGAAAGCTATGGATGGAAAAGCTCATCGCAAGGCATGTGTATTGGTGAATAAACATTTGCCAGACATATTGATAATTATAATTGTGATGGCTGTGCATGTTTTGCATCTGCTGTGTCCTTACTTTTAACGATTGGTTCCACAGGGTCTCAAATCAGATTTACTTTTGTTTGCTTGTTATTGTTACCCCCGCACACAAAGCGAAAAGTGAGGTTAAGAAATTGGTTCATTTATATCCGTCTACATACGTCAGTTTATGATCGAGGAACAACAACTTGATTTCAATTCATTGTTATATTTTGAACATGAATCGGAAAATTAACCTGCAGTTTAGCAGTACTTTGTCTCTGAATTTGTCCCAGTCGCGCATACACAGAGAGGAGTGAGATGTTTTTTTTGTTGTGTTTTTTTTACTGTCTGTCTGCCTGACAGTCAAACAAAATTGAAAATCATTCCAAACAGGAAACTTGCTGTTTTTAAAGACGTCATAAAGGTCACGTAAACAACAGGTGTGAAGAAGTAACGTGTTTACTAAAGTGGTGTAAAAGACGCTGCATCAACAGCAGTAAATTTCAGAAAAAAAACATATTTCCACCACCTTTAAAATCTTTATTTTATTTAAGTTGAATTATATTCTTGAACATTGGAACACAAATTGCCTTTTGACACTTTCCAAACCCTTCCGTTTAGCAGTACTAGGACAAAATATTATGGCATCTTTATGTCATCACGACCAATCAAATTTGTTGGTCGTAGACCCCACCCCCCCCTCCTCAATATCCTTTTTCTTTTCTCAAGACTATGTGGATTAAGGTGTTCTATGAACTCTGCAGTTCCTCGTCATTGTTAAAGGCTCATGGGGGAGCTTTTACATACATCACCTGCAAGATGAGGACATTGGGGGCATTTGTTTACTTTAATGAGGCAACCATTATTCATTTGACTGCAAAGGAGCTAGTCCACATACCAGGAATCAAAAAAGAGGTCCAGACCACCTTTCACTGATGGGCCAACACAGTCATATCCATAGTGTTCACTGCATTGATTCCACACCCAGGTTTGTCCATGTGAAATACGAGGTCCATCTAAAAAGGTAACGGGACTGAGCCTGCTGTGTGCTCCACTTGCACAACTTGCAGGAACGGGTTGCGTGACAGTCTTTCACAATATATATGATTTGTGATGGTTGACTGCGCTTATTGTGTGATGATTTACAGGTCATGCTTTACACGTTGTCTAGTCTGAGTCGTGAGCAGAGAGCCAATCTGAAGTTTCTTGCCAAGCTTGGCAAAACACCTTCTGAATCCTTCGCAATGCTGAAGCAAGTCCACAGGGAAGAAACGATGTCACGTGCATGTGCATTTGAATGCCACAACAGGTTCAAAGAGGGACGGACAGGAGGAGGGTGAAGACTATCCATGGTCTGGAAGACCTTCAACGAGCAGAACGGCGGACATCGAGCATGTGAAGCAGATGGTGCGCGCAGACCATTGACTCACGGTGCGGATAATTGCTGAGGAACTTTCCATCAACAAGGCAACTGTCTGCAGCATCATCACTGAAAATCTCGAAATGCGCAAAGATGGTCCCCAAGCTCTTCAAGGACCAGAAACAGCAGAGTCACTGTCTGTCAAGACATTATCGAGCGCCTCGAGGACGATCCAGACCTGTTCGGGAGAGTCATTACTGGCGATGAATCGTGGATATTCGAATACGATCCCGAGACCAACCGGCAGAGTCGTCAGTGGAAAAGTCCGGCATCACCAAGACCAAAGAAAGCAAGGATGTCGAAATCGAAGGTCAAGGTGATGCTCATCGCGTTTTTTGACATAAAGGGCATCGTCCACTTCGAGTTTCTACCACAGGGTCAAACAGTGAATCAATACGTGTACAAGGAGATCCTCCGGCACTTCATGAGATAAATCCGGGACAAGAGGAGGGATCTGTGGGAGAACAACGCCTGGGTGCTCCACCATGACAACGCCCCTGCTCACAGTGCCCTGAGCATCCGACAGTTTCTGGCAGAGAGGAACGTGCCAACTCTGGAGCAAACCCCATATTCGTGAGACCTTTCCCCTTGTGATTTTATTCCTATTCCCCAAGCTCAAGGGGGTAATCAAGGGGACCTGATTTCTTGATGTGGAGGCCATCAAAAGGGCGGTGACGACGGAGCTCACGGAGCTCTGTGATGACGGACGATGACGGACGATGACGGAGCTAACAGCCTTCCATGGGTGCACCGAAGTGTGGAAGAAGAGGATGGACAAGTGTGTGAGACTGGAGGGAAACTATTTTGAAAGGGACAAGCTGTGATTTCAATATATTTTTTGGAATAAAATTTCTGTGGTCAGTCCCGTTACTTTTTAGATGGACCTCGTAACCGTGTACTGCAGGAGCTCAGACTATCCTGCCAGCATGTGTCTCAGTTATCAAAAATGTCTCGGTGTTTTAATTCACTTTCAAAAAGTCAAATCATTATTTTTAAATAACTTTTTGTTTTTTGTTTTTTTTGCATTTTAATTCACTTCAATGGAGGAGAAGGACATTAGGTCCATCAAGCCTTCACAAAGGTTGCCAACCTGTGGTTGTTTGTCAGTGCTCTATCCTTTTTTTTAAATGCTAAGCATCAAATAAGGAAGCAACATGTACCATTTTTAACTCACCTGGACTTTAGTAAGGTGAGCTTATGCAATTGAGCAGTGTACGTAGGCGAGTCGGTCGGTCAGTCAGTGAGTCGTTCATTATTGCTTGAACGAAACAACGATTTTGATGAAATTTGGCCACAAAGCTTCACATCTGATGCTTAACAAAAGTTTATTGACCGCATCAAAATCTGCCCTCATTAAGGGGTCAATGTGTTTTTTTGACCCCCCCCTCCCCTCAAAAAAAAAAAAAATAGGTATTTGCTCTCTTCTCCAAAACTACACACACAATTTCAATGAAACTTGACCTCAACCTTCATCACCCATGATGTACCAAACTTTGTTCACAGCATTAAAAAAAATTCAGGGTCGAATGGAGTTTGAGTGACTGTCGCTAATGATCCAGGTCAGCTTCAGGACAGGTGGTCCTATTTTTTTAATGTTATTTCTCTGAAATTAGCTGATGGAGTGGGTCCCTGTGTCCGGCCGTTAACATTTGACTGAAACATTTCTCAAACTACCCGACCAATTTTGGACCAAATTTGCTACGATGAATCAGGACATCAAGGTCTCATGGGTTTGTGCTCCCCATCCAGATGCACCCCTATAAAGGGGGTAAAAGTGTGGTTTTTACCCCAAATATTGGTATTTTATTTTTAAAATCTTCTCAGAAACCACCAGACAGATCCAGAGCAAATTCACCACGAGGGATCAGGACCATTCCCTAACCTTAAGTTGTGCTCCTAATGGCCATATCTCCCCCAGAAAGGGGGCCATGGGCCTCTCCCCGAATCCCTTATCTATCTTCTCTATATTACTAAAACTCTCATCTTGTGTATATGTATGTATGTATGTATGTTCCTGAAATACAGCCAAAGCGGTACATGATAGTGCAAATTTTTTTAGGGCCACCTTTACTCACCATTCTCCTGCAGTGTGCAGTCTCAAGTTTCGTTCAAATCGGGCAACGACAAAAAATTATTTAAAAATCAATTCCCGATTCAGTCAAGTACTCTTCGGGAGAATTTGATCAATGCAAACAACCTCAGTGTTATAGTTCGCTGGAACTATCTTTTTATATTTTTTTTTCTTGAAATTATTTATTTTAAAATCTCAAACATTAAGTAAAGACAAAGAACGATTTATTTTTAAGCATAAAATAAACATCGCCATTTTGATCTAATACTTCCGTGTTCTTTAATAAATAAAATTGTTCAGAAGATTACGCACAATAATTTTAGACTTTCTTTTCTCCGTTAATTTTTTTCACATTGACGCGCAATATCAAGTTTTGTTCAAATTGGGCAATGAAAATTTTTTTATTAAAAAATCAATTCCCAATTCAGTCAAGAACTCTTCAGGATTATTTGATCAATGCAAACAACCTCAGCGGTATAGTTCGCTGGAGCTATGTTTTTTTTATTTTTGAAATGATTTTTTTTTTATCAACCGCTGTCACAACCGGAACCCAACGGGTTCACGGGTCACCTAATATATTACTAAAACTCTCACATTGTATGTATGTTCCCGAAATACAGCCAAAATGGTACATGATAGTGTAAAAATTTTAGGGCCACCTTACTCAACATTCGCCTGCGGTGTGCAGTTTCAAGTTTCGTTCAAATGGGACAAGAAAAAAAAAAATTAAAATATCAATTCCCAATTCAGTGAAGTACTCTTCGGGAGTATTTCATCAATGCAAGCAACCTCAGCGGTATTGTTTGCTGGAGCTATCTTTTTTTTTTCTTGAATAGAGTTATTTTCATCAACCGCTGTCACAACGAGAACCCATTGGGTTCACGGGTCATCTTGTTTTCATTAAAACATCTTCTCCACAACTACCTGAGCGATACAGACCAAATTTGGTACAATGCATCAGAAGAGTATGGTGTCATGGGGTTGTGCTCCCCCTCCAGATCTTCCCATTTAAAGGGTGTAAATGTGGGTTTTGCCCAAAATATTGGTATTTCATTCAAAAATATTCTCTAAAACCGACAACCAGATCCAGACCAAAATGACCATGCAGCATCATGCCCATGTCCTAACCTTAAGTTGTGCTTCCCGTGGCCATATCTCCCCTGTTAAGGGGGCCATGGCCTCTTTCCCCTAATCCCTCACGTTCATTAAAACATATTTTCCTCACAAACTATGTCACCAATATGGACCAAATTTGGTATGATACATCAGAACAGTTAGGTCGCATGGGGTTGTGCTTCCCTTCTAGGTCTGCTCCTAAAAGAGGCTGAAAAAGGGGGGTTTCACCTCAAATTCAGGTAATTTATATATAAATCTCAGAAACTCACAGCCAGATGCCGACCAAACTCTTCCTGAAACGTAAGGACCGTGCTGTGAACTTGAGTTCTGCTCCCCATGACCGTACTGCTTCAGGAAGTGGGAGCTGTGACCCCTTCCCCCAATCCCTCATTTTCACCCCACCTCTTGGAGAAATAACCATCAGTCCCCGACGGGGCTATTTTTAGTCTTTGATCTGACTCGACTGGCGTTCAAACCGTCGACCTCCCAGACTCGAGCGGACGCTCTATAACCATTGCCCCACAGAGTCTGATGAAAAGTAAGGTGAGCACCACTGAGTCATCACCTGCATCCTCATGTTTTTTTCTTGTTTTCTTGCTTCTTGTTCAAGTTCATAACTATCCTCTTTTATTCCAATTTCCTATTGTTCCTTGTCTTTGACAAGTCTGCTTTTGTCCTCTGTATTATACTTTTTTTTTTTTAAGAGCAGGTGGTGCAAGATTGGAAAGGAGGCGAAAGAAGGCAGAGCGACCACTAACCTTTCTCCGATGTGAAAGTGATGGGTCCAGACTTAGCTTCATCACAGGAGATTCCAATGATCTTGAAGGCCTTGGTCTTCCCAGTGTCAATCTCAGTATGGTGTGAGGCAAGGGTGCCAGCTCATAGGAAAGAGCTGTAGATGAAGGCCTTGTATGTTGACAGCAGTTCAGGTGTGCTAAATAACCACTTTGTACAATGGAGGATGCCTGGTCAGCTGTTGGCTTTGAAGGCCAATGTTGAAATGTAGTTTTGACCAAGTAAGATTGTGGCTGATAGTAAGACCCAGGAGTTTGAATGAATGAACTTCCTCAAGAGGATTGTTGAGAAAGTAGATTGAGGGGAAGGCTGGGGCGGGGGGGGGGGGTTGCCAGATGGTCCTTTCGGAGAGAGTGTGAGATTTGTCAGAATTGTAAGACATGTTCCAAGTGTTTGACCAGCTTGTGATTTTGTCAAAGTTTGAAAAGAGAGTTGAGGTTGTAATTCTCTGTTTTAAATATGGGAAAAATATTGCCCACAACATATACTTCAGGTGATGCATCTCTCACCCTGACACATACTTTTCGTTTAAATTCCTATTGGATCTTAAACATGCACAAAAGATGTCAGAGGGCTGTGAATACCATCGCTGAAGGACGATGTGCTTCATGAAGCATTTCCCCATGCAATGCACCAAATGAAAAACTTTACTGAAATGAACATTGCCAGGTCGTCGTCTTCTTTCGGCTGCTCCCTATTTTGGGGTCGCCACAGCGGATCATCCGTATGATCCGCATAGTGATTTGGCACATGTTTTACGCCAGATGCCCTTCTTGACACAACCCTGGTCGCCTCGACACAGGGATATGGTACACCTATTTTAACCGGGGTATACACCGGCCCAGTATACTGGTACTCATTTCGCCGACCTCGGAAGGATGACAGGCTGAGTCAACCCCCTGGTGTATTAATTCAGTGGCCCAACGGGGCTTGAACTCAGGACCTTTTGTATCCCAAGCCGCTTCCCTAACCACTGCGCCAACACACCAGGCTATATTGCCAGGTATAATAACAAAAGATGAATATTATTGCGCTGGATGGCACAGAGGTATGCACACTCGCTTCTGAGCTGCGTAGCCGAGGTTCAAATCTCAGCCCTGCTGTGCACTGCCACCCTGATGTTTCGCATGTAGGGCAAGGCATCAATATGTGTGCCGCCCCTTGGATGGACGTTAAACTGGGCGTCCCATCTACCTGTATTAGTTGGTGGACCTTAAATATTCGATGGTGTCCTTCGTGAAGAGTAGGCAAGATATTCCTCGGACCTGAAATATATTCCAAATTCCTGCCCCACCGACAGGGGGCAATGCCGCCGATACAATGCCCTTCCCCTGCAAGAACTGATGCAAACCTGCAAGCCACACCTGCATGTGTTTGAAATGAAACAGACTAAGTCCAATCGTTTCACAGAAGGATTTATCTGCTCAGCCATGTACTGAAGTATGTTAACCAACACCAGAGCAACTGTAAATGGTGGCAATTAAATTCTTCATAGATGAGGAAAAACAAACAAGGATGAGCATAGAGCAGTGTCAATGTTTTTGGAGACCCTCGTATATGGCGTTACCCCAATTGGTGGGACGGAGCTGTGAGCAAGAGTGTTTTAGATTACACAAAGAAACTACATTGTTATGGAAAGGATAATTTACTGATCTTCGACATACTGATCCCATTCTTACTATTAACTTAATCTCGCATAATAGCCACTTCCCCATTAAATTATGTTTCATATTTCACGTATCAGCAATGACTATGCAACTCAGGGGACAATTGGTGTGACGAAGCAACATCAATGACAAGGTGGCTTTCCACACACTGCACAGATCGAGAGCAAGTACTCAGCAGACAACAGTAGTCACTGACCAGCTCGTAAACCAAGTTCAGTGTCAAACCTGCCCATAAACCTTTAGGAGAGTGAGTGACAGAAAGAGACATCAGTGCCTATTGGAATGCCATAAGCCCATGAGTGAGCAGCAGGGAGCTGTTCAATGTCTATTTTGTCAAAAATGGTTTGCCAGCTAAGGGGGTCTTCCAGTGCACAGATGTTGCTCAACTTCTTAGCTAACCATAGTGGAGCCAATCTCATGTGAATTTCTGTTTCCCCTTATGGGGGTAGTATGACAGTCCTGTCCTTGTACTGTTGCCGTTGTACAATCTGTGCGTACATGTACAGATCGACTTTAATCGTGCCCTCTGTGTGTGAAAGGGGTTCCTATATAAATTCACTGGTGAAGTTTTGCATTGTTAAGTACAATGGTTTCCAGTGGTTGAATTGCATTATTCATTCATCCAAATCATCCATCTTTGAACACAAACTGCCTAATTTTCCTTCTCCCACAACCCAGTTGAAGTGCCTCAGTGTGAATTGGTAATAGTGACTTTGTGAGTCACCCAATAATCTTAAGCAGGTGAGTGTGAGTGGGGCATCAGAGGTAAAACCAGCCCGAGGAGGCACATTTTTATTCACCTATATATTTGAACTTTCATCTTACTATAATTCACCGTCTGTCCGTCTGTCTGTTCCCAGGTATCGCAAAAACGGCTGAACCGATCGCAACCATTTTTGGGTTGTGTAATCCTTGGACCCCTTGGAGTAAAATAGGCACAAATATAATAACATGACCCCTTGATGGCTCCCATAGGGAGTGGGTGCTTCTTGTATTATAAAGGCAAGAAAGGACTTCCAAGCGTAATTTGGAGCGAAAAGGCTACGTATCGTCTGGAGGTCACTGTTGATTCAGGTGAATGTAGGAAAGTAAGTAATAAGTTTGTGTGCTGCGTTTATTTTACCTTTATGTATTTCACAAGTTCATTGCTCTTTTATTTTGTACACCCAGAAAATGGTGGAAAATCTGTAGTTCATGAAAAAAAAAGGCAAAATGCAACTTTAAACCATCCATCGGAGCACTTACATATTCCTTTGCTTGAGTGTTAGTTGAACACAACATGAACAGCAGAATGCCATGCTAAAGTTGAGTTGTTTTTTTTCTGGACTGGAGCCATTGTGTCTTTCTGTTTCTTTGTCTCTTTGCTGCTGTTTGTGTTTTTGTCCAATTTTCTGTGTTAAGCCGTATCTTATGTTGTATTGTTGAATTTGTGTCCGTGCAGCTCAGACCAAGTCCTTGAATGGCCGGCGTGAAAATCCTCTCTCTGTTTTGATGCCGCGTTTCTCATTTCACTTACTTCTTTTCTCCCATGTATTGTCCTTTTAGCCTCCTCAACTTTATCAACTTACCTTCCTCGCTTAAAAACAAAACAAACAAAGTTTATTTTCACTCCAAAACATGAACTCTGCCTGCACTGTACTTCCTGTACTTCATTCTTTATCTTTTCCTTTTTTCAGTATCTCCAAACTGAGTCTTCATTGAATGAAACTTTTCTTCCTTCACCCTTTTTAAAGGCTTTAAAATCTGTTTTAAAATGCTTCACTTTCCTTATTTCTCCATCATGAGTACGCCACCTGTTCGTCTTCGTCATCATGATCTATTCCTCTTTTTCTTCTTGACAAAGATTATTTCCCAATATTGTCTCCCATCCAAACGCTTACTTCATCAACCCTCCCCCCCATACCTACAGCACCACTTTTCTCCGTGCTTTCAACAATAATTATTTCCACTCCTCCCGTGATGTCTGTCTCCGTATGTCCAGATTTGTAATTTGGAGAAGTCCAGTTTACAGAGGTTGTCTGCTCACAACAATCGATTCCCTTTAATGTCCCTTAATGATGTCCAACCCCTCCGTGTTAGTATCATCCCCCACATCTCCTACAAGCATGCGTCCTTCCAACCCCACCCCTTCAATATGTTCCCCTTTTTCAGCATCCCACCACTTCATGTCCCCTCTTTCTGAAACCCCACTCAAAGCTTCCCCCCTCACCTCACCCCCTTAAAGGCCCAGTCACACCTTGACGTTTTCGCCAGCAATGGCAACGTATTAAAATGTATGTAAAACGTTGGCTTACGTTGAACTTTTGATGTTTTTTTTTTTAAAGATTCGGATGTATTCATAACGACTTGGCCTTATGCATAACGTATTAGTAACGGACACAGAACATTTCGTTGTGTTATAGGTAACTTTTATACCAACGAATGCTGAACCTGTTGTCGGCCTTCACAACCTATGCCCAACGATAGTCTAACTTAGGCATAGCGCGCTGCACGCATCGCCGACGATGATGTGGCGTAGCCTATTAAAAGGCCGCCGCACAACGATTCAAATCATAACCGCCACAGAAATGGAAGTGTCAACATCGCAGTCACACCTTGGCGATCTTGCCAGCGTATGCCGACCTCTGAAAAATGCGTCTAAAATGCTGGCGCACGTCGAATACGGTATGGGTAAGTTTGGTATGCGTGAAAACGCTATCATACGTCGTATTAAATGGAGTATGTCTTGTAATTTTAAACATGTTGAAAATTTCACGACGTACTTGCCGTATGACACACGCTGCGCATGCGATGGGAATAAGTTGTACGCACGATATGCGATCGTTGACACACGTCGACACACGTTACTTGTAAGGTGCTCATAAGTCGAAACATGTCAAGGTAATGGTTAGCGTCAGTGTTCCAGACTCCCGTTTTTTTTTTCTTCGGTATGACGGTGTTCAGTGTACAGTGCGGTTATAATTTAAATCGTTGAGCGGCAGCCTATTAATTATATTATATTATAACCGCACTAGAAATCGAAGTGTCAAAATCACCATCATACCGAAGGAAGGAAGGAAGAAAAAAAGAATTAAAAAAAATAAAACCAGGGAGTCTGGAACACTGACGCTAACCATTACCTTGATGTGTTTCGACTTATGAGTAACTTACAAGTAACGTGTGTCAACGATCGCGTGACGTGCCTACAACTTATGGTCAGCGTTATGCGGAATGTGCGAGTCATACGCTGGCATAACTTAAAATTTCAAGCATGGAAAATTTGAGGAGAACCGCAAAGTACAACGTTTAAAGCCAGCATACTACGACGTATGGCAGTGTTTTTCAGCGTGCTCTCAATGTTATCAAAACTTACCCATAACGTATTCGACATGTACCAGCGTTTGACAAATTTTCCAAAAATCGGCATAAACTGGCTAAAACGTCAAGGTGTGACTGGGCCTTAAAGCTCGACGCAGCTGTAAATCGTCACCCTTTGTGTCGTGCAGTCGTATGTCAAGTGATTTCACGTCGATGTGTGCGCCATTAATGGGAATAGCATAAATGTTGTAAACTTCTTCTGGGCTCTGAGAAAGAGTAAATAAAACCCATAAACATGGAGCTGGTTTTGACGCGGTTTTACTTCGACATGGCGACTCGGAGTAAGTGTTCCAAGACATGTGATCAGCTGCCTCAAACCCCTTGATCAACAAGCCACTTGTTATTTTGTTTTCGAAAACATAACAAATGTTTTGACGTCCTTACACTCACCGGGTACAACAAATGTTGTCCTCAACATTAACCGCATTCGCATCACCATTCACAACTTAAACATCAACATAGAGTCCTTCGTGTAAGTTATACCAATACTCAACATGGTGACAATGCCAGTGGATTACCAATACTCTTCCAATGAATTACCAATACTCTTTGTGCCTTGTCCTCAAGTAGAACTACTTGATGTACCGTTGGCCTTGCATACCATATGCCTGGTGTTGGCTTAATGGTTTGGGTGGTGGGCTTGGCATCCTCAGGTTCTGAGTTCAAATACTGCTTGGTTGTTGAATTAATAACAGGTGGGGTTGATTCAGCCTGTCATCCTTCCGTTGTCAGCAAAATGAGTACCACCTTGCTGGGATGATTGAGCCATTCGAGTATCCTGTGTCAGAATGTTGACCCGTCCAGGATTGTGCTCAATATCTCAGGAGACTGCTTTGGCAGCACTGATTCTCTGTGCAGAGTATGGTCTTCATGGATGGATGCCATGTGATTGGTGGAAGGCTCCATCATTGCACTTGCCAAGCAGGTAACCAGATAAGTTCACATGAGCTCTTCTTTCGGGTTCTCCTAGCCTATCATAGATGTAAAAAAAAAACAACAGAGGTGATGGTCGTCTTTGGCACATAGGTAGATCACTATTCATCTGACCAGCTGGCAGGTTGTCATCACCTATGTCTTCAGGGTCATGCTGAGGGTCTGTTTCTTGCTCATCCTCTGAGTTTATGATGAGCAGTGCAGCTTCTTTGTTAGAACTTCTGAGTTCCTCTCTTGCTCCCTCAGTTGGATCCTTTTCTACCTCATGTGGTCCATTTTAGGGGACACGATTGTCCCCTGCAAGGAACTAGATATGGCTCCATATGCTCCTCATCGGAATCACTAAGTACAGTGGGGCATGGGGATACTGCCCTTCCGCTTTGCTGTTGGTTCCTTCTGGCAAGCAAGTGGGAATGAACGGAGTTTCAAGTGGCATCCCATTGAAAGGCAGAAATAAATTCCGATGCAGTACCCACATCTGTCCATTTGCGAACTCAGGTTTTACTCGGTACACTGGGCTGTCTATGTCCATTTGCTTCACAACTATATGAACTTGATTATCCTAAAAGGAACGGAATTTCCCCAGTCCACCTCTTGGAGTCAGATTCTTCACCAGCACCGTCGCCTGGTAGTGGCGACAAACTCTTGACTGCCCGATCATCCTCGTTCTTTGACTGCTCGGCCATTTTATCTGCATTGTTGGGCAATTTTATCTTTTGTATCGTCTCGGCTTGTGGAAGAGCTAGAATTGGTACACTGAATAGATTAGGACACAACATGACAAAAGGAACAGTTGAGGGAGAGGGGAAACACCAGCAGTCGAGTTGAAGGCCAAGATAGACGGAGACTTGGGCAAACAATGGGTATGGGGAGGAATGAGGGGGGGGGGGCAGGAGAGGATGCATAGGATGGACAAGATTGATGCAGAAGGAAACTTTCAGGAGGGAAAACTGGAAACTTGGAAGGAGGAAGGAATGGGATAAGTGGGTGGGGGGTGTCAAAGGTCAAAAAGATCATGGTATTGGGTTGGGGACGATCTGAGATGGTGGTGAAAAGCTGTCTTGAAGACCTGGAGGGAAGAATGAGATTGAAGAGGATGTGGAAGTTGTTTCTGCAGCTGGGAAAAAAGAGGAACTAAAGAGTGGAGGTGAGCAGTCATCCTGGTTCTCAATAGTTTAACCAGAAGGGGTTTATGGTGGACCATGTATTGGTGTATGCCCTGCGGAAACCTATGTCTGGCTTATCCTCAAGCTGCCATGGAGAGGAAAAATCTCTCAAAAGTTTGAACACCAGGTTGACCCGGCAGTTTCACGGTGTTACAACTCTGTTGCAATGAGAGTGATTTTTTTCGATTGCTCGCTTCAGTCCAGAAAGTTGTGCTCCCGACCACAAATTTGAACAATGTTATTTATTAACTTCAGTGCTCGTGTGATATCAGGTACATAGATCGCACATCCCTCAGGCTCGAGGACAGGATCAAGCACCACATTCCATTTGCAATATGGAACAACCTGGAGATGGGTTGTGTACAACCATCCCGTGCATGCAAGAAGCCATCAAGAGTGCCTGCTCAATAAAAGTGATTCAGCCATTGGTCAGCACCTCCTGAATAATCCTGAATGTGCCCAAGACTATCATGCTGAACGGATCCAGATTGTGGCACATGCACGTACTGAAGCAATGTACGTGTTCTTGAAGCCACATTTATACACACACGAGCTCCTGTTCTTTGCAAACACTCCACTTGTTCTGACGGGTCCATTATAATGGGATGTCTCAGGTTTCTCTGCTGCCTCGTTATTTTATCACATGATATATATGTACATCGGGACCAGACTCTGTGCTGAGCGTTGGTGCTGCCAAAGCAGTTTTCTTGGCGATTGGACACAATCCTGGACGTGTTGCCACTTCGACACAGTATACCAGCAACCTGGCACTCACTTTGCCGACCTCGGAAGGATGACAGGCAGAGTCAACCCCACCTGGTATGAATTCAACAGCCGAGTGGGATTTGAACTCGGGATCCAAGGATCGCAAGCCCACCACCAACACCAGGTACACATCTCTCACCACCCATGAAGCCAACACCACACACGCGCGCGCACACACACACACACACACACACACACACACCCTCCAAAATACATGTACATATCTTCTCCTCTTGCTCTCCCCTCTCTTGCTCCCCTCATTTTCTCCCTCTCTCTCTCTCTTCCCCCCCTCCTCTCTCTTCCCCCCCTCCTCTCTCTCCCCCTCCTCTCTCTCCCCCCTCCTCTCTCCCCCCTCCTCTCTTCCCCCTCCTCTCTTCCCCTCCTCTCTCTTCCCCCTCCTCTCTCTTCCCCCCTCCTCTCTCTTCCCCCTCCTCTCTCTTCCCCCCTCCTCTCTCTTCCCCCCTCCTCTCTTCCCCCTCCTCTCTCTTCCCCCTCCTCTCTCTTCCACCCCTCCTCTCTCTTCCCCCCTCCTCTCTCTTCCCCCCTCCTCTCTCTTCCCCCCTCCTCTCTCTTCCCCCCTCCTCTCTCTTCCCCCCTCCTCTCTCTTCCCCCTCCTCTCTCTTCCCCCTCCTCTCTCTTCCCCCTCCTCTCTCTTCCCCCCTCCTCTCTCTTCCCCCCTCCTCTCTCTTCCCCCTCCTCTCTCCCCCCTCCTCTCTCCCCCTCCTCTCTCTTCCCCCTCCTCTCTCTTCCCCCTCCTCTCTCTTCCCCCTCCTCTCTCTTCCCCCCTCCTCTCTCTCCCCCCCTCCTCTCTCTTCCCCCCTCCTCTCTCTTCCCCCTCCTCTCTCTTCCCCCTCCTCTCTCTTCCCCCCTCCTCTCTCTTCCCCCTCCTCTCTCTTCCCCCTCCTCTCTTCCCCCTCCTCTCTCTTCCCCCCTCCTCTCTCTTCCCCCCTCCTCTCTCTTCCCCCCCTCCTCACTCTTCCCCCTCCTCACTCTTCCCCCCTCCTCTCTCTTCCCCCCTCCTCTCTCTTCCCCCCTCCTCTCTCTTCCCCCCTCCTCTCTCTTCCCCCTCCTCTCTCTTCCCCCTCCTCTCTCTTCCCCCCTCCTCTCTCTTCCCCCCTCCTCTCTCTTCCCCCCTCCTCTCTCTTCCCCCCTCCTCTCTCTTCCCCCCTCCTCTCTCTTCCCCCTCCTCTCTCTTCCCCCTCCTCTCTCTTCCCCCTCCTCTCTCTTCCCCCTCCTCTCTCTTCCCCCCTCCTCTCTCTTCCCCCCTCCTCTCTCTTCCCCCCTCCTCTCTCTTCCCCCCTCCTCTCTCTTCCCCCCTCCTCTCTCTTCCCCCCTAATCTCTCTTCCCCCCTAATCTCTCTTCCCCCCTAATCTCTCTTCCCCCCTAATCTCTCTTCCCCCCTAATCTCTCTTCCCCCCCTCCTCTCTCTTCCCCCCTCCTCTCTCTTCCCCCCCCCCCTTCTCTCTCTCTCTTTCTCTCTTTCTCTCTCTCTCTCTCTCTCTTTCTCTCTCTCTCTCCCTCTCTCTCTCCCTCTCTCTCTCCCTCTCCCTCTCTCTCCCTCTCCCTCTCTCTCCCTCTCTCTGCCTCTCTCTCTCTCTCCCTCTCTCTCCCTCTCCCTCTCCCTCTCCCTCTCCCTCTCCCTCTCCCTCTCCCTCTCCCTTCCCCTCTCCCTCTCCCTCTCCCTCTCCCTCTCCCTCTCTCTCTCTCCCTCTCTCTCTCTCCCTCTCCCTGCTGGCTGTTGGTGAGACGAGTGGAGTGTCATGGCGGCTGTGTGGTCTTGGTGAACTGTGATCTGCCCTGTTTTTGTGCCTTTCTATCCCCTTTCACATCGTTTTTCACCTCCCTTCCTTTGTTTCCTTCTACGCATCGTCATTTGTGCTCCCACCCTCCCCTCTTCGTTAGACCTCGCGCTCCGGCCTTCCCTCGCGCCGTCGTCACCCCACCCCGCCCATCTGTCCTTGTTATTTCACGGTTTGGCCTTCGGTTCATCTCTTCCCCTTTCCTCCCCATCCCCCTGTTTTCTCCTCGCATACCTTTTCCCCGAGATAGAGAGAGAAAGAGCCCACAGCTTCTTTTGGATAACTTTTAGTTGGCAGCCCATCCCGGGCCTTCAACTGATCGTTTTTTTCCTCACTGTGGCTGTGTTTATTTCCTTTGGAAACCTGTCTCGGCTCGTGTTTATATTAATTACTGCACGAGAGCAATCGCTCCTCCTCCCCCTTCCTAAATATGACTTCGTATTCCCGTTAATCGGCATTTGAAGCATGAACAAGAAAACATGGCGTCGTCTGTCACCCGACGACGTCAGCGTCGAGGATCTCGTTATCACTACGGGAAACAGTCGGTACTGACAAAGTTCGTGCAGCCTCACGAATGAACAAACGTGTGGTAATCTTCGTGTCTGAGACAGAACTGGTTCACGAAATCGTATCGACCGGACTATCAACTATTATGGTTCTGTGGTTTCTCAGATCACCATGTTACCTTTACGTAGCCAGGACGATCGGATGAAGCATGTGATGTCTTTTCGGAGACAAGCTGATGTGGTGCTTCCTCCCTCTAACGCTGAAAGAACCTTGAACATCGTTTTAAAACTCAAAATTGTTAACCATGATTACCAAGTCTACATAACCAATGACACCCTGAAATGTTTCGAATGTGGTAATTTCGGACACTTGAAACGATCTTGCCCAAAGTCAACCTCATTGAACGATGAAATAAACCTCGTCAACAAGAATTCTTCCTCTTCCTCTTCCTCTTCCTCTTCCTCTTCCTCTTCCTCTTCCTCTTCCTCTTCCTCTTCCTCGACTGTGAAGGAAGCGAATCCCGTGTCTGGTAACAACCCCCAGTCCCCTCAGTCCGATCGTTTAAACAGCAAAACAAATGTTTGGGATGGTTTCACCATCGTTTCATCAAGAAAGGGAAAGACTTTACCTGATGGTCGTTTAACCCAGAAGAAAGGAGCATTTACGAACGAGGAATCTGTCGGTAATGTTCCTGCAGTTGTGACTGACGTCACTCTACAAGGCCTACCCGGAATGGACCCGGAATGGACCCGGACCCCGGTACCTACGACCAACAAGTTCAGCCTACTTGCCGGTGAGAACATCGACGTCTCCCTTACAGAGACCACTTTACCTGTTATCACAGTAAACAAAACTGTTTCACTCGTTAAAAACTCTCCTATTGGAAAGTCCATTGACTGTGATGCACAGACCACTAGTGATGATCCTGCTGTCACTTCGGTAAAAGTTAACCCTGAATCCTTGTCAGCAGGAAATGGTGAAACAAATGTTAACCTTAAATCCTTGTCAGCGGGAAATGGTGAAACAAATGTTAACCTTAAATCCTTGTCAGCGGGAAATAGTGAAACAAATGTTAACCTTGTTGCTGCTCCCATCTCATCACGTGGTGAAGCTGGAAACGCAGGAAATGTTAAAATGGATGTTTTACGAGAGACCCCCAAAGTACTGTACACCTCCACGCCGTTGGAGGTCGATAGCACCGTTACGGTCGAGGGAAGCGATATCGTTACATCCACTGATGGTGTTTCTGTTTCATCAACTCCCCCGATTATTTCCATTACTTCACCAGGATATGTTCCCACAATGGAAGAGCACATAGACGTGGTAACCAGTACAGATCCGTGTATCAATACTGATGACAGTATCGATATGCAGGACAGTACAAGCTTGTGTGACTCGGAAACTAAAACCGACTCTGACGAATCTGACCTGGAGGAAGTAAACAGGAACAGTCAGGTGGAAACGGTGGAGAAGCTCACCGGTCAAAGTCCTACCCCCCCTGAACAAATAAGACTCTTCTTACAAAATACATACAGGAAACGCAACATAAACCTGACGGAATACTTTCCAGACCTACCGTCCTTCCTTGAGTCTGCTCAGGCTATCGTACGTAAGCCTGACTTATTCGGTTTCCACCAGACACACTGTCACCGCTTAAAAAAACTGATTGCCAAGGTGAAAAGGGATCCTAATCAATTATCCCGCTTCTGATCTTATTCTTAGAAACTATTATTTTTCTCATGGCCAGTTTCATGATTGGAACAATAAATGTTAATGGTGGTGGGAGTCCGCTCCGCAAGATCCAAATTAAACAGTTGGTTGAGGTCAACGGTCTCGACATAGCTTTGTTACAAAACGCCCATGCTGTCCGATCTGTTCAGGCTCAGTGGTGACTATTTATGGACAAGAAATGTTTCTTCAGTAACAACTCCACGTCGAAGGCAGGCATCATGTTTGTCTTCGGGAAACATTTCCATCCGTCCTGCCTTAAATTTATGAGTATTAATGATGGACACCTTGCCTCTGTGACCTTCTCTATCAATCAGATCAAGTTCACAATTCCCAATGTGTGCGCTCCAAGCAAAAATGACGAGCGGGTCTCCTTTTTTGCCGAACTGAGAAAATTCCTGCAAACACTGGATTTGCAGACTTGTCTAATTATTGGTGGCGATTTTAACTGTACTGTTAATGCTTCATTTGACCGGAACGGGTCGGAACCCCAACCATGTACCGCAAAACCTTTTGCAGACATCATTGCGAAATATAATCTTCATGATATTTGGTGCATGCAGCACCCTTCTGATCGGTCTAATACATGGTGTCTTTGTTTAAACAACCACATCTCACTTGTGAGGCTTGATCGCATCTTTGTAAATTCTCATTTATTACATGGAGTTTATAAATCCGATATTGTGCCTTCTGATTTCTCCGACCATTCCCTAGCTCGAGTCTATATTCAACTCTCTAAACCATGTCCAGGGAGCTCTCACTGGAAATTCAATAACAGTTTACTAGAAAACCTCAACTTCACTCAGGCCTTTGAATCCTTCTGGACGTCTCTCCTAGAACAGAAGCTAAGCTGTTCCGTTAACCCGTTGATATGGTGGGAGTTGGTAAAAACCCAAATTAAAGGGTTCTGTCAACAGTATCGTTTTTTATCAACAAGGGCTGACCATGAAGTTAAGAAAATATTACAGTTAGAGATTTTACAACTCCAACGAGTCATCGGACAAAATAATAGTAACATACAAAAAACCTTAACTGAGAAACAGTCCTTATTAAAGGAAATAACCGAGAGGAATGCACGTGGTGCCTTAGTTCGGATGAGGGTGCGACACCTGAATGAGGCAGACGTACCAACCAAGTACTTCTTTTCCTGAGAGAAACGTCTTCCCAGTAAACAGCTTTCTCAGCTGCGATTAGCAGATTCATCCATTACCTTTACACAATCAGAAATCAAACTTTTCGTGAAGGAATACTTTTCGAAAATATATTCAATGGAACAAATAAATCCTGTCTGTGTCGCCTCTATCTCCGTAGGCCTGCCAGTGTTGTGTGAAGATGGGCGTTCCCAACTGGAGAGACCCATCACTTTGGATTAACTTGGCACTTCCCTGCACGGCCTTGCCATTGGGAAAGCACCTGGATTGGATGGACTTACAACCAAATTTTACAAGAAGTTTTGGCACTTATTGGGTCCAGAACTCATTAACACCTTGAACGCAAGCTGCCAGCTTGGAGAGCTACCTCAGAGTTGCCGACGAGCTCTTCTTACCCTCATCCCAAAAAAGGGAGACATGCTGAGTATTGAAAATTGGCGTCCTATCTCCCTGTTATGTACGGACTATAAGATATTTTCAAAAGCCCTGGCATCGCGACTTACTCCTTATTTATCCTCGTTGTTGAAAGAAGACCAATGTTACTGTGTCCCAAAACGTTCCATTTATGACAACATCTCCCTTGTGAGAGACATCATTGAACTGTGCAAGGAAAACCCTAAAGATTTAGGACTTCTTCTCCTTGATCAGGAGAAAGCCTTTGACCGTGTTGACCATCGGTACCTTTTCAGAGTACTTGAGCGGTTTGGACTTGGTTCAACCTTCATCTCTTATATTAAAATACTATACAATAATATTTATAGTGTGCTGAAGATAAACAATGAACTTGTTACACCTTTGTCTATTAACAAGGGAATTAGACAAGGTTGCTCTCTTTCCGGGTTGCTTTATGCTCTCTCCATCGAATCCCTACTGGT